>NC_037302.2:325000-1055000 GCF_000002775.5 Populus trichocarpa | reverse complement strand
CTCCAACACACACTGAGATCCTCCTTCAAGACCAGTCCAGGGTCAAGTCAATTCACTCTAGGCTCTCAAATTCCAAGACCTCAGGTGGCAAAGATGTGAAGGTGACTGATTCAACCACCATCCCAGCCAAGGACGGCAGCACAGTTGGTTCAGGCAATTATATTGTGACTGTGGGACTTGGCACACCCAAGAAGGATCTCTCTCTGATTTTCGACACTGGAAGTGACATTACATGGACACAATGCCAGCCATGTGCAAGGTCTTGCTATAAACAAAAGGAGCAGATATTTGATCCAAGTCAATCAACATCATACACCAACATTTCATGCTCCTCATCAATCTGCAATTCACTTACTTCTGCAACAGGTGATGATATAAGAGCATTTAATCTAGTGAGTTTCTACAATATCTGTGTTTTGCACACAACAACAATGACTATGCCCTCAAGACTACCGGATCTGTTTTTGTATTCAAATTCAATGGTCTAGATGAATACTGGCACCGGTGCCCTCAAAACACAGACATCATATATAGACTCACCCTTTAAAGCGTCCAAAATGTTGTGATGATTATTTAATTTATAATCTTGTTATATACATGCAGGCAATACTCCTGGCTGTGCTTCCTCAGCATGTGTCTATGGCATCCAATATGGGGACTCCTCGTTTTCGGTAGGATTCTTCGGCACAGAAAAGCTAACCTTAACATCTACTGATGCGTTCAACAACATCTACTTTGGTTGTGGCCAAAACAACCAAGGTCTCTTTGGTGGCTCGGCTGGACTACTTGGCCTAGGTCGTGACAAACTATCTGTAGTGTCACAAACTGCCCAAAAATACAACAAGATCTTCTCCTATTGTCTCCCGTCTTCCTCTAGCTCAACCGGGTTCCTAACTTTTGGTGGCTCGGCTTCAAAGAATGCTAAATTCACACCACTTTCAACAATATCTGCTGGCCCCTCCTTTTACGGCCTAGACTTTACAGGAATAAGCGTTGGTGGGAAAAAACTAGCCATCTCTGCATCAGTTTTCTCAACTGCTGGTGCTATCATAGATTCAGGGACTGTCATTACAAGGTTGCCACCAGCAGCCTACTCTGCGCTTCGCGCCTCATTCAGGAATTTGATGTCCAAGTATCCGATGACAAAGGCACTATCGATACTTGACACTTGCTATGATTTTAGCAGTTATACCACCATCTCAGTGCCTAAGATTGGTTTTTCCTTTAGCAGTGGGATTGAGGTAGATATTGATGCGAAAGGGATTTTATACGCGAGTAGCATATCCCAAGTGTGCCTGGCATTTGCTGGAAATAGTGATGCAACTGACGTGTTCATTTTCGGAAATGTTCAGCAAAAAACACTAGAAGTTTTCTATGATGGCTCGGCCGGGAAAGTTGGATTTGCTCCTGGGGGTTGTAGCTGATTAATCTCAAGCCAGCTCTCATGGTAGATATTGTACGAGTAAAAATTTGAACCTTAAATACTGTTGGCGTTAGCAGAGGGAAATGCCCAAGGCATTGATGATGAATAATAGCAGAAGACTCATGCATAAGTGAATTGTGGAACGAAAGGAATTAAGTGTTATAGTGGCCTGTAGTGGATAAATAAAAGTGAATAATATAAATTAAGTCTTTGATGAACAAAGTTCAAATCTCACCGCTTTATTCACTCCACTGTATAATATTATAAATAATATCTTAAAATCTCCCTTAACAGCTAAGTTTTTCGCTTGAAATGATTTTTTTATTATAATCACAGTTCAATTCCAATCCGTGATGGACCACTGTCTATGAGCTGAAGGCTCGTTAGTTCATGAAGTGCCTTTGAGAAACAAGTTAAATCGCAGATGCAAGAGGAAAGATCCAAACAAGTTACTGAAACTGGCTAAAGATATTCTTGTATCCTACACGTAAGAAACAGCAGAGACCTCCACACTGCAAACTCAAAATGTTAAAATGTCAAAATCATCACGTTAGCTGTAATTTGAACGGAAATTTAAAGGACAGAAAGCACAGTTCCCATCTGATAAATATGCCAATACCATGAATAATTGCTCTCAAGTAGTAAAATAAATGAACCTGGAGACTAGAAGAGTGCTTTTCAATGCCATAATACAGGAGTCTAAGAGATTTTATACAACCAAAAACTCTATCAAGAAGGAATGCCAGAACCCTTTTGTTGTTTCCAGAGCATGCACAGGAATCTGTGAAGAAACTTGACCGTCATTCTTCTGGCACACCAATCTAGGAGAGAAATAAATACAACCTGAACCTTCAAGTCCCCAGAGTGCACTATATAAACACAGGGACTCGTATTTCTGAAGCAGCGGAGAGTCTTTCATTGCTGAAAACAAAGTTATTGCAGAACAAAATGTCTGGAAACAACAAATCATCTGGAACAAGCGGAGCTGGAGCAGGAAAAGCTCCTTCTAGTGGTGGCACTGGCTCAGGGTCTAGCAAGGGCGGTGGGTCAATGAAAGCTCCTGGTCAGGATTTTCGCATATCCAGGGATGGTTTTGAGAAAAACCCTGCTGGATATTTCCGTGATTTGCACAAGAAGTAGAAATTTCGAAGTCCAAAGAATAAATAAAATGTTGGTTTTGTTGTTTTTGGCCTTCCATTGGTAATGAAAATTAAAAGGCTACACTAGCAGCAGCTATTTCTGATGCCCTGTCTCTTCTTTTTTTTTTTGTCAGAATTTTTAGGCTATTATCATTGCAAATTAGCTTGCTTAAAGAACAGTTGAATGTGCTGCAATTTCATCACTGGGATTAAATTGAAAGGGCTGAAATGAAGGATTATAATTTCATTTAATGCAAATGATAAATATGAAAAATATTTTTGACTATGTTCATGGGCATTTGATTATTAATTTTCATATGAAATTTTATTTATTTATTTTATTTTTGATAAACCATTCAGTTCCATGCTTGCAAAAATTTTTTTTCTATCTTGATCATCTTACTTTTTTTTTTTCTTTTAATTTCTTCAAAAAACAATTTGATCATAGAAAACATATAAGCAATACATACACATTTTTTTTAGGTTAGTTTTTTTTTTAATCAGATCAGTAGATGTTACTATAAAACTAGTACTTTATATACAATCTTCCATAGAATTGCTTGCTGGGATTAGATTTTTCGATGTAGGATTTGTTTATTCTTGAATGCGAGCTAAGAAGGGATGTGAAGGTGGACGAATTTCATCAAGGTTAGGAGGCCTGCGGCTTGGAATAAGCCGGCTATTGGGCCACTGAAATGGAATAGATATGGGTCCTCTTTCGGGAAGCCTGAAAGATCAAGTATTGGTGGAGTCTCGAGGATCGTGATGTGAATTTGTTTTTATTTTCTCGAACTTCAAAAGCAGTATAGCAGTTTTAATCATAGTTTTTAGACCGGTCTTGTGGCCGGTCCAGTTTAAGGCTCGGATTCTAAGTTTTGATCGGGTTATTTGGGTCAATTATTTAAAAAAAAAAAAGAAGAAGCAAAAGTCAATAGGTTACAACCGGGTTTTTTCTTTCCCTGTTTTTTCTTCAACCCGGCCCGGTTCCAGCCCCGGGTTGGCCGGGTCCCGGGTCAACCCGCCGTGTCGGGCCGGATTTTAAAACTATGGTTTTAACATTATTTGTGTCTAGAGAGATGAAAATAATATAGCATTAAACTAGTTTTACTCAATCGTTGTGTTATATTACGAGTCAAACCAATATTTTTATAAATTAACAAAAATTATTCAAGTTATGGATAACTTTAAATAAGTACAAAGAGATGTTAGTTTAGCTTTAGTTTTATCTTTAAACTTTGTAATTAAACATTGGAGAGTCATTTTTTTTCCTATTGGCTCTAGTGTTCCTTTTCTTTTAATAAAGACTCCATTTTCATCTTAAAAATATAAAAACTACATTTTCCCACAATAATAAAATATATAATAAAAAAACTATCGTTGAAATCCATTGAAACTCCCAACAAAAATAAAAATAAAAATGTAAAACTTAAACACATGTTGTGCCAAGCACTAATTTGCACAAGTCCACAAGCATATAATCAATGTAAAGGAATAACAACATTTTTTTTAAAATAATAATTGGGAGATTTTTTCTCTCTCTCCTCTCCTCATTTTAATTCGTGAAGAGAAAAGAGAGAGAAAAAAATGAAGAAAAATACCCCAAAGACACATTGAAGTTTCGACACCATTAGTACCATAAAACAAATTTTGATATGATGGATATAATGATACTAAAGATAGTTACCAACAATAACCCGAGTGGATCATACTTGTTTTTAAAAATAAGTGAGTCATCCATCACCTTTTGACATCAAGTGTAACACACTTAAATCATAGTTAATAAAATTAGGATTTTGAAATTTTTCTTGATGTCATTAGATTTGTTTCATTAATATATAAAAATGTCATTAGATTTGTTCATTAATATATTTTTTATGGCACCAACTGGGTTTTTATTAAAGCTTTGATGTGTATTTAAAGTGTTTTTTTTTTCTCTTTTCATGTGTTCAATTTTTTTTAAATGTTGCTAGTTGTAATAATAACAAACTTAAATTTAGTATTTATTAATCATAACATATACATGTTATTTCACAAATTGCTTTTCAAACTATATGTTATTTGTTAATTTTTTTTAAAAGTGCTAATTAACAAGATATGTGCGCAAATCTCACTTCCTTCTGGTCGTGGACCTCGTGGTGGTGTCTATAGGACGGAATTAAAAGGAAAATGGTTCCCGGAAACAGAAAAGAATGCAACGAATAGAGCAGCAGCTATTCATCTCTTTCTTTCGATTTTTCCTTTGGGTGGAAGAAAAACCAGCCATGAATTTTCATAGCTCATGATGGGTACAACTAAAAAAGATCCCACTTTGAGCTAAATTGTAAAAAGCTTCTTGAGCTTGATTGAAAAAACAAATCTTTGATGTTTCATCTTAAATATCATGGTTTTCGTAATATGTCTCTCTATTAGAGTTTTATCGAGAAATTTAAGAGAAAAAAAACCCTTAAAAATCATTTCAATTCTTTTTCTTTAGCAGTGAATATATTTTATTAAGTTGGTAGAGGGAAAAAAAAAGGGAAATGGTAGGATTTCTATGGGGTTTTTTCTTCAATTTCTCTGGTAACAGGCCGTATTCAAAAAATCATATTGTTTAGTATAAAGATCAGAGATTTTTTAGTTCAAGAGGTATTTGTTTTTTTGCTTGAGTTGAGAGAGCGGATTTTTTTTTTTTAATTTAGCCTTAATTTCACTTGAATTTAAAAAAATTATGCAATATTTCACTTTTTGGCAAATGAAATGAACAGAGGAAGGAAGTTTTGGGGATATGTGTAGCTCAAGGAATTAAAAGTAAAAGACGAAACATGACTGGACAGGATATTTCTTTAGCAAGCTTTGGTCAATCATATGTGGCCGTAGGCTTGTGAATGGTGGTCAGGTAGCCTGCGGATGAGTTGAATTAATTGTTAATTTAGCATGTAAGATTAAATTGTTTTTGTGTTTAAGATTTAAAAAAAAATTAAATTTTTTTTAATTTTTTTTAATGTTTTTAGTTAGTTTTGATATCAAAAATAAATTTTAAAAAATAAAAATATTTCAATATATTTTTAAATAAAAAATATTTTTAAAAACAATCTTTATCATAATATCAAATCAAAGAAGCTATTAATTGAATTAAAAAAAAAAATATTACATCTTCAACTCCATTGAATACATTAATGAAAACATAGTGATTGAGTTGAGGAAACGTGATTTCAATCACCCGAAATAGAATTGGTGGCATTAATTGTTGATCCAGCAGAATCGGTGGCATTGCTAGGAGGTCAGAAGTGTAGTGCTATCTTCTTCACTCATGATGGTTAAAAAGAGAACACACCCATGTAGACATTCTCTGAGGAAAAAAAAAATCGATCTTGTTTTGATAATAAAAAAAAATGAACATCTGTTTTCTACGTACTATTTATTTATTTACTTAACAAATGTACATATTTACATATCTCGATGTGCACAAATTAATTTGATTAAACATGAATATTTTTTTTATCAAGTAGAAATATATATGGTGGTTGATCTTGACACTTGGTTATGACCCTTTTAATTTTAGAGCCTATTTATTTTTATATTTTAAAAATATTTTAAAAAAAATTAATTTTTTTTAAAAAACTTTATAGGTTGTTTAAGTTTTTAAATTGAGATAATTTTTTATATATATAGTTTGTCACTTACCATTTATTTTTTAAAATTAAATTAATAATAAAAATTTAATAGAAGATAATAATAAATTTTAATTAAAATTTTTAAATTAAGATAATTATATGAAAAACACATAACATAAATACAAACGTTGAATGCCAAAATCAGAGCCATACTTCGTGCAACTTAGTTTTGTTACAAAAATACTGTTATGATATTATTTCTTGCTTTGTCTTTTTTTCTTGAAAACATTTCTTTTCCAATACTCTTCAAATGTTTGTGTTGAGTTTCAATGCAAGTGAGGAATGTTACATTTGTTAAAAGAGTAAATTAGGAGATGTTCCTATAAAAAAATAAACTTATGACCTAATAGTTTAGAATTCTGAATTAAAAATATTCTTCATAAATGTATAAAAGCTCTAGAGCATGTACAAGCTCATGAAGGAGAAATTTTTACATGAGTTAGACTCACTACTATTCTGCTCATATAAAAATTATATTGGATTGCGACTATGAAATATTGTAAACTCAACCCTATGTGAATGTGAGCTCATGATGAGTCTAACTCTTGTAATAATTTTTGCTTTAGTGTTGATTTGACAGAATGAAATTCAATTTAACTATAAAATAAAAAAATTAATGTTAAGTTAGTGTTGATTTGACAGAATAAAATTTAATTTGATTATTTAAAGATAATTGAAATTCTCAAGAATCAAATTTGACTATAAAAAAAAAAAAATCTTTTTTTTTATTTGCTCAATTTAACAAAAAAAAAAGGTAAAAAAAATGCATGTCTAGTTTTTTTTTTTTTTTTCCCTTTGGGCCAAGGGCTGCCTAGGTGCTTTATGAGGTTTTTTTTTAAAAAAATTTAATTATTTTTTTAAAACAAAATAATTATAATTATATTTAGAGTATGAATTTTTTTTCAAATAATATTATTATATATTTGTAATAGCAACAAACACTTTTTTTGTACGGTCTTTCATTGATGACTAATGGTTTGGTATTGTGGTAGCTGTTGTGGTTATGGTTTTAAAAAAACTGTTTTATAAAAAGTACTTTTAGTTGAGGTTGGTTTGAAAAAAATATATGTTTGGTTAAAACTGTGGTTAAAATTGAGGTTAAATAAAAAGTAGTTTAAAGTGTTTGGTTAAGAATGTTTTTGAAATTGAGGTTATAAAATAATTTTAAAAAATATATATTAATGTTGATGGTTTTTAATTAAAATATTGTAGATTTAACTATTATTATTACATCATGAAATAAATAATACTTTATATAAAATATTTTTTATTATTTTATTAAACTATTTACAATTCTGTAAATGCTACGTTATCAAGCAATCTTCGTCTAATTTATATAGTGTCATTGAATAATATTAAATACTAGTTTTTCGAATAAAACACAATTAAAAAATAAAAAATATTTTTTTATTTTACTTAGTTGGACCCCGTTCAATGCATTTTGCATTATTTATGTGAATAAATATTATAGGGTTGATGGGTTTAGGATTAAAGTAAAACAAAACAAAAACAACATCAAATTTATATTTATGTGAATAAATATTTTGTGGGTTTTACTGCCAAGTATTTTTTTTTAAATAATTTTTTCTATCATCTACAATAAAAAAAAATATTTGTCTTTTTAGTTTATTTTTTATTTTAAAAAACACCAAAAAAACATTTTTCACATTTTAGCGCTTAAAAAAAATATTTATTTTAGCATCTTCATAAAAAAAAAAAAACGTGCATATTTTGACTTAATAATAAGTATATTAAGTCAATTAAGACTCGGCTAAAATCAAATAGTTCATTGGACCTACATACCAAAAAAGTCAAAAACCCATGTTTTCTAAAAAAAAATAATAAATAAATAAATAATGATAAAAACTCTTGATTTTCAAGATTTTTTTTTAAAACAAAGGGGACTCCTCCAGTCCTCCGGGACCAAAGCTAATTCTTGTCATTAAAGCTTGATGAAATCTCCCTATTCGAGGATAATCTTCATTTTTTATATGTTTTTTTTTAAAAAAATTAATGTATAGACGAGCTATATTTATTTTTAACAATTATGATAAGAATTGTTAACGTCTTAACATCAATAATTTTTACGAGTCTTTTATTTTTTTGGATTAATATCATTTTCTAACGTGTATAAAGATTGATGTTAATTTTTTCACAAAATATTTAGAAATTAAAAATAAAAATTAAAAAATTAAAAACAATTAGGATAATTAAAAACACTTAGTAAAGATAAATTTTCATAAGAAAAAATACTATAAGAGTGATTTCTTTTTTTTTTTTTAATATAACGAACTCTTTATCTAAATCTCTAAAATCATTACATTTTAATTTTTTTTTAATTATTAAGTGATGAATTCAATTTTCAACGATATACAATTATTTTTTTCTTCAATCTTGGGGGAGTCCCTGGCCACCATTTATCGAGGTGCCACAAAGTTCATACACCAATTTCTCATGCTCTTCATTGTTATATCGTTTACTAACTTCATGATGAGTAACTAAATAGACAATTTCTTGTTTGGTAGGAATAAACAAGAAATATGTCGTTAAAGTTATTTGAAAATTTAATCAAGGATACCAATTAAATTGTTAATTAAATATGGATTTAGTACTATTTGTAATTAATAATGAAAACAAAAACTGAAAATAATAAAGCAATCCATCCATTAGCTTTTACCATTCCTTTTCTTATAAATCAAAGAAATATTGAAATTTAGAAAGTTAATAAAACAGCAACCTAAAATGTATGTGAACATATTGTAAATCAAGAAAGGCAAACTAGCACAAAATTGTACATAAGTATCTGGAAGTAACTCTAAGCTCTGTTTCTTGACTTTAGAAAGTAAAATCTGATTCCGTTTATTAGATTCTACTTCGGAAAGCATTTTTAGATGAAATATTGCTTTTTATATATATAAATGTTAAAAAATAGTCTTATTATTTTAAAATAATAAAATTGTTAGCAGTACATGTTTACCTTGATACCTATGCAATGTCCTGAGTAATATTACTTCCCTTATATTCATAAATATAAAAAAAACATACTTTTCAATATTTGAAGCAAACTTGTAGTTTTTTTTATCATTAATATATTCAAAATTAGAAAAATTAATTATGAATAATAATGAACATTTGATCTTACTATTCATGATTATATGAAATACATGTATAGAGGTATATAGACTATATTAAATCAATAAGTTATCTCAAATTTCAAATAATAATGTTTAATTATTTTCTTTTTTACTAACTTAGCAACTAAAAATCTTACTGAAATATAGAAGTTCATGTAGTCATTTTGCAACACAACATAATAGAACCTACACATCCTCTACACTTCCACTAATAGCAATGATCATTGGAATTCAATCAGAATCAAAGGTGAAAGATTGCTCGATTATGATATTACTCATCTCAATGTCAACAATAGCAAAAAGCTTTTCGTCCAATACGAGAACGCAATCTTATCTTTTGCCATACCAAATCTAAGTGCGCCAATAGCAAATGATTCCTCCAAGTGACCCACAGATCGTTTTGCTCCTCCATGAAAAAACAATATTCCAGGTCGAGGGACTCAGGGCCATTCAATCTATCCATTGGTAGGGATGTGAGGCTGAAAGTTGCCTCTGCCATCCCAAGCAAGTTTAGGTTGGAATGGAAACAATATTGGGTCTACGCACTATGGATGAAACTGGACACTATGATTACTTTATACTGTGACTACAGGACATGGCTCTCCTATCAAGGAACTTCCACTCTTTTTAACTCTTTTTTCCCTTTTCTTTTTCAAAAAAAAAAAAAAAGATTTGGTCATTTTTCGCGCCCCAATTTATTTTGTTATAAAAATTATTCTTCAATAAAAATACTTCAACATAAAATATTAACTTATTTAAAATAAATTAGAAGTAATTATAAAATTAATTATAAAAAATCCTTTATTGACATATAATATAAACCTAAAAACTTAAAAGATTAGAAGATTTTCTTATAATTTATGTAATTAGAAGTTGAAAAGTTGAATATATATATAAATAAAAGACCTAGTGCAAGTGAGTTTTAGGCTTAAGTATGTGCATTTGACTTAACATAGGCCTAGGTCTAGAATCCCAAGACTATGAACCTGAATTGAATTTATTGTAGAATAATTATTAGACTTATAAAGAATTTTTTTTTATCAGTATATAAATAAAGGGTCTAGACAATAATCTTTCTCTTCCTAAATAGTTTATTTTCAAAGGCAAAAAAAAACATTGTTTTTAGGCAAAAAAACAATTGTCAGTTTTTTGCTTATTTTTTATTGTTATGGAGGGTGACTAAGGTAAAGTGATGGGAATTTATTTTAATAATCACCAAAATTAATTCTGCTTTAATTTTGATTTCAATAAAAATGGATTGAAGAGAATATGTTTTGCACACAAGTAGTCGAGCTCTTTTACCTTCCTTCATACGTTTTCTACTCCATTTTTCTTTAGTAATTCAAGAGCATAGATTTGTTAAGTTTGTTTTCGCAGTTCCTTTCATTAAGCTTGATTAGTAGGGCAATCAATCAAGGTGGAATTATTGAAATTTTAAAAAATTAATTACAATTAATTCATTTAGTAATGAATAATAAAATTTTAAAAACAAATAATACGTTAATTAATATCAATGCAATTCACATTATTTTATATTTTTAAGTAAGTATACTTAACTATTTATTTATTTATATATATATATATATATATATATATATATATATATTTAAGTAAATTAGAAAGAATGGTTTCACAGTCATCAAACAATAAGCTTTCATGACACCAAGACTATGTTTTTTCATAAATCACAATGATGATCTTTTATTGAGACAAAGTCAGATTAAATTAAAGGTCACTTGAGACAATGTCGGATTAAACTATGGGTCACTCCGATAATAACTCAAAAATTTTATTTAATAAAAAGTTGTAAGAATAAATAAGGTATATTTGTTAATTATATTTTTATGAAATGAAGATTATTTTCTCTTAATAAAAGATTTCAAGTATAAAATGAAGATTATACACAAAAATAAAAAAATAAAATTTCTTAAATATTTTAAAAGATCTCGTTTATAATTTTGCTCAAGGCTATTATTCACCTTAACCAGCTCTGCATGGAGATCATCAACCATGACATATCTATATGGCTTTTGGGAACTATTAGCTAGAATATTCTTTGAAATTTTGAAAAAAGAAAAGAAAAAAACAATAACTTAATTTATATGAAATTTGGATAATCTGGCTATCAATGTAATCTGTATCTCTCTCTCTCTCTCTCTAAAAATTCTCTATTTAAGTGATTAATTAAGATTTTGATAAGAATATCAATAAGAACGGCTTTTATTTTAAATTAAGTAGCTATTGTTTCAAATTTTAAAAGTAAATGTTTGGTTTACAACTTGGTTTTGCTGAAAACATATACATGTGCAATCTAAAAAAACAAGCAAAGGCTAATTATCAGATATATATATTTTCCCATATTGTTTCTCTTATAATCGGCTAAAAAAGATGATTTACTCTATAAGCTTAATTAGTAATTACCAAGGAAGTTCGCTTAATTAATGGGTCCATGTGCGTATTAATTGTGAGTTTAAAGAGTTTCATGTTTAGTGGATTTGTGCTTCACATTTCCAATGGAAGTCATGGGTGCCTCATTAAATATATAGAATGTCTTCAAATTTCAAGATCTAAAATCATGCTTTCCCTTTACCATCGAACTCAAGTCTTCCACCTCAAGAATAAGTGGGTATTTGCCTTATCATTGACTTGGGTCAATTGGCACTTAATTTGCCAATAATCTTAATTTTGTTTGCTTTCACTTGGAGAGTCTTGATCTTTGATTTCTTTGGTGCTGCTATGATTATTTGACTATAGGGTATTTGAAAGTGTAGTAACAGTTGTTTTTTAAAGTATTTTTTATTCAGAAATGTATCAAAATATATTTTTTTAATTTTTTAAAAAATATTTTTGATATCAACATATTAAAATAATTTAAAAATACCAAAAAAATATTAGTTTGAAGTAAAAAAAAAAAAATTTAAAAAAAATATTTTTGAAATGTAAAAGCAAACAGGCTGCTCTCCTTCAAAGAAATTTCTTCATTATGTCCATTTACCTAAACAAAGATAAAAGAAATTAATTTCGAGCACTCTTAATGGGATACTACTATTCTTTTCACGTACATTGTAAAAACCACTATCACCCACTAACTAATACGTACTAGAATCTATCTATATATATATATAGACACACACACACACGTGAAAAGAATAGTAGTATCCCATTAAGAGTGCTCGAAATTAATTTCTTTTATCTTTGTTTAGGTAAATGAACATAGTGAAGAAACTTCTCTGAAGGAGATCTAGAAATTAATAAAAAGTACTGGTCTCCATCCACTGAAATGGGATGCTAGTGGCGCACTTGGGCTTGATAAATGTATTTTTCTTTTACAAGATTGCTATTACCCAAAATTATGAACATCTTGAACTCATCTTTTTACAAAGTACTCCATTCTGATTCATTTGAAGGATTTTTGTGATATATTATGAAAAAAACATTAAATTTGAGGTGAAAATACTATTTATGTTTTTTTTTTTGAAATATAGGAATATAAATATATTCCTATGTATGTTGGAGGTTATTTTCCAGAAAATTCGATCGAAAATCCCTAGGTAAATTATAATTGCAACCTCAAAATTTGGATGTTTTTTCAATCAACCACCTGACTTTTCAAATTAAAAATTACAGCTTACCCAATTCTTGGCCAAGACTTTAAAATAACCTCTGATCGCTTCTTACTATTCAGTCAATTTCGCACCCGCAATTTCATAGATACATGAATGAAGCTTCCTTTTTGGTACTGAAATCTTTTTGTTTAATCATGGACAACACCAGAAAGGAGTATTTAATTATTAAATGCTTTAATTAGTGGTTTCAAAGCAAAGGCCAATTAAGCTAGAAAAGTTATCATTGGCCAAGACTTGATTTATTGCGTTGCATTTTATTTAAATATTAAATGCTTTTATAGTATATAAGGCCCCGATGAGCCTATGAGTTTTGGCAACACAACTACGTACGAGAAGGGCTTCTTTGTTTCCAATGGCCACCCCAATTTGTTCCATCTCTCTTCTGAGTGTTTTTCTTCTTCTATTCTCTTTGGAAAAGGGTTATGCTGTTGAAGAAAATGAGGCTACGAAAAGCTATCTTCATATTATTAAAGTCAATTCTCTTCTGCCAACAACTGCCTGCAACCACTCTTCTAAAGGTTTAATCACCATTCGAGCAATCTTTTCTTGATTCATGTTTATTAATTATATATATTTAACTTTGTTGATCCTATGTTGGTTTAATCACGATTCTTTATTTAGATTCTATGCCCATGCAAAATAATTCTTTGAATAATAGACATGAATATCTAAATTCGTACTTTGGTTAACGTTTGTCAACTTCGATTTCATTTGATAATGTAATTTAACATGTTTTTTAAAGTATTTTTTATCTGAAAATATATCAAATTGATATTTTTATAATTTTTTAATGATTTTAATGTGTTGCTGTCAAAAATAAAAATAAAATATTATTTTTAATATATTTTCAATTAAAAAATATATTTTCAAAAGCACTGTACATTACACACTCTTGGTTTAAAAAGATAAAAAGAACAATTGAAAATCATGTCTAATTGTCGTTTGTTTGTTTAAGTACAATCCCTCTAAAAAAATCACTCCAAAATCTTTATCCTTTTTTATTTTATAAAAACCCTCTAAACAAATACAAAAGTCATGCATAAAATCTTACTAACTGATATATTCTTGGACTCTCTCCAATCTCAACTTCTTAGCTCTGCCCAGCCCCGCCCTATTTTATATCTAAAACTTTAAAATTCTTTTCAATAAAATGAATTCATGGATGGTTCAACTTATTCCTAATTAAGACCACCTCAGGTAATAAACTCAGTCGAGTGCCTACATGTAATCACACTAATTCAAGGTTTATGCATTTCAGTTTCAAACAGTTTATCCCTGGAAGTGGTGCACAGGCATGGCCCATGCATTGGTATAGTGAATCAAGAGAAAGGAGCAGATGCTCCTTCTAACATGGAAATCTTCCTTCGAGACCAAAATCGAGTGGATTCAATTCATGCTAGGCTCTCAAGTCGTGGCATGTTCCCAGAGAAGCAGGCTACAACATTGCCGGTCCAGTCTGGTGCATCTATCGGTGCTGGTGATTATGTTGTTACTGTGGGTCTCGGCACACCGAAAAAAGAATTTACCCTCATATTCGACACCGGCAGCGATATCACTTGGACTCAATGTGAGCCATGCGTGAAGACTTGCTACAAACAGAAGGAGCCAAGGTTAAATCCGAGCACGTCTACTTCATACAAGAACATTTCGTGTTCCTCGGCGTTGTGCAAATTAGTCGCGTCAGGTAAGAAATTCTCGTTGGAAAAGTAACTCTAATGCACAGTACAATAATAAAGCATAAAACTATACAATACTAACAGTTGTAATAATTAAGGGGTCATTTGGTATCGAGTTTTTTATTTTTTATTTTTAAAAACATAAATAGAAAACTGTGTCTTTTCAACATAAAAAAATCATTAATTAATTGTCAAAATTTTCCAAAATCAAGTAAAATGGTTTTAGAAATTTGTGTAAATTTTTGTTGGTTTTGCTTTTAAAAAAAAAAATCAAAGCAAACAAGTTTTCTGTTTCTGTTTCAAAAATTTGTAAATAGAAATATAAAACAGAAACCGTCAATGATATCAAATGATTCCTAAGTTTTTCGTCGCAATGGATTCTTTAGCATAAATGCTGGCGGAATTTCTTATAAATGTTGTGATATCCAACGTCAAAACCTACCTTATTTTCCATTCAAGATAAAAAAAAAAAAAAAAATCCACTACCTACGAATAATAATGAAGGCTTGACTACAAAATGTATTTATAATGCATTTTTCTCAAAATATTTGTATAATTCTCAAAGATTTCCTCTGAAACTCAATTTTATATATATAGTAGAAATTTTCTTAATTATATGACTAACGTATATATAAACAATAAATTAATTGATGTGTTTTATCATCTTATTGGTTCGATTACATAACAAAAAACTTTTCTTCTTTTAAATCTATGCTCCTTGTACATTTGAACGAGAATATTCAATCCTATTTTTTCATTTTATAGCAGGGTGTTAACAATAAGATACAAATTGGAATTTTAGTCATGAGGAGTGGTATTTAAGCATAGTTGTATATATTTCTCTACTATGCAGAAGGTAGCCAAAGTTGTTCTTCTTCGACATGCCTTTACCAGGTGCAATATGGAGACGGCTCCTACTCAATCGGGTTTTTTGCTACAGAAACATTAACCCTTTCCTCATCAAATGTGTTCAAGAACTTCTTATTTGGGTGCGGGCAACAAAACAATGGCCTATTTGGAGGAGCAGCCGGTTTGCTGGGACTTGGTCGGACCAAGTTAGCCTTGCCATCACAAACTGCTAAAACATACAAAAAGCTCTTCTCTTATTGCCTACCGGCATCCTCCAGCTCCAAAGGTTACCTCAGTCTTGGTGGACAAGTCTCTAAGTCTGTGAAATTCACTCCTTTGTCTGCGGACTTTGACTCGACGCCTTTTTACGGCCTGGACATAACCGGACTTAGTGTTGGAGGGCGCAAGCTATCAATAGATGAATCGGCTTTTTCAGCTGGAACCGTTATTGACTCTGGCACGGTCATCACGAGACTGTCTCCGACAGCATACTCCGAGCTCAGCTCAGCATTTCAAAATTTGATGACAGATTATCCTTCGACAAGTGGGTATTCTATTTTCGATACGTGCTATGATTTTAGTAAATATGACACGGTAAGGATACCCAAGGTTGGTGTGACCTTCAAAGGCGGAGTCGAGATGGATATTGATGTGTCAGGGATTTTGTATCCAGTGAACGGTTTGAAGAAGGTTTGCCTAGCTTTCGCAGGAAATGATGATGATAGTGATACATCAATTTTTGGAAATGTTCAGCAAAGGACTTATCAAGTGGTCTATGATGGTGCAAAAGGAAGGGTTGGATTTGCCCCTGGTGGTTGTAGCTGAAATGACAAACAAGAACCATGACCAATTGTAGCTCCATTACAAATAAATGAATGTAAGATCAGCTTATACGGGGATGCGAGCTGAAATGAAATATATAGGAAAAACTAATAGGAAGGTGTGTGTAGTAACTTAAGAAACTTTACATACAGCATATGCAATAAGCTCTCTACAAAGGGACTGGGATTCAATTCTTTGTTCCTTCGCTTTGTACATGCAAGAAGCACAAAAAAGTATTATTGCTGAAAGGAAGCGGTAGGAGATGCTTCATAGGGTTGAAGCTAGTAGGAGTGCTTTAAGCTAAAAAATCCTGTGGAATTTATAGTTTCTTTATCAACAATAACGACCTTCTTGTGGTGAAATGAGGTTATTACAATTCCAGAGGATATTTTAGAAGTAAAATGGAATGAATTAGAGATTGCTTGTCAACAAAAACCTATCGTAGGTAAGAATAATAGCTCACATTAGCTTTATATTGCATCAAGTTGGATATCCCATATTGATTATATATTACCTTATATTACACCAAGCAGGATATTGTCTCAAATCTCATTATCGTTTTGCTAGTAGAAACATGGCCACCTACAACCCTATCAGACAGGGTAGAATCTTGCTGAGGTATTTTAAATGGGGAAAAAACATTAGCAAGCGTTTCACGTTTTGTCCTATGATACCCTATATCTTCACAAACCTATGTTTCTAGTCTTCGTTAGCCACTTGAAGGAGTTTTCACTAGATAATCAGCGAGGGTCTGCCCACAATTTAGGCAGCCTGTTCATATGAGAACATCATTATATATGATGTCTTTTTATCAGTCGAGGGGCCTCCCAACCCAATTTTCGTGATTAATATATTGATTCAAAGTCTCTAAATACATATCAGACTAATAAACTCAGATATTTATTGTTTGGTGTGCTGTATAATGATGAATTAGACAAGATAATATTTTTTTTTGTAAGGTTGTTTGGTGTATCTTTGAACAATATAAAAATTAATTTTTCAAATTATCTTCCTTTGTTTTAAACTCTGTTTTTTCATTTATTTCCTTTTAATCTTGAGCTTAGATTTTGTTATTGTAAATTTATTTTGAGTAATATTTCCTTGAGTTGGTGGACCTTTTTTAAGGCCCTGTTTGTTTGCTGGAAAGTAGTTTCTTTTTGGAAAGTGAATTATTTTTTGATGTTTAGTAGTGTAATGGAAAATAAGTTGGAAAATATTTTTCAGTGTTTGGTTATGTCATGGAAAATGAGCTGGAAAATAACTTATTAATGTTTTATTTTTCTCAAGTTTATTAAAATAATGAGGAACAAATCATACAAATTAAAAAGTTGAATGAGAATGAAATTGAAAAAAAATATAATTTCATAAATTATCTCAAATAAAATAAATAATAATCAAAATAATAGAGATCAAATCTAAAAAATAAAAAAAATGAAAGATGAAGAAATTAAAATAATAATAATTAACATTTCATAAATTATTTCAAAAAAATAAGTAACAATCAAAAGAATGAGGATAAAATTTGATAGATAAAAAATTTCAATAAAAAATGATAATGGAAAAGCAAATAACAATTATAAAAATGAGGACCATAGTTAATATAAAATTAAATTTTAAGAGATGAAATTGAAAAATAAATATTCAAAACAAAATATATATAGCAATCAAAAGTTTGAGGACAAAATTTGATATAATCAGCAAATAATATGATATTTCTAAATTTTTCACAACTTTCGAAAAGTGTTTTCCGCCCAAATTTTCCAGAAAAACACTTTCCTGGAAACTAAGCCAAATTTTTCTTTGACTGGAAAGTGTTTTTCGTTGACCAACTTTCCTAATATCAAATAAATACAGGAAAGTTTGGAAAGTGATTTCCCGGAAAGTGAATTCCAGGAAACAAACATAACCTAAAAGTGTAAATAAATAAGGTGATGTTGTTGGAATTCTAAAAGGCTAGTTGTATTCATTTTTATTTTATTTTTTTGCATTAAGAAAAAATCAATAAAATTTTAAAGATAAATGATTGATCCTTAACAATAATAAATTTTTATCTGAATATGATCATAAGTTTTTCTGCAAGTAAGTACCTTATATCTACTGTAATAACTCAATTCTTGACCTCCTTTTTTTGTATATATTTTGAAAATTAGAAAATATATATATGTTTTTTTCAGTAAATTTAGTCATTTTGTTATTTTTGTCATTTTTATTTAATTTTTATATGATAAAAATAAATCATGAAAATCATTAAAAAGAACAGAAAAATCCAAAAAAACTAAATACATAACTCGAGTTAAAATCGGACCAATAATTGAGTATCTCAAGCAAAAATAAAGTTTGAGAATTTTTGGGTTATAACTAAGGATTGAATTGAAAATAAATTGAAGAAAAATGGTTTAATTTAATTTAATTTGGCTAAGATTGAAATAAATTAGAAGTTCAAAGATGATTTTGAAATGAATAACTAATTTAGAAAATCAATTAGGGGCTTAATTGTAAAGAAAGATTATAATTGGGAGTGGATTTGGCTTTAAAATGAAGAATTGAAGAAAAAAGGAGTCATATGAGAGCAATAGAAAAATCAAAGGGCATGTTGTACGTAGTTCATTCAAGGGTGAAAATGAAAAAAAAATAAGAGAAAAGGATGAAAATTGACCAAAATGAAAAAATTGGGAGTCTAGGGACCAAAGAGCAAAAAGATGTCAAAATGGAGGGACTAGGCTGAAATTGGCACGATTAAATTAGGAAAAACCTAATCCTAATTGAAACAGTGCGCTTTGTTTAAATTGAGGAAGAACACGCTTTGAAGATTCAAATTAAACAACTTTGTTTTATTCTTAAATTTTGTAGATTTCTGGGCAAGATAGAAATGGCTAGCTCTCATGATATTTTAGGGTTTACTTTTTTTATCCTAATTGATTATCTTGACAGCATAAAAAGAAAGAAACATATCCTCTAATCGGTCATCTACAATAAATCAGAATTTAACTTCTAAAATCCACAACAGATTTTGATTCAAACATATCTTTTCAATCAATTTTTCCTCAAGAACAACAGCCCAATCTTTCCATATATGCAAGGTCCAATTTTCAAACTTTCTTCCAAGTTTATTTTCAAGGATTTGATAATTATAAAGACAATGATTTTTTTTTCTTTCATAAAAGGATTAACATCCACCTATGAAAGGGGATCCACCTATTAAAGTAATAGTAATAACAATAATAATAGTTTTAATAATGATAGAAATAATAATAGTAATTTTAATAATGATAAAAGTAATAGTGATAATATTAATTATTAATAATAGTAGTAATAGTAATTTTGATCATCATCATTCTTTGAATTGTTATTTAAAAAACAATTATGTGGTTGAATTGTTTTTTAATTTTATCATTCAATATTTAATTTACAAAGAATTGAACATCATGGTTTTTCTAGATTTGGTGCTTCTAGTCTAATGACTTGAATTACAAGTTTAAAAAGTTTATATATTTTAAAAAAAACATTATAATTTTCTTTATTTTTTTACAGGTTATTCTAATTATATAATCTGGATTATAGGTTTGATATAAAAAAAAATAGTTTGATCCCACGACAAGCCCGAATCATCCCAATTATTGATCTCTCACGGCAAATCCATATTATCATATCCTTCAAGGAATTATAGGACTTCTAGAATTACTAGAACTTGTATGATCAATGATAATTGAGAAATGTCTTTTCTTGACTTTGAAAGTTTTGGTCTTTCGTGAAATATTAATCAATGATAATTGAGAAATGCCTTTTCTTGACTTTGAAAGTTTTAGTCTTTCGTGAAATATTCGAATCTTGTGAAATTTGAGTTGATGAACTAAAGTGAAAGCTATATCTTTTCTTGACTTTGAAAGTCTTAGTCTTTCGTGAAATCGAATATTGTGAAATTTGAGTTGATGGACTAAAGTGAAACCTATCTTAATTCTAAGAAGTTATATGAGGTTATAGTTAGGAATAATTTTATATTATTTTCTAGCACAAACTTATAAATCATTAATATTTTTTATTTAATTTGAGTTACTAGAGTGGTAAGATTTGATTTTTTTCATCATATTATATAAAAAAATATTGTTAAATGAAACTTTAAAAATAATTTAAATTTAAAATTAAAAAAAAAACCTTGTCCCCATCAATTTTTCCCCATAAAAATTAATATTGTGGAAAAAGAATGTTCATATATTGGCGTGTTTTGCCGTTGATTGGATAGAGAACGTGCAAATCACTCACTCACTATGCACATGCAATCCCCTCTTTGTGTGAAAGCTCCAAGCGTAGCCGACAGAGTAAACGCGATAACGTGTAATTTGTGATTGAGAAAGAAGTGTGAATATTTCCAAAAGGTGGAGAAAAACAAGGAGCAGTCAATTGGTCGTCTCTTTTTTGTATCATATGAAAAATAGACAATAACATGGGAGGGGAAGTTTCCTTCTTTTGTTTTTTTCAAATAACTCATAATGACCCTTGTTATTTTTTATTTATCGAGCCTATAAATAAAAAGTTTGAACAGTATTTTTCTTTAATCTGAATAGTTTTTATTTATACAAAAAAACTAGATTTTAAAGTAAAAAAATTATTAAATTAATTTTCTTTTATAACATGTAATTAAGGTTGAAAAATTACAAGAATTAAGGGGGTTGAATGAAAAAGTGTTTTATAAAATTTTCAACTCTTCTTCACCTTAATTTTTCAAATTACCTTAGTTTTAAACTTTTCCTTTTCATTTATTCTCCTTCTACTATATAGCTTAGATTATTATTAATATTGGTGATCAATCCAAATCTTATAAGTTATATAATCCCAGTACCAAGAAATATATTGTTAGTCTTGATGTTATTTTTTATGAAGATAAATTATGGACATGGAACAATAATGGTGTTACGAAAAATATTCCAGTGAATTTAGATTAAGATAACAAAGAACCCTATGGAGGATGCACTATAAATAATAGATGATCAAGCCTCACTTATAAAATCAATAATTAATGATCAACAATTACAACTTATTAGAAAAAAGTATGCAAGTGATTATGAGGTAACTAGAATCGATCGATTTATTTATTCACTTGCTCATTTTTCTTTATTCTTATAATTTGATCATGTGAGTTTTGAAGATAACATAAAAAAAAATAATGTGACAAAAGACTATGAATGATAAAATTGATATCATTTAAAAAAATTATACTGGAAAGTGATGGCGCTTCTAAAAAGACAAAAGACTATTAGTGTAAAATAAATGTATAAGACAGTTGAAAGAGAATAGGGAAGTTGAAAAATATAAAAGCAGACTTTAGCTAAAGGTTAAAACCAAGAGTATGATGTTAATTACAAAATTTTTTTTTTCCTTGGTTGCAATATATGATAGAATTATATTGACTATTTTGGCAGCTCAAAATGCATGGTCTATCTTCCAGTTGGGTATGAAGTTAGCTTTTCAACATTGATACCTTTAAGAACAAGTATTTGTTGATCAATCTCCTAGTTATGTGAAATTTGATAATGAGCATAACATCTGCAAGTTGAAAAAGGCTCTATGTGGGTTGAATCAAGTTTTTAGTGTTTGGTACATTCATATAAATATTGTTGGCATGAACTATCATTTGAGATTAATTGCTGAAATCACAAGGATAGAATTCATTAGCTCCATGAAATATGTATCACCATGATCCCAACCAAATTTTGTGTAAATAGTTATTACTTCCGTACTTAGCAGCCTTGTATATACTATAAGAACATGATCTCATATTCAGAAAAGAAATGAATAAGAATATATCATTATAACATGGTATCAGTGCATCAACTCTAGGACCTGTCTGATTCTTTCTATGAACCAACAAAAAGAAAAGAAAAGAAGACAGAATTCTAGAAGATTGAAAAAATGAAAAATCTTATCTCCCTAACAGAAAACTCCCAAGTAGATCCTTCAACCCTTGCTACCTTAACATTTAGAATATCATAAATGTTGACTCATACAACAACTGCAGCAACTCATGAATCCGTTGTTGATCTAATCGGTATCAAGTTAAATGATACAAACTATGGACTCTGGTCTCAAGTTGTTGAGATATATATATTTGGTAAAGACAAGTTGGGATATATAAATAAAAATATTCCACAATCTATAGAAACATATCCTGCTTTTAGAAAGTGGAGAACTAAAAATGCAGTGGTATATGTTTTTTCACTTGAGTTGAGAGAGGGGAATTTTTTTAAAAAAAATTAGCCTTAATTTTACTCGAAGTAAAAAAAAAAAAAATGCAATATTTCACTTTTTGGCAAATGAAATGAACAGGGGAGGGAATTTTTGGGGATATGTGTAGCTCATGGAATTAAAAGGAAAAGAGGAAACATGACTGGACAGGATATATCTTTGACGATCAGCAAGCTTTGGTTCAAAAGAAGTTTAATTTTTTTTATTTTAAATTAATTTTTTTTAATGATTTTAATTTGATTTTGATATGTTAAAAAAATTTAAAAAAATAAAAAAATATTATTTTAATTTATTTCTAAATAAAAAACACTTTAAAAAACAAAACAATAACTAATACAATATTAAATAGGGTTTTAAATGAATTAAAAAAAAATACATCTTAAACTCCATTGAATATATTAATGAAAACAATGTGATTGAAGTTGAGCCGAGGAAACATAATCAATCACCCGAATTATAGAATCGGTTGCATGGTCCATCCAGCAGAATTGTGTGCGGGTGGCATTGCTAGCTAGGACGTGAGAAGTGTAGTATCTTCTTCACTTTAGTTTTCATGATGGTTAAAAAGATCGAACACACCCATGTAGACATTCTCTGAAAAGAAATATAAATTGATATTTTTTATTTAAAAAAAATAATAGGTTACTATAGATTGCCCTGATAATTCAGTAATTCAAGTCTTTCATTGAGTTTTTTAATCGAGTCATATCCTGGACAACAACTATGTTTTCTACTATTTAACTTATTTACTTAAATACAAATGTACATATTTACCATTTTTGAATACCGATTTCTTTTTTTTAGAGAATATTAGTTTTAATAAAATTAAAAGGTTTGTTAGTGAATGTTTTAAGAGAACCACAAAACGAAAATGTAAAATCAAACCATTTTATTGATATATTATAATTTAGAGCTAGTGCTCCAAGATTTTTTTTTCCATTTTAGTCACAGCCACCGGGGGCAAACCCAATCCTTTCCTTCGCACCATCAAAGACTACTGTGTAAGTCTTTTGCTGAAAATTCCCAAAGATTGAAACTTCGTCATCCAATTCCGCAAATGCCAAGCAGTACACCTTGCTCCCTGGAACCTGCCACATGATCCCCGAAACATCGATATCCATCTCCACGCCACCTTCGAAGAACACACTAATCGAAGGTATTGCAACCGTGCTATAATTACTGAAGTCATAGCATGTGTCTAGAAAGTCATCTTGGTCCAACAAAGGATAACCTTTCATCATTTCTCGGAACACTGACCTCAGTGCCGAGTATGCCTTCGGAGGCAGCCGAGTGAGCACTGCACCAGAGTCGATGGTGCTAGCAATCTTAAAAGCCGATGCATCTATCAATAGTTTACGGCCTCCAACACTAATTCCAGTCATTTTGATGTCGTAGTCCGAAGATGGTGCTGTTTTAGATACTGGGGAGAATCTGACATCATTCGGCACTTTGCCGCCGAAAGTAAGATGACCAGTTGAGCCAGGAGTTGACGGTATACAATAAGAGAAGAGTTTGTCGTATATATTAGCAGTTTGTGATGCTAAAGATATAGGTGAGCGGTTTAGTCCCATTATACCAGATTCTCCAAGTGATTCACCAGATACTTGATCGCTGCATCCAATCAAAATGTTCTTGAAGTCGTACTTTAAATGGCTAAAGGATATTGTTTCGGTGGCCAAAGTTCCTGTGGAGCTGCTGTTGTCTACATATGCAGTTAAGTAGGTGCACTTCGGAGAGGAGCATCCTGTATCCACAACATTGAACATACAACTCTTGAAAAAAAATTTTAAGGTTTAATTTATCCCATTTTTGTTTCAATAATATCGTTAACCAGCCAATTAAAACTTTTAATGCATGTCAAAATAATAATATTTACCTTGCCTGATTGATTGGCATAGCTTTGAGGAACATGGAAGGCCTTTGAATGAAGCTGACTTGGTTGGATCGAACACAGGTACTTTTGGATAGCAAGCCTTGCACGGCTTACATTGAGTCCAAATGAGACCACTGCCTGTGTCAAATATAAGTGGCATTTCCTTCTTGGGCGTGCCGATTCCAACGTTGACAATATAGTCACTTGCAGTGATTTTGGATAGACCATAGAACGGGACACTACTCTTCATGTGCTCAACACTGCTGGTCAAGTTCATTGAACGCCGGGCCTGAATAATTGAGTCCACTCGAAGTTTGTCTCGACGGAGGATTTCGTTGAAGGATGATGCTGGAGCAGTTGATGTTCTGTGTGGATTGCATGGACCGAACCTGTGTACTAATTTTAGGGATGATGAACCCTCGTTGAGAGCTGAAACACAAAGCAATTACCTTAAGAACATATCAAGGGCAATCCTCTCTCTCTACAATATCCTTCACAGTAATAGTAGTGAGAAGAAGGAGGTCATGTGCTTAATTTTTGAATCAAGAACTATAGTACCTTTGGAAGATTCCTTGCAGACTTCTGTTGATGGGAGAGAACTGATTTTGAGAGTATGAAAATATGCTCTCGTTCCTTCATCGGCATTGTCCTTCAAAGAGTTACAAGGGGAAAGAAGAAGAAAACCATAAATCACAAAAGAAAGTAGTGATTTAGAAGACATGGGAGCGCCAATGCGAGACAAATATTCTTCTCTTAAACAATTATTATGCTTCTCTGGAGGGAGGCACAGCTATTTATACATGCACAACGAGTTAATTATAACCTAGATAGTATAGTTTTTTTAAATAAATGATGATGAAATTATCTCGATGTGCACAAATTAATTTGATTAAACATGATTTTTTTTTTTATCAAGTAGAAATATATATGGTTTTGATCTTAACATTTGGCTATGACCCCTTTCAATTTCAATTATAGAGCCTACTTATTTTTATATTTCAAAAGTATTTTTTAAAAAAATTAAATGTTTTTTACTTTAAATTAATATTTTTTTGGTGTTTTCAGATCATTTTAATGTGATGATATTAAAAATTATTTTTAAAAATTAAAAAAAATATATTATTTTAATACATTTCTGATTGAAAAAACATTTTAAAAATAACTACTATCATATTCTCAAATACACTTTTAATTTAATACATGTTTTATTGTAATTTTTAAAAAAAATATTTTTCAAAATATGTTTTATTTAGAAAAAGAAAAACCAACACCATCATGTGGCATGTCCACTTAAAGGGAGAAGCTGATAATAAAAGTAAGGGAATGAGTACAAAAAAGAAACACAAAAGCAACACCCCATGTCCACATATAGATCCATTGAGAAAGGTAATATCTTTGGAAATCAACATCACTTGTCACATAGAAACTATTTCATTCTACGGTTAAACCGTGTTTTTGAAGATTATTATTTTAATAATAAAAATAAAAAATATTATCTTAATATATTTTTAAATAAAAAATATTTAAAAAAAACAATATCTAGTACTAGTTTCACATTAGAATTATAAATCGGTTCCAATTTAAATTACTTGAATATTATAATACTTAATTATTTTTTATTCATTTTGCATGTATATATGTTTTATTTTTGCATTCTTATGGCTACTTGTGATTATAAAATATTTATTGGGTTTAGTTGAAATTTATGATTGGAGTTATTGTGGTTTTTTTTAACAGGTTTTTTAAAGCATGACAGAATCTTGAGTATAGTTCTTGTATAAAGGAATCTCAGTTCAATTTTTTTTTTAAAATTGTAAAATTTCTAACTCTTTAAAATTATAAAATAAAATAAATTTTAGATTAATAAAAAATATGATTTTATAAACTTTTTCTTTCAAATATATTTTATACGTTAAAATAAATATTTTTATTAAATTTATAGACTCAATAACAGACTAAAATAAGCAACAATAGTGTTATTGTGTCAATGTACTTATTATTAACAGCAACAAAACACCTCTACAGCAGCAGCAGGAGACAGCAGCAGCACCAACACAGGATCCTTACCCTCGCCAGCAACTGCAGCAGCAACATGAGACAGCAGCAGCAACACAAGATCCTCACCCTCATCAGCAACCAATCTGAATTAACACCTCCAACGGCTACTATTTAGAATGGTAATTAACCATACATGAAAATCATAGCTGTGGCAGATCAAAGATAAATCAATAAGGAATAAACAGCTATCTCAACCAATACTTCTCAAAAAAGAAAACTACAGCTATGACAGACCTCTCATAAAAAAAAATTACAGCTACCTCATCAATATATATAAATAAAGAATATTGTATTCATAGAAAGAAATAAGAGGTAAAAGGCAATAGTTAATTACTACTCTATATATAGAAATATCCTGTACAAATCAGTAAGTAGTGCTCACGTTTGTATTATTGACAGTAATTACAGTAAATCCATATTCTTCATCTACTGTGTTCCCTTGTTCAGTTTTTTTCTCTCTTATCATCTCTTTTCAGGCTCAAAACACAAAAGTTTTTTAAAATTAAACAACAGCCAAAACAATCTACTTCAATTGATAAGCACATTTTTTAAATCTAGCTTTTAGGGGGTCGTTCTTCAACTTTAGTGTTCAGACAACGTGAAACACAGGTTGATGTTTTTTCTCTAGATTGATTGATGGTGAGATTTTAGATAGTACTCTGTTCTTGTCTTCAGAAGTTTGGATTTATTTACCAATCACAAGTTATATGTTTCCATCAAAGAAAAGAGATTAGAGAATAAATTCATATTAAAAGGCGAAATTGTTAGAAAATTAATATAAAACCATTCTACAAGACTTATCTAATTAAATCTTTTGAGTTAATATGCTTTTTTAATATGATATTATAAACTATTTGACTAAATACTTATAAATTTAAATTTTATTACCCTCGTTTATTTTAATTAAATTAAAATTAGTAGTCAATTGTTTTAAAGCAATCATCTAACAACTTGAATTTAATTTTATTCTTGACAAAGAAATGAAATCTTTAATTTTAAAGTTTTTTTATTTTTAATTCTTGGGGAAAATAAAAATATTGAGTCCTTGAACAAAACAGTTCGTACAATTGGTCCCTACAGTTTGTAAGATTGGTAGGTAACAAGCATGTGATTTATAAGAAAGAATATTAAAAAAGTAAAAATTATTTAGGAAAAAAAGTAAAAACTAAATCCTATAGTAATTAATATAGCTAAAACGTAACCCAATAAAAAAAAATAGTGAAAAGTTAAAATATCATGGAGACCAAAATGTCCAAAACTATAATTCAATCTCTCAATTTTCATTTACAAGCAGGTGTATTCCTTTTGGTCGTGGACCTAACAGGTTTTATTAGTAAATTAAGTCTTATGGTCGATCTGGTTGGTCATAGGTGGAGTTGTTTTCATCTAAAACATTTGGAAAAACTTACGGTATGAACAGTAATATCTCCCCAGTATTTTTTTTTTTTCCTTTAAACTACTATTAAACTGTATATTATATTGTTAATGTGTATTTATATCAAAAGAAATGTTGCTGTCAAGTGGTAAAAAATAGATAAAATAAAAAACACAATAGCATGTCAAAGAACCAAGTGGTTAAAATTTGCACAGGGTCAGACTATCTTTTGTTTAATTTTTATCATATAAATAGGGATACTGAGATTCGAACCCATGATCGCTTGGTCATCAAGACTCTAATATCATGTTAAAGAATCATCTTAACCCAATAACTTAAACTATTAAATGACCCTCAAAGATATGATTTATATTATATTCTAACACAATATATAAATCCAGTATGTCAAACTTTATCTCATAACATATATCATATATCATGCATATTTTTATTATAGTGTAATTAAATAAAAAAATAATTTCAAAAAATAAAGTTTTTAGACTATTTGTTTAGAAAGTTAATTTGGATGAATTTAAGATATTATTATCTAAATATTTTAAAAATACATTTTAAACACTATCACTTTACTATTTTTTAAAGTAAAATTGAGTTTTTACTAGATTTATTATGTCGTGTTTTTATATTTTTTTGTTGACTAGGTTATATATAAAGATCAATTTTAACTTAGATTAATCTAAAATCTAAATCAAGGAAGGACCTAACCCAACATGTCTTGAATTTTATCTAAATTTGATTAAAACATTAACATTGCTTGCAAGTATTTATTTTGTGCAATCGAGATATACTTTTGATAAGATGGAGTGCGTGTGTGAATTTTAATAGTGATTTTTGTGTCCTTTTTTTTGTACTTCTTTTTCTTTCTAATTTCATCAAAAAAAAATTATCATAGAAAACATGTAAGCAATGCATGAACATTTATTTATATTTATATTTTGTTTATCTGGCCAGTGGCATTACACGTTACTATAAAACTACTACTTTCTAAAGAATCTTCCATAGAATTTGTTTATTCTTGACTGCGAGCTAAGAAGGGATGCGAAGGTGGACGAATTTCATCAAGGTTAGGAGGAGGCGGGATTGTTTGGTTTTGCGCTTCTATTTTTTAAAACAAATTGAAATTTGTTTATTTTAATTAATATTTTTTAATATATTTAGATCATTTTAATGCACTAATTTTATAAATAATTTTTTAAAAAATAAAAAATATTATTATAATATATTTTTTAATAAAAAATACTTTAAAATAAATCACAACCATTTTTTCAAACTCGTTGCCGGCTATTGGGCCACTGAAATGGAAAAGATATGGGTTCTCTTTCGGGAAGCTTGAAAGATCAGGTATTGGTGGAGGCTCGTATGATGATGATGAATATGTTTTTATTTTCTGGAACTTCAAAAGGAGTAAAGCACTAAACTTGTTTATATTGGCTAAGTACGAAGTTGTGCAGGCAAGAGGAGATTCTAGTTTAGCTTTAGTTTTATCTTTAAACTTTGTAATTAAACATTGGAGAGCCATTTTCTTATTTCCTTTTCTTTTAATAAAGTCTCCATTTTCATCTTAGAAATATAAAAACTACATTTTGTCACAATGATAAAATATATAATAAGAAAAAAAACTATGGCTGAAATCCATTGAAACTCCCAACAAAAATAAAAATAAAATCCAAAACTTAAACAAACATGATGTACTAATTAAGCACTAATTTTCACAAGCCCACAAGCATATAATCAATGAAATGGAACACCTAACATAGTTTTTTTTTTTGGTAAAAAAAAAAGCAATTTTTGTTTTAAAAAAGTAATAATGAGATCTTTTTCTTTATTATTTTTAGTTTTTCTCTCTCCTCTCCTTATTTTAATTTGTTAAGAGAGAGGAGAGAAGAAAAAAAAACAAATGCCCTCAAAGACATATTGAAGTTTGGACATTATCAATATTATAATTATTTTTATAAGATAAATCTAATGATATTAGAGATAATCACCAATAATGATCCAAGTAGATTATATTTGTCGCTAAAGACAAGTAAATCACCTATTAACTTTTGACAACAAGGTAACACGCTCAGATCAAAATTGATGGCCTTTCTTGATGTTATTAGATTTGTTTTATCAATATATATTTTATGGTACCGGCGGTGTTTTTATTGAAATTTCAATATGCTTTTAAGGTTATTTTTTTAATTTTTTTTTCATGTGTTCAATTTTTTTTATTTAAATGTTGCTATTTAACAAACTTAAATTTTGCATTTATTAATCATATCATATAGATGCTATTTCACAAATAGCTTTCCAAGCTTTGATATTTTTTAATATTTTAAAAAATGGTGCTAATTAACAAGATATTCGCTCAAATCTCACTTCCTTGTTGTCGTGGACCTTGTGGTGATGTCCATAGGATGGAATTTTTGGGGATATGTGTAGCACTGGAATTAAAAGGAAAATGGTTCCCAGGAAACAGAAAAGAAGGTAATGAACAGAGCACCAGCTATTCATCTCTTTCTTTCGATTTTTCCTTTGGGTGGAAGAAAAACTAAAAATGATCCCACTTTGAGCCAAATTGTAAAAAAACTTCTCGAGCTTGACTGAAAAAACAAATCTTGGTTGTTTGTTTCATCTTAAATATCATGGTTTTCTCAATATGTCTCACTATTAGAGTTTTATTGAGAAATTTAAGGGGAAAAACCCTTAAAAATCATTTCAATTTTTTTTCTTTGGCGGTGAATATATTTTCTTAAGTTGGCAGAGGAAAAAAAGGGAAATGGTAGGATTTCTATGGGGTTTTTTTCTTCAATTTCTCTGATAACAGGCCGTATTCAAAAATGTAGGGAATTCCGACCGGTGATGTACTGATATTTGCTCATAGGAGGTAAAGCACACTGACACAATATTTAACGTGGTTCGGCAAACCGCCTACATCCACGGGAGAAGCCATTGAATTATATAGGGAGAGAACAAGATTTACAACAATAGAGGAGGAGGAATTATCCCCTCTTTGGCAACTCTCAACCTCACTCTATTTCTCTCTTTTCAGTGCTGCAATGGCAGCTACTGCTGGCTGCCCTTGGCAGCCCACTCTCTCCTACATCTCTCACATCTTTGGCTCTACTTTCCTTCTCTTAACTCTCTCATTTTGCTCTCTAACATATGCCTCTATTTATAGGCATCCATGGCAGCTCCACTTGTTCTTTGGTCAATAATGGTGGCCACCGTCTCCAGCTCATTCAACAATGGTGGCTGCCAATAGTCAATGGTTGGTGCCAACCATTTGCTGCACATGCAATGGCAACAACCCAACAATCACCCCCTTTGCCATTCATGTGGGCAATTGTCTTCTTGCTTCTTCAGCACATGCTTGCATTCTGCAGCTCTTCCAAGCTTACCATTCTGAGAGCGTCTTTGGCCAAGTTTCCAGGTACTTGCCAAACCTTTTAATCACCAGAGTCATCCAAGCACCCCTTTGCTCACTCCAAAGGATCACTTCAACCAGATGGTTTGTCATATCTCATCTGAAGAGTGTTTAACGCTTGTCTCTGGAACAACACCCCCCTTCAAGCATATCAACCATGCTTGGCCCGGAATGATTTATCAAGCCTTACACCAAGGCTTACAACACCCCCTCAAACGGATATTTCCAAGTGCGACAGTCATTGAGTATTTTAATGTGATCACGAGCTCACCACTCTTCCAAGAGTCTACTCATCCCGGAGTTGCGTCTGCCCTCTGTTCCTCCCTAGGAACCACGCCTTACTTCTCCGTGAGTCTCCCGCTCTTAGTCTCAAGAGTCCAGGTGGCTCTCCCTTTTAACCATGGGGACAGCCCATTAAAGGTTGATCCATCTCTATCTTCATACTCTGAGTATTACAATGTCATTACTGAGCTCACCACCTTGACAAGAGTCAACTTGTTCCCAGAACCTGCGCATGCCCTCTGCTCCTTCATAGCAGTCGCGTCTTAATGCTCCACAAGCCATCCACTTATTGTCCAAGGCAAATGTCTTCTAGCTCATTGATCTTTAGCATGGGGGCAATATCCATGAAAGTCAATCTTGCATTTGTCTTCATACTCATCATAGCCTCTTCATTGGCTATACACTTGTCCACTTATATCCAGCCATCACATTGGCTCTGGGGCGTTCTGAAATTGGGCTCCTATCATGGCCCTCACACCTTCTCCTGAGGTGTCTTCGCCCTTTGTCATGGGGCAGTCCGAAATTGGACTCATATCATGGTCCTCACACCTTCCATCCGAGGTGTCTCCGCCTGTCGTCATGAGACGGTCTGAACTTGGACTCATATCATGGTCCGCACACCTTCTCCTGAGGTGTCTCTGCCTGTCGTCATGAGACGATCTGAACTTGGACTCATATCATGGTCCTCACACCTTCCATCCGAGGTGTCTCCGCTTGTCGTCATGAGACGGTCTGAACTTGGACTCATATCATGGTCCGCACACCTTCTCCTGAGGTGTCTCTGCCTGTCATCATGCGGCGGTTTGTACTTGGGCTCGTTTTATGGCCCACACACCTTCTTGCCTGAGGTGTCTCCGCTCGTCGTCATGCGGCGGTTTGTACTTGGGCTCGTTTTATGGCCCACACACCTTCTTGCCTGAGGTGTCTCCGTCCGTCATGAAGCGGTCACATCCTCCTTCATCGGGGATGTCTCCAGTAGCTCCAAGATTCTCTACCACCATGTGGACTTGGGAGAGATCACTGCCACTGATCACATAGAAAGAGAGAGTTGCGGTGCACTCTTCGCAATCCTCCATCTCATTTTCTATGTTTGGAGCTTCTATGCCTTTCTGCTTGATAGCTCCACCCACACCAACTCTCTTTGGTGTCTTCGTCTTTCATCGGCGGTCGCACCTCCTTAATTAGGTGCTTCTGCAACAGCTCATCTTTCCATCCTTGCATGCATTGGAAAGGTCCTCGCTTGTTGCCTTTATCAAGAGCACAAAAAGACTTCCTGTTGTACAACTTTTTCACACAGTCTCTGCTCTGAGCTTCATCTGGGAACTCTTCTTCTCCTTGCACCTATCGTCTCATTACAGTACCTCGTTGGATCCTACGGGTACTCCTGCACAATCTCCGTGTGCTCTCGTGCAATTTTGGTTCTCCAGATTTCTCCCTATTCTTTGCTTTTATGTTTGACAGCAGCTCATCCTGACACAACATTTATCCAAGTCAAAATAGGGTGCCAATCTTTATCCCCTCGTGTATTTCTCTTCCATTATCAGGGTCTTCATCAATTCTCCCTTCGAGAAATTACAGTCACCGAATCTAACTTCTTTGAAGAAATCACCACTCCATCAGATCCTTGAACATACGGAACTCAACTGTTCCTTTGTGTCGTCATCTTGCTAGTCTTCAACAGTTTCATTACAAACTGTTACATATACAAAAATAGTACTGTGTGGATGATCCTTCAACTAAGCAAGTTCCCAGGAAAGATTTGGAGGGGTCACACTGGTCCCGCTTAAAACCCAACCTCCTAGACAGAACTTCTTAGAACGTATCTATCCACCGTACTGCCTTTTCGTATATACAACCATTTGCTAGCTTTGTTGTGGCTTTCCTTTACAAGTGATCTGGGGTATCCCGGTTTTATACCTGATTTCTCAACATCTGGCGAGACTACCAGTTCTTAGATTCGTCAAGATTGGTCTTCATCAATTTCCACTCTCCACCTCAAATCGTCCACATGATCGGGTGTCCAGAGTATCCCAATTTTGCCTTCCTTCAAGGCAATTAAAATTTCTCCCCACTTAGCAATTCAGCACATGTAATTGGGCAAACATGTGCACTTTCTTCTTCTTCATCTCCATCGACCACCATGATGACCTTCAGATGCCTCCTGATCGGGCAATCTCTTTTGTTAATTCACCACCACCACTTTTGGTCTCAAATCTCAACGATCGGACCGTACCATTGCATCCGGAACGATCAAATTAGCTGGAAACAAGTCTGAAATCGTCCAAATCGCATTTCAGATGGCTAAGATTTGATCAAAACAATTCTGGCCTGATCAACGGCTCAGATTCAATCTCAGATCCGGTTGCACGTAGGATCAGCTACACTGGATCCTGTCCCTCGGCTCGCGGCTCGGCTCGGCTCCAATTCGGCTCGGCTCGCTCGGCTCGGCTTGGCTCGGCTCGAGTCTGGTGACGTGGAAGGTGGGTCCCACTTGATGACGTGGCTGCTGACTAGTCGTTGACTGGTCTATGACGTGGCTGCTGGCATGGCATGTCTACTGTGCATGATGACTTCACCATTACATCAGGCTGATGTCATCATGGGCCATGCTACTGTACATGATGATGTCACAATTACATCATGCTAATGTCATCCTTATCCGAGTCAGCCACATGGGTCGGGTCAACTGGTATTCGGGTCGGGTCAACTCATCCGGGTGAAGAAGACGCGTGGGGCGCGTCTGCGCGCGTGGACAGACGCCTTGCCGGAGAGTGATGGAGAGTGATGGAGAGTGCGGCCATGTCCGACGTCCGATTTTGACGCCATTTTCACCAGTGGCTTCGTCTCTTCCTCCTCTACACGGTGGTATGGTCAAAACATAATTTTGACAACTTTCATTTTTGAGCAAAAATCAAACACCACTTCAAACCATATGCTCTGATACCAATTGTAGGGAATTCCGACCGGTGATGTACTGATATTTGCTCATAGGAGGTAAAGCACACTGACACAATATTTAACGTGGTTCGGCAAACCGCCTACATCCACGGGAGAAGCCATTGAATTATATAGGGAGAGAACAAGATTTACAACAATAGAGGAGGAGGAATTATCCCCTCTTTGGCAACTCTCAACCTCACTCTATTTCTCTCTTTTCAGTGCTGCAATGGCAGCTACTGCTGGCTGCCCTTGGCAGCCCACTCTCTCCTACATCTCTCACATCTTTGGCTCTACTTTCCTTCTCTTAACTCTCTCATTTTGCTCTCTAACATATGCCTCTATTTATAGGCATCCATGGCAGCTCCACTTGTTCTTTGGTCAATAATGGTGGCCACCGTCTCCAGCTCATTCAACAATGGTGGCTGCCAATAGTCAATGGTTGGTGCCAACCATTTGCTGCACATGCAATGGCAACAACCCAACAAAAAAATCATATTGTTTAGGATAAAGATCAGAGATCTTTTAGTTCAAGAGTAATTTTTTAAAAAACTTTAGCCTTAATTTTACTCCAAGTTAAAAAAAATGCATTATTTCACTTTTTGGCAAATGAAATGAACAGAGGAGGGAATTTTTGGGGATATGTGTAGCTCATGGAATTAAAAGGAAAAGAGGAAACATGACTGGACAGGATATATCTTTGACGATCAGCAAAATTTGGTTCAAAAGAAGTTTAATTTTTTAATTTTAAATTTTTTTTAATGATTTTAATTTGATTTTGATATGTTAAAAAAATTTTAAAAATAAAAAAATATTATTTTAATTTATTTCTAAATAAAAAACATTTTAAAAAACAATTGATAATACAATACTAAATAGAATTTTAAACAAATTAAAAAAAAATATGACATCTTAAACACCATTGAATAAATGAATGAAAACAATGTGATAGAAGTTTAGCCGAGGAAACATAATCAATCACCGGAAATAGAATCGATTGTGTCATAACCCAATTTTAGATTATTCCCCAAAAATCAATTTCTTTTTCAAAATAGAAATAAAAAAATAAAATAAAGATTGGTAATGTGGAGAAAGCAGATCAAGGAGGACTACAAAAATAGAAAAAAATCAAGCTGTAATTTTTGGAGGAAATTCAAGGCCTAATTGTACCCCTATTATGCCCAAAAAGTGAGAAAAAAATGCAAATTCAACATCAAATTAAATGATTATTAGACGAATTTGCATAAAAATTAAGTTCAATGACATAATTAAATTTTTAATAGGCCAATTTGATTTAATCATGGGCCAAATTGAATTTTAATTATGTTTAAGAATTAATTTGGGTCCAATTGAAGTATTTAATTAAGTGTAAGGACTTAATTATACTTTAAATGAGTCAAATTAATTAGGGGCTTAATTGGTGAAATATTAAGTTTGGGAGCCTAATTTGGGCTTAATTAAGAAGATTGGAATTTTAAGAGACCAAATTTAATTTTTACCAAGTTAATTGATTGAAATTAGGGGGCAAATTGCAAGAAAATTAAAGTTTTCGGGTCCATTAGGGGTTGAATTGACAAAATTCGCAGCCAAGGATGTTTCTGTAAAAGGCGCCAAACTATAGGGGTGAAATTGACAAAAAACCTGGGGTGAAATTGAAGAAATTGAAAATTTTATGGTCAATTAGGGGTTCAATTGAAAGCAATTGAAAGAGGTAGGACTGAAATGAACTTTGGCCAAAAAAGAATTCTGGTACTGTTCATCTTCTTCTTTAATTCTCTGAAATAACTATTCTGATTACCTACTTTGCAGTTACATTTAATGTACCTAACGTCCAACAAATTTTCCAAAACTTGGACGAAACTAATCCCCAGACATCCCTCTATGTCTGGGTATGGTCTTCACTGGCTCACTGACAAAGAAACGGATGTAGCACCACCCCAAAGAGGCCAACTTAGGTAGCCTACAACTGCAGATTTGACAGTGCACCATGCCTAATTTGAACCAACGGTTGGGATCCTTCCCAACTGAATCAAGGGCTGTAATTTCCCCCCTGTGTAGAAACGATTTCCCTCTTCCACCACCTAAAATAGAGGTGGATTTGGTGGCCTGAGGGAGGAGAAAATCGAGTCCAAAGTTGACAAAAAACCAGCCACACCCCTTTGTTTTTCTCCTTTTCTTTTCTGCAACGAGTACTCTTTCTCTTTTCTCCTTCTCAATCGTGCCTTCAGCCACCACCACTGCCACCGTCGGCTTGACAACCATCCTCTCCACCACATTTCTCCCTCTCCTCTGATTTCTTCTCCCTTTTCCTCCACAGTGGTAGCAGCTCATCAACACCACCATTTTTGTTTTCTTCCTTCTCCAGCACCGACAGCAGCAACATTAGCACCGACCTCCACCTCTACATTCGGCTTTAACACCATCATTTCCATCAACCCAGCTCCTCACCCGTGGCAGAGCAGCCACCGTGACCTTCTCTCTCTTCTCCTTCCAGCCTTTCTCTCTCCTCTGCAACGTTTTCTTCTTCCTCCCACAGCCGACTCCGGCCAGCATCACCTCAGCCGATGTCCTCTGAGCCACCGGCCGAGCCACCTCATCACGACCGAGACCCCCACGCCAGACAACTTCCTCCTCCCTGCATTTGCCTCTTTCTTCCTCGTTGTGGCTGCTGCATGCAGCAAGCTAATTAATTAGCCCCTGGTTTGGGCTGGGCCAGTTATGGCCCAGCCCAAGTGGCTAGGTCTGGCCCGGCCCCTATTTAAAAAAAAATTCAAAAATCATTTTTTAAAAAAAATTGTGATTTTCTCAAATATTTTTCTATTCATTTTGTGTAATATCAGGTTGTATATTTACACTGTCAAATACAAATCCGGTATTAAAATACCTGGTTTTCTACAAAATTTTTCAAAACAAATTTCAAAACATTTTCAAAAAGAAAAAAAAAATATTTTGTTGCATACGGCTAAATCCTAAAATTTTTTCAAGCATATTTTTCATAAAAAAAACAAAAATTGCATCTCTTTCACGTTTTAAAATGCAAAATGAATATCATAACCAGTTTATGATTATCCATTAGGATTTGGCCAAAATATCAAAAATCTTTTTCCATCTTTTTTTTCTAGGGTCCAAATGTAGACTTTAATATCTGTGGGGTGTAAAATTACACGATAAAGTACTCCTTCAGGTATTAAAGATACAAGATGTAAATAAATGCAATGCTAAAATTCAGACTGTAGAACGGTTAGGACTTAACCCGATAAGGTAGAGACTCTCTCATGAAGAGAGATCTGTCTTGAACCTTAGAAAAGACCAACGAATAGAAACCCGACTTAGAAAAAAACAATCAAACAACAATGAAGCTTACCTTAGGTAGGGTGCACTGGGGGTGATGCGTCTTTCCCTTGCACAACCAGTCCCTTACCGAAACTCTCGTAGACCATAGGTTCCTAGTGACCATAATACTAGGTGGCGACTCCTAAAATCATAATTTTATGATTAAATCAAAAAAACTCTTCCCAACACACAACACCTCACACAGGAGGCACGACAGGAGCCTCTGTCGTCGCTAGACGACGTCGCGTCGGCTCGCACCCCACGACAGGTTGCATAGTTCATCCAGCAGAACTGTGTGCAGGTGGCATTTCTAGATTTGGTATTTCAAGTCTAATGACTCGGGTCACAAGTTTAAAAAGTTTATATATTAAAAAAATATTATAATTTTCTTTATTTTTTTACAGGTTATTCTAATCATATAATCTGGATTGCAGATTTGGTGAGATATCCTTTCTTGGCCTAGGCATAAATAGCATTGTTACATATTTAATATGACTAATTTTTAATGTTTTTTTTACCTCATTTCAATACCTAAATGTCATTTTATGTGTAAAAAAATAATTTGATCCCATGACAAAGTATGGACACCGAGACTAGTATTTCCTAGCATTCAATTGTGTCTGAAACCCAATTATTGATCTCTCATGGAAAATCAATATTATCGTATTCTCTCACCGAGACTGTGTTTTATCTTTTTTATGGCCTTTTGCCATTTTAAGATATTGTGCAGCTTTTGTACTAATCTCGCCAGACTTTGACGTTTAAATGATATAAGTATCTTTTAAAAAAAAAGGCAATCCTCTCTCTCTACATTGTCCTTCACAGTCCCAAACAAAATGCTCCCTCTGTGGTCTCAGGTTCAAGCCCTGTGGTTGCTCATATGATGGTCACTTGAGGCTTACTTGGTCGTTCACTTCAGGGCCCGTGGGATTAGTCGAGGTGCGCGCAAGCTAGCCCGGACACCCACGTTAAACTAAAAAAAAAATGCGAACAATTTCTTGAAAAATAGTAGTAAGAAGAAGAAGGTCATGTGCTTAATTTTTTAATCAAGAACTACAATACCTTTGGAAGATTCCTTGCATACTTCTGATGATGGGAGAGAACTGATTTTGAGAGTATGAAAATATGCTCTCGTTCCTTCATCGGCATTGTCCTTCAAAGAGTTACAAGGGGAAAGAAGAAGAAAACCATAAATCACAAAAGAAAGTAGTGATTTAGAAGACATGGGAGCGCCAATGCGAGACAAATTTTCTTCTCTTAAACAATTATTATGCTTCTCTCGAGGTAGGTACAGCTATTTATACATGCACAACGAGTTACTTATAACCTATATAGTATAGTTTTTTTTAAATAAATGATGATCAAATTATCTCGATGTGCACAAATAAATTTGATTAGACATGAAATATTTTTTTTTATCAAGTAGAAATGTATATATGGTTGTTGATCTTGACACTTGGCTACGACCCTTCCAATTTTAGAACCTATTTGTTTTTACATTTTAAAGAAAAATTAATTTTTTTTTCTTTGTTTTAAATTAATATTTTTTTGGTGTTTTCAAATCATTTTAATGTGTTGATGTCAAAAATAATTTTGAAAAAAAATAATATTATTTTAATATATTTTTAAGTAAAAAACAACTAGTACTACACTTCCAAGTATTCTCTTAGTTTAATGCATGTTTTATTGTAATGCTTTTTTTTAGCATTGTTTAGAATTATAATAAATATTACTTTTAAAAATATTTTTTTATTTAGAAAAAGACAAACCAACACCATTATGTGGCATGTTCGCTAACAATCAACATGAGTGAAATTGAAATCATTTTTAAACTTTATAGGTTGTTTAAGTTTTTAAATTGAGATGAATTTTTTAATATAATAAATATTTTTTTATAGTTTGTATCTTACCATTTATTTTCTTAAATTAAATTAATAATAAAAATTTAATACAAGATAATTATAAATCTTAATTAAAACTTTTAAATTAAGATAATTACGTAAAAACACATAACACCGTGACATAATTACAAACATTGAATGCCAAAATCAGAGACATACGTCGTGGAACTTAGTTTTGTTCCAAAAATACTGTTATGATATTATTTATTGTTTTATATTTTTTTCTTTAAAATATATCTTTTTCAATACTCTTTAAATGTTTGTTAAAAGAGTAAATTAGGAGATGTTCCTATAAAAAAATAAACTTATGACCTAATAGTTTAGAATTCTGAATTAAAAATATTCTTCATAAATGTATAAAAGCTCTAGAGCATGTACAAGCTCATGAAGGAGAAATTTTTACATGAGTTAGACTCACTACTATTCTGCTCATATAAAAATTATATTGGATTGCGACTATGAAATATTGTAAACTCAACACTGTGAATGTGAGCTCATGATGAGTCTAACTCTTGTAATAATTTTTGCTCTATAGATATTGTGTAGTTTCGAACTCCTCGACATCTTACATTGAAATTAGATACAATCCTTCTAATTACATAATTACGATTCTTTTAGTGCTACCCCCCCCCCCCCCCCCCAAAAAAAAAAAAAAAAAAAAAAAAAACCTTTTTAGTGTCATCTACTTCTAATCTCAAACTTTTCTTTTTAAAATTATTTTTTCTAGATAAACCTTCCTTATAATAAAAAAAAAAGTAAAAAGAATCCCAGAAACATTATGGATTGTAAAAGGAAATAATGTGAATTGGAATTATGTTTCCTCTTTTCTTCGTTTGTTCTCATCCTAAAGTATTTGTCTTCCTTACACATTGCATTGACTGGATTTGAGACTGAAAATTAGTTTCAATTAGTTTGCTATGAGATTCTTGTGGTATCAAAACAATAAAAAATTTTAATGTTAAGTTAATGATGATTTGACATAATAAAATTTAATTTAATTATTTAAAGATAAATAAAATTTTAAGGATCGAATTTGATATTAACATAAAAAAATTATTTTTTATTATCCACTCAATTTAGCAAAAACAAAAGTTTAAAAAAATGCATGCCTAGCCCTCTTTTTTTTCATTGGGCCAAGGGCTGCCTAGGTGCTTTATGAGGTTTTTTTTTTAATTTTAATTAAACTTATTTTACAAACAAAATAATTATAATTATATTTAGAGTATGAATTTGTTATCAAATAATATTATTATATTTTTGTAATAGCAACAAACACTTTTTTTTACGGCCTTTCATTTATGACTAATAATAAACTGTTTGAGAGTGTGGTTGCGGTTGTTTTTCAAAGTATTTTTTGTGCTGAAATACATCAAAATGATATATTTTTTTATTTTTTAAAAATTATTTTTGAGATCAGCACATTAAAATGATCTAAAACATATAAAAAAATTTAATTTTTAATAAAAAATAATATTTAATTTTTTAAAAATACAGGTTGGCTAGCGTTTTCAAACCAACCCTTACTGCATGCTAATGAAAGCAGCATAATAGTGGGCTGTGAGGCATAATATCAAACAGTCAAATTATCACAAGCATAAAAGTGCATGTGAATGAAAGTGGGCTGTGAGGCCCCTCCATTTTTAAAGGGAGGAGCTAATAATAAAAGTAAGGGAGGAGCTACAAAAATACGATGAATACAAAAAAGAAACACAAAAGCAACACCCCATGTCCACATATAGATTATTTAGAAAGGTAATATATTTGGAAATCAACATCACAGATCAGACGAGTGAAACTGTTTGGTACAGCGGTTGATGATTTGAAGATTTTTTAATATTTTTAGTTTTAAATTAATATTTTTATTATTATTTTAATATCAAAAATAAAAAAATATATTATTTTAATATATTTTTAAATAAAAAATATTTTAAAAATCAATATTTATTACACTTCCATCACTTTCAAGTTAGAACTACAAATCGGTCCCAACTTAACCAAGATGGGACCAGTTCTCCAGTTGTGGGCTATGATTGATTTTTGTGTTCTCATTGCCACATTTTCTCACGCGATGATCCAGATTGATAAGTGGTCTAGGACTGGCTGTTTTCTTATTACCATTTTTGTGTTCTCATTACCACTTTTTCTTTTTTGTTTCTCTGATTTCCTTGCTGCCCTTGTTGCAGCCTTTACCTGTTCTCTCCTTTGAACATATTCACACGATGAAAAAAAAGGAAACCAACACAAAAACCTTTTTTAAATATAAAAAAACATCTCAATACAGTAGCTTAAGCTGATAGATGAGATCATAAAATATAATTTATATTATTCTCTAGCACACCCCCTCAACTGAAAGCTCTTTGAGCTTGAAACTTGCATAGGTCCATATTACTTTATGCTTAATTTTTATCAAATAAATAAGGATTGTGAGATTCGAACTCGTGACTGCATGGTTATCAAGGCTCTGATACCCTGTCAAAGAATCATCTCAACCCAATAGTTTAAGCTGTTAGATGAGATCTCAGAATATGATTTATATTATTCTCTAACATTAAAAAAAATTAGCACAATAAATGTAAAACATTGATAAAATAACACAATTTAAAAAAGATTTGACAAAATAATATATTTTTGATATTGTCACCCTTTGAAAGTGTGGCATTTAGTAGATGTCGCGTTTTAGAAGCGCAACAACTTAAGATTAGTGGTTGCTTTGACTGTTTGTACTAGCAGGATGAACATTAGTTGTCCCGCTGATATTTTTTTAGATGATCGAGCTACATTGCTCAGACAAAATAATGCGACAGTTCAACTATAGACAACACATCTTAGTCAACATGGACAAGAGTGATGCATTGCACGCCATGACTCGTTGGGTAAAAATGATGATTATAACTGGTTAAGCCGACATGGAGCTTATGTATCACAATGGGATTCACAAAAGAAGGAGATATTTACAGAGATACATATTGTAATTACAGATAAAGAGTATATTATTTGGTACACGAGTATCATACATCGAGTTATTACTTCGAATCTCGAGCAGATTCCTCCACCTAGATACATGGCAGAGAACGAGGCCACTTAGGAAGGTGTAGGAGTTGGATTCGGTTATGTTACTGATTAGCCCAAATCATCTAGTAGACAACGTAGACATAGATAGATAGATAGATAAATAAGTTATGTTTATGTATTTTGAGATTTAAATTACTTAAATATTGTAATACTTAATTATTTTTTTATTCATTTTGCATGCATATATGTTTTGTTTTTGCATTCTCAAGGCTACTTGCGATTATAAAATATATATTGAGTTTAGTTAGAATTGGTTGATTGGAGTTATTGTTGTTTTTTTTTTTTTTTTTTTTTGCAGGTTTTTTAAAGCATGACAAAATCTTGAGTATAGTTCCTAACTTTCTAAAATTATAAAATAAATTAAATTTTAGATTAACAAAAACTATGATTTTATGAATTTTTTCTTCTAAATATATTTTATACGTTAAAATATACATCTTTATCCAACTTGTAGACTCAAGAACGAACTTTAATAAGTAATGGTAGTGTTGTTGTATCAATGTGTTTATCATCCCTCATTTCAGGCTCAAAACACAAAAGTTTTTGAAAACTGTACAATAGCCAAAATAATTTACTTCAATTGATATCGTAGTTCTCAACCATGATATTTGATTATATATCATGAGTGGTAACCACAATAAAATTATAATTAATGTTATGGTTTATAATCATAATATTTTATCAAATATTATATTTTTAAACCATAATATTATTGAAATATCACGGTATAGAACTACAAAATCCTCAAACTATGTTATTTCATCGTAATTTTTCTATCATGTGTTAATTCACCGTTTATTTACATTTTGTATGATAATTTTATCCCACAAAAGCAACGGCCATTCTAGGTTCTAGAGAAAGGCAACATCATCGAATGTGAAAAGAAGCATGTTTTCTCCATTGAAAATGGTGGCCTCAGATATAGCTAGGCTGCTTAAAGTGGGGACAGTCTCCCTCATTATCAAGTGATTCGAGTCTGAAAAATTCTCTAACAAGGAGCTTGAAGACTAGGATTTGTCAAAAATGGGCACCGACGTGGGACCAAACGTGGAACTCGTGTTTGACCTTTTTATTTATTTATTATTATTTAAGTTTTCTGTTGATAAACTTTAGCAAGCTTATAATTAAAATGCCTAGGGAGGTGCAAATGAAGTATGAACAATATTATATATTGAGATCACTTGAGGCCATGTCCTGTTTAGTGAAATTATAGTAACTAATAAACAACTTATATATATATATTCCAGCGTATTTTTTTATTTAAAAATATTTGAATTTATTTACCAATTTACTTGTTTAATTATAAGCGAGTCCAACAAAAAGCTATTCTACGACAACTAACTACTAAATAAAGGTTGGTTTTGGATAGGAAATTAATCAATTCTTCATTTAAAATATGAAATTGTTATTATAAATTATAATAAAATAGGGAAATCTAATAAGGTGTTGATAGCTAGGGAAATCTTAGTACTAAGGTGTTGGACTTAGTATAAATTTATCCATGAAATCTTTTTAATCAATTTAATGATTATATATTTTTTATATAAAATCTATTTATTAAGTGGTTATATATTGGATTCTATCACTTTTATTTTTCTAATTAAATAAATAAAAAATTAGAAAATTAATATAAAATCATTTATTAAATGTTACCTAATAACTAACTAGCTGGAGGCCAAGCCGGGATTTTTCTGTCCATTAATAAACACCATGCATGTTTCGGAGAGCTATTCATCAATATGATATCTAAAATAAACAATAGGAACTATATAACAATTAACAAACATAAGATTCAAAATCAACGATAAATTAATATTTTAATAATCAATAAATAGAATACTTGATATATATTAACATTTAGTTACTTGAATTTATAGATCTTATAATGTGAATGATGAAGATTAGAACCTTGAAATAAATTCAAATAAATAGAGGGAAATTATTAGAATACTTGATTTTAATAATAATAATAATTATTATTATTATTATTATTATTATTATTATATATAACTAATTTCATTTAATTACTTTATGTAAAGAAATGATCAAAATGACACATATTATATAGTTAGATTTTGTAATATTTTAGGAAAGCCAATTAATGATATTACTCTCAAAATATTCATATAATATTAAGAATATAATTTATAAATATAAGTAGTTATTTGTTGTAGCTTATAATTAAATAGACCACACGACACTCAAACATTTAACAACAATTATCAATAACAATAAAAAGTTATGTTTCCTTTATCTATTTTATTTTATTTATCAATAACAATCATTATATAGTCATTGTGATTAATTATTCGATGTAATATTATTTAATTGGCTTATAATAATATTGTATACGATAACTATGGAAATACACTTAAAAATTTAAATTTTATTCATTCAAGTCTAGAGAAAGAAAGAAAGAAAGACACGGAGCCAGCAAGTAGTGACTTCATCAACATCGATTGTTAACTTGCTGGCTGAAAATTGTGCTTGATGAGCCTTATCCTTTTAAAAGGATACTTTCGGTCATTGGGTTTTATTTTCGAGTGTTGCAGTGAGGCCTTAGTGTATTACTTGATGGACACTAGTCTAGGAAAATTGTGCACCTTAAATTGTGTTGAAAAATTGCCAAGGACCTGTCATCTTCAGGTGCTTGCTTTTAGTAGTGCAACGTCTGTCCCGCTGTTCCTCATTCCGAGTTTGTGTAGGAAACAAATAGGATCCTTTTAGTTTGGAGAGTCATGATCGTGGTGGGCTCTCTGTTGATCTAAGGTGTTTGTCAGTCATGTCTTCTTTTGCTTCACACTTGATTATTTGCTTTGAGCTGTAAGCATGTCAACCTGTCCGATTTGTAAGAAAGGATTCTGAGATGGAAGAGCTGAGTTATAGTCTGTATACTCGATTTCTCATGAGAAAAGAGGTGAGGTTTGAGGACGATGCCTGTCTTTCTGGGTTTCATTTGGTTTGATGTTCTATAGGTATGGTAGGATTTTAGCATGGGAAAGTCCTCGGTACCTTGGTCTCTGGGCGAGGGGAGGGGCGAGGCGTTTTTTTCTTTCTGTTAAAATGACTCCATACGGCTTTGGAATAAGCGGCCTTGTCTTTTTAGCTCGGCGTGTTGATGGTGAGTAGACATTAATAAATCTTGGGCTTTGGCTCTATTAATCTGGGCTACGTTTTTTGGGTTGTACTCATAGGGTTGATGGATTTAGGATAAGCATACTTGTGTTCAAGAAAAAAAAGTAACAAAAACAAATTAAGTAAAAAACAACATCAAATTTATGTGAATAAATATTTTGTGGGTTTTACTGCCAAGTATTTTTTTTAAAAATCATTTTTTGTATCATTGTACAATAAAAAAAATGGTTGTCTTTTTAGTTTGTTTTTTATTTTAAAAAAACATCAAAAAAACATTTTTCACATTTTAGCACTTGAAAAAAATATTTATTTTAGCATCTTCATAAAAAAAAAAAAAAGCATGCATATTTTGACTTAATTAATAACAAGTATATTAAGTCAATTAAGACTTGGCTAAAATCAAATAGCTCATTGGACCAACATACCAAAAAAATAAAAAATCCATATTTTCTAAAAAATAATAAATAAACAAATAATGATAAAAACTCTTGATTTTCAAGATTTTTTTTTAACAAAAGGGACTACTCCGGGACCAAAGCTAAATTCTTGTTGTTAAAGCTTGATGAAATCTCCCTATTCGGGGATAATTTTTATTTTTTTATATGTTTTTTTTTTTAAAAAAACTAATGTTCAGATTTTAAAATTAAATACGAGTTATGTTTATTCTTAATAATTTTGATAAAAATTGTTAAGGACTTAACATCAATATTTTTTACAAGTCTCTTATTTGTTTTGGACTAATATCATTTTCTAACGTGTGTAAAGATTTACATCAAATTTTTCATAAAATATTTAGAAATTAAAAATAAAAATAATAATTAATAGCAATAAAAAAAAATTAAAAGAGACAACTTAGTAAAGATAAATTTTTATAAGAAAAGATGTTGTAAAAGTAATATCATTTTTTTCTTTAAATATAACTAATTCTTTATCTAAATCTCTGAAACCATTACAATATATTTTAACATTCTTGATTTTTTTTTTAGTTATTAATTAGTGACTCTAATTTTTCACAATATACAATTATTTTTTTCCTCAATCGATCTTGGGGGAGTCCCTGGCCACCATTTATCGAGGCGCCACAAAGTTCATACACCAATTTCTCATGCTCTTCATTGTTATATCGTTTACTAACTTCATGATGAGTAACTAATCAAATAGACAATTTCTTGTATGGTAAGAATAAACAAGAAATATGTCGTTAAAGTTATTTGAAAATTTAATCAAGGATACCAATTAAATTGTTAATTAAATATGGATTTAGTACTATTTGTAATTAATAATGAAAACAAAAACTGAAAATAATAAATTTGTTTAGGTTATGATTAACAAGTAATCCATCCACTAGCTTTTACCATTCATTTTCTTATAAATCAAAGAAATATTGAAATAAAGAAACGCAAACTAGCACAAAAAACAAGCCATGACTAAGAGTAAATACTTAGTTTTTCTAGCTTTTATTCTTGGCTAACATACGAAAATTGTACATAAGTATCTGTAAGTAACTCTAAGCTCTGTTTCTTGACTTTAGAAAGCAAAATCTGATTCCGATTATTAGATTCTACTTCGAAAAGCATTTTTAGATGAAATATTGCTTCTTTTTTAAATGATAAAAATAGTATTATTATTTTAAAATAATAAAATTGTTAGTAGTACATGTTTACCTTGATACCTATATATGCAATGTTCTGAGTATCATTACTTCCCTTATATTCATAAATATAAAAAACATACTTTTCATTTATTCAAAATTATAAAAATTAATTATGAATAATAATGAACATTCTATCTTACTATTTATGATTATATGAAATACATATATAGAGGTATATAAACTATATTAAACACCGTTTGGGAACGCGGTGCAAACCACGTTCCCAAAAAATTTAATTTTTTTTTATTAAAAATTATTTTTTTATGTGTTTTGCATTGTTTTGATACGTTGATCTCCAAAATAATTTTTTTAAAATGAAAAAACATCATTTTGATATATTTCAACACAAAAAACACTTTGAAAAACAACCGCAACCACACTACCAAACAGGCGTTAAATCAATAAGTTATCTCAAATTTCAAATAATAATGTTTAATTATTAATTTTTTTACTAACTTAGCAACTAAAAATCTTACTGAAATATACAGTTCATGTAGTCATTTTACGTGTTTTGCAACACAACATAATAGAACTTACACATCCTCTACACTTCCACTAATAGCAATGATCATTGGAATTCAATCAGAATCAAAGGTGAACGATTGCTCGATTATGATATTACTCATCTCAATGTCAACAATAGCAAAAAGTTTTTCGTCCAATACGAGAACGCAATCTTATCTTTTGCCATACCAAATCTAAGTGCGCCAATAGCAAATGATTCCTCCAAGTGACCCACAGATCGTTTTGCTCCTCCATGAAAAAACAATATTCCAGGTCGAGGGACTCAGGTCCATTCAATCTATCCATTGGTAGGGATGTGAGGCTGAAAGTTGCCTCTGCCATCCCAAGCAAGTTAAGGTTGGAATGGAAACAATATTGGGTCTACGCACTATGGATGAAACTGGACACTATGATTACTTTATACTGTGACTACAGGACATGGCTCTCCTATCAAGGAACTTCCACTCATTTTAACTCTTTTTTCCCTTTTCTTTTTCCCAAAAAAAAAAAAAAGATTTGGTCATTTTTCGCGCCCCTACTCGTTTTGTTATAAAAATTATTCTCCAAATAAAATACTTCAACATAGAACATTAACTTATTTAATATAAATTAGAAGCAAATAAAAAATTCATTATAAAAAATCCTTTATTGACATATAATATAAACCTAAAAACTTGAAAAATTAAAAGATTATGTAATTAGAAGTTCAAAAGTTGAAATTATATATATATATATATATATATATTATCAGACCTAGTCTAAGTGGGTTTTAGGCTTAAATAATGTGCATTTGACTTAACATTGGCCCAGGTCTAGAATACCAGGACTATGAGCCTGAATTGGATTTATTGTAGAATAATTATTAGACTCATAAAGAATTATTTTTTTGTTGGTATATAAATAAATGGTCTAGACATAATCTTTCTCTTCCTAAATAGTTTGTTTTTAAAGGAAAAAAAAACAATTGTCAGTTTTTTGCTTATCTTTTTATTTTTATTGTTATGGAGGGTGACTAAGGTAAAGTGATGGGAATTTATTTTAATAATCACCAAAATTAATTCTGCTTTAATTTTGATTTCAATAACAATGGATCGAAGAGAATATGTTTTGCACACAAGTAGTCGAGCTCTTTTACCTTCCTTCATACGTTTTCTACTCCATTTTTCTTTAGTCATTCAAGAGCATAGATTTGTTAAGTTTGTTTTCGCAGTTCCTTTCATTAAGCTTGATTAGTAGGGCAATTAATCAAGGTGGAGTTATTGAAATTTTAAAAAATTAATTACAATTAATTTGTTTGGTATTTATATCCAATAATAAATAATAAAATTTTAAAACAAATAATACGTACATTAATATCAATGCAATTTGTATTTGTTTTATATTTTTAATACTTCAACAACTAAGTATACTAAACTATTTGTTTATATATATAAAAGTAAATTAGAAAGAATGGTTTCACAGTCATCAAACAATAAGTTTTCATGACCAAGACTATGTTTTTTCATAAATCACAATGATGATCTTTTATTGAGACAAAGTCAGATTAAATTAAAGATCACTTGAGACAATGTCTGATTAAAATATGGGTCACTCTGATAATAACTCAAAGATTTTATTTAATAAAAAGTTCTAAGAATAAATAAGGTATATTTGTTAATTATATTTTTATGAAATGAAGATTATTTTCTCTTAATAAAAGATTTCAAGTATAAAATGAAGATTATACATAAAAAATAAAAAATAAAATTTCTTAAATATTTTAAAAGATCTCGTTTATAATTTTGCTCAAGGCTATTATTCACCTTAACCAGCTCTGCATGGAGATCATCAACCATGACATATCTATATCGCTTTTGGGAACTACTAGCTAGATTCTTTGAAATTTTGAAAAAAGAAAAGAAAAAAACAATAACTTAATTTATATGAAATTTGGATAATCTGGCTATCAATGTAATCTGTGTCTCTCTCTCTAAAAATTTTCTATTTAAGTGATTAATTAAGATTTTGAGAATATCAATAATTAAGAACGGCTTTTATTTCAAATTTTAAAAGTAAATGTTCGGTTTAGAACTTGGTTTTGCTGAAAACATATACATGTGTAATCTAAAAAAACAAGCAAAGGCTATCATATAAATATATTTTCCCATATTGTTTCTCTTATAATCGGCTAAAAAAGATGATTTACTCTATAAGCTTAATAATTACCAAGGAAGTTCGCTTAATTAATGGGTCCATGTGCGTATTAATTGTGCTTAGAGTTTAAAGAGTTTCATGTTTAGTGGATTTGTGCTTTACATTTCCAATGGAAGTCATGGGTGCCTCATTAAATATATAGAATGTCTTCAAATTTCAAGATCTAAAATCATGCTTTCCCTTTACCATCGAACTCAAGTCTTCCACCTCAAGAATAAGTGGATATTTGCCTTATCATTGACTTGGGTCAATTGGCACTTAATTTGCCAATAATCTTAATTTTGTTTGCTTTCACTAGGAGAGTCTTATGTTTGATTTTTTTGGTGCTGCTATGATTATTTGATTATGGGGTGTTTAAAAGTGTAGTAACAGTTGTTTTTTAAAGCATTTTTTTACAAGGAAATGTATTAAAATAATATTTTTTTTATTTTTAAAAAATTATTTTTGAAATCAGCACATCAAAATATCTAAAAACACAAAAAAAAAATTAATTTAAAATAAATAAAATAAAATTTAATATAATTTCTTTCAAAAATATTTTTGAACACATGAAAATAAACAATGTTTATATCGTTAATTATAAGATATGTATATAAGGTATAGATTCTAGTAATAGTTAGTGGGTGATAGTGGATTTACAATGCACGTGAAAAGAACAGTAGTATCCCATTAAGAGTGCTCGAAATTAATTTCTTTTATCTTTGTTTAGGTAAATGGACATAGTGAAGAAACTTCTCTGAAGGAGATCTAGTAATTAATAAAAAGTACTGGTCTCCATCCACTGAAATGGGATGCTAGTGGCGCACTTGGGCTTGATAAATGTATTTTTCTTTTACAAGATTGCTATTACCCAAAATTATGAACATCTTGAACTCATCTTTTTACAAAGTACTCCATTCTGATTCATTTGAAGGATTTTTGTGATATATTATGAAAAAAACATTAAATTTGAGGTGAAAATACTATTTATGTTTTTTTTTTGAAATATAGGAATATAAATATATTCCTATGTATGTTGGAGGTTATTTTCCAGAAAATTCGATCGAAAATCCCTAGGTAAATTATAATTGCAACCTCAAAATTTGGATGTTTTTTCAATCAAGCACCTGACTTTTCAAATTAAAAATTACAGCTTACCCAATTCTTGGCCAAGACTTTAAAATAACCTCTGATCGCTTCTTACTATTCAGTCAATTTCGCACCCGCAATTTCATAGATACATGAATGAAGCTTCCTTTTTGGTACTGAAATCTTTTTGTTTAATCATGGACAACACCAGAAAGGAGTATTTAATTATTAAATGCTTTAATTAGTGGTTTCAAAGCAAAGGCCAATTAAGCTAGAAAAGTTATCATTGGCCAAGACTTGATTTATTGCGTTGCATTTTATTTAAATATTAAATGCTTTTATAGTATATAAGGCCCCGATGAGCCTATGAGTTTTGGCAACACAACTACGTACGAGAAGGGCTTCTTTGTTTCCAATGGCCACCCCAATTTGTTCCATCTCTCTTCTGAGTGTTTTTCTTCTTCTATTCTCTTTGGAAAAGGGTTATGCTGTTGAAGAAAATGAGGCTACGAAAAGCTATCTTCATATTATTAAAGTCAATTCTCTTCTGCCAACAACTGCCTGCAACCACTCTTCTAAAGGTTTAATCACCATTCGAGCAATCTTTTCTTGATTCATGTTTATTAATTATATATATTCAACTTTGTTGATCCTATGTTGGTTTAATCACGATTCTTTATTTAGATTCTATGCACATGCAAAATAATTCTTTGAATGATAGACATGAATATCTAAATTCATACTTTGGTTAACGTGTGTCAGCTTCGATTTCATTTGATAATGTAATTTAATATGTTTTTTAAAGTATTTTTTATCTAAAAATACATTAAATTAATATTTTTATAATTTTTTTAATGATTTTAATGTCTTGTTTTAGATCAAAAATAAAAATAAAATATCATTTTTAATATATTTTCAATTAAAAAACACATTTTCAAAAGCACTGTACATTACACACTCTTGGTTTAAAAAGATAAAAAGAACAATTGAAAATCATGTCTAATTGTCGTTTGTTTGTTTAAGTACAATCCCTCTAAAAAAATCACTCCAAAAGCTTTATCCTTTTTTATTTTATAAAAACCCTCTAAACAAATACAAAAGTCATGCATAAAATCTTACAAACTGATATATTCTTGGACTCTCTCCAATCTCAATTTCTTAGCTCTGCCCAGCCCCGCCCTATTTTATATCTAAAACTTTAAAATTCTTTTCAATAAAATGACTTCATGGATGGTTCAACTTATTCCTCATTAAGACCACCTCAGGTAATAAACTCAGTCGAGTGCCTGCATGTAATCACACTAATTCAAGGTTTATGCATTTCAGTTTCAAACAGTTTATCCCTGGAAGTGGTGCACAGGCATGGCCCATGCATTGGTATAGTGAATCAAGAGAAAGGAGCAGATGCTCCTTCTAACATGGAAATCTTCCTTCGAGACCAAAATCGAGTGGATTCAATTCATGCTAGGCTCTCAAGTCGTGGCATGTTCCCAGAGAAGCAGGCTACAACATTGCCGGTCCAGTCTGGTGCATCTATCGGTGCTGGTGATTATGTTGTTACTGTGGGTCTCGGCACACCGAAAAAAGAATTTACCCTCATATTCGACACCGGCAGCGATATCACTTGGACTCAATGTGAGCCATGCGTGAAGACTTGCTACAAACAGAAGGAGCCAAGGTTAAATCCGAGCACGTCTACTTCATACAAGAACATTTCGTGTTCCTCGGCGTTGTGCAAATTAGTCGCGTCAGGTAAGAAATTCTCGTTGGAAAAGTAACTCTAATGCACAGTACAATAATAAAGCATAAAACTATACAATACTAACAGTTGTAATAATTAAGGGGTCATTTGGTATCGAGTTTTTTATTTTTTATTTTTAAAAACATAAATAGAAACAACATAAAAAAATCATTAATTAATTGTCAAAATTTTCCAAAATCAAGTAAAATGGTTTTAGAAATTTGTGTAAATTTTTGTTGGTTTTGCTTTTAAAAAAAAAAATCAAAGCAAACAAGTTTTCTGTTTCTGTTTCAAAAATTTGTAAATAGAAATATAAAACAGAAACCGTCAATGATATCAAATGATTCCTAAGTTTTTCGTCGCAATGGATTCTTTAGCATAAATGCTGGCGGAATTTCTTATAAATGTTGTGATATCCAATGTCAAAACCTACCTTATTTTCCATTCAAGATAAAAAAAAAAAAAAAAATCCACTACCTACGAATAATAATGAAGGCTTGAGTACAAAATGTATTTATAATGCATTTTTCTCAAAATATTTGTATAATTCTCAAAGATTTCCTCTGAAACTCAATTTTATATATATCGTAGAAATTTTCTTAATTATACGACTGACGTATAAACAATAAATTAATTGATGTGTTTTATCATCTTATTGGTTCGATTACATAACAAAAAACTTTTCTTCTTTTAAATCTATGCTCCTTATACATTTGAACGAGATTCAATCCTAATTTTTCATTTTGTAGCAGGGTGTTAACAATAAGATACAGATTGGAATTTTAGTCATGAGTGGTATTTAAGCATAGTTGTATATATTTCTCTACTATGCAGAAGGTAGCCAAAGTTGTTCTTCTTCGACATGCCTTTACCAGGTGCAATATGGAGACGGCTCCTACTCAATCGGGTTTTTTGCTACAGAAACATTAACCCTTTCATCATCAAATGTGTTCAAGAACTTCTTATTTGGGTGCGGGCAACAAAACAATGGCCTATTTGGAGGAGCAGCCGGTTTGCTGGGACTTGGTCGGACCAAGTTAGCCTTGCCATCACAAACTGCTAAAACATACAAAAAGCTCTTCTCTTATTGCCTACCGGCATCATCCAGCTCCAAAGGTTACCTCAGTCTTGGTGGACAAGTCTCTAAGTCTGTGAAATTCACTCCTTTGTCTGCGGACTTTGACTCGACGCCTTTTTACGGCCTGGACATAACCGGACTTAGTGTTGGAGGGCGCCAGCTATCAATAGATGAATCGGCTTTTTCAGCTGGAACCGTTATTGACTCTGGCACGGTCATCACGAGACTGTCTCCGACAGCATACTCCGAGCTCAGCTCAGCATTTCAAAATTTGATGACAGATTATCCTTCGACAAGTGGGTATTCTATTTTCGATACGTGCTATGATTTTAGTAAATATGACACGGTAAGGATACCCAAGGTTGGTGTGACCTTCAAAGGCGGAGTCGAGATGGATATTGATGTGTCAGGGATTTTGTATCCAGTGAACGGTTTGAAGAAGGTTTGCCTAGCTTTCGCAGGAAATGATGATGATAGTGATACATCAATTTTTGGAAATGTTCAGCAAAGGACTTATCAAGTGGTCTATGATGGTGCAAAAGGAAGGGTTGGATTTGCCCCTGGTGGTTGTAGCTGAAATGACAAACAAGAACCATCATGACCAATTGTAGCTCCATTACAAATAAATGAATGTAAGATCAGCTTATACGGGGATGCGAGCTGAAATGAAATATATAGGAAAAACTAATAGGAAGGTGTGTGTAGTAACTTAAGAAACTTTATATACAGCATATGCAATAAGCTCTCTACAAAGGGACTGGGATTCAATTCTTTGTTCCTTCGCTTTGTACATGCAAGAAGCACAAAAAAGTATTCTTGCTGAAAGGAAGCGGTAGCTAGGAGATGCTTCATAGGGTTGAAGCTAGTAGGAGTGCTTTAAGCTAAAAAATCCTGTGGAATTTATAGTTTCTTTATCAACAATAACGACCTTCTTGTGGTGAAATGAGGTTATTACAATTCCAGAGGATATTTTAGAAGTAAAATGGAATGAATTAGAGATTGCTTGTCAGCAAAAACCTATCGTAGGTAAGAATAATAGCTCATATTAGCTTTATATTACATCAAGTTGGATATCCCATATTGATTATATATTACCTTATATTACAACAAGCAGGATATTGTCTCAAATCTCATTATCATTTTGCTAGTAGAAATTAACATGGCCACCTACAACCCTATCAGACAGGGTATAATCTTGCTGGGATATTTTAAATAGTAAAAAAACATTAGCAAGTGTTTCACGTTTTGTCCTGTGATACCCTATATCTTCACAAACCTATGTTTCTAGTCTTCGTTAGCCACTTGAAGGAGTTTTCACTAGATAATCAGCGAGGGTCTGCCCACAATTTAGGCAGCCTGTTCATGTGAGAACATCATTATGATGTCTTTTTATCAGTTGAGGGGCCTCCCAGCCCAATTTTCGTGATTAATATATTGATTCAAAGTCTCTAAGTACATATCAGACTAATAAACTCAGATATAATTAATTTATTGTTTGGTGTGCTGTATAATGATGAATTAGACGAGACAATTTTTTTTTTATAAGGTTGTTTATCTTTGAACAATATAAAAATTAATTTTTCAAATTATCTTTCTTGGTTTTAAACTCTGTTTTTCATTTATTTTTTGTTATTGTAAATGAATTTTTAGTAATATTTCCTTGAGTTGGTAGACCTTTTTTAAAAGTGTAAATAAACAAGGTGATGTTGTTGGAATTCTAAAAGACTAGTTTTATTTTATTTTATTTTGCATTAAGAAAAAAACAATAAAATTTTAAAGATAAATGATTGATCCTTAACAATAATAAATTTTTATCTGAATATGATCATAAGTTCTTCTGCAAGTAAGTACCTTGTTTCTACTGTAATAACTCAATTCTTGACCTCCTTTTTTTGTATAAATTTTGAAAATTAGAAAATATATATATATATATGTTTTTTTCAGTAAATTTAGTCATTTTGTTATTTTTGTCATTTTTATTTAATTTTTGTGTGATAAAAATAAATCATGAAAATCATTAAAAAGAACAAAAAAATCCAAAAAAACAAAATACACAACTCGAGTTAAAATCGGACCAATAATTGAGTATCTCAAGCAAAAATAAAGTTTGAGAATTTTTGGGTTATAACTAAGGATTGAATTGAAAATAAATTGAAGAAAAATGGTTTAATTTAATTTAATTTGGCAAAGATTGAAATAAATTAGAAGTTCAAAGATGATTTTGAAATGAATAACCAATTTAGAAAATCAATTAGGGGCTTAATTGTAAAGAAAGATTATAATTGGGAGTGGATTTGGCTTTAAAATGAAGAATTGAAGAAACAAGGAGTCATATGAGAGCAATAGAAAAATCAAAGGGCATGTTGTAGTTCATTCAAGGGTGAAAATGAAAAAAAAAGAAGAGAAAAGGATGAAAATTGACCAAAATGAAAAAATTGGGAGTCTAGGGACCAAAGAGCAAAAAGATGTCAAAATGGAGGGACTAGGCTGAAATTGGCACGATTAAATTAGAAAAAACCTAATCCTAATTTTAACAGTGCGCTTTGTTTAAATTGAGGAAGAACACGCTTTGAAGATTCAAATTAAACAACTTTGTTTTATTCTTAAATTTTGTAGATTTCTGGGCAAGATAGAAATGGCTAGCTCTCATGATATTTTAGGGTTTAATTTTTTATCCTAATTGATTATCTTGACAGCGTAAAAAGAAAGAAACATATCCTCTAATAGGTCATCTACAATAAATCATAGTTTAACTTCTAAAATCCACTGCAGATTTTGATTCAAACATATCTTTTCAATCAATTTTTCCTCAAGAACAACAGCCCAATCTTTCCATATGCGAGGTCCAATTTTCAAACCTTTTTCCAAGATTATTTTCAAGGATTTTATACTTATAAAGACAATGATTTTATTTTTCTTTCATAAAAGATTAACAGCCGCCTATGAAAGGGGATCCACTATGAAAGTAATAGTAATAACAATAATAATATTTTAATAATGATAAAAATAATAATAGTAATTTTAATAATGATAATAGTAATAATAATAATAATATTAATTATTAATAATAGTAGTAATTTGTATCATTATCATTTTTTGAATTACTATTTAAAGAAAAATTGTGTGGTTGAATTTATTTATTTTTTCATCCTTCAATATTTAATTTAATGAGAATTGGATATCATGGTTTTTTTAGATTTCGTGTTTTGAGTCTAATGACTTGGATCACAAGTTTAAAAAGTTTATATATTTAAAAAAAAATTTATCATTTTTTTTATTTTTTTACATGTTATTCTAATTATATAATCTGAATTGCAGTTTCGGTTAAATGTACTTTCTTAGTTTAGGTTTTTATTTATTTTATTTCAATACCTAAATGTTATTTTTTGTATAAAAAAATAGTTTGATCCCGACAAAGTGCAGATACTGAAACTAGTCCGAATCATCCCAATTACTGATCTCTCACGGAAAATCCATATTATCATATCCTTCAAGGAATTATAGGACTTCTAGAATTACTAGAACATGTATGATCAATGATAATTGAGAAATGCCTTTTCTTGACTTTGAAAGTTTTAGTCTTTCGTGAAATATTAATCAATAATAATTGAGAAATGTCTTTTCTTGACTTTGAAAGTTTTAGTCTTTCGTGAAATATTCGAATCTTGTGAAATTTGAGTTGATGAAATAAAGTGAAACCTATCTTAATTCTAAGAAGTTATATGAGGTTATAGCTAGGAATAATTTTATATTATTTTATAGCACAAACTTATAAATCATTAATATTTTTTATTTAATTGTTTTAATTAATTTGAGTTACTAGATTGGTAAGATTTGAATTTTTCATCATATTATATCAAAAAATATTGTTAAATGAAACTTTAAAAATAATTTAAATTTAAATTTAAAAAAAAACCTTGTCCCCATCAATTTTTCCCCATAAAAATTAATATTGTGGAAAAAGAATGTTCATATATTGGCGTGTTTTGCCGTTGATTGGATAGAGAACGTGCAAATCGCTCACTCACTATACACATGCAATCCCCTCTTTGTGTGAAAGCTCCGAGCGTAGCCGACAGAGAAAACGCGATAACGTGTAATTTGTGATTGAGAAAGAAGTGTGAATATTTCCAAAAGGTGGAGAAAAACAAGGAGCAGCCAATTGGTCATCTCTTTTTTGTATCATATGAAAAATAGACAATAACATGGGAGGGGAAGTTTCCTTCTTTTGTTTTCTTTCAAATAACTCATAATGACCCTTGTTATTTTTTTTTTATCGAGCCTATAAATAAAAAGTTTGAACAGTAATTTTCTTTAATCTGAATAGTTTTTATTTATACAAAAAGGCTAGATTTTAAAGTAAAAAAATTATTATTCAACCCCCTTAATTCTTGTAATTTATCAACCTTTACATGGATTTTTTTTAATTTTTTTATATGAAATACTAAAACTTTAAATATTTTTTAAAATTTTTCTGGGCTATACATGTTGTAAATAATGAAGTTTAAAAGAATATTTTAAAAAGTTTTTTATCCCACATTGAAAAAATATAATTTTTTTCTTGTGAACATAGAGTATATATACTAAAAGGTTTCAAATCCCACATTGAAAAAAAATAACTTCTTTCTTGTTGACATAGAGTATATATATTAAAGGGTTTTAAATCCCACTTTGAAAAAATATTATGTTATCATTTTAAGTTGAAGTATTTAAATCAAAAGGTTTTTTTATCTCACATTGACAAAACATAACTTTTTTCTTGTGAACATATAGTATATATACGAAAGGACTTCAAATCCCACATTGAAAAAATAATTTTTTTTCTTGAAAACAATAGAGTATATATACTAAGGGGTTTCAAATTCCACATTGAAAAAATATAATTTTTTTCTTATGAATATAGAATATATATATATATACGAAAGGGCTTCAAATCCCACATTGAAAGAATAACTTTTTTCTTGGGAACATAGAATATATATATATATATATATATATATATATATATATATATATATATATATATATATATATATTAAAGGGCTTCAAATCCTATATTAAAAAGATATTATGTTATCCTTTTAAGTTGAAGTATTTAAACAAAAAAAAATTATCCCACATTAAAAAAACATAGTTTTTTTTGTTGTGAACATAAAGTATATATACAAAAGGGCTTCAAATCCCACATTGAAAAAATAACTTTTTTCTTGGAAACATATATTATATATACTAAAGGGTTTCAAATCCCACATTAAAAAAAAACATAATTTTTTTCTTGTGAATATAGAGTATATATACTAAAGGGTTTCAAATTCCACATTGAAAAAATAAAATATTTTTCTTATATTTATATAGTGAACTTTAAAAAGTGTTAATAACCAACTAAAAAAAATATAAAAAAAGAGGGGTATAGAAGAAAAACTATATTTGAAAAAAAAAACAGGTCTTGTCCTGGTTCGCCTGGATTGACCATGTTTTGCCGGGTTGTTGCACCGGCCAGTCTTTTAACAAACCTAAACTAGTCCAGCTACCAGGTTCTGGACTGGTTTAGGTTTAATAACTATACATGGAAGAGAGAATTTATTATGAATGTACCAATTTAAACATGGATGATTTACTTCGATCCCATTACAAATAAATTGTTTAGCAGGAGAAAAGCCAACTCCAAACTTTACTTATCATTAAAAAAAAAAACCTAATTAATTTCATGAGTTGAAGCATATTTACATTTTTATCTTGATCTTATTCATGAAATAATATTCTTTATAATTGAGAATAATTAGGAGGCTTACATATTGGTTAGCTAATCTTTTCAATATATATATATATATATATATGTAGGGTAATATATAATAATAATAATGAAGATTACAACACAAAAGAGTATAACTATAATATTTGGTATATAGATACATGTAATAATATTCATATATTCATCATTAAGGTTTAAGGTATAATAAATGTATAATAGTGAAACCTCTGAATAACTTAAAAAATTAAAGCTTTAAATTTGGTTTGTTGCAATCAATGCTTCCTTTATTCTTATCTTAAATTTGTAAGTTAATGAATGACCCACAAATTAATTTTAATGCAAAAGAAAAATATCATGTATCACATCCTAGATATTTTGTTCATTTCGATGGAGCTTCCTAATTGGAAGGAACGGAATACCAAGTCCATAAGAACTATTAAGAACATCGTCTTGTTTTGCCTTTTTCTAAAGTTGATTAGTATGTTTGTTTGGTAACGGTGGAAATTACTTTTTAAAAATGTTCTTTTTTAATTTATAAAAATAATATTTTTTTATTTTTTTAACATCGATATATTAAAATCATCAAAAAATAATATTTAAAAAATTTTAATTTAATATTTTTTTTATCAAAATTATTTTAAAAAACAAGCCTTACTGCAGTACCAAAAACATGCTAATAAAGAAGAATAAAAATTTTGCGTAGCTGGAATTGTCACCCTCAATGAGACAAATTACCTTGACTTGGCTTTTTTAAGGTCTGTCTTCCATAACCCGCGGCTATGATTGATCCGTATTATTTAGCTTATATAAGGCCGGTGAGGCTAGCCAAGAAAATGATGTGGGTTCATAATCTGCGACAAGAGAGTAAAGTATTTGTTTCTCATGGCTACTCCCATCTCTCTTGTCTTTCTCCTCTATGTTCTTCTTTTTCTTCTTTGCCCTTTATGCTCTCTGAAGAAAGGGCATACCGTTGCCGCAAATGAGATCACAAAAGGTTACTTTCGCAATGTTAATGTCAATTCTCTGTTGCCATCAAGTGTCTGCGACCATTCTAACAAAGGTTATATCATGATTTAGCATTTTCTGTATTGTCTTTTAATATTGTGTTTTATATATTATTGAGAGTTGAAACTTAAATCAGTGTTTTTTTATTTATTTTTTTTACATTTCTTAATCAATTTCAATGCTGTATTTCAGTTCTCAACAAAGCTTCGTCCCTAAAAGTGGTAAGCAAGTATGGTCCATGCACGGTGACTGGAGATCCGAAAACATTTCCCTCGGCAGCCGAAATCCTCCGTCGAGACCAACTCCGAGTGAAATCAATTCGAGCGAAGCATTCCATGAACTCAAGCACTACTGGTGTTTTTAATGAGATGAAGACTAGAGTTCCAACCACTCACTTTGGAGGCGGATATGCTGTTACCGTCGGTCTTGGCACACCAAAAAAAGATTTCTCACTCTTATTTGATACTGGTAGTGACCTTACTTGGACCCAATGCGAGCCATGTTCAGGGGGTTGCTTTCCACAGAATGATGAGAAGTTCGATCCTACCAAATCAACCTCTTACAAAAACCTTTCGTGTTCCTCGGAACCGTGCAAGTCAATTGGTAAAGGTAATCAGTATTATTGCTTTAACAAATTCTAGATTTAACAATCAAATTAATCCACAACCAGGTGATTGTTAAAGATATGGTTTAATTGGAGGTGACAATATATTTTTAAATCATTATTTGGATATGGTTCATTTTCAAGCATGTGTTTAACATCCCTGCAGAAAGCGCCCAGGGTTGCTCTTCCTCAAATTCATGCCTTTATGGAGTCAAATACGGGACTGGTTACACTGTCGGATTTCTTGCCACAGAAACGCTAACCATTACACCCTCAGACGTGTTCGAAAACTTTGTGATCGGTTGTGGTGAAAGGAATGGCGGCAGATTCTCTGGTACAGCCGGTTTGCTAGGACTAGGCCGCTCCCCTGTAGCCTTACCATCACAAACTTCCTCAACATACAAAAACCTCTTCTCTTATTGCTTACCAGCATCTTCAAGCTCGACTGGTCACCTCAGCTTCGGTGGTGGAGTCTCACAAGCTGCAAAATTCACTCCAATAACCTCAAAAATTCCGGAATTGTACGGCCTAGACGTTTCTGGAATTAGTGTTGGAGGTCGCAAACTACCAATAGATCCATCAGTTTTTAGGACCGCTGGAACGATAATTGACTCTGGCACAACACTGACATATCTTCCATCCACGGCACACTCTGCCCTCAGCTCGGCTTTTCAAGAAATGATGACAAACTATACTTTGACAAAAGGAACATCCGGTTTGCAACCATGCTATGATTTCAGCAAGCATGCCAATGACAATATTACAATACCTCAGATTAGTATCTTCTTCGAAGGTGGGGTTGAAGTGGATATTGATGATTCGGGGATCTTCATCGCTGCGAATGGTCTGGAAGAGGTGTGTTTAGCATTCAAAGATAATGGTAATGACACAGATGTAGCAATTTTTGGAAATGTTCAACAGAAGACATACGAGGTGGTCTATGATGTTGCTAAGGGAATGGTTGGATTTGCTCCGGGTGGTTGTTAGCTCAAATTATTGAGAAAAGTGAATCCAGAGCAATTACTCACTATCTTCGTGGTTTGCATTGTAAAATGTCACCTATGGCATTTATTTTTCCCAAAATATTGAAAGGCATCTTATATAACTTGTATCCATTGGGGCTATATATTCTCAACAAATATATACTTAATTATATATAGAGAAAGCATTATAAAAAAAAAACTTTTATTTTTGTGTTCGTTAAGATGAATTTATTTAAGATTAAGAGGATGTTTATTTTTGTGTTTTAATAATATTTTTGAAAAAATTTAAAATTTATTTATTTTTTATTTCAAATTATTTTTTTATATTTTTAAATCGTTTTAATGTAAGATGCATTGATAGTTCAGTGAAGCCAACGAGTATGGCAATCCAGTTCCAGTTGCTTGCAGGATAGCCAACGAGTATGTCAAAAAAATATTATATTTTAATATATTTTTAAATAAAATTCACTTTAAAAAAAACAATCTCCATTGATTATGATTATAGTTATAAATTTTCTTGTCTGCTCATGGATACAGACATAGTCAATCTATGTAAAACACTTCATTGGGTGATTGTTTTAGCCAATGATAGGTTTAGATGAGAACGTTCTTTGCTAGAAAGGGTTGGATAAAGTTTTTGAGTGTAAGAAAAGTCGAGGATGCTGACAGATGACAGGTGGGAAGAGCCAATGATATTATTACACCTTGACATCGATCCATCCATGTTCATTGGACAGAGTTTTTGGGGGAATTAAACAGTGAAAAAAGCTGGAATCCTTGTACATACAATCAACTTTTAGTTATTAAACGGATTTGGGTTAATTACAAGAGATGGTTTGTATTTGTGTTACAAATTATTTTTTAAATTGTTTTTTATTTAAAAAAATATTAAATTAATATTTTTTTAAGTTTTTAAATAATATTAATGTACTGATATCAAAAATTAAAAAAATATCATTTTAATACATTTTAAATTAAAAAAATACTTTTAAAAAACACCACATATCATATTATCAAACACACAACTATCATTTATAGATAGTGATTTATTTATTTTTGGCAATTTGGGGATTTCTTTGGATTTGCTTGCATTTTATTTGCCATGTGCACTCAATCCTATTGAAGGGTTAAAACTCAAGTTTTGGATGGTCAGGATTGTTAGCACGGCCACATTATTACATTGTTCAATGCCACCCAGCCAGCTTTTAGTGGATCCTATAGCATTCAATTTCAGCCCATCGAAATTAAGAATTAATTATTAATTATTCCTTGTAATTTATTGAGATAAATTAATAAGTCCATGAGGTGTGAGAAATTGTTAAATAGTTCTTGTGGATTTCTATTTGTTAATAACTTAGTCCTCCATCTTTATTTTGTTAACAAAATTTTGAGATGTCCAAAATTTAATTGTTGTTTTTTAAAAAAATACACATTTTTTTATTCAGATTTTCCAATATAATTTCTAGTTTGCACCTTACTGGAACTGTGGTGGCTTTCACAATAGCGGAGGAAGGAAGTTTCCTCTCATCAAATTATCTTATATCTGATTCTTCTTCAAACAAAATTAAATGAATTTTTTTCTTTTTTCTGTCATTCGAGTTTGAGATAACGAAGTGAAAGGGAAGGATTTAACTCAGAATCAAGTACCTAATCATGTAATTTTGTGATATAGAGACTTAAGTGAACTCTATACTTAAATATAGGGACCTCTCGGCTGCAGGAAATTTCAAACAACTTTCCTACCATCTGTCGCACATGTGCGGCATCGCGATGATATTTCATTTTATAAAAATATCGGGAAACTCAAGAAATGGGAAGACAGGGAATTCTTGTCTTTTACTAGTGGAAAGAGGGAAAGAGAGTCGCCACCTAGTATTTTGATCACTAGAAACCCTAACTGGTATTAGAGATCGGGTACGAGGACTGGTTGCTTAAAGGAAAGGTAATAGCACCCCAAATACGTCCTACCTAAGGTAAGTTGTATTGTTTGATTTTCTGATAAAACTTGTGGTATTATTGTATTTCTAATTGTTGGTTCGTCTATAGTTTAAGAAAAATCTTCCTCGGTAAGGAGATCCTTATCTTATCGGGTAAAAACCTAATCCTTCTAAAGTCTATAAAAGAACTACCTTTTTAATATTAGGAATACATTTTATGTATAAATTCATAATCCCAAATACTAAAAGAAAAAAATATTTTTTGGGTGTTTTTGAAATATTGGCTTAGTTCTCATGGCTTTAATAAACTGATTATTCAAGCCAAAATACATGCTAAAGCATATTTTTTAATTTTTATTGTATGAAACTACGATATGATTTTTTTTTAGAGACTTGACCATATGCAAGAAAACAAGACTTTTTTTGTTTTATAATTTTTCTTTTTACAACATTCCAGAGAAAATTGGGTATTTTGATACCGGATTTGTATCTTTACGTTATAAAAATACAAACTAATATTAAGCAAAAAATTGATAGAAAAATACGTAGGAAAATCATAGATTTTTTTGAAAGGATTTTTTTTGGAATGGGCCCGACCCGGCCCAACCAGTCTGGGTCGGTGCTGTCCGGCCGAACTAACAGTGGAGAGTAAATTAATTCACTCTCCAATGTTCAATTGTAAAAAAATGGAGGACGCCCGGAGTGGAAAAAGAAGAAGGAGAATGAGAAGGAGAACGGAGGAGAGAGAGGCTGACATGGCAGCAGTGCAATCATTCACGGTGGCGGTGTTGTGGCGGAAGGCGATGGTTCGCAGCGAGGAACAGTTCTTCTTCTTCTCTGTGCAGAGACACCAGTCTCTGTTTTTCTCTCCTCCTCGTCTGTTTTTGTTTGCTCTTGTCTTTTTTTTCTTTTTCTTTCTTTATGCTTCTATTCCCTTTCTCTGTTCTCTCTTGTTTTTCTTCCCTTTCGTTTCTCTTATCTTTCAGTCTCGTCCTCTTCTCTCTATGATGTCCCTTTGGTTTTTTTGCCCCCCCCCCTTACCGCCTGGTGAGGGGGTATTTATAGGGGCAAGGGGATCGGGAGCTACCCTACCCCTGTCCAATCATAAGGACAGGGTAGGATGGCTAAGGCGGCCTCTATATAATCGCCCCAAAGCTGCCAGCAAGGCATGGCTCTCCTACCCCTTCCATGATGGTGGTAGGCCATGAGGGGTGTAGTTTATGTCAGGGTTTGGGCAAATGGGGAGAGAGGCGTTGTAGGGGAGAGAAACTTCTTTTTCCCTTTCCTTTGCGCATCTAGGGGAAGAAAACGACCCATGGTGCCGTTCAAAACGCCACTGTTTTGGCTTTTTTTTAACAGTGGATGAAACGGCGTCGTTTTGAACAAAACGCGTCGTTTCATTTAAAAGAAAATTGCGCCAAAGAAGCTTCAAATTCCAAATCAGTCCTTAGTTTTTTATTTGTTCAATCAAGTCCTCAATTGTAATTTTGATTTTAAGAATCAATTCAATTGCATCCCTGACAAATTCAAATGTCAACCTTGATGTTGGCCACCTTTTTTATTTTGGTCCTTGATCTCGGATTTATGTAATTTAACCCCTAATTGATCAATAAACTTTAATTTTTTTCAATTTGGCCCTTGATTCAGTTAATTTCAATCCCTCTATTTACATGCATTTTCCAGTTTGCTCCTTGGTTTCGGATTTCTTTAATCAAGTCCTTAATTGGCCATCAAACTTTAATATTTATGCAATTAAGTCACTGATTTGACCAAATCAACTCTTAAAAATTATAATTTGACCCCTGAACTTTAATTTCTTTCAATTAAAGCCTAAATTGACTTAAAAATTAATTTTTCTTCCAATCAAACCCTTCATAAATTCAATTAAACCTTCAATAGCATTTAATTGAGTCCATAAACATCTGATTTTGGACTTTTCTTCCTCAAATTGAATTTTCTTTATCAATAGGGCTCTCATTAGTCAAAAATATACTGTCAAATTTCAATCTTTGTATTTTTTAACCTCCTTAACCAATTTTTTATCATTTTTTGGACTCTCCAGCATCCTGTTCTCACTACTATTATTTTTTTATTTTCTTCTGAATATATTTTTTTGATTTTTTTATATTTTCTCTTTTTTTGCGTGGGGATCCAAAAATGGGTAACAGCACCATCAATGAACATTCTCACTCTATCTCTTCTAATTTTCTGCCATGTTATCACACCAAACCCATGTGATGATTAGGATTTATCAGTATTTTTCAACAATTTTTTTTTTTTTGCTTGATCTCATTTTTATGATGGTTTAGGCTCTTGAGGGGATTTAGAAACAGGTTTGGACCTAGACTTGTGGATAGGGCTCTAGGGGACTAGGCATTGGCTTGACATGTTTTTTGGACCAAGCGTCATGGCCTAGCACCAATCTTGGTTATTGTTTGGCCTGGGCCCAACACCTAATTTCTTGAAATTGTTTTACTGAAACCAAGTTTTTTAGTCTGGATTCAAAGTGTTACGGAACTCTATGCATCCTATCCCTGGGGCGTTGAGTATTCTTTACTCATTACATATAATGCAAGGGACTTACTTAGTAAGTTTATGCTCCACCTTCACCTCTAGGTGTACGAATCTCTCATGGCCTACCATATTTTTATTTTATTAATATATGTGTAAGGGATATTTATCTATTATTAATATATGTGTAAGAGATATTTTATTCTTCATTAATATATAGGTAAGGGATATTTGTCCCTCGTTCATGTTACAATGATGGAATGACTCTTTAGCCTTTTCATTCAAGCAAAATAACAAGGTTCATAAGGTATAAATACCCCATAAACCACCAACGTAAATGATTCATAATTTTTTTATTCTCAACACATGGTTCTTATTGCTTACAAAGAAAAACCTTTTTCTTTAAAGAGTATTTAATACATACCAAAATAAAAATAAAAACAACCTAGTTTTTTTAGATTTAATGATCTTTTGCACATTTACTGCAATCTCTTTCTACAAAGATATTAACTTAAGTATTTAAGGGTCCTTAAATCCACCCAAAATGGATTGTTTTATCATATTTCTTAGCAATAGAGAATGGATAAAATAGTAATTAGTGTGAAAATGGATCAAATAGTAACAACATTTTGTTAAACTCATTATCCAATCACTCGAAAAACTAAATTACTAAGCATCTTGGATTTTGAAACATCATCACCATCCAAATCATTTCCACAACCTTTAAATATGATTTTGGCCACTACACCTCATCTCTATATAAAGAATAGACCCTCTCAAAAATTTAAGATTGAACACTTTTTTAAAAGTCTTAACAACCGAAGCTTTGAATCTTCAAAACACTCGGTGGTGGTTGGACCCTCAGACATTAGCAATGATATTGAGCTTATCTAACATGAGTTTGGCGAAAGAAGGAAAGGAGAAGGAAAAGTGAGAAGTAAGTTTTTTTTTAATGAGAAAATGAGTATTTATAGTAACAGCTTGATCACTATAAATTGTTTCTAGGATTTAAATAAGCATTTTAGATTTTAAAATTTTAATAGATTCGGTAATAACCTGATGGTAAACCATTGTAACTTCAGTACCAACTAAATATTGGAATATTTGTTTGAAACTTTGATAATCTCATAAAAAGCAAACCGAAATTAATTATGAATACAATTCAAAATCAACCAAATATTAAAGAATAAAATTCATAAAAAAAAAACTATTTATCTTTATTTTTAAACTCGACCTAGTGAATCAACCTTGAAACCTTTCAACCTGACTTCTTGTCTAACCTAGATTTAAAATAAATCAATATAGAAGTTAATTCTAGGTGACCTAATTGACTTGGCGGATCTAAAAATAACCCGGATGATCAATGAAAGCGTGGTTTAGATTTAAAAGAAATTCAAGTTAATATTTTTTAATATTAAGATGATGACATATTGGATCAATACAAGTTTCGTAGCTTAACTCAAAAAACCTACAACCTAGATTATAGACTCCACTAGATTTAAAACTTTATTTTTTAAACTACTTTTTTATTTAATGATATGATAATAAAAATAGATGTTTATAAAAATTGAATACCATGTGAAGCAAACAAATTCAAAATATGATGACCAATTTAAAATAAATAAAATATTAAAAAATAAAATTAAAAAAAAAAGATTAAAATGTAGAATTTAAAAAGAAGAAATTAAGATAGTTCATTGTTAACTGTTTATATGAATAGAAAAGCACCATATTCTTTCTTGTTTTTTTTAGTTGGTAGAAGTAATATTGAAAGATTTGTTAACCAAACGCTATCATTTTGATAGCAATTTGGGACATTTTGAGCTAAATAGCTCAAAATACAAAAAAGCAATAGGTATCTACATGGGGTGAAAAGATCTACTAAAACAAGGTTAATTATTAATTCTCCTATATTTACTAATTCCCTTGCATGATTGTTTTGACCTTCGAATCTTAATTTTCAACTTGATTTAATAAGAAAACACCTTTAAAACATTCTAAAAAACTAAATTATCTCATTTCTAACCCCAACATACTTTAAAATTACTCTAAAAACCAAATCTAAAAAAATCTTTATAAACCTTAATCCACTTGTCTCAGCATGGTTGATGGGAAAAACTACCACTATTAAACTTTTCTTTCAAAGACAAGCACATTGATCCCAAGATTGCCCCTTTTTTTTATTAGGTTGAGTTTGAGCCTATAATTGTATTTAATTGAACTATTGATATTTTACAAATTATAAAGTCAACCCATTTAAATTTTTTGGAACCAAGCGGGTTTGATATATTAGGTTTGACTAAATTTTCTATAGATATTACATATATCCACGAGTTGAGTTTATATTGTTATTTTCATGAATCCATATTTAGAGGCGAACCAGCATGGATTTTAGCTAGCATGGCACCCCTAATGTTAGGTCTAATTTTCATACCTTGCACCACCATTAAATTCTAGTTACCTCATTCCCCACCAACAAAGAGACAAACCCTTTTTTTATGTTAAAGAAATATAAAAGGAAGTCCACTAACAAGAACTTTGAAGCCGAAACATTTCAAAACAAAATAAATACACAATCCACAAACTATCAAATACAAGGATAAAAGGAGTATAAGGTAAATGGGTTGAGTCAGGTTGACCGGGTTTCAAAATCCCAACCCTCCACCTGACCTGTAATATCTATTTCTTAGGACTTTTTATCCGATATCATCTATAATATTCATATTATCTGAATTTGATGGGTTAAACAGAGTCAAATAATGCAAATATTACAAATGAGCTGCTTTTTTAAACACCTCTAATTTGAAGCTAAATAGCTCAAACACCAAAAACAATAAATATCCAAATGGGGCTAAAGTGCCCAATGAAACAAGGCTAAATATTAATTCTCATATTAAAACAAGCTATAAGGCCTTGGAAAAACATTGTAGATGCAGATTTAGAAGCATTGTTCAGTGAAATAGTATAATGATGATTTTGCTCTTCACACCACAAAATGTAAAATTAGCTATTAAGAGCATTAAGGTCTTTTCATGTGGTATCATAGTAATTATCAAATTGATTAGGAGAAAGTAAGTCTTTTCGCATTTTAAAAACACGGTGAGAAGACCTAAATGCCCTTAAAAGCGAAAACTTTTGATCCTGGCATTAATGGGCAATTTAGTATATTTCAAAATGATTTTCCTATAATAAAAATGTTAGATAAGGTTAAAATTCTTATTTGGCCAAATATGAAAATTAAAAATATCAAAAGTACAATGAAATGACCATAATACCCTTAGAAATCAAAATTTTAAAATTGTTTTCAAAAGGCTTTTTCATCTTTTCACAAAGGTTTTTTCATTAGTACCATGTCAACTCAGTGGCAATTTTGGATTTGACTAAATATAAAAAAACAAAAACAAATATCCAGATGTGTATATCACACTCGCAAGCGTGTGGAAGGAGCCCGTGCACTTTGAACAGCGCATGCGACGCCTTCCAGTATCCAAAAATGCTCTTTCATTATGTCGTTGAAAGCATTATCGTGTCCTTTTCATGTTGGAGGGGGGCATGTAGGCATTGGGTGGTCGGTTTGTCTCTAGTGGGCCTTTTGTTTTTATTTTTTTCACTTTTTTCACCTTAAAATAACAGTTTGGTCCTCCTTCTTCTTAGTATTTAAATTCAGTCCTTATTCTTTTGGTTTCTAATTTTTATTCTTGGCCAATTTCTAAAAGTTTTATTTGTCTTCAATTTTGTCCATCAATTCCAATTTGACATATATTATTTTCTAAATTTGGTCCTTATTCTTTTGATTTTTAATTTTATTCCTTGGCTGCCATTTTATAAAAGTTTTGTTGGTTTTCAATTTCATCTTTCAATCCAAATTTATGGTATTATGTTTTTCCACTTGGACCTTATTGTTTTTATTTCTACTTTTTTTTATTGGTCCTTTTGTAAAAGTTTTATTTGTTTTTAATTCCATCCCTCAATCCAAATTTATGATATATTATTTTTTACCAATTTGGTCCTTTTTTTCCTTTTGTTAAAATTATTTTTCTTTTCAATTTCACTCTTTAATGAAAATTTGTTTTTACTTTTTATGTCATTTATGATCCTCATTCTTTTGATATTTATGGGTCCTTTTGTTAAATTGATTTTTTTTTCAATTTCACCCTTCAATCAAATATAAAGTTTATTTTGTATTTCAATTTTGATTCTTATTCTTTTAATTGTTGCTCTTTTTTAATCCTTTTGTATAATAAAAAAAATCAATTTCATCATTCAATATTTGATTGATTAGGAATTGGACTTCATGTTTTTTTCAGATAAGATGTTACGGGTTCAATAACTCGGGTCACAGGTTTGAAAAGTTAACAATGGTTGATATTTTTTCTCTAAAAAAGATAATTTATAATACTCTTTATTTTTATTATCAAGTTATTTTTACCACATGATCTAGGTTGTAGATTTGGCAGTATATCCCAAGTTGACTTAGCTCTAATTATCGAGATTATAGGTTTGTCATATTAATTTAGGATGACTAGGGCCAATTTTTTTAAAGTCTTTTTTTACCACATTTTTTCTCATGTATTTAATGGGCCATAAATTGAGATACATTGTTTGTTTCCCTTTGAAAAAATATATTTTTCTCATGTTATTCTGATCAATTTTTTTTTAAAAAATTATTCATCTTGTCGCACCCGACATCGCGGCGGCCTTAAAAAATTATATAATCTTTGGAAAGAACGGATTTCTGGCATCCTGTTCTTTAATGGGGAACTGTTTTGTTTAAGGAGTCGCCACCTAGTATTATGGTCACTAGGAACCCTAACTAGTCAACAGAGATTCTATGGTACGGGACTGGTTACGCAAAAGGGAAGATACTATCACCCCTTAAACATCCTGCCTGAGGCAGGCTGCATTGCTGGTTTTGTCATAAATTGCTAATATTTTGTCGGTTTATGCTATGATGGTTTGCGTGTAATATTCCTGACTCTGACGCCAGTAAATATTTAACTACGGATATTTCCAATTCTGGCGTTGGTAAATATTATGCAGCTATAAAATTAAAATAAATCTAAATCAGTATTTTTTTTTATTCCTAACTCTGGCGTCAGTGAATTAACAAATCAAATAAATTTATTTTTCACGCATACACATTTTTTATGTAACTAAATAAAAGTAAAATAAAATAAAATAAATTTACATCAGTATCTTTATTCCTGACTCTGGCATCAGTGAATAAATCAATAAATTTATTTTATTTTATTTATTTTTGCATGCATATTTTTTATTTTTATGTAATTTAAATAAAATACAATAAAATAAATTTGAATCAATATTTTTATTCGGACTCTGGCGTCAATGAATAAAAACAATAAATTCATATTTAATTTTTTATTTATACATACACACATCTTTGTTTTTTTATTTTTTTATTTTATTTTTTTGGGCTGGGCCCAGCGCAGCCCATAGGGGCTGGGCTGGACCCAGCCAGCCCGGCCCGGGTCACTGGCCAAAGCCAGTGACCCGGCTGGGCAAAATGTGGAGCACGCGTGAAGTGATTTCACGCGTGCATTCACTGTGCGAAGGTAATTAAATTACCTTCGCACAGTGTTCTTTGATCATTTAATTTCAAAGAACGCAAAGGGATGAAGAGCTGGCGTACCTGCTTCTGGAGTGGCGAAGATGGCTGCAACGCTGGTGGTGACTTTCGCCTGCTTGATACCTTTACTTCTGCCTTCCCTTTTTGCTCCTGTTCCCACGGTCTGCTTTCGTTTCCCAGCAGATTTTGAGATAATGAAGGAACCGAGAACGAAGGTGCCGGCTTCTGTGGATACTGATTTTTGGGTCGTTTTCTGCAGGGATGAAAGCAATGGCAGAACCAATTATCCTCTCTGTGTTGTTCCTCAGCTTTTCTTTTGTTTCAATTCGTACTCTGCCTTCCCCTGTTTTCTGGTTTTTTTCCTCTGGGTTTTGCTCCAGTTCTCTCTTCTGGTTCTGTATTTTTTCCCCCCTGGTTCTGTTTTTCTCCTCTCCTTTTCGGCCCCTTGTTCTGGGTTTTCTTCTCCCTTTTGTAGAGAAACTTGCCCCTCAACCAGTCCTGCCTTTGCAGGACTGTTATTCAAATCACGAACGGGATCATGGGCAAGAGACGTGGTCCATGATTTGCTGCAGATTTCCTGTTGAATCGGCTTCATCCGCGCAAACGTAGGAGACGATGAACAATGCTTCCAAAACGGCGCCGTTGTGTCCTTGGGCATGGCTGTTTTTCAATTTAGTCCCTAAACAGTTTAAACTTAACAATTGGGATCCTAATCAGAAACAATTGATTTCTAATTGTGCCCTTGGATTAAATTCAATTGAATCCTTGAGTTTATTTAATTAATTAAATCAAAGTTTAATTAAGTCCTCAAACTTATTAATTCTTCAATTAAACTCTTAATTTCATTAATTAAAATAATCTAAATTTTAATTAAATCAATTCTCCAATTAAACCATTGATTTAATTAATTAAACTAGTCAAGGGTTTAATTAAATCTTTACTCTTAACCTAAATTTTAATTCATTCTTCAATTATTTTATTTTTACTTGTTTTTCATTATTTTTTAGAAAATAAAAATAATTAAAATAAAAATATTAAAAATTGAGTTATGACACATCTATTGTAATTTCTTTTTTTTTTTTAATATATTAAAATAAAATCAACTTATTCGATTCAAGTCGCTGATTTTTTTTTTTTAAAAACACGTTTAGAATAGCTGAATATCATTTTTTACTCACTCGAGAAAAATAATTTTGCCCTACGACGACTAATAATTACGAATTCCCTCTGCATGCCACAAATGAATTAAATATTCTATATCTTTTGTATTTCACTCTTTTTTCTTTTATTTTCTTTTCTTTCGTTCTTTCCTTTTTTTTCAAAAAACAGTTTGCATTTCTTTTGTTTTGCTTACAGTACATTTATGAGAGCCATGTACTCCAGTGTTATTTGATCTTCATTAATGGTTACACAGCGACTTTTATAGCTATTCTTGTATAATTCGACTTTTCTTCCAATAATAAAACAAATGTCGAGCTAGGGACCCTGAAAGATAAGGCAGACCTCGTCTCCACACAATATTTTTTCCACAACAATTGATATTAGCGGTTGATTGGCTAGAGAAAAAGTTTTTTTATGATAATGCAATCCCTCCGATGAAAGCTCGAAGATTAAGTCTCTCGAAAAGGATATGTGAGAACTAGTTAGTGGAGCAGAGATATTGAGTGACAAACCGAACGAGATAAGGTGTGATTTTATGATTGCGAATGAAGTAAGAATTCCACAGGGCGAAGAAAAATATCATATATCACACGTTAGATTATAGTCTTTCTTTGGCTTTAACAAGATGGATTAATTATAAGCAAGAAAAGTCAACAATGTCTTCCTCAATCGTATTCCACAATAAGGGAGACAATTCGCCTTGACTTGCTTTTCTTTAGGTTGTTATTGTTGTAGTAGTTTGCAAGTGAATAGAGAAGAATTTATAACCGAGTTTGGCTTAATTACTGTGTACTCTTTCACCAATCTTGGCCGATTTAAAGGTTTATATATATTCGAATAGAATGCTTCTCAGGACTTACGTGCCTCTTCTTCTTTAATAGCATCCGCATTCCTTGGAGTGAAAGACTAGCTGGAGAGGATCCTGGCTTGCCTAACTTCCAGGGATGCTTTGAAGTAGTCCATTCATCCCGCTGCTTTCATTACTCAGTGACATAAGGCCTCCCGTGGAGATAAGGCTGCTCACTCTGCTCTCTCTCTAGAAAAATATTCTTATGTTATATTAAAAAAAAATTAGATGTTTGTAAGTGTAGATTTTTATTGTGTAGTAAATTTAATAAAATTTATGATGGATGATTTTTTTTAATGAGCTTTCTAATACTATTATACACTGATATTTATAATATTAAAAAGATAATATTTGGTATTTGGCCACTTGGAACTTAATATGTTAGTGAGATTATTATTTCTTTTAGTTTATTTCTTTTAATTTTTATAATTAATTTATAATTATTAGGATAAAACTAAATAGTAATTATTCAATTTAATTCAAAATATAATTGTTTCATTAACTATCATACAATTTCATTAACAATCATAATGTTAAAACATTATGATATCTCAAGTCTATATGAACTTGTAATTACTATACAGATAAAAAAATGTACAAAACAAATGTAATTTTTCACTTTGGTCTTTTCTTTTTTTTTTTTTTTCAGATATTTAGTAGACTTAATTGTATCATTAAGTTGTTTTCTCTATGTATATAAAACAAATAAACACTTTATAAACATTTAAACATTGTATTTATGTCTCTAAGCTAATTTTTTATTTGTTTCCATTCCCAAACGATTTAATTAACAGGTCTTCCATAATCTCTGGCTGTGATCGTCCATTTTAGCTTATATAAGGCCATTGGGGCTAAGCCAAGAAAATAGTGTGGTGGTATTTGTGAGAACATAATTAGGTGAGGGACATCGATCTTTCTCATGGCCAGTACTCCCCTTTCTCCCATCTCACTTACCTTTATCCTCTATGTTTTTCTTGTTCTCCTATGCCCTTTATGCTCTTTGAAGAAAGGGCTTACCGTTGAAGGAAAAGAGACTACAAAAAATTACATTCGTACCGTAAGAGTCAATTCTCTTCTGCCATCGAATGTCTGCAGCCAATCCACCAGAGGTCAAAATCTTCTCTAATATCTTCCTTTATGTTTGAGTACACAGAATTTATGTCTAACTAAAAATTTTACCCTTATATATTTGAGACTTTTGAGTGTTCTTATCAATTTTAGTGATGTGTTTCAGTTCTCAACAGAGCTTCATCCCTAAAAGTTGTAAACAAGTATGGACCATGCATTCCAGTGACCGGAGCTCCAAAAACAATCAACGTTCCCTCAACAGCCGAATTCCTCCTTCAAGACCAACTTCGAGTGAAATCATTTCAAGTTCGGCTTTCCATGAACCCAAGCAGTGGTGTTTTTAAGGAGATGCAGACTACAATTCCGGCATCTATAGTACCGACTGGAGGTGCATATGTTGTCACCGTGGGCCTTGGCACACCAAAAAAGGATTTCACCCTCTCATTTGATACTGGTAGTGACCTTACATGGACTCAATGCGAGCCATGCTTGGGGGGTTGTTTTCCGCAAAATCAACCGAAGTTCGATCCAACCACATCAACTTCATACAAAAACGTTTCGTGTTCCTCGGAATTTTGCAAGTTAATTGCTGAGGGTAATTATCGTATTCTTTTAACATATTCTAGATTTAAGAATTTAAATTTACACCGGGATGGGGAACATCGATGTGTTCTATTGCTGGTCAAATAATAATCCTAAAAACTAGTGTTGTCAACCTAAGGGATTGACCTTAGAACTTAGCCTGGGTTTGAAATTAGACGGTTAAAGAAGTTGATTGAACTTGATGGTCACAAAGTATTTGAACCTTGTCTCTCTTTCAACAACAAAAAGTTTTTGCCATAACATGACATCAGTGATACAATTTGGTTTTGATTTTATATATGCGATGCTTACTGAGTTAAAATGTTGAAAAAAATTGCTGACTTTCACGCTCTTCACATACACTATTACTAGTGTGCTATGAATGCATTTTTGATAATTTTGACAATTAATAGATATATTAACATTATAAACCATTGACATGATAGGCTAGCTCGTGACCCAATGATGTAAAGCCTTGACCGAGTATAACAACACTTTTGTGAACCATTCTATCAACCCATAAGGATGGCATAATGGTTGAGATGTCGGATAAAAAATTTTGAGATCATGGTTAAGAACATTATCTATTGTAATGTGCAAAAATCTCTTTTCTCATCTATATGGTGGTGTTTGGTATTGTAATTTAACTTTTAAAAAAAATTAAATTTTTCTTTTTAGCTTCAAATTAATAAATTAAAAAAATATATTTTTAAATAAAAAATAATTTAAAAAATAATATTTACTACACTTGCAAACAGGCAAATATATATAATAATGATATACTTGTTTAATTTAAAAATATATATATATTACAAAGATTCTTGGATTGAGATGTGTACTCTATTTCTAGCGTATGTTTACCTTTCATATGCAGAAGCGGCACAGGATTGCATTTCCAATACATGCCTTTATGGAATCCAATACGGGAGTGGCTACACCATCGGATTTCTTGCCACAGAAACACTAGCCATTGCATCTTCAGACGTGTTCAAAAACTTCCTGTTCGGTTGTAGCGAAGAGAGTCGGGGCACATTCAATGGTACAACCGGTTTGCTAGGACTGGGCCGCTCCCCAATAGCCTTACCATCACAAACTACCAACAAATACAAAAACCTCTTCTCTTATTGCTTACCAGCATCTCCAAGCTCAACTGGTCACCTCAGTTTCGGTGTTGAAGTCTCTCAGGCTGCAAAATCCACTCCAATTTCTCCAAAACTCAAACAGTTGTACGGCCTAAACACTGTTGGAATTAGTGTTCGTGGCCGAGAACTACCAATAAATGGTTCGATTTCTCGGACAATCATCGATTCCGGCACAACCTTCACATTTCTTCCATCCCCGACATACTCGGCTCTTGGCTCAGCTTTTCGAGAAATGATGGCAAATTATACTTTGACAAATGGAACATCCAGCTTCCAGCCATGCTATGACTTCAGCAATATTGGCAATGGCACTCTTACGATACCTGGTATTAGTATTTTCTTCGAAGGTGGAGTTGAAGTGGAAATCGATGTTTCGGGGATCATGATCCCTGTGAATGGTTTGAAAGAGGTGTGCTTGGCATTTGCGGACACTGGGAGTGATTCAGATTTTGCAATTTTTGGAAATTATCAGCAGAAGACATACGAGGTGATCTATGATGTTGCTAAGGGAATGGTTGGATTTGCTCCTAAAGGTTGTTAGCTAAGAAATTAAGAAAAATGAATCCCGAGTACGTCATCGTGCAGTGGTCATTGTAAAATTTCATATAATAAGAACCATCAACATAAGATGAGCAGAAATAAACTAGAGAATATTTAGTGGGTGTATAGCAGAGAAAGTTTGCATGTATTTATATGGAAATAAGCTCTTGATCAGAGAGGGCGGGCATGCCTCGTCATGGTATGATTTCCCAGTAATGTTTTAACTAAATCTCTTCACACCTGTGTATAATAGCTAGCCATTAGATTCTTCGTAATCTCTTTGTTTTTTTTTTAATTGCATTCCTAAGCATTTATTTTTATTTAATGTTTATTTCATATTGAATCCTAATTTTTTTAATAATTTTCTTAATTAATTTTTTAAAATTACATCCCTAAACATTTAATTTCATTAAATTTTCCCTAAACGTTTAATTTTTATGTTGAATTTAGTCATAATTTTTTTAATTTCTATTTATTTTGTTTTGTATTTTTTTTTTTCAATTTCATCCCTCAATATTCTTTTTATTAAGAATCTTGTTTCCTTGTTATTTCGGGTTTGCCTTTAATGGTCATGTGTTTGATTGTCATAAATCTAAAAGATTAGCTCAAGTTGACTTTGATCTTTCTTTAAAATACTTTTTTTCAAATATTTGTTGTGCTAGTATTTTTTTTTTTGCTTTTCTAATTATGGGGTCATTTTAATTTCATGTTTTAGGTCATATATTTGATTTGTTGACCCTGGCTGTTAGGTTTGCTCAAGACTTTTTGTTTTGTTATCTTTTTTTATATATTTTTCAATCATGTTGACAGAAGTCTATTCCTTATATTTTTTAGTTCGAACTAAGTTATTTAAAATTGTTCAACCCAATCAGCTTGATGACCTGAGTCTTAGATTTTCTTTTTGAGTTCTTTAAAATGCTAGCATCATATGAAATTTTTTTGCGCTCGGGATAATTTTTGCCTACTCACAACATAGTGATTATATAACCCAAGTCATGGTGAGCTTCTTGATTTATGATTATGATTTTTTTAAAAGAAAAGACTTTAAAAAAAACATGTGCTCTCGTTTTTCTAATAAAACAAAATTACAACTTGTAACAAGGCATAGGTTAACGATTTATTTAGTTAAATAAGTGCATTGTCTTTTTAATTTATTATTTGGTTTTTTCTCAAAAAAAACATTAAGAACATGGTCATTTTCATTTTTTGGCTAAAAAAAACTTATTCCCCGATGCGGAGCGCAGGTTACATGACTAATGATTCCTCTAAATAAGAATACATTGAAATGAAAGTTGTCAATTTTGTTTTGTTCCGGCCAAAATGACTGGTATATCTTGTTTTAGTTTAAAAAACAGAACAAACTAGAATAAATTTCATCTTGATCAAAATCTCAACTTGTTCTGGTAATGCCAGCCAAATTACAACCAAAAAGTTTCGGTTTTGTTTTGGCCAAAAAGTGTTTTTTTTTTCCTTTTCAAAAACAAATCAATGATTTTTTTTCTAATTTCATCCTTCAACACCTGATTTATTGGAGATTGGACTTCATGATTTCTTATGGTTTGTTTTTTTGTGGTTATCTCAATCTCATAACACATATCACGGGTTTGACGGGTTAATCCAGTTGACTCGAGTTTTTTTATATATTTTTTAATTGATTTTTTTTTCAGTTTCATAATTAAACATCTTCAATATTTAGTTGATTATGAATTAAACTTTTTCATTTGTTTTAGTTTGTTTTTTATAAAATTATCTCAGTCTCATAATATGGATCAATTTTGCGAGTTAACCTGAATAGACTTAGGTCGTTTTATGATCTCATGATTCAGGTCGATCTAATATGTTATCATCTCAACATTTCAAAAAAAAATGCCTTGAATTTTTTTAGTCAAACTATATTTTTATTAGTCATTCAAGTTATTTTTAAATCAACTCCCACAATTTTACTTGTGTTTGAAATTTAAATTATATAATTTCAAGTTAATTTATCTTTAAATTTGAATTAAAATTATATTTATTGAATTAATATTTTGAGTTTTATATATATATCCAAAAACAAAACTGAAACGATATACCAAAATGTTCCAAAACCAAAATATATTGTTTCAATTGAAAATATAAAATGCAACAGAATTAATATCAATCACACATCAGAACTTCACATCTCAACCAATTAATGCCTATAATTAAGTTTGAGATTGCAACAAACATTGATTTTCCTTTTTTACTGTTCTTTTTAATTTTATGTTCTTTTTCAACTTATTCTTTTTTGAAAAACATAATAAACAAAAGTTTTAAAGATGGAAATTTTTTTAGCAAAGAATAAGATTTTGGAAAAAAAAAAACTACTTAAATTAAGGATAGTCAATGCAGATCAAAAGACTATTAAATCATTTTTAATACCAAATTAAGAGATTAATGTGAGTTTGGTAATGGGTGAGTAATTTTATAAAAGTATTTTTCAATTAAAATGTATTATAATGACCTTTTAAAAAAAAAATTATTTTTATTTTTAACATCAGCGTATCAAAATTATTAAAAAATACTTAAAAATTACTAATTTAATATTTTTTAAAATAAAAAATATTTTAAAAAATAAATTGAATGGCAAGCAAAAATAAATGGTTAAGTTTAAAGAGACTACCTGTTTGTTTTTTACATTTTAAAATGATGTGCGTTTACTCGATGCATGTCCTATTCTATCCTTTCTGAACTTTTCTAACTCTTCTCTATCATTGTAGCACTAATTTTCCACGTAGTAATTACGAGGAAGAAGCACAATGTAAATGAAATTCAACCATAGCCATCAATTCTATTCTATTGGATTTATTTTAAGAATCTGCCTTTTCCTTTTTATACTAACTGCGTTGCATCTCATCTGGTATGGGGCAGGTTCCGTCATTCAATATTGCGGTGCTTATTCTCGGCCACTCTTTTGTGTTCTGCAACTTATTAAATTGCTTCACAAAGATTTTGCATGTATGTGAAAACCTATCATTAATTTCTTAAATACATATATGTTTCTTGATACAGCAAGAATTTAGAGAATTATCTGAAAGGGTAAAATCTGTAGATCCACATCCAACAAAACCATGGTAACCAAGATTTATTTTCCCCATCTATTCTATAACTTCAATATTTGTGTGCTAAGTCCAAATATGATTTACACCCATATATATATATGCAGGATTCTAGCAGGTTTGTATTCAGGAACTGTATGTATATGGAACAACCAGACACAGGTTAGGACTAGCTACTATTCTTATGCCTCATTTGTAAGACTGCTGCCTTGTTCTTGTTAGTTGAGTCCTTATATTACTAATTAACTTGGAGCTTGCATGATTGATTCTAGACCAAGGAGAAGTCTTTTTAATGTCACAGAATTGCCAGGTAAATATCTATATGGACTTTATACTGTTTGTTATACATGACTAATTGTATATTCTTGTGCAAGTTAAGATTAAGATTAGCTAGGTGATGCTTAAACAGGATGTCGTGAGCACTTTCTAATACCTTAAACAAGCTTTAATTTCAAGTTTCTGACAAATTAATTATTCTGAAGTTCATTTTGATCGAATGTTTTAATATTCTTGCAGTAAGGTCAGCAAGGTCATAACCCAAACGTCACTTCATGTTGTGTTCATCCACAGCTTCACATCATAATTACTACTTCTGAGGATAATATACCATCCGACTATGGGATCCAAAAAACCGGTAAATTCCCGTTCGAGCAGTTGTTCCCAGATTGTAAGTAAACATAACTGTAGTTCTTTAAGTTTCCATGATGCCATACTTACAAGAAGAATGTAAATTTTAACTCCTTGCACATTTAATTCTGCTAAAACTTTTAAATGTTTCTTATTAAATTTCAGACCCCTACTCACATTGGATTATGGACTTCAAAGAGTTTGGGCTGTTGGAGGCAAGCAAGGGTCATGCCAGTAAGTTTTGTCATTAATTATGTTTTCACGGCACCAAGTTAATTCCTTGATTTAACATTGGGTTGTGACAATGGAATCACTATGCTCAAAGTAAGTATTGACGTCGACAGTGAAGCCTCAGATTCATGTGAAGACGAAACACTAACGTCATCGATCTATCTTCCGAGTGGAGGAGAAGGCGAGAATAATGTCAGCTGCTAGAGTCTTTTTGCTTGCTGTTTTATTTTGTATTACAATGGCTTGTACTGGATTGCATAATCTCCTAGCTATCGTACATATACGTTTGCCAAGACACTGGGGTTCTTTCTAGAGCCTACTTCATGCTTGCTCTATAAATAAAAACTAGCTAGAATTAAGAACAGTAACTGCTTACACTTGTTTAGAAACGTGTGATGATCTTTGTGTTGTTCATAAGAAAAAAATTCCCAGAATCAGTCGCAATTTATTTTCTTTTATGTATACAAAGGAAGCAAAACAAAGAAACGACATTATGGTATAAGCAAATATGGACGATCACAGCCAGAGATTATGGAAGACTGACCTTAAGAAATGCAAGTCAAGGTGACTTGTCTCCATTATTGTGTGGAATAGGATTGAAGATGACAACGTTGATTTTTCTTGCTTATAAAAGCCAAATCAAGACTATAAGTAGCTCTCATGGACTTGGCTCTTAAAGGAAGCTCCATCAAACTCGACAAAATAATCTATCATGTGATTTCAATGAACACGAAATGTTTTTGAATGAGATTGACTTGAAATGAAATGTTTTTGAATGAGATTGAATGAAATGTTTCAAAAAATCGGATAAATAGTAGAAGTAGATCCCAAGTTATGTTATTAATTGGGAGTAATGTAACCCTGGCGGAGACAGGGGGTGGAAGGAAGGGGGGCAAGCAGGGCCCGGACCCCCCTAAAACATTTTAATTTTTTTCATTACCCAGAGATTAAGGTGGCCTTATTACACTGATTTTACTTTTGATTTACAATTTACTCTTGGCATATTGTGGCCTTATTACGTGGAAAGAAAAAAATATAAAGAAATTACTTTGTGAAATAAAAAACAGAGCCAAGTAGCCATCAATTTATCCTAATATAAATCATGCGGCCGATTAAACAGAGAAATAAAAACACAAATTACGAGCAAAATTTTTCTATAAATAAATTGAAGCAGAGTTATTAATAAATTTATCTTTCATCAAGCAAAACAAGGTAATTTAAATTTAAAATCTATTTTTGTTTTGTTTTGAGATGTTTGTTAGTAATTTGATGAGGTTTTTTTATAATTCTATCATTTTTGCTCTTTTTTTTCTCAGATCTGCTAGTTCTACCAATTGTTTTTTGAATTCTTGTTATAATGATTTTGTTTCTAATTAATTAGATATATTTTATTGGTTTGTTTTGATTATGTTTGGATTTTTTTTATGTTTTGTTTTTAGCAGAACCATCAAAATTATTAATTTTTTCTTACGATATATGTTTTGATCTTAGGTTAAACCATGAACAAAATAAGAAGAATTGATTTTTTTTTTGAAAAACAAATATTGATGACTCTCGGCCTAGTGAACCAACTCCAATGTGTAATGTTGAAGTTATGGTTGAGCAGCTCCAATGTGCTTCAATTTACAAAAAAAACCTGCGTTTATTAGTAAGCAACCTCTTACCAGGATTGACATTGCTCATTTAATTGGAGATCCAAGTAATCATCCTCAAATTTAGGAATACCCGGTTAATTAACAAGATGAAATTTGAAGGGCATACATTAATCTGGGACCATATCAACCTTTGATGTCTGAATATCTGCTGAATGGTAAAAAACATCCTCGTCGATTTCAGTCTCATTGGGTCAAAAGTTATCCGTTGTTTGAATATTCAGAGAAAAAAATATTATATCTTATTATATTAATTTTGGCCCCCTCTAACAAATAATTCTAGCTCCACCACTGCTGACAGGCCCCTGCAAAGAAAAAAAAATCCAGCCCTCCCTTAATAATATTTATATTTTTAATCTAAATAATAAAACAACTAACATTTTAGCTTCTCTTAATTTTATTTTCTGGTTCCACCCCTAAATATAACCAATTAAAATTCAATAGGTTATGTTAGTATCTATATTAATCTAAAAATTTAAACAATTAGATGAGATATCAAAATATGATTTATATTATTTTCTAACACAATTCTTTAAATAGAAGCCTTTTAAAATTAAAATTTGTGACTATTTGGTTATCTAAACTATAATACCATATCAAAAATTTATAATAATCTAAAATTTTAAATTATTATATGAAATTATAAAATATAATTTATATTATTTTTAATACTCTCACATTCAGAAAATTTAATTTAATGTATTGTTCTACTCAGAGGAACACAATCATTAAATGGTACTTCATCAAAAAAAAAATTAAAAAACAAATCCTCAAAGTTATAGCACAATCATTAAATGGTACTTCATTAAAAATTAAAAAAAAATCCTCAAAATTATAGCACAATCATTAAATGGTACTTCATTAAAAATTAAAAAAAAAATCCTCAAAGTTATAGCACAATCATTAAATGATACTTCATTAAAAATTAAAAAAAAATCCTCAAAATTATGGCACAATCATTAAATGGTACTTCATTTGTAATAGTGCAACTTTCATATTTGTTTTTTTTATATTTTTAATAAAGGGTTGTGCTATTAGTAGTAGCAGCGTAACTTTTTTATATTATGTTGACATATTCTAGAATTAACGAGATTACTTGCTCGCGCACTGCCGCGGGCTTATAAAACAAATGCATTTGATAGTGTTATAATTGTGAACCAGCGCTAAATAAGTAATAGAAATTAAAGGTATGATGGAGCAAATATTTCATGACGGAAAAGGAAGTTGTGCTGGTGATCAAAAACTTAGAGACTGAATAAAATGATTTGTAGCAATCTACAGTGTTTTGTGAGGAAAGATACAGTGATTTCGCCACATGATTTAGCTTTTGAGTTAATAAAAAGCAAAAAAAAAAAATACAAAGCTAAATTCTCTACCAACTTAATATTAAAAAAAAACCAACAAAGATAATTTTGGAAGGAAAAAAAACCCATGAGAAAAGATGTTGCAGTAATTGACAATGTTTTGTGAGGAAAATTACAGCGTTTTTCCCAATAAAATAAACTAAAAAACTATTTAGAGAAATATTATAGCAATCTACAGTGTTTTGTGAGAAAAACTACAACGCTTTTCTCATATGATTTAACTTTATTGTAATTATAATTCTTAATCAACTCAATATTAAAAAAAAATCAACAAAGATAATTTTGGAAAAAATCATAAAAAAATCACATGGAAAAACACTACAACAATTCACAGTGTTTTAAATAAAAAAAAATAACAAAGCTAAATTCTTAATCGGCTCAATATTAAAAAAAAAATCAACATAGATAATTTTAGGGAAAAAAAAACAAACACTAAAAAAAGGGAAAAAAATCATGTTAGAAACACTATAGCAATTCACAGTGTTTTGTGATGAAAGCTACAGTGCTTCCCCACATGATTTAGCCTTATTTGTAATGACTTGTAATTGTAATTCACAAACAACTCAATATCAAAAAAATAAAATTGAAAAAGATAATTTGAAAAAAATTATAACAAAAAAAACTATGCGGAGAGACACTATAGCAATCCATAATGTTTTATGAGCAAAGCTACAATACTTTCCCCACATGATTAAGCTTTATTACAAAGTTAAATTTTAACCAACTCAATATTTAAAAAAATAAAATCGACGAAAATGATTTTGGAAAAAAATATTACAAAAAAAGAAAACACAAAAGAAACTGGAAAAAAACTATGTGAGGAAAAATTGTATCAATCCATAGTGTTTTTTGAGGAAAAACTTGTATTTACTTGTAATTACAATTCTTAACCAGCTTAATATTTAAAAAATAAAATTGACAAAGATAATTTTAGGGAAAAACATAACGAAAACAGAAAAAAACCATGTGGGAAAAAACACTGTAGCAACCAACAGTAATTTTCGAGGAAAGTTAAAGTGCTTTCCTCACATATTGTAACTGTAATTTTTAACCAGCTCAATATTAAAAAATAAAATAAAAAAAGATAATTTTAGAGAAAATCATAAAAAAAATCATGCAGAGAAACACTGTAGCAATAAACAATGTTTTAAAAAAAAATTACAAAACTAAATTCTCAATCAGCTTCATATTAAAAAAAAATCGAAAAATATAATTTTTTAAAATAAAGAAATAAAATAGAAAAACTATGTGGAAAAACATCGCAGCAATCCACAGTATTTTCAAGAAAAAAATTACAAAGCAAAAATTTTAACCAGGTCAATATTTAAAAAGTAAAATCAACAAAAATAATTTTGAAAAAAACAAAAGAAAAAATAAATGAAAAAAAAATTAGGAAAGTTGAAAAAAAAAAGTAATTTTGAAAAAAAAAATTTGAAAAAAAAACAAAAAAAAAAAGGAAAAGTAAAAGGGAAAAGTTAAAAAAAAAAAAAGAAGTGGGGAAGAATCACTGTGGATTACTGTTGTAATCCACAGTGAAATGTGTGTGGGGGAACAGTGATTCCCCCACACGGTTTAGTATATGTGTTAATTAGTTCATATTCTAAATTTATATGGCCAGTATGTACATACGTAAATTTATGGAAACACATGATCCGTGTGAACCAAACAGATCAAAAATAATAATATGGTACATTATATCAATCAGGTAAAGAGCGTAGATTCCAGTTAAAATGTTTTGTATGATAATTAAGCTCTGTTTGCTATTATGATTTGGTGCTGTTTAAGTTGTTTTTAGGTTAACCACAACTTCAAAAGTTGTTTAGTTTTTATTATTTCAACCTGTTTTTTTATCTTAAATTATGCTAAAAATTTAAATTTAAAAAAATATAATTTGTATCTTGTTTTTTTAGCTTGTTTTTGCAAACTATAATTATAAAAATTAACATAATACCAAAGAAACGCTTAATTTCCCAGTTAGTGTTAGAGAATAATATATATCATATATTAGGATCTTATCTAACAACTTAAGCTATTGGGTTGAAATGTTTCTTTAACATGGTATCAAAGCATTGATGATCAAACGATCACGAGTTCGAATCTCATCATCCTTATTTATTTAATAAAAATTAAGCACAAAGAGTGTGGGCATGTGCAAGTTTCAAGCCTAAAGTGTTTTCACTTGAATAAGTGTGTTAGAAAATAATATAAATCATATAATATGACCTCACATAATAGTTTAAGCTATTGGGTTGAGATGGTTCTTTGACAGCTACAAACTAGTATTTAACTATCTATGTAAAAGGTGTAAAGGATTGCTCTTCCTCGAGTATATGTAGTTACTTGTTAAATAACAATTTCAACTCAAAAGTTTAAGTTGTTAGGTAAGGTTTCAAAATATAATTTATATTATTTTCTAACATGTCCTCTCACGTGAAATTATTCTCTAACATACCCCTCAAATATTTGGACTTGAAACTTGCAGATGTCATGTCAAATAACCATCTCAACTTAAAAATTTAAATTATTAAATTATATGGTCCAAGATATAATTTATATTATTATTAAATATTACACAATCACTTATCCACCAAAGGATTTCTTACCATAGTAACGCTAGCCATTACATCGATCATCGGAAGTGTTGAAAACTTTGTGTTAGGGTTTGGCTAACAGAATGCAGGCAAATTCTATGGTACAACCAGTTTGCTAGGACTAGGCTGGATGGAGGAGGGGATAGCCTTACCATCACAAACCACCAACAAGTGCAAGAACATTTTCTCGCATTGCTTACCATCATCCTCCAGCTCAACCAGTTAATTATCTCAGCTTCAGTGACGATGTCTCAAAGGCTATGAAATTCTTACCAAGGCTACAACCATCACCGATTCGACTTGCAGCCATGCTATGATTTTAGTAATTGTAGCAATGGCAATATTACGTTACTTTACTGAAGATTAGTATCTTCTTCAGCGGTGGAGATTGATGGTTCGGGTGTTAATTTTGGCTTGGCCCCTGTGAAAGGTATGACAATATTGTGCTTGGCATTTAAAGGGGAATGATGGAAATTTAGCAGATTTTGGAAATTATCAGCAGAGGACAGAAGAGGTGGTCGATCTATGAGTAGGCTGGTACGTAGTTGTAGCTAAAATTATTCGGAAAAATGAAGCAAATTCATAGAAGAAGATCCATCAGCATTGTAAGCTGAAACAAACTAGAGTTAAGTGTGAAGAAGAGATCAGTGAGTGTTTACCTGCATGGGAATAAGTTCTTGAACAGAGGAGGGCTTTCCTCGTCGTGGTTTTAAAGCTTAAAAATTTTAAATATTTGTTAGTTACTTTTTAGTAATGAATTTGATTGATCCATGTAATTCACATGAAGGACAATAAAAGGCTAAAATAGGCTATAAAAGAATTAGAATTCTCCTGTACGTGTAATGTTATCAGAACCGAATGATTATTTTAGAAAATAAAATCAATTTAACTCTTTATTATTTTATATCTCTCACCTGTAAAGAATATCACCAATCCACTCAAAACAAGTTGATTATTTCAACTTGTAATCGGCAGATACGCACAAATCCTCCTATGATCAAGCAACAAGAATTTAAATTAAATAGCTTCTTATCTTTTATCCTTATCTCATATAATATCTCATATAACAAAAATACAAATGTATAAACCTTGATGAGTATAACTCAACTGATCAGGTTCTGAGTCTGCTTTTTAAAAGTCATCAGTTCGTATTCCACAAACCTCGGGGTCACTGGAGGCTTACATAATCGTTAACTTTAAGGCTCGTGGGATTAGTCGAGATACGAGCAAACTAGTCTAGATACCCATGTTAATTAAAAAAAAAATGTATATATCAGACGAAGCTAATAATTTGTTACATAAGTGAAGGATAAAAGATAAGGAGCTATTTTAAATTTTTATTGCTTGATTATAGGAGGATTTGTACATATCTGCTAGTTACAAGTTGAAACAGTCAACTCGAGTGGCTTGATGATATCCTGTACAGCCTAATTCAAAATCTTAAGATAATATTCAAATTTAAAAATAAAATAAAAATGCAATGGTATCATTTGGTATTACGAATGAGGTTCCAGCCGACATACAATGATAAAGCAAGCCGCAGACAATAAGAGCCCAAGGATTAGAAAACATTAACAAAAATAAAGGAAAAGAAAATTAAATTAAAAGAGAATGGGTTCATATTGTACTGTTACTCACAAAACAATAGGAATTAGTGTTTTGTTTCCCTTTTTTAATTATTTTATTATTTTATTATTTAATATTAAATTTATTGAGGATTAAGCTTTGTAATTTTTTTAATTTATTTTCTATAAGATTATCTCTTTTTCATGACTCGAAATGCGGGTTTGACGGGTTAACTTGGTTGATTAAAGTTTTTTTTTCAATTGATTTTTTTTTAATTTCATCCTTTAATGTTGGTTTGATTGAAAATTAAGCTTTGTTTTTTTTTTTTTTTTTTTGCTTTTTATATGAGATTATTCTCATCTAATGACTTCTAGTTATGAGTTTAATAAGTTAACTCTGTTTGACATAAGTTATTTTTTATATTTTTTTAATCAAATATTTTTTTTAATTTTATCTTTCAATACTAGTTTGATAAGAAATTAGACATTATAATTTGTTTTAATTTGTTTACCATCAAGTTATTTTGGTCTTATAATGACTCGGGTTGCAGGTTTAGTAGATTAATCTGGATTATATTTTGACCTTTTAAATTAATCAAATTATTTCAAATTAATCCCATATAATTAAGAAAAAATACTAAAAATATATTATCAATAACTAAATATTTTTTTAACCTTTAAAAAAATTTAATTTGATTCGTAGCGAGGAAAACAAAGTTGAAGACATGAAGCCTAGCCTAAAAGCAAAAAGAAAGAAAAGATGCAATCCACCACTACTACAAGCTGCCCGTAAAAGTTGGGGACAATTCGACAGCCATGAAAATATTTGTCATAATTGCTAAAAAGACTTGGCGGCGTCATGTTTTTTGTCCATTCAAGCTTTCAATTGTCATTTGTCAAGATTGTTGGCATGGCCACAACTTTAAGTGTTGTCAATGCCAGCCTGCCTGTTTCTTGAAGGATCTCATTCTGTCCCAATTCCCAAAGCATTCAATTTCAGCCCCAGAATAACAACGGTAAAAGAATTGAGGGGAAATCACAAGAACAGTCCAAGCAGGTTCGTCTTATTGCGGCAAAGAAAAAATTTGTAACATCAAATATTAAAATAAAAAAATAATTTTATAAATATAAAGTTTTTAATTTTATAAATAAAAACTATAAAATCCAAATCAATTCAATATATTACCATCTCGATCTTATTATAAAAAAAAAAAATAGCAAAATAATCACTTTATTTGGTTATTGAACCCCCCACAATGAGAGAAAACGGCCAAACAATTACTCATGGCAGTTTAAAGGAGTTTGTACAATCAAATCAAATCAAATGCAGAAAGACAATCTTTCTTTTTTCTTTTTCATGATCTTTGGCTATGGAGGTAGCCATGCTCAAAATCATGTGCACTCGTGTTCATTATAAAAGTTCTAAGCTTTTCTTTTTGTAATTGCCAACCCAAAGTTCTTGATTGGTTTGTGAAGGTGGGCGGCTGATCCAACTCTATCTGAGGACAATAGGAAAAGCAAAGAAGAATATAGAAAGAAATAGGAGAGTAAAAAGATTTTATTCTCCACTTCTTGTAGAAGAACTGTTTTCTAATCAATTGAAGATTAAATTATTTTTTCGGGCCATCTTAGAACTGTATTTTCTTAATAAATCTTTCAGAAAGCTTACTTCAAGGTTTCAATTTTTTTTTTAAAAAAAAAAAGAATTAATAAGTATACTTTTTTAACCACTAGATAAACATTTAGAATAAAGCTCTAAATACTTAGATTTTAAAAAGATTTTTATTTTTAAATAATTCGATGTATCATAGAAATAATATTTGTGTTCTAAAACTAATTTTTTTTTATTATTATTAACATGGATGTTCGGGTCAGCATGTGCGCACCTCGACTAATCTCATGGATCCTAAAATTAACTACCATGTAAGCCTTCAATGACCCTGAAAGGATTCGAACTCGTGATTATTGAGGAATAAACTTAATGTATGACCAGTTGAGCTACCCGTTACTAAATTATTTTTTTCACTTTAATTACATATGGATAATTTTGTAACTAATTAACCATGAGACGAGTTATAGCTTAGTGACACAATCCGAATAAAATATAGATTCTTGATTCACTCGTGGGCTATAAAAAAAAAACAATTAGGTAAGCATGTAAAGTTGGGCTCTCCTTGTCCTTCCATGGATAACAAGGTGTAAAGGCAAAAGAAATATTTTTAAAATCAATATGAAATTGAGCTAAAGAGGAATGGGAAGTCTTCGCCAAGTAAAGTTGAACTCTCGTGTCCGTTTCAAGGATAACAAGGTATAAAGAAATATTTCTTTTAACTCGACAAGAAATTGAGCTAAGAATGGAAAATCTTTACTCGTGATTTAGTATATGTTACGTATTCTGGTAATTTTTATGATTGTTGATTGAAAAGATATATTAAAAAAAAACTAAAAATTATAATTTTTTTATTAACCAAGGTTTTAAAAGGAAGTTTTTATTAAAATCTATATAATTTTGTTTTTTAATTGTTTTACAATTATAAAATTTTTTTCACAATTTTTTTATATATATCTTTCTATAAGATAATCGATTTTTTATTAAAAATATTTTTTTCACTATCATTGTATGTTGAATTATTAGCCCTTAAACTTCCTTTTTTTTCCCACGTGTCTCTTATAGGTAATAACAACAGGCATTAATAATCAAGTGCATGCTTAGCTCAGAAGGAGGAAAAAACAACACAGAACATTTCATCACAAGAACATGAACTGGGCTTGAATCAAGGATCTATATCGACCATACAGATCGGAATCCCAAAAAGAGGCGAAAATGTTGACCGCTTGATGATCCACGATCCCATTTCCCATCTGGACAAATTGACACTTACCACAAATATCTACACAGTGCATAATGTCCCCAAAACACATCAAAGCCTGACATCACGAAGGGAAGGCACCAAATCACGCCACACCTAACCATGACAACCACATTACTCCAAGGCAACGTACTCTTGCAAAATAACCCTCCCGTTCACGAGACCCGTTTTAACTATTTTTATATTCTAATATTAAAAATAAATTAAAAATTATTTTAATTTATTTTCAAAGAAAAAAAACTTTCTAAAAATAATATAGACCGTTGCTGTTAACACCCGTTAAAGCTTATCGTGGCCAGCCACATGCTGCACATGGTTGGCCTCTTGCTTTTATCGTAATATTTAACACGGCCAACTAAATTAACCCATGATTTAGTAGATTAATTTTAAAACAATGTCATTTATCTAATTTAAAAAGAAATATAATTAATTATATAGAAAATCCTGAACGAATCGACTAATTAAGCATAAAAAGTCACATGGGGGAGAGAAGAAACCGACATTGTTTTTGGTCATTTATATTTTGGATTTTTTTAAAATATAAAATCCCAACATTGTTATTTTCAACCATTTTTTTTATTATTATTATTATCTACAACAACCACCAATCCCCCTTGTAACTTGGTAAGGGATAAAAAAAAAACCCAAATCCCAAAACTAAATAATAAAAAAAGAAATACCAGCCAACTCCAGCCCTTCAATCCTCCTCTTCATCGCCTGACAAATGATGCTCCACCTTAGCAAACCCCGACCCACGCGCCAAACCCGTCGACGGGGAATCAACAACACGCGCCGTCGACATTTCCATCTGACAAACCCTGATTGCCCCAATCAACCTCTCCGGCAACTCCTCCTCCGTCTGCGCCTCCACGACAAACCCCATATCGATGGTGACATGCGCCGTGTACCCCAATGCGAGATGCAAAATTGCCGCAGCAATTTTCGAGCTGCCAACATCAACATCAATCTCGAAATAATTCCCACCCCTATGGTAATTAATATTTAACGCTTTACCTAATAAACACGCGCTGTAATTTCCTACCGTTTTTTTCACCACCCATGGACCCTTTTCAATCCGGTTCACGATCTTGAACCGTTGATTCCGAAATGCATCATCGCCGTTGATGAATCTATATAGGAGGGAATCGGACGGTAGAGGATCTTCCGATGCGAAGTAGAAAACGGCGCTGTGTTGGTCTTTACCGGGGACTTGAAGGTTGATAGCAAAAATGAAGGACTTGAGGGACTTATTTTGGGATTGTGCTTTCTTTAAGGCGTTTGCCACGCGATTATCTGGACGAGCGAGTACGTTGTCGAGTTTTGTGCTCGATTTGAGCCAGTCCATACCGGCGGGTGAGAGTAGGTAGTCGCCGGAGGGGGATTTCTGTTTTTTGATGAAGTAATTTTTTGAACGGAGAGAGAAAAGATCACCTGGCGGTGACGCCCATCCGTTAACACCAGTGTGTAAGTCCACGTGGCGAAGTGATCCACCGTTGATCGATTCGGTGATCCAACCGGGTGTTGATGATGATCTGGAGGTTGTTGATTCCGGACCGGAGCTCCGGTGTTTCTGTTTGGTTGGGTGCATGATGTTTTTTAAGGCTATCTCTCTCTCCCACCCCCTATCTCTCTCCGTAGGAATTCTTTTCTCTGTGTTGGGACTCTTTTTTGGCATGAGAGTGAAGTGTAAGGATGAGTGAGGGTATTATGGCCCCGGTTGTGGAAAATTACATGATGAGCCATTATTGTTGAAATTATATATTTATTTGGTCACTTTAGTTGTAATTTTGTGTTACTTTGGTCCTCTAAAATTTCTTGTCATGATTTTTTCCCCTCTCTGTTTATTTTTATGGTGAGTGGGGGTTGTGGGAAATTACATGATGAGCCATTATTGTTGAAATTATATATTATTTGGTCACTTTAGTTGTAATTTTGTGTTACTTTGATCCTCTAAAATTTCTTGTCATTCTCTGTTTATTTTTACTGTATGATCCTCCCATTAACTAATGGGGATTTGTGCTGATTAGAAAAAAAAATAATAGCACAGGTGAAAAATTATTTCATAATTTTTAAAAAAACTATGCTATTCTAAAACTTTTTTTTTAATTAATAGTGAAAATCATCAAAACAAAAAAAAACATAATTAATATTCTTATCTGACAGGATAAGATATGGGTTTTAGCTTCAAAAAAATATTTTTTATACTCAAGTTTATTTTCGTTTATTACTTTTTATATTCTCTTTATATGTATTTACCGATTTATTTGAAATATAAAATTTATTTTCAATTATAAATATTAGCTATCTAGAATAACAAAAAGTCTCTGGCGAGTAGTTTTTTTTTCCCCAAGCCTATATAGTGCGAGAGGAATTGAATAGGTTTTGGGAAAAAATTCTAACTCCAACGCCATCTAGCATAAATTACAAGGGTTGTGCTCATATCATAAAATCAATTTAAATTTTCTTTTTTTCCATTTCATTTTCCTTTTTATGTATATTCTCTTCTTGATTATTAGTGGAGTTTAATAATGCAATAGCTTATTAAGCCACTGGTTCAATCACAAGAAACTATAATTACAGTTATAATGATCCACATGCAAGAACAGGATGGTGATCGGTTTGATTTTGATAATTAGCTTTTTTAAAAAAAAATTATATTTTTTTGTGTATATATAGTAAGGTTTGGATGTCGATAGAATCCATCTCATCTGTAGCATACTCATACTAATAATTTCAAATTTTTATCAACAAGTATGAGACAAGCATGAAAAATACAAGTATATATCCTTGAAATTGAAATACAAATAAATATCATTTAGATCTAAATAGTGTTTTTAAGCCTAAATATGAAATTTGCTAGTCATTCTAATACTCTTAGTGCCTGTTTATTGTTGTGTTTTCTTATTATTTTTTAAATTATTTTTAAGAGCATTTCATGAAAGTTTTTAATTTTTTTTTATAATCAAATTTATTATTGTAATTTTTACATTTTTTTTTTTTTAGTGAAGTGGACCTTCACGATGGAACACTTGTTAAGAAGAAGAAGAAGTAAGGAGATGGTGTTAGGTTAAGAAATAGTGAAAGGACCATAATAAAAACGAAGTAAGAATAAAAGGACCAAATGCATCAATTTAATTGTGCTATTGTTTTATCACACTTGGGTTCTAGCGAGATTCCCTCCCTAAAAAAAAAATTTAATAAAATAAAAATAAATGACTCCACGCCAGAAACACTGCATCTCTGTCGATGTATTATGTCGACGAAGCATTCATTATCATCAGATTTCGAAAAGTAATTCAATTTGCTGACATGTGATTTACTGACTACTGACAACCACAAATTATTTCGGAGTTTTCATCATCAAAATTGTAAGGTACGATGCTTTTTTATATATAGTTGTTGATTTCTTTTTTCCAAATAGCAACTAAAAAATAAATAAAGTTTAGAAAAAGTAACACACATTTAAAAAGTATTTTTTTTTAAATAGTATATTTAATGAGTTGTGTTGTTAAAAATAGTGCAATCAGTAATTTTTTAAGAATATTTTTTTTATTTTTAAGTTTAATTTAAAATTTAAAATAATACTTATCATCTAGAAATTAAAATATATATTTTATTGACTTTATTCTAGTTTCAATAATAATTTCTTAAAATTTTAATAGGGTTATTTAACCTATTAGGTTAGTTAGTAATTATTATAATTAATTATAGTTAAATTAAAATTCAATAGGATTCTTTAATAGGTTAGTTGTAGTTAATTAAAATTTTAATGAGATATTTTAAATTAGTAGGTTAATTAATAATTATAAATAAAGTCCAGGAATAAATCATGTTAGTGAATCAGTTAATATTTTTTATTTCTGGTATATCATTAATGTATAAGATAATAATTTTGTTTAGAAAAAGGTAAGGATGTCATTTGGGTTTATGTTTTTCTAGTAAATAATCGGTTAAAAATAGATAAATATTAAGATTAAAAATAGATAAAAGAGATCTTTTTATTTGGTACATTATTAACGTATGAGGAGATAATTTTATTTAGGAAGGATATATAGGAATGAAATTTGGGTTCATATTTATTTGGTAAATTATTAATTTTAATTAATGATAAAATTAAAGATTTTAAAAAAAAATTGTATATTTCTTTTTTTTAAAAAAAAACTTTTGAGTCGGGAATAGATCGGACTATGTTGTTTCTAATAGCACAACTCGTTAAGATATGTTATTTTTCTTTTAAGAAAAAGGATAGTGTTTTCTTTTCAAAATAATTTTTTATTTTGTGAATGTTATTTTCAAAAAACATTTTTTTATAATTAGAGTGATTTTACAAGTTATAATTATTTTTATTAAAATAATATTATTTTTTTTATTAATTATTAATGTAATTAGATTTGAAATGGGTGAAGTATGTTTCGCTGCATCAATATCTTATTTGATTTTGACCTAGGTTAGATTCTAAATCCCAAATTTTCCAAGTAAATCCATTAGGTAAGACAAGATTTAATTAAAAACTATACTTTTATTTATATGCAATGAATTTATATTACAAAGTGAATGGAAAAGTAAGAAAGAAGGAAAAGACAGGAAAATATTTTAGGTAGTCATTTCACTAGCACAAGACAAAATATTTATTTAAGGGTTATTCATGCGATTGATTCATTGAATTACCCATTTGCATGCATAATTGACTGTATACATCATAATACACTTTGAAATGTTTAAATGTTTTTTATTATTATTCTTACTCGGTATCCTTACATTCTTTAAAAAAAATAAAATTAGCATTGTTCAAGGTTTACGGTTCATGGTTATCTCTTCTAATAAGTATATTTCCTGATGATCAAACTAATTTTTTATTTTATAATTTAATATGAGGTTTATATTCTAGTTATATATAAAAAATCTCTGAGGCATCAAAATAATTTTCTAAATTTATTCTTAATTAATATTATATTTAGCATGGGCATATAAATTTTATTATATGCATCCCATGATGATTAATGAAAGATTCGTGAATGGGAAACATTTATTTGCCTATTTCTATTTGCTTCTTAGTACATGCTTACAAATAAATACCCATTTTATAGTAATTAAAAAAACATGAGAACAAAGCTATTATTACGACCTTATTCACGGCCAAGATTATTAATTGTGTGGATTAATTTAAATCAATTGAAATAATATTATTTTAATTTAAAAAATAAAAATAAAAATTTTAAAAAAATTAAATTGAATTTTGATCGGATCCGAGTTTTTTAAATTCGAATGAGTTAACTTTCTCATCTGTTTTCTTAACTTGATCCAGGCTAGATTCTAGATCAATCCAATTTCGAGTTACCTATAATATTAAGCTACATTTAGTAACATTGATTAAAATCATGAAATATATTAATGTTCTCGTGTTGTTTAGGAACACAATGTAAACTCTTTTTTTAAAATTTAATTTTTTTTAAATTTTTAGTTGTTTTAATGTGTTGATATCAAAAATAATTTTTTTTTAAAAAAAATATTATTTTAATATATTTCTAAACAAAAAATACTTTAAACTACAACTGCTATCACAATCTCAAACACACACTTGAATATGAATATGATTAATACCTCCCATTATTTCATTTTCACCTGTAAAATGAATTCAATAAACTAGGAAACGTGAATATTATCTCCCCACGTTTGTGCATACGATACTTTCTTTTGTTTTTTGCTTTAAGAACAAAAAATTGGGAATGGAAAATTCAAAGTATTTGAATATTTGAGATAATCAGTGCGGAAAGGGATATAAATCAGCATCCATGCATATCAAAGAACAGCCTGGCGTCACACTTCTGTTCCTTTATCTTTTTAATTAATTATCATATCCTTTTTTATTCAATTAGCCTTAAACTTCAAGAAGGCAACAATAGTCCTTGTAGTGTTGGCTTATGTGATAATTAGTAATTAGGTTGATCCTATATTATCATCTTTGACTTAAATTTCAGGAATTCATTTCAGCTAAAACAAATGTGAAATTAATTTTTTTATCAGATTTTTCCGGATTTATAATGTGGTTGTCGTTTATTTTTAACTAAAAATTTGTGAAATTAATGTTTTTTAAATTATTTTTTTATTTAAATTCTCAATTTAAATTTAAAAAAAAACATTAATTTAATTAAACTTAATTGATACGTTACTCAATTGATCCGACAATGCAAGGGGTCGAAAAGTAGGGCCCCGAATCTTGAAAAGAAGAAGAAGAAAGGGCAATTGTGTAATTTTCAACAAGAACAAGAGGTTTTAAGAAATGAGAGAGACGCGTGGAAAATGGGACGTTAACTTTGATGAAGTACCAGCACTTTTTCATCGATATTAGCGTTCAAGATAGCGACACGTGGTAGAATATGGAGTCAGAGGGCATTAACGAAGAACTTATTAGCGTCACTCATCTTTGACCCAAACAGAGTCACCATGGAAGTTTGTGCCAACACGTGGAATTACTGCTCACTGCTTGCCCATTGACAAAATTCATTATTGTTTTCACTTTCTATCCTTTAGTTCAGAAGGGGCCCACAAGACGCTAGATTCGGATCATAATGCAATAAAAGTATAGTATGCCTACGTGATAATAATATTTTTAAAGAAGTAGGAAAAATCTGGGATTCATATCGTTTCAATAATTTTTATTAATTTAATAATATAATTTTAAAAAAGTTAATGATAAAAAGGAAAAATCCAAAAAAATATAATAACTATTTAAAATAAATAAATAAATGCTTATACATATAATAAAAAAGACCCAATAAATATTTTTAAAAGATCTTAACAATCTTATTTAATAATAAAGAAAAAGTTGAATGTGAATGAGATAAAAAAAAAATGAAAGAAATTCAAAGCTCAATCACCATCAAAACAAATATACAACGACTGAAAAAAATCAATTAATTTTTTAAAAATATATAAAAAAACTTGAGTTAATCCAAATGGACTTGATTAACTCGCAATCTAGGATCAAGATAACTCCACAAAAAAATCACAAAATTCAAAATTCAAAGTTCAATAATCCAATATCAAATAATAAGATTGAAAATAAATATTAATTATAAAACCATATAAAAAATCAAAGTTAAATAAAGTTAATCTTTATTAAAACTTATGACTCGAGTCATGAAACCGAGATCACTCAAGAGAAGACAAACATGAACAAAATTCCTATTCATTCAAAACAAAAAAAAACAAAACAAATAAAAATCAAAATAATTAGGACCTAACCTGAAATAAAAACTAAATGAAAAAAAATAATGATGAACTAAATTGAAAAACAAAAAAAATCAAGAAAATGATAAAAAACAAAAAAAAAATATAGCAATAAAAAAATAGGATCAAATTCAAAAATTAAATGAAATAAAATATTCAATGGCAAAATTGAAAAAACAAAATAAATCAAAAAAAGACAAAAAAATTACAACAAAAATGACAACAAAATTGTAAACAAAAAATAAATAAATTAAAATATTAAAAGATAAAATTAAAAACAAAATAAACTTTAAAAAAACATAAAAAAATAAATAACAATTAAAAAAATAAAAACTAAAATTAATGAAACACAAACTTACATGACACAATTTTTTTTTCCCGCAAGGGTTAGCATAAAATTTAAATTAATGAGAAAAAAAAAAGTCAATCGAAACCAATTACTATTCACCTTACAAAATATAGATTACTAGAAGAAATCTATCTCTATAATCCACGTTAAGATCTGAACCCTCTTTCTCCCTTTCTGATCGATCCCAAAAACTTGATGGCTATGTTTTTGTTTAGTTTATGTAATATTTCACATAAACTTGAACAGTAAATCACATGTTTAATAACGAATTGGTCTTGGAAAAAACGCATTATTTTTATTTTTTATTTTTATTTTGCATTATGTATTTAAAAGTAAATTAATAAATTATAGAGGTCTGCAGAGCAGAGAGTAAAGCATGCATAAAATCACAAAATTCGAGAAACAAAAGATTATTATTAATTAACATGGCTTGACTTCAAGGCACCATGTGCCAATCTTAAAAACAACAACGTAGTTAGCGAGGTGTCTTGGGCACCGCACCCATCCTTGAACGTTTTATTTCTTCTTTTAATGCTCGTCTTCTTCCCTAAGATGGTTTTTTTATATATATATATATTTTGTCCTAAAGGCCGGAAATCTTTTTTAGTTGAGATATGTTTGTTAAAATTTTTTTTTTTTTTTACTTTTTTACTTTAAATTATTTTTTTTTTATTTTTTCAGATTATTTCGATATATTAATATTAAAAATAATTTTTTTAAATTAAAAAATATTTTAATATATTTTTAAATAAAAAATATTTTAAAAAATAACCATCATCTCACTCTCCAACACTACTAGCTACAAATGTTTAGAATTTCCGCTCAAACATCTTGACAAACGAGACAAATACCAAGATTTTCGCCGATGATTTGTCTCATTCTCCATTAAGACAATTGAAGGGTTGGGTGAGGAGAAGGAAATTCTAACCAGGCCATACAAAGCCAGATCATTCACAGCCAGGACACAAACAATCCCATCTTCGAGCATACAAAGTCAGCACTACACACAGCCTTTCAAATATACACAACAAATTCATATTCTCCATGATTCTTTTTATTTTTTCTATACATTATTTTCTCCTTGCACATTTATTAAAGCATTGAAAGTCCTCTGCTCCAACAAGAGACTAGTTCTTACAAGACCCAGAAGAAATCTATTTTTGTGTGAAGTTTTCTCGTGATTTTGTAAGATTCGGTAACAGGTGTTGACATGCACCTTACCAATAATAATACTTTGATGATTCAATTCATTATGATCTGGGGCGTGTTATAAATGTTCGTAGAGGAAGGCAAGCATGCCTCTAGAGGAATTAAGCTATAGTATATTACGAACTGCCTTTAGGGTTAAGTTTCTACTAAAGAGGCTCTATTTCTTTATAGTTTCATTTTCCTTCTTCTTCAAGCTGAGTTTTCCCTTCTTTCTTGATTTAATGAAGGAATCCTACTTTCGGTTCCAAGCATTACTTTAGTGCATGGTCCTCCTTTCATTCAGTGAGATAAAATAACTCAGGTTTAAACCTAGCCACCCATTGAGGATTATAATCGACTGATCTTGTGGCAAAATGAGGTCACCTACACTTGCGAGGCTGACTCACTCATCACTAAGCTTATGAGAAAAGTAATCGTTTCTTCCCTTTCGGTTCTAAACAACGATGAGCAAATTAATCGAATTATTTATAAAAGTGATGATCTGCATGCTGTAATGAATCTTATTACCACATGAACCAGCTCCGAAGGGGCATAAACAGGTTGTCAGTGCTGTTTTTAAAAGACAAGGCACCTAATCCTATAAGGAAAAGAGAGAATTATACCCCATTGCGTTATTGATTACTGAAAAAACCGAAGGCCGCCTTGATAAAGCCAGTCCAGTGCTTAATTGTTGAAGGAAATCTGCCTAAAAAGGGCATGGAGACTCAACTTGGAAGCAGCCATTGTTGATCTTTTTCAGCCTCGATGGATTTACTTCCCTAATACCTAGCTTTGTGAACATCAAAGAAGCACACAATGCAAAGATGGGACTTCTTAGTTGCCCGCCTAATGCCTACGCTTTTTACAGCTGAAATCGTGGACCACCCTTGAGGCGTCTTCGTCGTCGTCTTCTTCTTCTTTGGGATATGAGAGCAGACCATGATCCATAATCCACAAAATGATGTGAATTCATTATGATAAGGTCCAAAACATGAGCTAATACTGCGAATTGAATTCTATTCAACAGAAATCAATGGGATTTTCGATCCATTCATAAAACAAACTCAATTCAACATGTTAATAAACTATGCCTGTCCACAAGGAAATTGATTTGAGCAACAAAAAAGAAAAAGAAAAAATGAAGGTAAAATAGATGATAGATTTGATGACCGAACTCTGATAGCTGTTAAGGTTTAAATTGAGCAATAGAGCACCTAACACCAACCGATTGAATTCCAATCACTTTCAAAACTAATCAAATGAACTTATGATGAGATGGGGAAAAAAAACCGTAGACGATCAATAAAAAATCTCACAATAAATCAATTAATAGATGATCACTGTGTAAACACATTCACATCTTCCTAATTCATGCTGGAATAATAGATAATGGTTGCTAAGCAATGAACATGCAGAAATCTCTCTTTACAACAGCTGAAGACTTCAAATTTAACCATTTGTTCAGTTAACAGCAGGATTTGAGTACCTGTATCAATAAAGATGACCATGTACTCAAACAAAGGTAAGCAATAGGGAATGCATGATTCAACATCACGCAAACAGTTATCAAGGAATCTGATGGTTAAGACATCACAACCAAAAACTGGGCACTTAACAATGTCATATGAAGTACCAACCCTAAAGTCAAGGAATATGTAGCACTTTCGATATACAAAAGCACAAAGTCTATGTGGTAGCCAAATGCAGCCCATCACGAGCTTGTATTTGATGCTGGAAGAAATCGTATTCTGCATTTTAAAAACAAATACCTGCAAAAAAAAAAAAAATGGTTAGCCCCTTTATAATGGATGCATATGAGGCGCAAAAACCAGAAACTCATTTCCATTCCAAAGAAAGAAGCAAGTGATATCTTGCACCAAAATTTATAAGACCAACAAAAAGACTTCTGCACAAGTTCAAAGAAGAAATTATCAATCCTTTACTGTAATGGTTTTCCTCGCAAGACCTTATAGCAGTCACAGAACTGACTGACAAACAAGGGTCCAGCAACAAGGACCACTGATTATCATGAGGTTAATCAGTACATAACCCACATCCACTTTTGACAACAGCTCCCCTGTCTCCAAAGTACATAAGTAAATCAAACCAAACAAGCATGTTCTGTCTATGATCTTCTACAGCCATGGCTAGGACTCTAAATGATGGAAGTTTGCAAGTCAGCGAGTCCCATATTTAGGTAAAAAATATCACATTCCACTCATGTCTACCCATATATGATATCCAAACGAATTATCTCATCATAAACTTAAACACTCATTCTTGCCATCAAAAAATCCGCACATGGAAAATAGAACATCTACTTTTTACATTTGGAAACATCAATTTTGCCGAACACCGCTGATTCTGCACCCATTGATAAGCACCATCAGACTTACATTTGGAGGTACATTTGACACATCCATATGCCTCATGGTTGACATTCCAATTGAAAACCAACCTAAGCACCTAGTAGCTGTGTATTCTTCTAGAAAATATATACGAACTCCAACATACCCACAGTGGATTGCCTGATAAAAAGTGGCTACAGGAAACCACAACTCAACTTTCCTACCAGTTTGGCTTGCATGCAGTTCTGAATTAAAACAACGAAAATTCATCACTGTTTTAAATAAGAGAATGCTATTTTACCATTATTTGCAAACATCATAGCAATCTGGCATCTCTTTACTAGGAAAAATAATTGTCGGTTGCTAATATCAACCTCCAATAACAACTTTTTTTAAAAAAATCTACAGCAAATTGAAAAAGAAAAGAATAAGAATTCATTTCCAAAAGAACCAGTTTAAAAAAGCACATACCTTTAGAAAACAACTAACATATATTCAAATACATGTCATAAACAAGAATCCACACCACATTTCTGCAAATCAAAAGTTTAAACCGTTAAACATACAATGAATGTATTTTTAGTTATTCATCGCCATAAAACAAGCACAAAAATGTGTTTTCCATTGTGAATTCAGACTGACCAAAAAAAATCCAGCTTCTCCACACAAATCAGAATTTAACATTACACATCGGCCCAGGCCAGCAAACACATGTTCACTTTCACACATAGCAACACATCATTTCCACATTGCAAATCCAAATCCCAGTAGACAACAAACAAGGAACAAGACAATAACGATACCGGAATCCATTTTTATAATCCAAGGCATAAAGTAAAGAAATTAGCCCTAAACAGGTAACCATCACCTAAAAAAAAGAGTCTTAAGGATTCTAAAACCAAGAAATTAACAAAACCAGTAACCCTAGTAAACTAACCTCCAATCTCATAATCAGCAACAAGTTACTAACCTTGTTTTTAAACCTCCTCAATGTCTCTTATTTCTCTGGGGCTGTTTCTCAGTGGCTAATCTGTAAATCCAATAAGCCTAACAAAAAAAATCACACCCCATTAAAAATAACCAGAGATCAAGCCACCATAGAAAGAAATTTAAGTGATAGAGAGAGTGTTAGTTAGTTACCAAAGCAAGAACATGGGCTACGGCGAGGAGAACAACCATGAGAGGTACTAAATCGAGAAACCATGGACGTGGCATTGTGTCTTTCGCCATTTATTGAAGGAGAGTGAGCGTTTGAAGAAGAAAAAAGAAGATCTTGATGGCAGCAGCAGCTGGGTTTTGAAGGGGTTGATCGAGGAAGCTTGGAGAAGAAGAACTGTGAGGATGAGGACGGGGTTTCTGTTTTGTTGATGGAGTGATTGGGTTGGGCCCCATTTGGTTTTGTAAATAGCCCAGCTTTTATTAAAACGGGTATTCTTAGGGCCTAGGAAAAGAGAGAGGGCCCAATATCCCAGTTGGATTTTGTTCCCTTCGTTTTCAATTCACGATATCTAAATTTATCATTTGCTTTTGTATTCAATCATACTGTTTCAACCCAATTCAGGTCGATCCAGAGAAGTCTTGGATCAGAAATAAAATTGGTTAATTTAGATTAATTTAAATTTTTTTATTTTAAAAAAAATATTATTTAAAAAAAAAATTAAAAAGAAAAAAATTCAATGAATTTTGACTAGGTTTTCCACGGGCTGACTTGGTCCTAGATCACACCAAGTCAATTCTCCCTCTATTTTTATTGACAATCAGCTCCATATATACCTTAGGTCACAAATTAACTTATCGAGTAAAGTCAAATTTAAAATAGTATATTCAATTTGATTGGATCACATTATAGACTTTTTATATTAGGTAAATTTATAAGATACCCAACCCGAAGTAGATTTTTTTATTTTAATCAATTTAAAAGAAAATATATTTTTAAGATTAAAAATGAATTAGATCTTCATCCATTAATTATAAAATCATAAAATAAATTTTGAATTTTTTTTAATCCATATATAAAACAATTTAAATGTTTTATAAACTATAAGATTAAAATTTATGCATTTATTAAAAAAATAAAATTATAACCCTCAAAATTAATTTTAAAAAATAAGTTAAAAGAGAAAGGAGATAAAGTTATATGATGGTTGAATGAATCCTCATGAATCTTTAATACAACCAAATAATAATAAAAAATTATTTGAGCGGGTTAAATTGACACCAAGTATTTGACAAATAAGATGAACTTAACATCCATAGTTGTACTATTAGGTAGTACAACATAATAATAGGTTTTTTAATTTTTATCAATAAAATTTAAATTATTGAAAAAATTAAATAGATGGCTCGTGCTTTGCTATATACCAAGTTGATTTATTTTTTTAACTTAAAAAACAATCTTCAAGCATAAATAAGATGTTTTAAAGAATAAAAAAAATTTAGTGACTAGAGTCAAAGACCTTACTAGATACAATAAGATTTAATTTAATTATATGATAAAAAAAACAATGACATTAAATGCATAAATTTCAATTTGGGTTAAAGTTCGTATCTATAATCTAAGTTATGAGACTGAAATTATCATATATAACAAAATTATGAAGTCCAATTATCAACAATTCAAAGTTAAATGATGAAATTCAAAAAAACAAAATTAATTTTGAAAAAAGGATCCAAAGAAAAAACAAAAGGCAATTAAAAGAATGAAAACTAAATTTAATAAAAAAATAAAATGAAATAAAACGATGTAAAAGCCTAGAGTCCATCAAAGTTAGCATGGAAAACATGTGACATAGGTCATGAGATAAGGCTATCTTCATAGAAAGCAGAATAAAAAAAATAAAGAAGTAGATTCATCAATAAACTCATTGTTGAAAGATAAAATTAAAAAAAATTGATGTAAAAAAAATATTAAAAATCCAATGGCAATCTAAATTAGTATTTCATACACTGCATTGAAAAAAAATTATGAACTCAATTCTTAAATAATCTAATGTTGAAGGATGAAAATAAAGAAAAAAAGTTAATCTAAAAAACGAATCCAAAGAAAAGAAAAGGCAATTAAAAAAATAAGGATAAAATTTGACATAAAATAAAATAAAATAACATAATGTAAAAACCCCAAGCAAAACCAAGTTAGCATGAAAAATCTTCAACCCAAGTTATGAGACCGAGTTATCCTTATAGAAAACAAATTAAAAAAAAACAAAGAAGCTCAATATTCAACAAATCTAATATTTAAGGGTGAAATTGAAAAAAAAATTAGTATAAAAAAAAAAAAGAAAAAAGACCAACATCAATTCGGATTTAACACTTCATACTCGTAATTCAGGTCATGAGATCAAGATCATTGCACAAAAAAAACTACAAAGCCCAATTCTCAGCAATTGAAGGACCAAACTAAAAAAAAAAATTAATTTTAAAAAAGAATCCAAAACAAAAACAAATATTAAAAGAATAAAAACTAAATTTGACATAAAAAAAATTACCCACTAATATTAATGGCCACATATCATAGGATATAAGTCTTATTTCACAAGTCGAGGTATAGAAATTTTAATTTAGTACACGAAAGCTTCCATGAAATATCTTACATACAAAAAAAGACTACATTACTCTCAAAATAAGTTAATGAATTTGTTTGAGAAGGGTAAATGATTATTTCACTGCAAACCTTTATTAAAATGTGAGTGTGCGGTAAAAAGCTATATCTTTTATTTTTTTTAAATTTGAAATTATAATTGTAATTGTAATTAGGCTTCGTTTGTTTGCAGGAAAGTTGTTTCCTTTTGGAAAGTGAATTCCGATGTTTGGTAGTGTTATGGAAAATAAACTGGAAAATACTTTCCTGTGTTTGGTTATGTTATGGAAAAGAAACTGGAAAATAATTTATTAATGAATTAATTTTTTTTTCAAGTTTATCTAATATATATAAAATATTTAATATAAAAATTTAATCAGTTACAATAAAAGAATGAAATCTAAAAAGTATAAAGATGAATTTTTTTTCTTATAATATATATTTATACATAGCTTATTTTATAAAATATAACTATATATGTCATATCATATTATATAGAAATAAGCTTGTGAAATATTTTTTAAGTAAAACCTATTACAATATTTTTTTCAATTTTAAAAGCTTAAAATAAGTTTTTTTTTCATATGAAGAAAGCCAAATTAGTTTATGGTAAGAGTTATATATTTGGGGGTTTTTTTTTTGGTATGAAGTTTTTTTAAAAAGATAAATAGATTCAAAAAATATTTTGATGGGTTTTTTTGATAAATATTTTTTTTTACGAGTAAAGGCAATTATCCCTTTAATATATATCGAATAAGCATCAAGAAATAAATATAAATATCTAACATCAAACAAAATCATGCATAAATATTAAGTTTCGATGTTATATACATACATATTAGTTCAAATTACAAACATAAATATGCTAGACCGAATTAAACAAGTAAACATACTTGTCAAATAACAAACATAGTCTGAACCCAAATTTTAAACATAGTCAAACCATCTTAGCAAGCAGGCCTGTAGTAGTGTTGGTTCACAAAATTCCGAACCCAAATTTTCCTCAAATTAGCATTTTTTGCCATAAATGCTTTTGTCAACATTTCATTTTGGACCAAATGATCAAATGCCTCCCCAAGAGTGATCTCATCAAAGCCTTCAATTTTCATCACTTCCGCATACAACGCATTAACATCAAGTTCATACCTTAAAATAAGGATAGAATCTTCGATTATTCATTATCTCAGCTGGAACTGTATCCTCTGGATCTTTAATAAGGTGTTTGTATAACTTAAGAATTGCTTTTAAAACAATTCTAAAGTAACGATGGATAGTTTCAACAGACCTATAGTATATACCACTAATAAAACGAAATCTTTGGTTTTGGCCTACAATTTGTAAGAACACAATTATTTGCTCCCTAATCGACACATTTTGAGTTGCTCGTAATAGGTCATGACTTGTGAGAACATCACACAATCTATATAAGACAACAGGTTTCATACGAATTTGTTCAACGCAATGCCTATCACCTCGATTCAAAATGCTGTCAATATAGAATTCTCGTTGAGCAATTGCATTTATACGTGGTTATCTTGGTATATAAATTGTATTTCTTTCTTGTTCAATAATAGCTACCCCTGTAGCTATCACAGTTACAGCTGCTCCCATATATGCTGCATGAATTATCTTACTATCCATATAATGAAAGTGAAGTTTTCTGATAACAAAACCTAAAAATTTAGGGAAATAAATATTAAAAAAAGCATATAAAATACTTACACAATGAATACAATAAATTATGCAGAAAGAAGCGGACAATGTATAATAGTTATGGCAATTATATCTGACTCCCTAAACAAACAAGGTCTTAACATATATTATTTAAGACCATAACATTCAATTTCTCGATGATAAAACCGTTTTGAAAATTATACATCTCATAAGTTCACAACGATCAATAAACATTGCGAAATGAAATCCATATAATTACCGGCATAGTCACACAAATTTATCCATATATAACAAATTTAATCAAACACTAATCATAAATTAATCAAAGCAAAATAAAACACAAATTTATGTTTATTAGGGTTCTGTTATAATTTCGTTGTTCCCATCTCATTCTCCCATTCCCCACCCATTCCCCTCACAGCTATCGGTTTGATAATTCCCCATTACCATTCCCCAATTGTTTTGTTCCCATTGCCCTCTCATTCCCCTCTCCTCTCGGTTCCAGTTCCCCCAATTCCCCTGTTCCAATTCCCCTCTCCCGGTTCCAGTTTCCCCAATTCCCCTGTTCCCTCTCCCTCTCGGTTTCTCTCATTCCCCCATTCCCCTGTTCCCTCTCACTCTCGGTTTCTCCTCCTCTCTCCCCCGGCTACTTGCTCTGGTAACGCCGTGACTTGACAAAAACAAGAGCAAGGGTTGACAGAAAATATATGGTGGCCGGATTCGGGGACAGGGAGGGGCTGCTTCACAGTAAAGTTCACAGAAATCTTCCCCCCCGTTTTGCCTCTCTGTGTTAACAGAAATCGCCCCCCCGTTTTGGCCTCTCTCTGTTCACAGAAATCGATCGCCCCCCCCAACCCACCGTTTTGCCTCTCTATGTTAACAAAAATCGCCCCCCATGTTTTGCCTCTCAATGTTAACAGAAATGGGCCTCCCTGTTTTGCCTCTCACCGTTCACATAAATCGCCCCACCCCACCGTTTTGCCTCTCTAAGGACCTTCGCTATGCTCTTTGAGGGGAAGAAATAGAAGGGCAAGACTTGCAGCCCCCTGCGACCTATCTGTCTAATAGTTGTTTGGCACTCCCTATGGTATAGCCTTCCTCTCTCTGTTCACAGTTATCTCCCCCCCGGTTTTGTCTCTCTGTTTGGTTAGAAATTCCCCCCCTGTTTGGTTAGATGCTTTGAGCTGCGGATTGTGAGAAGAAAACAGTCATGGAAAAAATGTGTGTTTTTTGGGTTGCTTGATTAGTTTTAACTGTGGAAAGTGACGAGATAAGATGAAGAGTTATGGAAATGTTATGGAAAAAATATGACAATAGCAGATTTATCAAGAATATCAAAGAATTTATGCCATTATGTTTACAGATCTACGAAGAAGAAGATAAAAACATAAAGGAAATAAAGAGAAAAAAAAATACCTGAAATTAATTGGTCCAGACAAATGCTTCGTTCCAGAAAAATGCTCTTGTTTTTGCTCAGCTTCCAATTGATTTTGACGAAAAGGAGACTGTGTATGAAAAAATGAACGACGCTGAAAAAAAAGGAAAATGTTTTCCTTTCTTTAACAGAAGGAAAACACTTTTCTTTGATAACGTTGCTTTTTTTAGTTTGATTAGAATTCAGTTTCCTTTGACTACTTTTCTATATTATTGTCAAACATGAAAAATCAGGAATTCATTTTCCTGCAATCAAACACAGCCAATTGTAATTGTTCCAACGCATATATATCCACAACTTCATTATGGTGTAACTGTTCCCTACAGTGCCAAATAGCTCAAACGTGTCAGCTATTGAATGCCCAAGCAGACACCTCTCTCTCTCTCTCTCCCTGTCATCATATGCGAAACCAAAAAGCCCCCTCCCCGCTTGTCTACGTGTGAGCATTTTGGCAAACACCTACTGTGCAAACTCTCCTTCTGATGCATTCACTCTCTTCTACTCAATCTTGATGAGATCCCATTTCACCCAATGAGGAATGCCTTTGTCTATCTCAAGCGTCACCGCCAACTCTCTCTTCTCTCCAATGGCACTGCCTCCACAATCATCCGAAATTTCACTTCCCAGCGCAATCAATTTCCGCATCAAAAATCGTGAGTTAATTTTGACGCGAAGAGAATTTTTAACATTTTTTTAAAGAATTTTATAGTTTTCCATCATTTCTCTCATTTTGTTCTTTATTTGTTTTGCAGGTTTTCTACGGCGCATACGAGTGTACACGGCGGAAGGCCGTCGGCGGAGTATGCGAAACTGAGGAAAGAATCACTGGAAAGTGAATTTAAACAAGCTCTTAGTTATAGCTCTAAAAAAGATTCAATAATTTATAGATTCGGTCCCCTTTTAGCTTTATATAGAGCAACTATCATTTCCTTTCATGTTTTGAAACTTACCGCCTGGCAGTTGTTCGTACACGACATCAAAAAACGTGCTGTTAAGGTATATTAATTTTGTTGTTTCTGTCTTTCTTTTATGCTTGACATGTAATAAATTACGTCACTTGTTTGTTTGATTAGTTTAATTTATTTTTTCAATTTTGATTATTTGAAAAAGAGGAAATTTATTGCAATTGGGTTATGATTTTTGTGCAGTTTCGTGAAACTTTGATCCGCTTGGGACCTTTTTACGTCAAGGAAAGTGCAATTCTTTTGAATTTGTTTCTAATTCTTTTTCGTTCCGCATCTTATGTTGCCATGTGAAGTTATCATGCTAAATGCTACTGGAAATGTCATCAGTTTGTTTTCCATTCTAGGCGGTGATGGAAAAATTAATAAGTTGTTGCTTAATTGGTAAAGTTGGCAAGTTACTTGAATGTCTAGGAGCTAGCATTTGGCAGTTGTTCTTTCATATGTGGATGTGAAACTTTGGAACATCATCTGCGTAGTGCATTGAATGGAATGAGGCGTAAATCATAATAATAATTGCAGCATAATAGTTTCTGCAGTTTTGGATCGATAGTTATTAGGATTGAAGAATTAAACAGCATAAAATTCTGTAACGGGACAGAATTGCTCTCTTATTCAATCCATTTGAATTTACAGCTTGGACAGGCTCTGAGCACTAGACCAGATATATTGCCGACTGTGTATTGTCAAGAGCTTGCTAAACTACAGGTATGGCTTCCTTCTTCCACAAGTGATTCCATTAGTGGGTTGTATGATCTGATTTCACGACTTAGACTTTACAAATGGAGATTTTGTAATTTTTTACTTATTTTCTTGGTCTTATAGTTCAAGTCCTTCTCTTATTGCTAGGATCAAATTCCACCATTTTCAACTCATGTTGCAATTAAATCAATTGAATCCCAGCTGGGTCGCCCTATCACACAAATATTTGCTGACATAAGTCCAAAGCCTATTGCTGCAGCGTCTTTGGGACAGGTGTATAAAGGTTAGATGATCTCTTCTGTTTAGTGGGAAGATTACATACCCTTATTTTAATTGTATAAAATATCAACTTACCTTTATAATTAAGAGGAGTATCTTGGTGTTTGGGAGATGATCTTTTTGTTTTGACTTTTAAGAAAGTAAACTAAATCTTTCCACTTGTTTCAAGTATTGCAGCTCATCTGCATTCTGGTGAACTCGTAGCTGTTAAAGTGCAGAGACCTGGTATGCATCTTTTATTAACTCTTGATGCCCTGTTATTCCGCATGGTTGGCGGCCAATTAAAGCGTTTTGCAAAGGCACGCAAGGATCTATTAGTAGCAGTGAATGAGATGGTGAGATATGCAAGAAAGTTAATAGAAGTACGGCGTGCATATCATACTCATGAATTCCAAAAACTTTTTTGGAGTAGATTAAATTCATCTTGCCGGACCAGACTTTTTGGACCATGAAAAAATATATCAATTTCTATTTGCCAGTTTAAAGGGTTTCATATTTTATTAGCTATTATGAAAGTACTCGCTGTACTTGGCACAATGTTAGCTTGCCTAACTGGTCAAGTCAGTCACTTGAAAGGGTTTAAGGTGACCCAGCATCAATCTGGCTCCTACCAAGCACACTAGGATTTGAGGGAGAGGGATGAGAGGGTGGGCTATCCCTACTGTGTAGTTTGAAGCCCAATAGGCCTCCCAATGAACCCCAAAAAATGCTGACATTCTTGAATTCAATGAAAGTTCAGGCTGGGCAGCTTGGTGCATGGAATTTAGAACACGTCTACGAAAAAAGCTTTGATAATTCTTTTGACATGCTAACAAAAAATTTAAGTTTCAGTACTAATGTCTGTTCTGTGTGTCTTTGAATAGATTTAGCTAATGGCCTACGTGAGGCCAGGTGTTGGGAGATGTACTATTGATACAATATTTCCTTTGTCCCCACCTTTGTAGTTCCATAATATTTAGATAATTGTAGGGTAAAGTACATCTCAGATCTAGATTACCAAGTTTTGCTGTTCTAAGTTATATGACAATAGGAAATCATAACAAGAGGAGCTTACTTTTCACTGAACAGACAAAAAGGAAATTTAAGGAGTGGCCTCTCTCTCTCTCTCTCTCTCTCCCATGTTCACACAAACAAGAACACATATGGACATGAATTGCTTAGAATTTTATTCATGCTATATATTCCTCTCAGTTTTCGTTTACACGCATAGCATCTTCACAATCTTTTTAATGAGGTTGTACATGCTTATGGACATCCTCAGGTCTATCTTGAATGAACAGGTCAGGCACATGTTTGATGAAATTGATTACATCCTGGAGGGGAAAAATGCTGAACGCTTTGCTTCTCTATATGGTGATGACCTATGCGTGTTCTTTGATTCTTTCACCCTTATTACTCATGTGTAGATGATTAAGTTGACAAAGGCCATTAGTATGTCCTATATGACTTTCAGTGTCCTGTTTGAATTCCAAAGTTTTTAACCCTTGTATAACGACACATTTCGATCAATCCACTGGTGAGGTGTCTTCTTCATGACAAGGTGTAAATTAACTATTGAACAACAAACCCATAAAGCATTCCTATATTTATATTTTGCAAGTTAAATTTGAATCATGAAAAGCCAATGGTCAAATGTAGCATGTGAGGAAGTTGCATTTATAACTCTTGTGCTGCCTATAAGTTCAATTATGAAAACTCATTAGTCACGCATGGTGTATGAGGTTAATTTCCAGTTTTTCCCCGTCAGTGAGTATTGCTGTGTGTTGGTGTTATTATATGTATCCCATGATTTTCATCTGGTGATCTGGTAACTTTCTCAAGCATGCAAATTCAGATTAATGAACTCTGCTTGTTTTCATCAGGTAATGATCCAAAAAGTCGTCAAAATGCTACAATTGGTAATGCTGTGAAAAATGAGAAAGAAAATTGCATTAAAGTTCCTAAAATATATTGGGAATTCACTCGCAAGGCTGTTCTTACAATGGAATGGATAGATGGAATCAAACTAACTGATCAAGCTGCCCTGGAGAGGGCATGTTTGAACAGAAGGAAGCTGATTGACCTGGTATGTTGCTATAGGGCAGTCCTAATTATTTACCTCGACAGGTCATAATGATCATCCTTTGTTCCTTGTCCGTGTTAACTAAATACTCAAGCCTTTCAGATCATGGATTAGTAGATGAACTATTAATCTTTTTATTGGTTTTATAGGGATTATACTGCTCTTTGAGGCAGTTGCTTGAGGAGGGCTTTTTCCATGCTGATCCTCATCCAGGGAACCTTGTTGCTACTGACAGCGGCTCTCTTGCATATTTTGACTTTGGAATGATGGGGGATATTCCTCGCCATTACCGTGTGGGACTTATTCAAGTGGTAATGACTTCTATTAGTAATTTTCTTGTATACCAACTCTAGCCTTTCGTTATGCTTGTAGACCTTTTACTAGTCAAACTTTTTTAAGTATTCTTGTAGATAGTATATTAGTTGTTACATATTTCCAGTCTGGACAGTTTCTGATGAATTCAAATGTCAGTTTCATTCCTTATCACAGCCATATTTTAACATGACTTGTCAATTTAAGTGATTGGCTTATCATGCTTTCATTTTTTTCACCTAAACTACCACAAGCTACTTCATGTAATGTTGAAACTTCCGTGGCTTGAGAGTGCATGTGCTTTTGATGAATGCTTGTGTGCAAATTTACTTGTCTTTGATATATGCTGCTGCTGAATGCTTCCATGCAATTTGCTTTAGAATTGAGATTTTGCATTTGTTGATGCATTTGCATTTCTTTCAGCTTGTGCACTTTGTTAATCGTGACTCTCTGGGTTTGGCAAATGATTTTCTTTCTTTGGGATTTATTCCTGAAGGGATTGACATACAATCAGTTTCAGATGCACTGCAAGCATCCTTTGGTGATGGGACAAGACATTCTCGAGATTTTGAGGTTTGCACCTGCAGTTCATGTTCCCTTGTATACATACACACAAAAAAAAAAAAAAAAAAAAAAAATGGGGGAAGAATTTATGTAAATTTGTATGATGTTGAAGCACTGAATAGTGAGCCTCATGGCTTAATGGATTTTAAGGAATCTGCTATGCCTCTAATCTCTTTCTCTTCTTCTGCAAAGCTCATGTTGACCTTTTCCCTTGGTTTCAGGCCATATTGAACCAACTATATGATGTTATGTATGAATTCAACTTCTCACTTCCCCCAGACTATGCTCTGGTGATAAGAGCACTTGGATCACTTGAAGGCACAGCAAAACTTCTGGACTCTAATTTCAAAGTTGTTGAAAAAGCATATCCCTTTGTAATAGGGAGGCTTTTGGCAGACTCAAATCCTGATATGAGAAGAATTTTGAGAGAACTTCTCATCTGCAATGATGGATCTATAAGATGGAATCGGCTAGAGCGCCTGGTGGGTTACTTCAGAACTCACAATTCGACAGACTTCTAATGCCATAGTGCTTGCATTGTTTATCTTATAGTGAAAGACATTCCTGCCACTCTATAATTTTTCCTTTTCTTTTATTTTAATAATGTTTTCAAAGGTTGATTATAATATGGAATTTAATATGGTTGATCAAATTAATGTACCTCTGCTCTGAGTAATCTCCTGAAGTCATTTCTGTCTTGTTCCAGGGGGAAGCAATATCTGAACAAGCTTCAGACTCAACTGAAGAGTCCCCTGATTCTGAAGGAAATTCTTCAGATCCGCTGGGATGGAAATCATTTGACATGCGTTCTGTTGTTAATGCCACAGAAGATCTTTTGCTATTCATTCTATCTGAAAAAGGTGGCAGGGTGCGCGTTTTTCTTCTCCGTGATGTGATTAAAGCGGCAGATGTTTTTCTACAGGATGAAGCTGGCGTGTTAAATGAGAAACCTGAAGCAAGAGAGGCGTCAGACTCTGAGGTTTGTTAAAATTCACTTTGTTGCTCTAGTCTTACAATCTGGCTATTGATAGCTGGAGAATTCATCGTGTTGTAGACCCTAGAATAAATTCCTGAATGCAGGTTGTAACAGACGAATGCAGGTTGCAACTCTGTTACAAATAAACCACACGTAACTATAGAAAGTTCAATTTAGAGCTCTATTGATTGGTTATTAATACAAACACAGTCATGAGACCGAAGAAAGAGTATTGCATGGGAAGATTTTGTGCTGTCATGTTTGGAGAGGTTGCTGTTAGGTTTTGTTATTTGCTTTCTAACCTCAACTTTGCAGGTAAATGCCACGCACACGAGAGTTGCCAAGGGTTTTCACTATCTACGTCAAGCAGTAAAGCTGGCCCCAGAGTTGTGGACCGCAATGCTTATACGCATGGCATTGAAGCCTGAGGTTCATAGATTTTCCTTTGACATCATTTCAGCATTAATTATGCACTTCAGCCATAAACTTCCTGAAACTTTTTGGATTTGTATGTCTAGACATCTCCACAAGTTGGTGAGAAACCACACGTCTGATGAACTATAATAACTGATACAACCAATCTAGCAGCTCCTTTATGATCATCATGTCTCTTATGTTTCTCAAAGTGACAAGACATACAAGTTCTTGGCATGCAATGTAAGAACGAACCCACTCCCACAGTAGTTTTTGATGGTGAACAGACATTGAGATATCTGAAATTCCATGCTTGCTGCTGTCGGTGAGGTCGGTGAGGAGGTCAAGAGAGAGGTGTTGAGTGTTGACAAAGGAAATGGAGTTTCCACATGGCAAAATCATTCAAATATTTTCTTGTCTCTCTCAGTCAATAGGGGTGGGAAGAGAATAGTTTTGATCAGAAACGAAACTTTAGGGAACCTTTAGGCCCTTGCTTATTACCTCATGACATGTCTCCCTCTTCAGATCCAATTTACTTGTTGCCAGGGAACTTTAATAACCCTAATAATAACCCTATTTGCCTATTTGGCTAGAATAAGCTACTCCTGTAGCCATTTGGCAAGGTTCAACACGTTTCTCAATTTTTTTTAGACAAGTGGAAGTTATATGGTTGTTGCTTAATTATTAAAATAAAGTCTAGGTTTTTAGGGTGGTTTCAATGCTATATAAAGCTCCTTGGAAAATGATATTATGGTATCACATTTTGTGCATGTATTATTGAAAGATCTCAAAATATTAATCAAATCAAGAGATAAATAAATAAATAAATAGATCAATGGAAGGAGCAATGGACGTCAACATGGTTGTCTATGTCATTGGAATCAGACAAGATTGACATTTCATCATGCAAGTTTGTCAAGACATTTTTCTGTTGTTTTTCCTGTTTTCAAAATCATGCCATGGGGTGCATCACTGGACGGTTTGTTGCATTTATAGTTATCAAATCTATCAGAATTGATCTAGAAAGAGAGTTTGGATCACTTCGTAGTCGATCGTGGGTCATTGGTTAAATATTTTTATTAAAATAATATTTTATTTTTATTGTGTTGATCTGAACAAGTTTAGATTATATTTTGTTAAATTAATCATGTTTAATCAAGTTAATATTTTATTCAATTCAATTAGAAATTCAGCCCATGCCAAGTTTTGAATTCTAAGTTTCTTACATCAACCCTATTTTATTTTTTGAAAACTTGCAAAAAAATAATCAAGTAATTCAATACTATTTCTTACTCTTCTCATGATGCAGCAACTCAAAATTGAGTTTCTTAGCTTTTAATACACTTTTAAGTGACTTCTTTGCTTATCATCCTAACTTCAAGTTACTAACCCAAATATGCTCAAAATTAGTTTCTCATGCTATCCAACCATTCTCAGTCAGAACCCCAATTAAAATTCTCAATTGAATTCTGCATCCTTTTAGGTGTAATTCTACATTATTTTCAAGAATTGCCTAATTGCGTTTCATACTCTCGTTTGTGAGAATTTGGAAACGCGGTTGTACCCGTGTTTTAAAAAAAATAATTTTTTTTTACTAAAGATTATTTTTTTTATGTTTTGGATCGTTTTGATGTGCTGATCTTAAAAATAATTTTTAAAAATAAAAAAAAATTATTTTAATGTATTTTAGTACGAAAAACTCTATCAGTGAAAGTAAAAGTTTTTAGAACTCAATTTAGTAATTGTTATTGAAAAAAGGTAAGAAACTTAAAGGAGAAATCTAATTGAGGAACTCGAATAGATAAGATCCTAGTTAAGAAAATTACTTTTTTGGAGACTATCGCAAGAACCAATGAATTCGAATATTTCCCATAAAGCTTACAACCTTCCACCATGAAATTTTTCAAAAATAACATAGTTTCATCTGTTAGTAATCCTAGCTTTTTTTATTTATTTACATATATAGTTATTTATTTATTTAATTAAATACTTGCATAAGCTTTTTATTTATATTTAAAACATTTTATGTAAAAAAGGCATTAAAATAGTCAGCATATCCAATTTTTTTTTGAAAAAAAATAATGTACAATTTTTAGCGGAGCACGGCAAAATAGCTAGTTTAAACTAATCTAGCACCATCTAAACCATGTTCACAAAATCTGGTCTCAAACTGCTTTGTGTGATCATGGAATTGAAAATTACGATACTTCTCGAACAAATTAAATTTTATAAAAAAACAAACACATAATATCTTTGAACTTATTAAAAGATTTGAATTTAATACCTCATGATTCACCACCCTGGAATTTTATTGTTATCGAGCTTTAAATTAAATTGAATAAAAATTAATTTAATTAATTTTTTTTAAAAAATTAAAATAATATTATTTTAAATAATTAACCTGAACATATATGTAGTAAAATTTAATAAATTTACCTCATACAAATAATTTTTCTCTATATCCCCTCTATCAATCCTTTTCCACTAGTCTTTGAGATTATTCCACAACATTATTGTAGAATTGGTAAGATTATTACATTAAATTAAAAAAAAAAAGAAGTCAACTTATCATTAAGGGATATGTGAGATCCAACTACTTTAAATAAGTAATTGTATTAACCACAACCAATTAAAGGATAAGAAGACTTTTATTCATCCAATCAGGCAAACACTGAAAAGAAACAAAAACACTCAGCTGCACCATAGCACAAGATAGAAAGACTTGCACCTTCACGTGCATGGATGCCACGTGTGGATTCAATGATAAAGTAGCAAATTTGGACTTGACTTAGTCTCCCTTTCCCTCACGCAACGGCTACGCGCACGAATCCCTTACCATGTACTGGAAAAACAATTAGAACTACCCTTCCTCTTTTCTCGCTGTCTATATTTCTTAAAAAAAAATAAATAATTTTGATCCATCTCCTTCTCTCTCATTTTTTTCCTCTCTCTCTAAAAACTGAATCCTGCCTCTCTCTCTCTCTCTCTCTGTGGCGTCGTCTTGTGCTTTAACGCCTTTTAAGCGTTTCCGTTTCACTTCATGGCATTTTGTTTCTCTTCTTTCTCTCAGGTCATTATCTCACTCCATTTATTTATTTTGTCTATTTTTGATCGTGTGAAATAGGAACGAATTTGAGTCTATTTTTTTTTTTGGAGATTTAATTGGTTAATGCAATTGTTATTGATTTTTTTTTATATAATTTTGAAATGTAATTTGTTCCTTTTTTTTTAAGATTTAATGTTTCTTAATTAATGTGATTCTAATTGTAATCGAAGATCAAAGCTAGATGATTTGATTTTTTTTTTAGTTTTCTATTTTTGAACAAGTAATTCCTGAGAATTCTGAATCTTTGTTTTTTAGATTTTATGTACTTTTGATTTATCAATTAATCAACTTACTTATTATTGAATTAGATGTTTTTTTTATATTCTATTTTTGAATTTGTGTGTTAATTTATGAGATTAGGTTGATAAATGTAATTTAGGTTTGATTTTGCTTGTGTTTTAAGCTATTTAAGTTTCCTAATTTTTTCGTATTTGGGTTGTTTTGCAGGTTAAGTTCCTGAATTAGAAATTATTTGAGTAAATGTTAATATTAGAGGGATTAAATTATAACAAAGTGTATTATAGAGGAAAATTATTAATTCAGTCATCATCATTGTTGTTGTTGTTTGTGTAGTTGTGATTAAGGAGAGAAGTGTGTAGTAATTTTGTTGAAGGAATGGGGTATTTGAATTCAGTTTTATCATCTTCAAGCCAAGTTTATGCTGATGATGCACCAGTAAGCGGTGGCGGTCTCAGGTTTTTCTTAATTATATCTTCCTTGTCTTTGTTCGATTTGTAATGCTAATGTTTTGGTTTGGTGCAACCAATGATGAATTGTGTGTATTTGGTAGTATGTTGTTGTTTATGACATGAGTTATTGCTTTGTTGTTGTTTTTCTGTTGATTAATATTTGATTGTAACTGGCAAGTATCTTATGAGTTCTGGCTTTGAGATGCTTATATATGACTGATGATTAATGTCCAATTGTGAAACCTTTGGTTTTTTTTGTTTGAACATGTAATTTGGATTAAGATAGTCTTGAAATTAATGCATATGCGAAGCCCGCAAATTTGGAAAGGTGTATCATATATTCTGTTGATATTTGGTTCTTTGGTTGATTGTACAGCTGCTTGATTATTCTCTGTGATTTTTTTGCATGTCGTTTTCAATGCATCGGTAACGTGTTAAATGAGAGGAATACAACTTAAATCTCAGTTTTGTCATGTTCGATATGTAACTTGCCTTGAAAGAAGCATGCTAGAAAGTCTTGATTCCCTCTTTTATGGATCTGACTTTATTAGATTTGTCGTGTTGGATATGCCAGTGTGTGGTGGAATGAGTTGTTATGTCCTCGCTCACTCTTGTACTTAACTTCTAGAATCCCACAAGACATGTTTTATGAACTTTCCTAATTAATTATCACGTCATGTGGTTTTGACTACTTTGTCTCAGACATGTGATTTAATACTATGAACAGACAGAAACAAGATGCTTTAAAATTTTGAAATGTAGCAAATAGAACTTTTAACTCGAGTATTATTGAATTTCTGTAACCAGCATTTCTTGTTACTCGCCAATTTGTTTTTTTTTTTAACATTAACCGAGAAGTGGCATTCATGTAAGCCATTTGTGATGCGCTACATAATTCTAAGGATCTCATTTTGCATCTCAAAGATTACTTCTTCTCCTCTTCCTCTGCCCTGATTATCTTCCTAAGTTCACAAGATTTGTCTTGATTTGAACTGTTTTCTGCAACAGTCAGAATGGAAAATTCAGTTATGGATATGCAAGCTCTCCAGGGAAGAGATCTTCCATGGAAGATTTTTATGAGACAAGAATTGATGGTATTGATGGAGAGATAGTTGGTCTTTTTGGAGTTTTTGATGGTATTTCTCTTATGCTCCGTGTTTCTTCATGTAGACATATACATAGCAAGATTACGAGGCCATTGGGATTTGCATTCCAAACTGCGTTTCACTAAATTTTGAATTTTTTTTTTGCTTAAAATTAATATTTTTTTAATGTTTGTGGATCGTTTTGATGTGCCAATGTTAAAAATGATTTTACAAAAATGAAAAAAAAATTATTTTGATGCATTTCCGAGCGAAAAGCACTTTGAAAAGCAACTCATATTACACTCCCACACACTACCTTCATTTTCAGGATTGTGTAATGCAATAGAGATATGACGAGGGGAACTTTCCACTAAATGCATGATTCAGCAATGTTAGTTTGATTAGTAACTATAGCATCCTACTTGCCACTAATCTCAGTAATTGTTGGCGTGTGACAGTTATTAGCCATGCAAGCTTGTTGTCTGATGTTGTGATTCTCCATAAATACCTTTCGCAACTTCTTGGGTCCATTTTCTCCTTTACATGCCATGTAGTGCATTATTTTCTGTCACTGACATGTTGTATCCTCAACTAAAGTAGTATCTAGAAAAAATGAGACCATCATGCTTTCATTGACATGTTGCATCCTCACTAAAGTAGTCACTAGACATAATTGAACTATCAAGTCTTAGCTCATGCTGAGGTGGTCCACACCACTTTGTTATGCCATTATTTAGGTCAATGATTAATCATGCCTTCTTTTTTTTGTATTGTTGCTAGCTAGTTGAAGCGTAATATAATCATGGCATATTCTTTGCAAGAATTTGCCTTTTCAGATTTATGAGAGATAATGAAGCAAACTTTTCTGGTATGGGTTTTCAGGTCATGGAGGTGCACGAGCTGCTGAATATGTGAAACATAACCTTTTTAGCAATCTGATCAAACATCCAAAATTTATTTCTGACACCAAATCAGCTATAGGTATCTCATTTCCTTAGTGCCAATGTTCCTTTTTTTTTACAATTTTTAATTCCTCATTCGAAGAATCTGATGTTTAATTTTGAATTGCTCCCTCTTTCGGCAGTTGATGCTTACAATCACACAGACTCTGAATTTCTGAAATCAGAAAATAATCAGAACAGGGATGCTGGATCAACTGCTTCTACAGCTATTCTTGTTGGTGATCGTTTGCTCGTCGCTAATGTTGGAGATTCCAGAGCTGTCATTTGCCGGGGTGGTAACGGTGAGACTCACAATAGTTGTATAACCTTTGCAACTTCTAGGATTCTTTTCATTTTTTCAACATGTGATGCATTTTATGAAATCGCTACCACCAGTTTGCTTTTGTTTTTTTTTTTTGTTTAAGTTGGCTATTGCCAAGAATTGCAAACAAAATTTTCAATTCATAGTCATCCGACACTGTCTAAAGAAATGATATAGCATAAGGCTACATTGCTGTTGTCAAGAATTAGAAAGAATAATGCAGAAGCAGAAATGATGGCTGAAATAGAATCTTGGTTATATGAGTAGGTATCACTTCACTCGTTATTGGGAAGCCTTAATACAAATCAATGTGAACCTTTAAGATGCGTACAAAATCGTTCTTTGAAATTTGGAGAGCTCAATCTGTGAGCTTCAGTTATAGTCCCAGGGTGTTTTTTTTAAGAGATTAGTGCAAAAGATTTGCCCATTGTAAAGTTCTATAGCATGTGTTTGATTATTGATGGAATAAAAGTGTATGCTATGGTAAGATGTAATTTATAAAGTTCAAGAAAATTTAGTATTGGCCTGTTAAAGCAGGACAATGACAATGAAGCAATACAGATAGAAAGAAAACCAGATGCTCTGGGATGGAGCATTATAGATTATTTTTTTTTATTACTGGGGTGTTGACTGTTTAGTTGTTAATAATTAAGTCAAACTATCTTGCCATTTTCTTCAGCTATTGCTGTTTCCCGAGATCACAAGCCAGACCAGACTGATGAACGACAGCGGATTGAAGATGCTGGAGGATTTGTCATGTGGGCAGGTAAGGACTTCACCCAGCCTTTTGTTTTAAATACTTACTGAAAGCTTTTTGGCGATAAATTCTTATGATGACTGAAAACATAATGATAGGTACTTGGAGAGTTGGTGGCGTCCTAGCTGTCTCCCGTGCATTTGGTGATAGGCTTTTGAAGCAGTATGTTGTTGCTGATCCAGAGATCCAGGTCTGATTCTTAATCTATTCAAAGAGCAAGGGATGTAGGAAGAATGGTTGACAGTATTCAAATTAAGATATATCTTAAAAGGATAAACCTTCCAAATTTTTGAATCTCATTACTCGTGAGCACATAGCACCTAGATGTTTACAGTGGTGTGTTTTGGAGATAGTAATTTATCCGCAAATGCTTGAATATTGCTGAAGTGTCGTTGCATTTTAGGGTTCTCGAGCCTTGTATTGCTTTTCTCCTCTCCATCTCACTTTTGAGCATGTTTTAGCCACTGACATTCTCATGGAAACTGTAGGAGGAAAAGGTTGACAGGTCCCTTGAGTTTCTCATCCTTGCAAGTGATGGATTATGGGACGTTGTCACAAACGAGGTTTGGAACAATCTCTTTTTGTTTCCTTTATGCTTTTATATCACGGGGTGTATTGGTTTCCTGTATTCTTTCTTGCAAATGATCTGGTGTAAACTGGCCTTTAATGCAATTTAATAAGGTTTTTTGCTTGTGAAAATAAAAACAAAGGATGGTGTTTTGCTGCTGCCATCACCATCTGATGCTACATCCTTTCTCCTCAGGAAGCTGTTGAAATGATCAAGCCGATCACGGACCCAGAGCAGGCAGCAAAGAGGTTGTTGCAGGAGGCGTACCAGAGAGGAAGTGCAGATAACATCACCTGTGTTGTCGTTCATTTCTTGGGCAATCAAGGCGCTACATCTCACGGTGGCTCTGTGTGAGCGTGCTGAACTGGTGCTATGCTAGGTTTTTATTCTGACCAAAGGATAAATATGGCCAACATTAAATCATGCGGTGCAAAGCCAATCATGATAATAGCATCGTATTATTTTCAAGGATAGATAGATGATAGAAGTCAATTGGCTGCCAAAGTGTATTGCATGCTTTAGCTTACATAATCGTGTCTTTGAGGTAGCTAGAACTGTGCACTTGTGAATCTGTAAAGAGTCTGAAGTCTTATGTTTTATCCATTTCATCCGTCTGCTGTAAATGCGGTTCGATACTCGTTTTCTTTCTCTTGCTAATTGCATCTCTGTTTCGGTTTTGCTCCGCCGCCCGTCTGAAGCCTCTTGCTCCTTCTCGACCGCGCGCAGTCTTAAACCTGTTATCAATTTGTCGAATTGAATGAGTTTATGCTGCCAAAAAAATACCAGTTAGAGGATGCTTCATCCTTTATGCCATGAAAAGTCTGTGATAGGCAGTTCAAAGCGAAGGAGAAAAGGCCAGTTGTTCTGGACTTGCTAGCTTAAAAATTAATTCCTCAGCTTCATTTTCCTCCCCAGCATAAAATCATTTTAATACTATTTATCCAATTTTAGTGTTTGGAAAGCTTTAAGCAACATAACTAAATAAATAAATAAAAGTGTGGTTTGCTTCCGAATTGACCGTGAAAAATTTAATTGCGGATTCAAATAAGCTGCCAATGACAATACCACTTCCACCATGTTGGACCTCAACTGGAAAGGAAAACGAAAAATAACATTAATGTAATTAATTAAGGATGACGTGAACTCAATGCTTTATGGCAAGAAGAAAATAAGGCGTGCGTAATGCTGCCTAGTTTTATGAGATGAAGAGAGGACTCAGAACAGCAGTAAAGCAGGCTCGGCAAGGCAAAATCTCGCCATTACGTCCGGCGAGCGAACATATATAGTATCATCATCGTCCTCCTCTTATATGATAGATAGCTGACAACAATTGAAGAAAAACAGACACACACACAGAGGGAAAGAGAGAGAGAGAAGCTGATAAAGAGAGCAAATCAGCTGTAATGGTGAAGAGCGAAGAGGAGCATGTTTAATTTATAGGCATGAAGCGTGCGTAATGCTGCTTAGTTTTATGAGATAAAGAGAGGACTCAGAACAGCAGTAAAGCAGGCTCGGCAAGGCAAAATCATGCCATTACGTCCGGCGAGCGAACATATACGGTATCATCATCGTCCTCCTCTTATATGATAGATAGCTCACAACAATTGAAGAAAAAAAAAACACACACGCACGCACACACAGAGGGAGAGAGAGAGAAGCTGATAAAGAAAGCAAATCAGCTGCAATGGTGAAGGACCAAGAGGAGCTTGTTTAATTTATAGGCATGAACTTTCTAAGAGGACAGTGCCTCCAGGTTATTTAATTGCGAGCTGGAGGTCCTTTTTTTTTATGAATTCTTTGCCTTGCTCACCAAGGGTTTAATAATTAATTATACATAAAGTGTACAAGCACATGAGCGTCTGCTTAATTAATACTGGTCACAAAACGACTAATGCTATGCTTGCTAACCAAGGCATGAATAACGTGGGGGGAAAAATAGTGATTTTAGCTATTAGTTGGAGAATGAACATTTCTTTCTTATTAAACTATTCTTTAACCATATTTTATACATTAAAAATTAGTAATAAATTCTATTTTATCTAGTTTTTAGCATACCACTAGTTTGTATATCCACGCTATATTTAAATTTTTTAAACATAAAAAAATATACAGGTCTCAAGAAATTTTTTGGTATTTTTATTATAATCTAAAATACAATTGTTTTGATTTGTTTTTCATTAAGATATTTTTTTTAATGTATTTCTTGTTCATTTTACTCAACACAATATTTTTAACTGAAATCATTATTTCTATTTAAAAATAAAATAAAAAACCAAAAAAAAAAGGAAAAAAGGAAAAGAAAGCAAAGGAATAGACCTAATACCCAGCCCATTATTAGGAGACCAGGCGCCCAAGACCATGCTTCAATTTGTTTTTTTGTATTAAGGGGGGTGAACGAGACAACATGTCGTCGGTCACAATTTAGCAAACATGCATGCTCCTAGTTGGATACAAACCAAGGGCTCACATTGATTTGATTTGTGATCACCTCACATTTGTCTCACGTGCGCTAACCACTCCAACTACAACACGGAATTGGTATAAGATAATTTAAAAAAAACATATTAAGATGTTTCACTGTTCATATAAATAATAAAAAAATATTTTAAAAAAATAAAGATGCCAAAATATACCAAACATGCTCAAAATGCCTATCCGAACACAAACCTAGAACTTGAAACGAAAAGAATCTGCTTTTCAACATCTTTAATACGATTTATCCAATTTTAGTGTTTGGAAAGCTTTAAGCAGCATAAATTAAAAAAAAGTGTGGTTGGCTTCCGAATTGACCGTTAAAATTTAATTGCAGATTCAAAAAAGCTGCCATTGACAAGACCACTTCCACCATGTTGGACCTCGACTGGAAAGGAAAACGAAAAATAACATTAATGTAATTAATTAAGGATGACGTGAACTCAATGCTTTATGGCAAGAAGAAAATAAGGCGTGCGTTAATGCTGCTTAGTTCTATGAGATAAAGAGAGGACTCAGAACAGCAGTAAAGGAGGCTCGGCAAGGCAAAATCTTGCCATTACGTCCGGCGAACGAACATATATAGTATCATCATCGTCCTCCTCTTATATGATAGATAAATCACAACAATTTAAGAAAAAAACACACACACACACACACACACAGAGAGAGAGGGAGAGAGAGAGAGAGAAGCTGATAAAGAGAGCAAATCAGCTGCAACGGTGAAGGGCCAAGAGGAGCATGTTTAATTTATAGGCATGAAGCGTGCGTAATGCTGCTTAGTTTTATGAGATAAAGAGCGGACTCAGAACAGCAGTAAAGCAGGCTCGGCAAGGCAAAATCATGCCATTACGTCCGGCGAGCGAACATATATGGTATCATCATCGTCCTCCTCTCTTATATGATAGATAGCTCACAACAATTGAAGAAAAGAAAACACACACACACACACAGAGGGAGAGAGAGAGAAGCTGATAAAGAAAGCAAATCAGTTGCAATGGTGAAGGGCCAAGAGGAGCTTGTTTAATTTATAGGCATGAACTTTCTAAGAGGACAGTGCCTACAGGTTATTTAATTGCGAGCTGGAGGTCTTTTTTTTATGAATTCTTTGCCTTGCTCACCAAGGGTTTAATAATTAATTATACATAAAGTGTACAAGAAAGCACATGAGCGTCTGCCTAATACTGGTCACAAAACGACTAATGCTATGCTTGCTAACCAAGGCATGAATAACGTGGGGGGAAAAATAGTGATTTTAGCTATTAGTTGGGGAATGAACATTTCTTTCTTATTAAACTATTCTTTAACCATATTTTATACATTACAAATTAGTAATAAATTCTATTTTATCTAGTTTTTAGCATACCACTAGTTTGTGCTTCCACGCTGTATTTAAATTTTTTAAACATAAAAAAATATTCAGGTCTCAAGAAATTTTTTGGTATTTTTGTTAAAATTTAAAATACAATCGTTTTGATTTGTTTTTCATTAAGATATTTTTTTAATGTATCTCTTGTTCATCTTACTCAACACAATATTTTTAACCGAAATCATTGTTTCTATTTAAAAATAAAATAAAAAACCAAAAAAAAAAAGGAAAAAAGGAAAAGAAAGCAAAGGGATAGACCTAATACCCAGCCCATTATTAGGAGACCAGGCGCCCAAGACCATGCTTCAATTTGTATTTTTGTATTAAGGGGGGTGAACGAGACAACATGTCATCGGTCACAATTTAGCAAACATGCATGCTCCTAGTTGGATACAAACCAAGGGCTCACATTGATTTGATTTGTGATCACCTCACATTTGTCTCACGTGCGCTAACCACTCCAACTACAACACGGAATTGGTATAAGATAATTTAAAAAACATATTAAGATGTTTCACTGTTCATATAAATAATAAAAAAATATTTTAAAAAAATAAAGATGCCAAAATATACCAAACATGCTCAAAATGCCTATCCGAACACAAACCTAGAACTTGAAACGAAAAGAATCTGCTTTTCAACATCTTTATTGAATTGTACTATGATGTTTTTTCATGATCTTCGTTATTTACAAAGGCATGGTCCCTATCTACCCACCCGTGACCATTTAGGAGGAAAGTTGTCATATGGTATTAGGGTTAGTCGCTACGAGCACAGATTTTGAAGTCCTGTTTAATGGGCTTATATGGCACAAAGAAGAGCTTGCAGAGCTCCGGCCAGACCTTCAAAGAAGCCATTTGAACGACAACTCCAAATCTTATTAAGGAAAATGTTGAGCAAAATTATTACATCTCTTCTTTGTGTTCTAGTTTTTGTGTGTGCAAGTGCTTCGCTAGTTATAGGTTTTTGTTCTATCCTTGGAATCGTATTAGCTCGATAGAAACTGAATCGAACACCATTTCAAGGTTAGGGTTCGAGGGATTACTCCGGTCTCCTCTTCCATAAATCTTCTAATTTCAAAACTCAAAATTCTTACTAAAAGAAGATTTGAATCCGTGACTCTTCTCATGAGTTAGAATCATATTGGTCAAAATTTGGTTATAGTTGGAAGCTTAATTGTTGCATGGAGAGTCTTAGCTTCTTCTTTTTTTTTTTTTTTTAATGTATTCTGTGTGCGTTTCGATTTAATTATATTTATATTTTTTAAAGTGTTTATTTAATCAACGCACATCATAATTTTGCACTAAATTTAATAAAAAAACTCCACTGTATTTGCAAAAACTAGAGCAATAAATTAAATCTCATGCCTAGACCTAACCTGCTGATTAAGAGAGTATGGAAAATAATTAAAATCTTGATTGAAAAAAATATAATTTATAATTTATTTTTTAAAACTGTAATTACAAAAACTATCGCTATAAATTAAATCTCATGCCTGGACCTAACCTGCTGATAAAGTATGGAAAATAATAATTGAGTTGTTGCTGGTAGGTGGCAAAATGCAACTTGTCATGCCAAATGAATAGACTAACTATTAAATTTTATAATAAATAAGAAAAAGTTGACCAATATAATCCATTCAGAATTTCATTAAATTTTTTTTAATTTAAATGATTTTATTTTGACTATTGTTTTAAGTTAATCTGAGTTAATCGTAAGCATGAGTTGTGGATCCACCTCCCATGGAGTTTAATAACTGTGATAGATAAAGCTCGAGCCATAATGCAATCATTTATTTCAGGGCATTCTTTGAAATTTCGGCGAGCAATCAACACAAGCCACCAAATAGATTGATACAGTGTCTATATCAACTACAAAGAATCTGCAAATTCAGACACTAATTTAATCACAAAGACTGTCCAAAAACATCGAATCCTGATTCGCAAATCTGTGAAATCAAGAGATGATTTTCTTCATCCCCATGATCTGATTATTTTATCAAGAAAATAACGTGCATCCACCCATAAGATCAGTGATTCTGATTTTGCCTCTTAAAATATAAAGAAAAAACTGTTCTTCCACATGCTTAAATTACTTTTTTAATCACATCAAAACAAAAGTTTAATCCGCCAATGGCATCACTGATTATGATCAAGGATTCTGATTTTGCCTCCTAAAATATAAAGAAAAAAATGTTCTTCCACATGCTTAAATTACTTTTTTAATCACATCAAAACAAAAGTTTAATCCGCCAATGGCAGCACTGATTTTGATCTGACCACCTTCCATGAAAGAGCCAGCCGACAACCCATCTTTCAGTTCTTCCTCAGCAATGGAATTGCCAGGAAACAGGAAGCTCATTCTTATCAAAAACAAAACTCATTACCACTTAAGAGCTGCACAAATTCAAGGGTCTCTAGCGCTCAGTACCATCATTACAAGATAGAAATCCATTCTACTTATATACAACACCACTGGTGGGCAACAAAGATTACAACATCAATCTCCTATACAAAAGGAGATACAAAAAAGACTTAGAATTATTGTTACAACAAGGAGGGAGTGATCACCAATGAGCTTGAAGCTCATCGGAACTCGCCAGTCTTCTTGCTAAGCAAGAGGAGTGAGGTCGACGAATTCGAATTAGGGAAAGACAAGTGAATTTAGAACGATGGAACGACACCGAATCCATAAAGACTGCTTCGATCAACCTCGACTTCAGTATCTGTACGTTTAGCGAACCTTCCTTTGATTCGTGGCCTTGTTTCGGCATAGGCTTTTCTTGATGCGTATCGAATTGTCTTCTCGAATTTTCTGTTCTTCCTCTTCTCTCTGTACCTCAACACCCTTGCTTCACGGTCAACTGCCGATAGTTGCACTGTCTGGTTTGCTGACTCCATTCCGTTGCACACTGATCTACTACAGTATGGGTTAGATATGTCTGTCAAGGTACTTCCACTTCCATCTGGTACCACTCCAACATCAAGAGATGAAGAAGAAACCTGCAGTGAAAGCTTACAAATTGAGGACTGGAGATTCATTACTTTATACTTTCTATAAGAAACAAAACATTCAATTAAGAAAACTTACACTCTGGCTCAAGGAGTTATAGCCATAGCCACCACCAAAAGACTTGGATCCAGTAGAGAAATCCAACTCATAGCAGCAATGATCATTGACCAAAGCAGGAGATTGAAATCCTAGTTTGTTACTTTGCACAGGCACCACCCCATCAGTAGTCCCTGAACTGTTCTGCTCTTGCACTTCCACTTTTGGATCCACATACGGATCCAAATCCAAATACGGATCCATTTCCGAACCAAACACATACTGACCGGTATTCAGATCCATACTATCCACCCCCTTAGTAGTCCCCCCACCCGGGTTAGGCAACAGCCACGACTCCGCCTCTGCCTCCTCCCTGCTAACATCACCACGACCACCATCCACTTCATCAAAGTACCGATCCTCCAACAAGTTCACGGCTTCCCCACCGCCGTGCACAGTGGAGGATGAGTCGAAAAACGGAGTGATAGGGACACGCTCGTGCCGACTAGCTAGAGGGTTTGCTGAGTGGATGTCACGGTCACAGGTAACACAGAGAGCAGCCGCGTCTGCCTTGCAGGTGAAATGGGCTGGGGCTTGCTCACAGACTTCGCAGACCGAGACACGCGCGTGGCGAGAGGCAAGCTTGTTTGCCGCGTGGATTTTGGAGTCGCAGCTGATGCATAGAAAAGCTGAGTCAGCTCGACAAAACAACGTTGCTGTTGCTGACTTGCATGAGTCACAGAGCTTTGAAGCCATTGAGGAAGAAGATGAGGAGGGCGAGTACGGAGACTTTGAAGCTTCTCTTCTGTAGTGTTGTGCCTTCGTCGAAAAAGTAGGAAGCCTAGTTTTGTTGGATTGGTGGTGCTGTGGTAATGGTTTACTGTCGTCTATCTAGTGGGATCCTGGAGATCTAAGGATTGACAAATAGGAGATCGACATGTGGATCGAGCTTAGCCAAATATAAAGGATTTCGATTGGGTTTTTTTTTTTTACTTTTTATCCGTTTCTTTTCATCCGTGGCTATTAAAATATATATAAGAAAATTACTTCATCAGTTTTTTATTCCCAATACTTACTTGTTTTTTTAATCATAGTTGTTTGTAAAAGAAAAATTCTCAAAATTTTTATTTATAAAAATAACTCATTTTTTCATAATTATTAATTAACCTCCTAACCTCCTAAGAAATCCTATTAAAAATTAAATTAACTACAACTAGTTATTTTTATTGATAATTATTAATTAACCTACTAAATTAATAAATCCTATTGAAACTTAATTTGACTGCAACTAATTATTTCATTGATAATTATTATAAATATTAATTAACCTTAATAAGTTAACGAATCCTGTTGTAAATTAAATAGATTGAAACTAATCATTTTCATTAATAATTTATCATAATTATTGAGAATATAATGACTTAAATAAATTATTTTTTAATTTGTAGAGGATAAATATTTATTTAAATTTTAAATTAAACTAAAAAACTTTCATGAGATGTAAATTAAAATAATTTTTAAATTAACATAATTATTGATCGAAGAAAAAAAAAATCACAACCTTCATGAGAAGTTAACTCCTTTATCTTCTAAAAGTCAATTCTCATGATTTATTTCTAAATACTGTTAAGTACTGCTTTGGAATTAGTTTGTCCATATGAAAATAAATTTTCATATATTATTTTATAATAATTATATTGTAAGTGCATGTTCAATATATGATATTTTTTATTTAAGAATGCATTAAAATATATTTTTAAAAAACATTAAAAAACATTAAAAAAATATAATTTAAAATAAATATATTTTTAAAGAATTATTAAAAATAAAAATTACCGCACTGAAGGGGTCAATTATGTGTAGAGGTAGAGCCCACGGGAGAAAGGAAGCGTTTTCGGCGTTTTGTTGGCGAGCATGAGAGGAATCGTGAAATTATTATGGGAGGAGGGAGGGTTTGAATAATGTGAGCGTGGGGGGGCCCAGAGGGGAAGGGCAAGTTGATGATGTTCGAGAGGGATCTGCAGAGAGGGACTTCGGGGTTAGCTGGCATGCCCTATCCTATCCTCGAGTTATGGGCAGAAAGGAGAGGGGGGAGTGTTAGCATGTATTCGGAGACTATTGTAAATAAATGAAACCGTGTGGCCGTTGGATGAGAATCATGAGATTGAGACCTGCGAGCATGTTGGAGAGTTGAGATTCAAGGGAGATAAAATAAATGGTCCGAGACTCCGAGGAAAGGTTGCAAATTTGCAATTGACTAGTATTCAGAAATTAACGTTTGGGATTGATTGTGCGAAAAATATATTAAAATAATTCCTTTTATTTTATCATTGATATATTAACAATCATCAGAAAATATTAAAAATATTAATTTAAAATTTTTTAAAATTAAAAATATTTTTTAAAAAACAAAAAAAAACAGTTATAAACTCACTCCCAAACAATCTTGAAAGGGAATTCGAAGGAAAGTAAATGGCATGCCCTCCTTGTGATCTCCAAATAACCGATGAGAAGTGAGAACAGCAATTGCTTCTAGCAATGAATGTTGTTAATAAGAAAGTGCAAAAAATACTCCATGTTGGGTTGTCGAGGTTCAAGTGAATCCTCTTTCCTCACGTTACCATTCTGCTACTTGGACTTCGATGGGATGGATGTAAACAGATCTCGGACTGAATCTCGAATATCTTTTTTTCACTTTTATTTTCCTCCAAATCACTTAATGTGTGCGCAACTTGCTATCTCGGTATCCTAAAGCCCAGCGAAATATTAATCTGAAAAGTACGGCCACACCGCAATATCAAACTACAACTTGTTGGATTTAAGACTTGGCCAACCTACCCTCACCTAAGCCCAAAGTGAAAAAAAAAAAAAAAGCAACCCAAACCAGTAGATTAATTCATTATCTGTCTAAACTAGTAAAAATTCAAATTATTGCAGAACATCATTTTTATTGTTTATTTTAAAAAATTATAACAGTATCACTTAATTTAACCAGTTAAACCAGATCAACTCAGGATAGCTCGGTTTAATAGCTTTGATTTGCATACTCGTTCCGGCCTCAAATGGTGTAAAGAACGACAAATAAGCATCTAGGCAAATTGATCAAAGTTTTGGAGCCAATGCCCCCTAGCGTGCAATTTGTGTTGGTCGAATTGGTTAGCCCCGGTTTACAACTCGATTCACAGCTCACGAGCTCCTCGGGAAAGAGGCCTGGCTCAATTGTTTGGAGCATTCTCTTCAAAGGCAGCCAAAGCCTGTGTAATGCTAATGAAGACTCACAGTAAAGAAGAAAGGCCCTCCGAACTTAACAGAGACTGAATTGAAGGAACAACACAAAAATAAAGGTAGCAGCCCATAGTGTATTGTGTTAAAGCAGTATTACAAGAAAATTATGTATATTTGCATCACTTTCCCCGAAATCATTATGTATGCCAGTACTTTAAGCTCCAAATGAAAGTAAGAAATTGAGAAGTCCGATCGGTGCGGAGTTTGAATAAGGGATAATGATATTTACTGCTCCAGCATTTTGTACATGAGATTACGCTCGTTCTGGGACTTCCTTGAACAAAGTTAGCCACCTCCTGACTTGAGAGTGTTGCTCAACCTGCAAAAGTTGATTTCCGCTTAGGCATTTATGTCAAGTAATTACAAGGCACCAAACTCCAGTACCATAGAGAAAGCAATCGCATATACATTGGCACTATAGAGCGCGGTAACCAAGTTATGGATATTGTGTGAAAGCATGTAAAAGTGTGCTTGCGACCCCATTAGGCCTGAAGAGATATAAGATTTTGAATCCAGACTAACATTTTTTATGAAACAAAAATCTGAAAGGTTTCGAGATGTGAAGGGTGAAGGACAATATGTGATGTTGGTCCCACGCATGCAAGTCCCGGGAAGGATAAATTGGTTAAGGTCCTAACCTTCACTAAAGATAAAATATGCTCCTACCTAATGAGATTCACATGCTTAACAGAACATGTGATTCACAAAGAACATATGACAAAACAAATTGCTATCTACCATGTATGAAAACTCTATGAACCAAACCAATCTTTTGTTTCATTTCCAAACCAATCACTACACAATCAATCAAAATATGCATTATCAATTAGACTTGAGTAGGATGAGAAAGAAACATGGTCTTGGCAAAATGGGGTTTTCTTTTCAGGATCCAAAATAAAATAGATTGTGATGCAGGACAGCCTAGGGGCTGTTCTGAATCTGACTTTTTTGAGACTGTTAGAACATTATTAATATTGATTTGTGATGGAATACGAAGAAGGATGTGGATAGATTCCAGGAGTCACATCTAGGGTTCTTAAGAGTCCCCCCTAAGAGGAGATCAAGTCACACAATCAAAGCAAAATGGCCGGAAATTATCTGATATTATTGCATCCTAAAATATTGAAAGACTACATTCTTATTTATAGAGTTTTGGTTGTCCAAATCCAATAAGGACAAGGATTCCTAAATCTCCAACATAACTATTCCTATACAGAATAGGAAAACCTAATAATTTTAGCACTAATAAAATACTAAACAGAAATAAAATACTATAATTTCCAGCATATCTGAAAATTACTAAAATACCCTCACGAATTACTCAAGTCCCCAACTAAGTTTTCCATCATTAGCCACATGCCAAATAAATGCGTGAGCATTGGAATCATTCTTAGATCGCCTTCTAAAGGCCTTTGGGGGATGCTGCCAGCATGCCCCATCAGTTTGCCACTTTATCTTCGCGACATCAAATATTAACCACACTACATCTAGGTGATACCATATATGATAAACCAGCATGTAATCCTTTGGATTAAGGATACATGCACGTCCGGTAATTTATGATAAGAATGCTTACCAGTCCAAACCCTCAAAGAGACCTTCACCCTTTGTGGCGCAAGCTTTGAAGATGGCCCATTGGCGACTTTTTATTTTGTGCAACTCCAATGCCTCAGTCACAGCAGCATCATCAAGTGCACCAGGGAGATCCTGTTAATATAAAGCAGTGGTTGTAACATGTTATAAGAAACTCCAGTGGTTGGTGACAGATTTTTTTCCCCATAGAATGGAGAAGTTATATTGAAAACTTTTGGCTTGTATTGTAGAAACAAATCTGAGAGGATAAAGAAGCCTACTTTGGGATGATCAAACCAATCAATTATCTACCCCCATATAAATATAGGAACTACCAAAATTTATCCAAATTGTGGATGATAAAGAAAATAGTCTTCACCTGCTTGTTTGCAAAAATGAGGACAACTGCACCTTTCAACTCTTCCTCCTGCACAATGGTCCAATTTCATAAATTAGAATTCTTAGATGCCATCAGAGCTAATGAAAATTGCTCTGTTTTCCAATAGATGTAAGCATGATAAACACGTCCCTATTTACATGAGAAACAAACCTGTTCAGAATATAAAAGAGCTGACAAACAAACGGATATTTCATTTCTTTTCTTTTCTTCTCACTCTCTAGCTTTTAATTTTTGTGAAGAAATTATTAAACCTGATTGATAGCAACCAATAATCCCAACAACTCACTATCCCATAAATTGCACTCCCCTTTTCACATGGCGGACCATATGAAACTGGAACCCATATTTGTTGTCCAGATATGTTGCATATTATTAGAAAAGTAACCTACTTAACTCCACAGCCTCGTACTAATAATTGTTATCTTCAGTATATCACATTAATAATCACCAAATTTATGGAATAATTACAAGTAACAAATCAAGAGACTAAATCTGCTGCCTTTTGCTTGTTATCTTTTTCCATTCCCCAAGCAATCAAAAGAAAAGTCAACATCTACATTGAAATTGAAGTGGGCAACCTAGACCAATAACTATATCTGGGAGAATGTGAGCAAACATTACCAACTAAGCTAGCATTTAAATCTGTCAAAGTAAAAAAAAAGCAAGACAAAGTTGTAACAGCATCCTTGAACTCTACAAACTAATAATAAAACAGATACTCTGTAAGTACCTCCAAAATTGAATGAAATTCTTCTTTGGCTATTCCAATTCTTTCCGTGTCACTTGAATCTACCACATAAATTACAGCTTGAGTATTTGGGAAATAACACCTCCAATATGGCCTGAAATAAACAAATAAATTCATTCACAGGGAAGGGATGAGGGAATAACAGACTACTGCATGCCAAATATCTACTACCAAGGAATCAGAATAGACACACACAAACAACTCGAGAGAGAACTAAGGATAAGTTCATGAAGGATTTTAAGATCATTGAAATTTAATTGATAGCTTTTCTGTAATTGTGCTCCTTAACGACTCATATATTCTTTATGCAATATGAAAACTAAATGCACCTACATTCCTACTAAGAACACCGATCAACAGCAAAGGTGGCAAACAATTTCTACACATTGTATACTAAATTTTCTTCAAAGAAGAAGGGAGAAAAGATACCTGATACTTGTTTGTCCACCTGTATCACCAAACCACAAAGCAATTTAATTTACATTGATTTCATAAACTTAAACAGCATAACAAATATACTAGAAAATTACTATAGAAAACCTCCTTGATTTCATTAACCCAAAGGCAACAAAATTAGAACCGAACAGCCATTTCACACACCCTTACAGTTCAAGATCCACACACTAAAACCCTTTAAGAAAAACCGTAAACATCTGGTGTGAAACAAAAATTGCTAAACAAGTTAATCACAATCAAACCCACTTAACTTGACCCCTCAACTCAATCACTCTACCACACATTAGCTGTCAGTATCTCTTCATTACATAGTAAAACCAATTCTAAAACTATGTTACTTCTTAGAATAAAATCAATTACTTACCTAAATCCCACACTTGGAACTTAATGTTGTTATACTGTACAGTTTCCACATTGAACCCAATTGCTACACCACATTTAAAAAAAAAAATCAAATTTCCATCAGATTAGCTGTAACAAAATAATAGGGAAAATCATAGCAGAAAAATTAATTCCCAACTCAAAAAAATAAAAGAAGAAGAAGAAGAAGCTCACTTGGGATCGTGGAGACTACCTCTCCCATTTGAAGCCGATCTAAATCAGAACATAAAAGGGAAAAACATCAAAACATAAAAAATAAGTAGAGGTAGAAAAAACCCACAAAAAATAGCAGAAAAAAAGAGAGGGGGATGTTACAAAGAATGGTGGTTTTGCCAGCATTGTCGAGACCGAGGACTAGGATTCGAGCTTCTTGATTACCAAATAAAGAAGAGAACATTCTACTAAACAAAAGGCCCATTTCTCTATTCGCTGTCGTGTTTTCTTATCTTCTTTCACCGTTCGTTCGACAATTTCTTTGTAAAAATCACGAATTCAATCAGCTTCGCAGGTTCTTTCTTGTTCATAAGTGCTGGCTGCTGAAGCTACTTTCTTTCTTTCTTTCTTTCTTTTTGCAAGCAGGCCGAAAAAGAAACTATCTTTTAGTTTACGGGCCCACACCATAGTGTGTTGTGGGCTATGAAGTTGTGGCTTCTAGCAGGCCAGATGGGCTAGAGATCAAGGATTGTTTGTGAGCGAGCTCGATATGAATAGTAGATATTAAACTTTACCCGTTAAATCCAAAAACTCATATTTCAAATTGAATAAAAAAATATTGATTTAATAAAATAAAATCATGATAATATATTTAAATTTTTAATAATTTATTTGAATCAGTTAAATCTGATAATATCTATTATTTTAACCGAAATGATTGGCTTGAATTAATATGATAATCTATGAATTAATTTGATAACTTAAAAATTTAAATTATTTTTAAAATTAGTTTCTGAATAAGTTTTATAAATACCTATAATACAAATAACTTAGTTTTTTACGCAAAACAATTATGTTTTTTTTCTAGAATTGATGTGATTGTTTGTTTATGAAGAATTGTTTTTTCACAAAAGAGTAGTTTGTTTGATTGATTGCAAATAAACAAACTATATTTGACAATTGTGTATATCCAAAGTTTTTTTTAGTTAATAAATATAATTATTTTCATTATGATCTTTAATTTAAATGTATAATAAGATTAAAATTTTATAATTAAACTATCATAAATATAAAATACTAAGGTGACTATGATTTCATTTTTTTTCTTTGAATAGTTATAAACTTGGTGTATTTTTTTAATAAAAACAAATAATCTTTATTTTTAACAAATATATATATTTTTCAATTTTTTTGATGAAATAAAATAGAAAAGAAAATTGAAGATACAAAAGGAAAATGATTTATTGAATATACCTACAATATTTTCCATCAAACAAATAGATGAGATATTTATACTCCAACTTCATGTATAACCTTTTTATTTATTAGTTTTTATCAAAACAATGACACATGATGCAAAAGATGAAAATACATACGTGACGCTACATGATCCGTATCCATGTATCATAAATGTAAATAGTGAAGCTCCATATAAAATCTTAAATAGTGAAGGTTTTTTTAATAAAACAATTTATTCTATTGTTTTTTTAATTTCATCATTTCAGTCATTCAAATTAATTTTGGACCAGTCAAGTCAATTTAATCACACCAAAAAAACTCTGACATTGTTTAACTTTAAACAGGACGAGGTAAAAAGTCGGATCAAAAGGTGTTTTTTGTCAATTTAAATATTTTTTTTCAATTTTAACCACTTTTCTTTTTACATGTTAACCAAGTTGCCCTTAAATTGATTAAGTCAACTAGGTCATGTTGGGACAACTCTTACACGATTTAAATTTAAATTTTGACTGGGCAAAAAGATGAATCAAGTTTTAAGATTGACCTAGTAAGGTAAGTTTAATAACAATGCTAAATAATTCTCTATTACCTATATATTTTTTGTTACGTTCAATTTTTTTTATCTAATCGCATTGTAGCACAAGTGTTGTAAACTAATTAAGTAAAATATTAAACTGCGCGAGTTTCTCACTGTAACCCATCCACAATGAAATGTGTTTAAGGCTACAACGAAATTATATTTTTACCCTTCATCTTTTAATTTTGAAAGTTTTACTTGAGAGGTAGGATAATTTTTGCACACTATCAATTTGTCATTCCTGATTTGTTTGAGAGCAGTATCATCTTTTATTTTTTAAATAATAGTACAATTACTGTATTGCTCTTAGAGAGTAAACAATCAGAACCTTTGGTTTAGAGGTTGTATGGTAATTTCAATTTTGTCATGAACAATTGAATTACGTAGATACCTTTACTATGCAAGATTGTTAGCATTATCTTCGGGGGCTTGATTGTCATTTCCTAATTGGTTTTTTATTATTGTTATTTAGTCCTAGGGATATTTTTTTTTTTTTTATATAATTTTATGAACAGTCAAATTACTTCATTACCATCGTCATTCAAAATTTTTAGCCGTGGCTTCAAGAGCTTGGTTGTAATTTTATAACGGTTTTTTTTGTTATTGTTGTTTAGTTATAGGGGTATTTTTGGTTTTGTGCAGATAAAAAAGGCTATTGATGCATGCAAGTAACGACAGTGGTTGAAATCAAGCTTCCACCTCATCATTTGATGCGTCTCGGCATCCTTCTCCTCCTTAGGTGGCACGTGTATAATATGTCATGTCGCACGTGTGCGGTGTCGCGGCGAAAACATCCACCCTCAAAATCTTGTCTAAAATGGCAAATGTGTGGAGACAAGGAATTCTTGTCTTTTATTAGTGGAAAAATGGAATGAGAGTCACCACCTAGTATTTTAGTCACTAGAAACTCTAACTGGTCTCAGAGATCAGGTACGGGGATTGGTTGCGTAAAGAGAAGGTATTAGCACCCCAAATACGCCCTACCTAAAGTAAGCTGCATTGTTTTATTTTATGATAAAATCTAAGGTCTTGTTGATGTTTTCTAGCTGTTGGTCCATCTACGGTTGAAGAAAAGTTCTCTTCAGTAAAGAGATCTTTATCTTATCGGGTAAAACCTAACCGTTCTAACATCAACAAAAGAATTTAATATCCGGAATACGTCTTACGTATAAGGTCGTACCCCAGATACTAAAAGAAAATAAAATAATTTTTTTGAAAATTTTGAAATATTGGCCTAGTTCTCGTGACTTTAATAAACTGGTTATTAAAGTCAAAATGCATGCTAAATATTTTTTGAATTTTTCCTTTGATGTATGAAGATACAATTTTTATTTTTTTATTTTTGAGAGACTTGGCTGTATGCATGAAAACAAAACATTTTATTTTTATATTTTTATATATTTTTTTTATGAAAACCAGGTATTTTAATACCGGATTTGTATCTTTACAGTATAAAAATACAAACCAATATTGATCAAAATACAGTAAAATATACGAGAAAATCACAAAAAAAAATTTGAAAATATTTTTTGAATTTATTATTATTTTATTAATTTTTTTATTTTTTGGGCTGGGTCCAGCTTGGCCCGTGTGGCTGGGCTGGGTCCAGCTTGGCCCGTGTGGCTGGGCTGGACCCAGCAGTCCTATCCGAGTCACTGGCCCAACCCAGTGACCTGGCTGCCTAAGGCCTGCATGCGTGAACTATTCACGCATGCAGTGCACAGTGCGAAGGTAATTAAAATTACCTTCGCACAGTGTTATATAACTACAACAGACAAAAAAAAAAAAAGAAGAACTTACCTGGTGCGGGGAGGCAGAGCCGAAGACGATGACTGGATGATTCTCCTGGATTGACCTGCGGTGGCTCTACAGGCAGTGCTGCTGGCGGTTGCTGACTGGAGAATGGCTTGGACGGTGGCTGGCCTTTCTTCTTCTTCTCCTCTGCGTTTTTTTTTCTTCTGCTATGTTCTCCTCTGTTTCTGTTTTCTTCTTCTGTTTCTCACGGTGTTGTTGCCGAGTGTGCTGTGTTGGCTTTGAAGGAGGCGTTGATGGTGGTTGCTGACCGAAGAATGGCTTGGACTGTGGTCGGCCTTTCTTCTTCTTCTTCTCTGTGTTTTTTTTTCTCCTGCTCTATTCTCCTCTGTTTCTGTTTTCTTCTTCTGTTTCTCACGGTGTTGTTGTCGTGTGTGCTGCGGTGGAGGTTGCTGGTCGGTGGAGTTGCTGTGGGAGGCGACGGTGGCTCTTCTCCTTTCTGTGCAGAGGCGTGAGCCTTTTTTTTTTCCAGTTCTCTCCCTCCCTCTCTATCTTGTTTTTTTCTCTTCCTTACGTTCCCCCTCTACTATTTTTCTTTTCCATCGGGTCCTTCTTCCCCTCCTTCTCCTTTTTTGCTCCTCCCTTTGCTCGGTCCTTCTTCTGGCTTTTATAGCCAGAGGATGCGTGCGTTATGGCATGCATATGGTAATGGCCGCGTGAGACATGCTCCCCTGAAACAGCTCCGCTATCTCTACAAAAACGCTTCCTTGTCTCTTTATTTCTAGCCGTTTCTTTCCTTTTGAAGAAGACCATGAACAGTGAGCGCAATTCTTAATGAAACGGCGTCGTTTGCTAATTCAAAATGCATATTTCTGATTTGGTCCTTGGATGTTTTTTGTAATCTTGTAATCAAACCCTCCATAAATTCAATTAAACCTTAGATAAAATTTAATTGAGTCCATAAACATCTGATTATAGACTTTTCTTTCTCAACTTGAATTTTATTTGTCAACAGAGCTCTTATCAGTAAAAAATATACTGTTAAATTTCAACGTTTTGCATTTTTGAACCTTCTCAACCAATTTTGTTCTTTTTTTTTCAGCATTCCAGTCCTTTTCTCGCTCCTATTATTTTTTGGATTTCTTTCGAATATTTTTTGATATATTTTTTGTATTTTCTCATTTTCAATTTTTTTTTGGTGGGAACCCAAAAATGGGTAACAACATGTCAATTGGTTTTTCTCTTTCTTTCTCGAATTTAGTGTTGTCCATGCAAAAAATTATAGTGGCCTTTCAATTTCATTTTTTTTTATTTAATCCTTTTTATCTTAATTTCAATTGTTTTATTTACATTGATTGTTTTTAATTGGATTTTATTTTTGATTTCGTTCCTAGTTGTTTGATTTTGTTGGTCATTTTCATTATCAAATTTGGTTCTCAATCATTTAATTGCTATTTTTTTTGTTTTCAATCATTTTCTTGATTTATTTGTTTTTCTTCAATTCCATCCTTGAAAATTTCTTTTCATTGATTTTTTATGTCAAGTTTGGTGCCAATTATTTTAATTGTTATATTTTTAATTATTTTCTTAATTGATTTATTTGTTTTCAATTCCATCCCTTAAACATTTAATTTCATTTAAATTTTCCCTTAACATTTAATTTCAGTTGATTTTTATGTTGAATTTAGTCTTGATTCTTTTAATTGTTATTTGTTTTGCATTGTTTTTTTATTGATATTTTTCCTCAATTTTATCCCCCAATATTTGTTTGGTTAAGAATCTTGCTTCTTTGTTTTTTTAGGTTTGCTTTTAATGGGGTCATTCTAGTTTCATGTCCCGATTCATAGATCTGGAATATTAGTCTGGGTCGACTTTAGTCCTTTTTTTAAAGTATTTTTTTTTTCAAATATTGTTTTGCTAGTATTTTTTTAGCTTTGCTATTTATGAGATCACCTCAATTTCATGTATTAGGTCATATGTTTGATTTGTTCACTCAGGTTGGTTGCCGAGTTCACAAGAGGATTTTTTTTATTTTTTTATATGTTTTTATCACATCGGCAAGTGTCCATTCCTTGCATTTTTCTGATGTGTTCGACATTTCATAATATTTTTTTATGGTATGAGTTTATTCAGTCATTTAGGTTTGTATTTATCATTTAAGCCATGAGTTTTTTTATGGTGGATTTGTTTTTTATTTATTTAAATAAAATTTTTTAGTAAATATAATTGGATAAATATCTTATCTTTACAGGTTCTTTCTTGATTATTGTTAACAATGTTTTTTTTATTTACATAAATGGTTATCAATTTATTTAGTTAGATGATTGCATAGGCTTTTCAAATGACACTTTTATTTTTTCATGTAAAAAAACACATTGGAGCAGCATGTATACCTAGCACTTGTTTAAACAAAAATTATAACTTGCATGCCAAATTCATGATTTTAATTGTTTTTAGTTTTTCTTTTTTTTTCTTTACACTTTTTTTGGAAAAAAAATATTATTTTTTTATTCTTTACACTTGGCCTCTTTATACCATTCTTTTTGTTCTTTTTTTTATTATTCTTTTGTAAAAAAAATTTAATGTTTTTTTTTCTTTAAACTTTTTGTTTTTGAAAATTTATTCTACACAGACTAAAAAAATGATGTTTCACTGTAGTAATTACAATATTGTTTCATTTTTTTGACTACGTTAAAAATTAGCTTGAGATTTTACATATGTTTATTAATGCATATGATTTTAATTATATTTAAGCGTTGATTTTGTGATTCATGGTTATATTTTTTACTTGATATAAAAAAAACGTGTTAGTAAAACATACACATTAATTCTTCTGTGTTGGAAAAAAGATTATTTGACCTGCAACTAGACGAGTTGAATAAATATATCAATACTTTGTTTTTTATATTTATCAACACAAATAGTTTTTTTTAGATATTTTGATTTATAATTAGATTTAATTTTTTTTTTTGAAAAGCTTGTATTTTTATTTTTTTTTCAAAAACTTTATCCGAGTGCTAGTGAAGCATGCATCATCAAAACCTTGTTGAATTCAAGGAAGGAAGGAAGAACTTAGAACAAGATCCAAATTTGACAAAAACACACCACCCAAATGAAGGAACTTCCGATTTACTTTGCTTCTCACCTCCTCTTTACTTGATCAGCAAGTGATGTCCTGCAATTATGGCCTTGGCTTGTTTATGTAGATTATCAAGATTTCTTGCCCATTGCAGGGGAATAATAATAATAATAAGGAAAAAGGTGTCCATTAAATATTAATTAAAAAAAAAAATGAAAGCTGGGGAGCATTTGTTAACAAAAGCGGCTTCGCATCTCCGCGCGCAGACAACCTGCTGCTAAAGCTTGCACGTTGCTTTCAACCGAGCACGGTCCAGTGAGAGAACACGACGTGTCCTCATATTCCGAAGAAAGTAACCGAAGGCCTCTCATCTTTCTCGTGTCCTCTTCTAAAAGCCTGGCCCCACCCTAACTCCCTGCCACCTATCAGTACTTCCTGTTGGAAAATTGAAAATGAATCACCCACCTGGCCAAAGGATCTTTTCTTCTGTTCTTCCAATGTTACATGTTTCCGAGTTCATTTCTACGTTTTAATTCTTGTTATAATTTTTTGTTATAAATTATATATTTTTAAGTAGTTTTATACCGTGATGGATTAATATAAAAAATAATTTTTTTAAAATAAAAAATTATTATTTTAATAATAAAAATCACTTTAAAATATAATAATTACTGCACTTCTAAATACTTTCTAGAAATTCACCTGAGGATAAATTAATTCATGTCATTGGATTTATTATACTGATTAATGATATAAAATTAATCTTTATACTGGATTAAGAATATTAAAACAGGAATCATTTAGGAAGTGTGTGATTATTGTTTTAGAAAAATAATAAAAAAAGATAGTTTTTATATCTTCGACTATAGTACAAAACATCAACCAAAGATAAAGGAAAGATGGACTTAATTTGCATAAAAATCGAAGAAAAATAGACATCATCCATCTTCATCACTCATGCACCACCCATTTTTTGCACTGACATTAAGGCAAGCAGCACAAATCTCATAAACAAACAGTAAATTATTCATTAATAATGTGATCAGTGGGAATAGTACATTGTACTACTTAATTTCTTGTCATTGCACTTCACCGGTAATTTGTTCCTTGGAATTTTCCGGCAGCCAAACTAAGGGAAAGGCCATCTAAAGAATATGATGACTCTTCAAGTCGTTTTTTATTCTTACTTTATTCCCTCCATTAGAACTTTTTTCACAACTGAATTAACAATCCCTTGTGCAAAAGATGATTCCTTGAGGTATCATATTCATGATATATAAAAAAATTCAATACCTTTTAAAAATTTTAAAGCACCAAGACCCACTTCAATTTTTTGCATGTAGAGGCACAAAAGTTGTTCCCATTGATGCTCAAACCAATACTAAGTGATTGATTTCAAGCTCCATTTTGCTCCCATCAATGGAAGCTGGTCATTGCAGCTGGCTGTAAATGAATCAAGGAGATATTGGGAGAAGTAATTATGGAGAAAATCATGATTACTAGGCAAAATTTAGCTGTAATTAGCTTTAAAGAAGAGAACTTTTTCTGCTAATAACTATTTCATCTCAGCAAAATTTACACTTCCCGGAGAAGTACAAGAACAAAACCACGAAAATAACAAAAGAGAAGCAATACAAGAAAACTCCCTGAAAAAAACACTCTCTTTAGTGTTTTTCCTCTCCAAATACGATTTATTTCTTGCTCATTGGAGCTTAATTTTGTTCTTGAGCTTGCTGGTTCTCTTGCGTCTCTGTATTTTCTTCAGTTGTAGTTGTTGCTGCTTGATCATGGCTGTCACCAATCATTTCTTGATTTTTCACCTTGTCATCATGACCAGTAGGTGTACTCCCCGTCTTCGCTTCTTCTTGGTTATCAATCTTGGCTACAAAGGAAGAGGCTTTGCTGCAAACAGGAGTGGCTAAAAATGTTGGCTTCTCATTTCCAGCCATAATAACCAAAAACTTCTCTTCAAAAACCTTATTCTCTGGCTTTCCTTCCTTTTCATTTCCACTTTCAAGATCATTACCTTCATTTTCACTGTCTAAACGACCAGAAATTCTCCAATAAGAGCAAGCCAAGATTAATAAAGCAAAAGCAATCAACCCCAACATAGCTGCTAAACCTCCAAAGAGGTATGGCACTGGTGAGTGCCACGGTGAGCGAGGTTGGACTACTGCTGGTGGTGATGGTGAAGTGGCTGCTGCCTTTGTGGTGCTGATGGTGGTGTCAAGGTGGCTAATGTGTCTCATTTTTTGGGTTTATTTTAATGTTTTTATCTTCTTAGGGAAGAGGCTTTGGTTGGGAGGAAGAGAAGAAAGTGGGTTTAGTTTGGGTAATGGAGAGGGTAGGGGAGTGGTATTTATAAATGTGGATGGGTTTGGGCTTTGGATAAACTACACTTTAATCCCTATAGATATACACATATTCCATATCGGTTCTTATAATTTAAAATATACATACTAATCTTATAATCTTATATTTGTTTCAAAATCTTCAACACATAAGTAGGCTTAGGCTTTGTTTGTTTTGATGGTGCGGTGTAGTGCATTCCGTGTTTTATCTTAATTATAAATTTAAAAGTGTTTGATTGATCAACACATATTATAATTTTGCATTGATCCCACTAAAAACTCCCTCTTGAAATATTGGTTAATAAAAAAAATCTATAATTTATATTTTTTTTAAAATTTATATTTTTAAAATACAACAGTAAAAACTAAAATAATACCAACATACACTTAATCTAATGACTATTTAACCAATTAATTTTTAATAAATTAAAATTTAAGTTTGAATGATTGTGAGTTTTGAGTTATAGTAAAAAATGTCCCCATTATCAATGAAAATTAATGGTGATAGAAAAAAAAAAGACATTCTTTTATGTTTCGAATTTATTAGCATACTTTCATCATGTATTTATGGTAATTAGCAGGTTAATTAAAATTGAAAATTCTGAATTGTAAGGACTAAGATGGAGCATTTGTACATCTACAGGGGCTAAAAAATGTTTTGCTCTTGTACTTTTTACTTGCGTGTCACGGATTTGGCCCCCCGCGGTGACACTTTTCATGTGCATATGTGATGTATGGATGTAAATGGGAGCGAGTCCCTTGAAACATGATCCTGTGTCTCTGAAGGTGTATGTTTCCAATGGGTGCTTTGGTGGGGCCTAGGGTATTTTAGAGTGGACCCTACAGATCCAATTGCAATGACAAGAGAGAGCAGTAGTGCCCCCATGATGATCTTTGATTTGATTAGAATATAGTGATTTATCAGTTAATAAGGTTCCTTTTACTTTTAGAAATATATTAATCTCCTCATATAAAATAAATATTCTGATCGAATCTTAAAGTTGAGGCCATTTGACATGTTTGTGTCTAATTCCAATTGCATGAACCCTAATTTTTTTTTAATTAGAGGTTAGATTTAAAGTTCACTCCAATGCAGTGGGATGAGATTAATACAAAAACAAAAAAAAACTTAAATTGATATTCTCTGCAATTTAATATTTAATGGAAATTAAAATTGCTATCATAATGATTTAATGAAGAATTGTTTTTTTGATGATCAATAAATTTATTGAGTTTTGAGTAACACCATATGACAATAATTTTTTAACACCTCACAATTAATATAAAATATAAATAAAATTTAAATTTAGATAACAATTATCAAACTTAACTTAGCTAGGATAAATTAAATAATTTCTCGATTTAAAATTATATTATTTTAATTAAAACAATGTAATTTTATTACTATAGCTAAAACAATATTATTTTAATAAAATTCTTTTAAATAAAACTGCTAATTTATAGGTTTACACGATTAACCCTCGACTTAATTCTTAGAACAAGTCTTATAATGATTATTATACAAATTACGTGATATCATATCAAAAGATTTTTTTTCCAACTATACTAGTTAGTATCCATATCTATATCTAGTGGAAGACAATTCATCACATCAGAACAATATTTTTGGGTTTTCATCTGGGTCGACATTCTTCATATGTTTTGCTAAGAAAACAATTGATCGATCGTGACACGATACCGTCATGGATTTCACACATTTCCTTTTCCACTTGCGATGCAACTTATATCGGAGACAATTTGTCTTCATGCACGACGATGTTATGAAGTAATATTCTTATGCATTGATCATTTTTGTTCTATGCTCTAAATATTCTTCTACTGTGCGCAGTAACATCTGTAGATTGACACAGTCCTTGTTGATCCTCTGTTTTCGATGAAAGGACTTGGTGTTCTTCTCTGTTGATAATCACAGATTTTCGTAGAATGCTGCCCTCGAAAGATGAGATGAAATCATCCCAAAATGCCTCCTCCTTTTTGATGAAATCATGCACAGTAGAGGCATCATATATCTGGCTCATGATCATTTGACGTTGTGATGTTGAAGTTTGGCAGACATTTAATTTTCGATTGGTTAGAATTATTAATTGGATTCATAGCATCAAACGGTATGATCCCATCACATACTTTAAAAGCAATGAGAAACTATATATTATGTCAGCCTAATACATTAATTTCCTCGTTGCTCTCTCTCCATTTGAATTCACCATATATTTTCATAGTTTATCATATCATTTAATATCTATTATTATTATTAATGGTTAGAATGCTTTCAAATTATTTTTCTCATATTTAATTAGTGTGTATTAAGTAATACCATGCATAATATTTTTATAAAAGTGTTTTTTAATTAATAATATGACTTCAATATATTAAAACTATTAAAAAACACTTAAAAAATATTAATAAAAAATAGTTTGAAAATCACTGTTCTGCTCTACCAAAAACTAAACGAAGCATGAAATAATAATTTATATGGAAAAAAACTTCTTCCCAGCAAGAATCAATATCAAAGCAACACCTCAAGGGTGTGACTCCATTATATATTTATCATGCTAAACACGCAAAATGGCACTTGCACAGTTGCACTAGCTAGCTAAGCCTAAAGGGTGTGGCTTCCTGGAAAATAAGAACAACTACACTTTCGGTGATGATCATGGGGTTTAAGCAAATCCTAAACAACAGTGATTTCTTAATCTTCATTATTAAATAATAGATAATAAGGCTGTGCTTCAAACCTCCACTATCTGATGCCAGAAGGGTTATGTTTATGCATGTTTCCATATAATATCATCACCATTTTTTTATTAGCTCGCAATAATGCTACCATGCTCCTAAATTTAGCCATACAGGAGAACCAATTTCGTGCTGCTTAGGATCCATGTCTTTAGCGTAGCCCGGCTGACCATAATTAAGTGATAAAAAATTAATTAAAAGAAAAGAATATTTTTAATTTATATATAAATATGCGATGAACTATAAATTTTAAATTAGTGGGCTCTTCCGTATTTGATTCTTAAAAATAATTATTCAGCCGTGAATCATGTTAAAGATTGTATATATTCATTATAAAAATAAAATAAAATAAAAAAGCAATAAACTTTTTGAGGCGATGAGATGTGTGCACCTATGGGGAGACCATAATCATTTTGCAAGAGATAAAATGGAATAAGCATTGTGGGTAAAGTGGCAGCAATCTACTGTGAGTTTTCTCTCTGAAAAAGATACACCATGCCCAGAAAAAATCTGCCCCATCCTAAATTCGCACAGAGAAAGGATGCACTTTTACATCCTTTTTTAATGCTTTTAACGTGCAAGGAAGGTAAAACCCTTGATAGGCTAGGGTTTGATTTGCCCTAGACTTTTCTATAAAGTGATATTGGGATGGATATATGCGATCGATGAATAGTTGTTGATGCAATGCAACAGGCAAAATGATCAGCTGATCATGTGTAGAATTTGCCACAGATCTTCAGGTAATTATGGCTCGTGTAAGAACTTGTACAATCATTATTCAAATCATATCACTATAAATCTGTACAAATTCTCATCTTTCTATTTATATAAATCATCAACAAGGCTCGCAAATCTCATTTTACCTAATTTTCGCATTAAATTTTCAACATATCCGTCTAAATTTATCTAGCTAGCACTAGAATTTTTGCGTATTCATTTCAATAAAAAAATAAAAAAATATTAATTTTTATGTATTACTTTCAAGTATGGGTTTGATTCAGATTAATAATTTATTTATCTGACTTTCACAAATCTCATTTTACTTAACTTTCAAATCCAAATTCTTTGTTATAAAAAAATAAAATAAATAAAACAATATTAATTTTTGCGTATTCATTTCAAGTAATGAGTTTGATTCAGATTAATTAGTTAATCTTAACATCACATTTCATCTTATTGCATGCAAAATCTGTTTAGATTCAAATTAATTCACATGGAGTCTTAAATACATGATTCATTTAAATATTTACTAGATAAAAAATTTATGATGTTAAAAATATATTTATGATACATGTAAAAAAAGAATAGCCTATTCATCTTTATCTCATATGGGTTTCACAATTATATAGGAATTTGCTTTATAAGCAATATGAGATTCAGTGAGACCATTTTACAAATAATATCTCATGGATTTATACTTTTTTTTTATTAGTAGAATATGTCTTGTTTATATTGATGAAATGGACGGATGGCTACCCTAATGACAAAAATATTCATGATGTTTCCTATCTTACAATTAAATATATACTAACTTCTATTTAATCATTATCTATGTTGGATGTTCTATAGATACAAGTTGTTTAATGCTGCAAATTCCTTTTTTTTTTATTATTATGGACCACGAGAATTATTTGTTTTAATTGGTATCATTTTGTTTATAATTAGTATTGGTATTTGTCAGGATTTCATTTTCTCAATATCAATTGACAAGGGAAGAATTATTCCATCTAATTATTTCTATCGCTATCTTTTTTAAAACATAGTTATTATAAATAAAATAAAGAATCAAAAAACAATCATGCGATTTGATTTTTAAACAAGAAGGATCTCTCTCACCCATCAAAGAGATGCTAGTAGAATACCACAACTTATAGATCAACACATGAGCTATGGTTTCATGCAACATGGATGAAGATCTCTAACGTGGTCTCCCATGTAAAGAGATACATGGCCATGGTTTAATTAGGGATATATATCGACTGATGACATGCATCGAAAATCACACAGAGTATCTGATCATGTGGGAGGCGAGCTCTCGGTCCCTCCTCAGGGCATTTAGTTTTGGCGTGCTGCACACATAAAATTAAGTCCTAAAAGTTCAGTATTGTCCGTGAAGATGTAAAACAGTTTAAAAGGCTGCATAAAGTTGATAAATTTTGTGTACAAAATTCCCTAGGTGGGTTGGACTTTGGAGGATCTCCAGCTATGGTGGAGCCATAACAATGGGAAGTGTTGAAATTCGCTTATGATCGGTAGTTTCAGTAGAGACAACCGTGTTTCTTCTTCGTTGTGATTGGAATCAGATTCTAACTCGGTTGAAAATGAACCGAATGAAATTGGATACTCTAATGAAAATGCAAACACAATGAAGTGATCTTCGAACCGGATGAAATATAGGTTTCGAGATTATAATCTTTTTCGATTGGTATCTACAATGAAATAATACATTAGATATATATTTTTTTCTAACATTCTAAATTCAAAACATGACTAATAACACAGAAAATAAATAAATTAGCCACTATAAATTATATATATATATATATTTTGAAATACTGCTTGACTCGAAATATTAATTCAAATATTTATCTAATTAAGATCTAATTCAACTACGTTTGTTTATTTTTTTGGATCATTTATATAATTGATTTAATTAAATTCAAGTGATTTAGTTAGTGAATTCATTCTCAGATGATTATAATGAAATGTCAATTTTTTCCCTTTTTTTTTGAAATTAAACGTTTCAGTTTTACTTTAAAAAGTTGTTGAAAAAAATTAATTGCATTAATGAATCAGATGTGCTAGTCCAGCCATAGGCAGTCGGTTGGCTCGTGAAATTCAGTGAGGCAAGTCACCTAATCATATTTCTTTTTCCTCTATGATATTTTCTTTTAAGTCTGCTCATCATGGAGGACATGCTCCATCGATGAATGGGAGAAAGACAGGTTTACAACTTTACATACATATTGGACATGAGCTTTTAATGCCCGAGGGATTTCTCTCGAGAAGAAAAAAAAATCAAGAGTGCGAATACACCTTTAATTGACAGCATGCTTGGATTGTGGTAAATGTTATATTTTAAAATATATTAAATTAAATTTTATTTTTATTTTTATAATTTATTTTTTACATTATCATATCAAAACAATATGAAAATATATAATTTTTTTATTAAAAAAACTCAATATTTTTTTAAGAACATAATTCGACTGCACTTTCTAACCCACCCACGGACTTCTATAGCTGAACCACGTAGGGTTAAATCCATGGCTGGTCACAATACTCTTTCTATTTTTCGGATTCAGACCCTATACCTATAACCATGTAGGGTTTAATCCATGGTTTAAGCCACGTAGGGCTTAACGATGGGCTGAAACCTAAACCATGCATGTAACTCAGCAATCTTTGTGGGTTAGTGGTGAATTACAAAAGAACAATTCTGATTACATTATTAATGTTGTATCTAGAAATTAAAAGGGAAAGTATCCAAGAGGGAAAAAGAGCAAGGCCGGCAGGAAACAAATAAGGTGGGAAATTGCTGAGGTATATATCAAGCTTGTCCCCAATCACCATTACTTTATGCCCTGCTTGCCACCTTCCCTTTGGGGTCCATAGCCATTAATTAATTCTCTCGCTTCTTCTAACTTGGCTCTTGGTCCCTGGCCTCTTTCTGTGTTCTTGAGATTTTTTTATATTTTAATTGAAGTAATTACAAATCATGCAAGGATCGTACAAAGAGTGATGGAGCAAGCACTTCCGACGAGTAAATGGTGGGGCATTGAAGGATCAAATGTTATCCAAATTGTACAAGTGTATAGCTCCCACATCTCTCATGGTGCTAATTATTTATTTGATTTTGGTCTGTGGGCACCCATATTCCATCACCTTCCACCATGTTAAACGTACATTTGCAAGGACTAAAGTAGCTTCAAGTCACTTGCATAGTCGCTAAATTTTATAATATTTTAAAAGATCAGTGCACAAAGAGGAGCAATGCTTGGTAGTTTTTTTTTTTTTTTTAATAGTAAGCAATGCTTGGTAGTTTTTCCAGTTTTGTGGAATGAATATATAGAGAGATGCCTTTAAGGGCCCCGGTATCCACCAGGAAAATTATTTAATACGCCAATTTCATGTAAATTAATCAAAGAAATTTGATACTATTATGTCTTTGATTTTTCAATTGTTGTATGATGAAATTTAATTAGTAGAAGAAACATATTATTATTTTTTATATATAAAAGAGAGAACCCTATCTATCTTCGTTGTTCCAGAAAAAAACCTATATATATAACCTTTTTCAGATTTTTGAGAGGATCTTTTTTTTTTTTTTTTACATAGCTCATTCCCGTAATGTTTTATGCTCATCTTGATGCTTGATTCGTAGCTCTAATTTTCATTTTTAATGTCAAATATGTACTGATGATATTCTTCTCCCCTTCCACTTGAAGCAACTTGGAGTTGAAATTAGCATGCCCCCAACTTTTATTCTTCAACTTAAATAGTGTATATATCACCTTTACTTGATCCACAAAGTACAAACGTTAGAGATCGTCAGATTCCACATACACTTTTCCTTCTCCTAATCATGGTTTATGTCTTAATAAGGGTTTCCTCATCATTAATGACATGTCTATATTTACCCACAAGGTTCAACATTAAGTGATTAAGATTTGTGAAGAAACAAAAGTGATCAAGTTTTAAGAACCGATGATTTCATGTCCCATATTTGAATCACATGAGATAGCTTGTGAATTTCTGATCTTTATGCACCATAACAAATGGAGCTTCCATTTAAGAGAGTAGACCATGAATGACCACCTGATATATATAATAGCAGACGTGCCTTGCCATGGCTAGTTCTAAGCTAAGAGAGACTAGTTGTGGTGCTTCCATAAAGAGATTCACAAAAATCTCACTCTCTATAATCAATACATGCTAGCTATACTAGAAAAGGGGGCTTTTTTTTTAATCTTGCTTACATCCGATGAGACTACTAATTAATTATTGATCAAGATAATTCCCTCTATTTTTTTACCCTAATAATCATTTTCTAAACACATATTGGATGTACTAAAAGTGGTGGTAATAAGGTGACATCATTCTTAAGTCGGGCCCTCCATGATTTCAAGTTAATTCATCAGTGGCTTGATCAAGTTCATAGCTCCTCTATTTGTTTATACTGCAACAATTATTTGAAGTCACTAAAACCTAAAGAGAAGAGATCTAATAATATCATTTCCCATCATGACAAGAATTGTTGTTACTATTATATAATATTAGACAACATTGAATTAAGCTAGCTATTAGTAGTGGATGAGGCACTTGAATTGGGCCAAATTCACTGCATTACAGTCTCTAATCAAAAGATTTTGCCTCCAAACTAATCTCATACTTAACGAAAAGAGGCTCCATCAAAGACTTGCTGTTGGAATCTTCTGTCACAACACATAAAATGGGAGAACAAGCACTTATTCCCCCACTTGGGGTGGATCTATGACGTATTTAGAGCTCCATTTATTTACATTAAATTATCTTTTCTATGTTCTCTGCAGATAAGGGTACTGCCCAGATAGCGTCCCACATATATCCACTTGAAGATATGTCTGTATATGTGCCTTCATATATAGGTGGATACGCACATACTCTTGTAGGCCAAATCTTTGAGTTGGGCAATAAGTCCCGTCTTTTTTTTTTTTTTTCAGTATTCCCGTTGATGAGCAATGACATTAACATGACTGTATTGTTGATTCATGCATGTGCCTCAGTACTACTCTAGTTCATAACCCATACAGATGAATATTGAAGAGGAATAGTTAGGTAAATATTTTGGACTTTTATTCTCAATTGAAATGAACTTTAATTAGGCATTAGAGCCTTCAAAACAGAGATAACATCTTCAGATTTGGTGGATTTTTTAGATAATTTATTCACTGATTAGTGGGTATTAAACAAACTATCCATATTTGGATGGAAATGTTCATAATAAAATATATATTATGTAATATACTTGTACAAATTTACTACCCGTACATAGTATAGCAGCATTTTAAACTGAAGTAGATGAGATTGATTGTGGAATCGACATGAACCTAGCTAGAATGATAGGGACTTATCCATACTGCGTGAGATTGTTTCCCTACAAATTGCTAAAGAACAATGGCATCAAATCTTTAGACATAAACGCAAGTTATTCTCGTATTCATACAACAAAAAGTGCAGCTTATAGAGTGGCCCGATACACACACACACACACACACAAACACTCATAGATGGCTATGTTGCATGCCTTTATACATCACGCACCCTACTGTGCTATTGCTATCAGAACAAAGCTTCTCTCCACTTCCCCATGCTAGAAGCTAGAGCTAGTGGATCGAGCATTTCCACATTTTACCTTCCCCTACGTTTAAATTAAGAATATTTTTTTGTATGGGGATAAAGGGATAGAAAATCACTCTTTAATTATGTTCTATAGAACTTCCGGAGAAGTTTTAAGGGGGTTAGCATTAAGAAAAAAAAAAAACGTTAAACTTGCGAGATGGGGGTAAAGGTTTTTCAAGGAGAAAAAAATGTTGGACTTGGGCTTGTTTTTCCTCTGTCATGAGTGGTTTTGTTTTTTCAATTTTATCTTGAGAAAACACTTGACAATTGATTTGTAGTAAAATTATACTCATAAACTAGGGTTTTCTTCTATCTACGAAAGAAAACTAGATGACATCTTGGAGATCAACCAATTCACAAGTGGCTGCCAAAGCAACATGGTGGTTTGGGGGTTAAAAAAGAGATGGAAACTTGCCTTGTGAAAAGTATATATTTGCAGTGCTTTGACCAATGAAAACAGTTGTTAAGGCATCCTAGCAAACATATACTAGTTTTGTCAAGCAGCGAATCTGTATTTTAGAGCATCGATCTAGCCCCAAATGTCTTCTCTATAGACTTTCTGTCCCATGCTCACGCCGCCGTTCTGTTAGCTTCTTTGCTGTGCCGCAACTGGTCGATATATTAATTTCTCCTGTAGAGCCTGTTTTCCACCTGCTTCGACACTGGGAAGACTTGACTCTATTTGTGGCCAGATCTCTCATGGAACTTGTGAAGAAAACCCTTTTGATGCAGGACATTGAAGAACATAAATCCTTGGAAAACAAAATACTAGCCATAATAACGATGCAGACTTGTACTCATCATCGATCCTTGCATTTAACCTCTAAAAGGGACAGATCATATATACTTCTTAATTATCCACGAGTTGTAATGTGTTACGAGTTTCTCAGATGGAATACCGTCGGTGCCTCCATAACAGTCATAAAACAGGCTTGCACAAGAAAACCAAGAAATGATTAACACCATGGTAAACAATAACTCCATAGCCACTTACCTTACCATCCACTTCATCACCTTTACCACCAGCTTCGGTTTCTTGGTATTACACCTAGGTCAATACAGTACACTCGAACCAAAGCCAAGTTGAGTGACCTACGTGGTCCAGTACTAGTCTTGTTCTTGATACCTCTGCACTGCTAGATGCCAACAAAAACAAGTACACATACATTCATAAACCAGTTTATGTGAGCTCAAAATAATCATTTCTTTTCAATTTGTCTCCGTGTCTTTGTATACGGCAAATAAATTCACGAGGATCCACCAAGACCATGCAATGCAAGAGGCATTGGAAACTAGAACACGAACTATGATTCAATTTTGTTGAAAATCAAGCTGAGATCCCCCCCAGGAATGGATGCCAACAAATTTGACAACCTGTTTTAGAATAATATGATAAACACAGCACAGCAAAAAATATTTATAAAACTCAAACACGGATGGATACATGATCAATATATCAGTTATTTACACTCTCCTGTGGAGTGTTATTTGATATACAACCATTTGGAACGTGGTCTAATCTATATTTTTAAAAATTTTAATTTTTTTTAAATTAATATATTTTTAATTTTTTTAAATTATTTTGATGTGTTGGTATAAAAATAATTTTAAAATATATTATTTTAATATATTTTTAAATAAAAAATATTTTAAAAATAATTATAATCACACGTACAAACATTATATACAGTTAAATGATTCAGTAACCGATACAGATTTTTTGGTACAAACCCATTTCCCAGATCACCAAATAACATCAGAACAAGACGAAGACCAAGCCCAGTCCCAGTCAATCTTACTATATATATTTCCCACAGCATAAAGCACTTTAAGCCCAAACCCAGTCCCAGTCTTATTATTATAACAATAGCTAAAAAGAATCAGTGTTTTACCGTGGATTGCACAGTGCAGTCCACAGTAAAACACTGATTCTTTAGACGGTTTTTTTTTTAAGTTGTCTAAGTTTTTTTAGCTGTTTTTTTAATGATTTTTGGGATTTTTTTTTGCTTCTTTCTTTGTTTTTTTTAATTAATTTTTTTCGTTTAGTTTAGTTTGTTAATGTTAAATTTCTTTCTATTTAGTTATTAGACTTTCATGACACATATCCCGAGTTTCACAGGTTAACCTGGTTTCACGGGTGAACCCAGTTAATTCCGGGTTGACCCGTCAATTTTTTTTTTATTATTATTTTCATAAATATTTTTGTTTAATTTAGTTTGTTAATGTTAAATTTTTTTTTATTTAGTTATCAGACTTTCATGACACAAATACTGAGTTTAACAGGTTAACATGGTTTGACGAGTTAACCCGGATTTTTTTTCTTTTTAATTAATTTTTTTTGTTTAGTTCAGTTTGTTAATGTTCACTTTTTTTTATTTAGTTACCAGACATTCATGACACGGATCCCGAGTTTAACGGGTTAACTTGGTTTGACGAGTTAACCTGAATTTTATTTTTTTTTGCTTTTTTTTTCTTTTTAATTATTTTTTTCGTTTAGTTTAGTTTGTTAATGTTAAATTTCTTTCTATTTAGTTTTTTTTCTTCTTAGAGGTTTTTTTTCTTTTATTTTTTCTTTTTAATTTTATTTATTTAATTAATTTAGTTTATTAATATTAAATTTTTTTCTAAGTAGTTCTCGGCTGATGCCTTTAGTTTTTTTTTATGCCTTTGACTGTGAACTGCACAGTGCAGTCCACAGTGAAAAGGCTGATGCCTTTTTTTTTAAATTAATTTTTTTCGTTTAATTTAAATTGATGTTAAATTTTTTTCTATTTAGTTATCAAACTTTCATTACACGGATTCCGGGTTTAACAGGTTAACCTGGTTTGACGAGTTAGCCCAGTTAATTCTGGGTTAACCCATTAATTTGTTTTTTTCTTTTTAATTATCAAACTTTCACGATGCGAATTCAAGGTATGACGGGTTAACCTGGTTTGAAGGGTTAACCCAATTAATTCATCTTTTTTTTTCTTTTTTTTCATTAGTTTTTTTTTCCTGTTGGTTTTTTTTTAACTAATCTATTTAATTATCACACTTTTATGATACGACTTTGCAGTCAGACCCACGTCCAATGCTATTGGGTCTGGTATTGCAGTCCAGACACTTTTATGCTAAGGGTTAACCCAAGTTTAATGTTATTATTAATATTATAAACATTACTCTTGGGTCAGGCGTTGCAACCAAACCTGAGATTCTTGGATATAACTTTGCAAAAAAACCTAACACTTTTAGATCTTGGCTATTTTTAAAATTCAAAAAATAATTGACCCGCGGCATCGCGCGGGGCATGTAACTAGTGGATGCTAAAACATGTCGGACAGAAAAAAAATTTTATAATCATTCTCGGTTGCGTTTGCATACCAGATCTATAAATTTTATCAATTAAGTCCCAAATCTTTCCAGCGTTCTTGATTGGGTCCTTTCATTGATATTTTAAGTCTAATATACTAGAATGGGTCCATTTACAGAAAATTTGATTAAAAACAATTAATTAATATTAACATTTTTTTCTGATGTGCATGTTTTATGCACTGAAATGGCATCAATTGGAAACAAATTTAATTAAAAATTTGATAAATATTAATATAAGATCCTCATCAAGAATTTTTTTAAAAAATCAGGATCAAAATAATAAAAATTATATATTTGATGTTTTATTAAAATTAAGCATATAAATCACAGGTTTAATGATCAGTGTATTGATTCACGTGAAAATTCTTATTAAATTATCTTTTAGGAATTTATAAATGTGTTTAGTGATGCATTGTATAATATTTTTAAAAAATATATTTTAATTGAAAGTATATTAAGATAATATTTTTTATATTAGTTATTTGAAATTAGCAAATAATATCTAAAAATATATTAATTTAATAATTTTTAAACAAAAAATAATTTAAAAAGTAGATTGAAACACAAAAATAAATATTCTGATACTATCAACCAATTAGCCTGCTCCATTGATGTGCTCACAAAGGTATATTTTGTGTTGTTATTTTATCTTATGCAATTTATTATTGTAAAGTTTTAATTTGCTCCGTTTATGGGATGTCTTGATTCACATCGAGAGTTTGTCTTGTATTTCCTATTTCCTAACCCAAACGCAAAATTTCACATGCCTTGGTCGATATCTAATATCTTTTGTTGGTCGAATTAGATCATGGGTCAATCATATTACATGGGTGTTTGGTATAGTTTTTGTTTTTAAATGTTTTGTAAAAATATTTTTTAATTTAAAAACATTAAATTCAGGTTTTTTAGTATTTTTTTCTAAATTTTTAATGTACTAGTATAAAAAATAAAAAATTATATATTTTTAAATAAAAAATTATTTTAAAAATCATATTTCATCCCAATCTCGAACACTTGTACTTGTTATTTTAATTTAGATTAATTTTAGTCTTATTATTCATGTTTTTTAATGGTTTCCAACCTAAATTGAAGTCTTATCAAGCTTCTCAATCAAAAGTTTTTTAGATTAATAATATATCATATTGGACCATGTTTAATAACCACGAGATGACATGCCCGCGCGCTGCCACGGGCTTATAAAACAAATACACTTAATAGCGTTATAATTATGAACCAGCGCTAGATAAGTAATAGAAATTAAAGGTATGATGGAGTAAATATTTCATGACGAAAAAAAAAGTTGTGTTGGTAATCAAAAGCTTAGAGATTGAACAAAATAATTTGTAGCAATTTACCGTGTTTTGTGAGAAAAAATACAGTGCTTTCGCCACATGATTTAACTTTTCAGTTAATAAAAAAAAAAAATTACAAAGCTAAATTCTCTACCAACTTAATATTAAAAAAAAAACCAACAAAGATAATTTTGGAAGGAAAGAAACCCACGAGAAAAAATATTGTAGCAATTGACAATGTTTTGTGAGGAAAACTATAGCGTTTTTCCCAATAAAATAAAATAAAAAACTATTTAGAGAAATATTGTAGCAATCCACAATGTTTTGTGAGAAAAACTACAACACTTTTCTCATATGATTTAGTTTTACTGTAATTATAATTCTTAACCAACTCAATATTAAAAAAAAAATCGACAAAAATAATTTTGAAAAAAATCATAAAAAAAATCACATGAGAAAACACTGCAACAATTCATAGTGTTTTAAAGAAAAAAATTACAAAGCTAAATTCTTAATCAGCTCAATATTAAAAAAAAATCGACAGAGACAATTTTAGAAAAAAAAATAACAAAACAAACACTAAAAAAAGAAAAAAAAATCATGTTGGAAACACTGTAGCAATTCACAGTGTTTTGTGATGAAAGCTACATTGTTTCCCTACATGATTTAGCCTTATTTGTAATGACTTGTAATTATAATTTACAAACAACTCAATATTAAAAAAATAAAATTAAAAAAGATAATTTGAAAAAAGTTATAACAAAAAACCATGCGGAGAGACACTGTAGCAATCCACAATGTTTTATGAGCAAAGCTACAATGTTTTCCCCACATAATTAAGCTTTATTACAAAGTTAAATTCTAACCAACTCAATATTAAAAAAAAAAATTGACGAAGATAATTTTGGAAAAAAATATCACAAAAAAAGAAAACACAAAAGAAACTGCAAGAAAACCATGTGAGGAAAAACTGTATCAATCCATAGTATTTTGTGAGGAAAAACTGTATCAATCCATAGTATTTTGTGAGGAAAAACTTGTATTTACTTGTAATTGCAATTCTTAACCAGCTTAACATTTAAAAAATAAAATTGACAAAGATAATTTTAGGAAAAAACATTATAAAAACAGAAAAAAACCATGTGGGAAAAAACATTGTAGCAATCAACAGTAATTTTCAAAAAAAGTTACAGTGATTTCCTAACATATTGTAACTGTAATTTTTAACCAGCTCAATATTAAAAAATAAAATAAAAAAAGATAATTTTGGAGAAAAAAAACCATGCGGAGAAACACTGTAGCAATCAACAATGTTTTAAAGAAAAAAATTACAAAACCAAATTCTCAATCAGCTTAATATTAAAAAAAATCGACAAATATAATTTTGAAAAATAAAGAAATAAAATAGAAAAACTATGTAGAAAAACATCGCAGCAATTCACAGTATTTTAAAGAAAAAAAATTACAAAGCAAAAATTTTAACCAGGTCAATATTTAAAAGGTAAAACCAACAAAAATAATTTTAAAAAAAAAATAAATGAAAAAAAAAGGAAAAAAAACAGAAAAAAGAGAGGAAAAGTTAGCAAAAAAAAAAAGGAGAAGAATCACTGTGGATTACTGTTGTAATCCACAGTGAAATGTGTGTGGGGGAAAAGTGATTCCCCACACCATTTAGAGTATGTTTCAAATTCTCAATCAGCTTAATATTAAAAAACAATCGATAAATAAAATTTTGAAAAATAAATAAATAAAATAGAAAAACTATGTGGAAAAACATCGCAACAATTCACAGTATTTTAAAGAAAAAAAATTACAAAGCAAAAATTTTAACCAGGTCAATATTTTAAAGGTAAAATCAACAAAAATAATTTTGAAAAAAAAAAATAAATGAAAAAAAAAGAAAAAATAGGAAAGTTGAAAAAAAAATTTGAAAAAAAAAGAAAAAAAACGAGAAAAAGAAGAAGAAGAAGAATCACTGTGGATTACTGTTGTAATCCACTGTGAAATGTGTGTGGGGGAACATTGATTCCCCCACACCATTTAGAGTATGTTTTAATAAAAAGATAAAAGACATAAGCTTTTGCACCCAATTACTCTAATATAAAATGTTAGGTTTATATCCCGTGAGTGTTTATTGTTGAAAGTATTTTTTTAAATTATTTTTTACTTAAAAAAATTAAATTAATATTTTTAGATAATTTTGATATGATAATATTAAAAATAAAAAATCTAAAAAACATCATTTTAATACTAAGTGTATTTTTAATACTATAGAAAATTGTATAGATGTGGGTTTGAAGCTGTTAATTTTTCCTGGACTGGTTATGTCATTTATTCATAGGTCTAAATGTTTGGAAACGTGAGTTAATCCGTGTTTTAAAAAAATATAATTTTTTTTACTAAAAATTAATTTTTTTATGTTTTGAATCGTTTTGATGCGCTGATCTCAAAAATAATTTTGAAAAAAAAATAATATTATTTTAATACATTTCAGCATGAAAAACATTTTGAAAAGCAATCGCAACCACACTCCTAAAAACACCTATGGAGCATGCACAATCACTTGTTATATCCTATGCCTCCTTCAGCACTCTGCCATTGCTAATAGAAATATTCACAAAATTATCAGAGGTATCGATTTGCTATACGGGTCGAAGTTATCTGCAATTTTTGTTTTCTTGTTAGTATCTTCTCCATCTGCACCTATTCCCTGCTGTTGTTATGCTATATATTTTTATACTTACTGTGTGTCAATATATATGTTTGCTTCTTCTTAATTCGTAAAATGAATATAATTTGACTGAATTAATTTCATACCTTCTTCCTGGGTCTAAGAGGCAATACTCCGTCTCTCTGTCATATCTACATGTTTTTTGAAAAATCTTATCACTCAAGATCGAAACTCTGGTTCTGTTTTTTTCCTTTTGAATCTTTAGTTATTTCTATTTTTTCTCATCTTTTTTTTCAAGTAAAAGAAATAAATAAATTACTACAAAACGAATAAAACAAAACCAGCATAAAAAAAGTTGATGTGAACTTGCAAAACGAACTCGAGTTGTGAAAATTTGATAAAATATAACATAAACATTTGACAAATCCCAAATATACTCGTATTGATGTCTATAAAGTGACGCTGTCCAAAATTTAGTGGTGACAAACATGGGCAAGATAGCAGGTTGGAAGATTCAACAACAGCAAAACAGAGACGAGGGAGCAGAGAAGAGGAGGGAGGAGCAGCAGTTTTCTGTTTTCTGAGGCTCAGCATTACATGATGAAACGTCTGTACAGACCTGAGGAACTTGGCAGAGATCATGATTTTCCGGAAACTGTAGTCCTCTACGTAGTTTAGTACCCCTCTAATTACAGAAGAGTTTCAGAGACCCATCTCCCCCGGCTCTCGTAGATACGGGTGATTGTTGTGACATGTTGAACTCTCCAGAAATCTTCACTGTACCTCTTTATTGTCTTGATGAATGTTGAAGGCATATGCCACAGAACCAGGTCTTCTATATTGTTCAGGTTTTCAATCCCATCCGGCACGGTTTCTAGCACCGTGCATGCTGTGATGTCTAGCCTCTCTAACCCAGGCATTGATCCTTTTGCTATTCTGATGCGCCGCAATCTCTCCAGTTCATGGAGACCTAGCTTCTTCAACTTTGGAAATCCACTAGGATCACAACACAGTTCTTCCCCTGCATAAGCTTGACGGAGTTCAAGCAACACCAAACTAGGCAATTTCTGGAGGGCCTTGAGAGGATCACTTTTCAGATTAGAATATTGAAGCACTAGCTTGGAAATATACTGGAGTGAAGCTATCCATCCTGGTAAAGCTGGAAGACTACATTTGAGATATAGTCGTTGGAGATATTTCGGAGGAGATGAAAGAGAGTCAAATTGTAAGAATTCAGTTTTGTTTAGTGAAACAAGATACAATGCAGTAAGGTGTTTCAACCTGTCCAAAGTATAACATAGATCCATTCCCTGCTCTTCTCTCAGCTTTAAAATGCCCAGCCTTCTCAACGAAGTTAGCTTCCCCAACTCCCTGACTAACTCATAATCTTCATTCACTTCGACGCTTCCCAATTTCTGCAGGCTCGTCAATCTTCCTATTCCTGATGGAACTCTCATTCCATGAGTGTCTGGGAAGAACGACGATGGCTGGAAACTGTGTCGATAGTTACGGAGCTGGCAAAGACATGTCAGTTGTGTGATTCCAGCAGGCAAAGAAGATACAAAACTCGTTTTCAAATCAAGTATTTCCAAGTACTTGAGCTTCCTTATGGACTCTGGAAGCTCACTTATCATGGTCCATCTCAAGCTTAAGTATCTCAAATGAATCAGATCAACCAATTCAGGTAGGAAGCTGGAAAGGGGAGCTCGATCTAAATTCAATACTCTCAGCAGCTTGTAATTGCGAAAACCATGCTCGAAAGAATGATGTGAAGAAAATGACAACAAAGACCACAGATAAGGAAATCTCATATCTGAATGTACTTCCTCAGAGTTTTCATGGATTGATAGACGCCGAACTTTCTCATTCTGGCCGATTCTTGCTCCGTTTGCTATCATAACAAAAGATTCTTCCCTGGATTTCATTTGAATGATTTCTCGCATTAGATCATGAACACGACATGTCTTGACCCTATTAAAATAATTCATCTCCACCACTTGGATCAAACTCCTATTCACGAGTTCATTAAGGTATTCCTCTGCTACTTCCTCCATTGTAAAGCCTTGCTTCTCTTCCACAAACCTTTCAACTATCCATAACCGGATCAACTTCATTCTTTTTATCAAATAGTCCTCTGGAAATACACTTAAATACAAATAACACTGCTTGAGGTAGTAAGGAAGATCATCATAACTTAGTTGAAGTATTCTACGTAGACTCCCAAGGTCGTTGTTACTTTTCAATTCTGTAGCTAGGCAGTCATGGACTTTCTTCCATTCCAAACCTTCATTTTTCTTCTTCGACAGTAGGCCTCCTATTGCTACAATTGCAAGTGGCAGTCCCTCACACTTCTTTAAGATATTTCGAGACATCTTTTCCAGTTCTGGAGGGCATACAGCCTTATGTTCCCCTCTAAAGGCTTTCATACAGAAGAGGGTCCAAGCTTCATTTTCTCGTAAAGCTTGGAGATCATAAACATGACTACTGTTCTCTATAGATTCAGCCAAGTTACTTAAACGTGTAGTGAAGATAATTCTACTACCACAGTTACAATCAGGAAATGCATACTTTATTGTTTCCCAAGCGTTTACAGTCCATACATCATCCAAAACAATGACATACCTCCTTCTCTGTAGATAATCTCTTAGAGCATCAATTAATTGGAGGTTAGTCATTGATTGCAAATTATCCGGAACAGGTTCGTTTGCTGTCACCAGAAACCCCTGCAGAGCAACTCGTAGAAGCTCCGTGGATGCAAATGATTTGGAAACTGTAACCCAACAATGGGTATCAAAGCTTCTTCTGATGGGTTGGCTGTCATAGACTTTCTTTACGAGGGTTGTTTTTCCCAACCCACCCATTCCAACCACAGAGATACTGGAGAGCTTTTCTTCTCCTTCTACAAGCCACGAAACCAGTAGATGTTTTGGGTTCTCAATCCCCACGACATCAGCTTCATCTAAGTAAAGAGAAGCCAACCGGGGATCATGCCATTTCTCTACGGTAGCACTGGAGGTTGATGGCATGTCTATCCTATTCAAAGAAAATGCATTTCTTCTCTCTGAAATGGCTTTCACCCTTGCTTTAATGCTTTGTAACTGGACTGCCAGCCGGTGCCGCGCACTTAATTTACGGATGGAACGATATAAATTGCGAAGATGATGGGTAAAACCACTCCCGTGAGATGGAGCAAACCGGAGCATGAACTCTTCAAGAATGTCCTCAGCATCATAAGCCACATCTCTCACTTGTTTGACCCAGTCTCTCAGTCCTTGATCACTCTCACTCCTTTCTTCCGCATCCTGAAGGAAATATTTCATGCTATACAAATCATCCTGTAGTTCAACGATTCCCCCTCTAACTCCTCCCAAGAACCGTGTTTCTTCTGCCACAAAGGAAGCCAGTTTCTCGAGCACCACCTGCACTGCGATCATGTCCATGGCTTCTTGCTCCAGAATCACCAATCCCGATCTCTTTTCTCTCGCCAAATTAAGGCCTCACATATAGTCAGATCGATCAAATGCTGTATTCCATACGTGTTTTCACATGGGCAGGAAGCTACCAGGAACTCTATTTTGACAGGGATACCCCACCTAAACCTTTGACGAACTCCTTATAAAATGATCAAAGTCTTTATCAACAAAACACAAGTGGCCTTGACTGTCGGCGGACATATAATAGTTTTTTTTATTGTTTTTTTCACAGAATAATAACTAATATATCTTTTGAGGCAAAAAATAATGCACGGTAGGTAGGAGCATTTTTTACCTATTTTCTTTTAAAAATACGGTAAAATAATTAAAATATCATTGAATTCAGAGATAATTAAATTAATATTTTTAAATTTTTTAAATAATTTTGATATGATAATATCAAAAATAAAAAATATAAAGATATCATTTTAATACAAAGTGTATATTTGATACTATAGAAAATAATACAATACTAATATCATACTCTATAATACTACATTGCTAAATATTAGTATGGTTGTGGTTTGAAAAGATATATTTTTTAAAAAATTTATAAATTATAGTTTTCATCGAATTCAAATTTAGACTATAATTTAAATGAAAAAAAAGAAAATCAAATAACTTTTAAAATTATAATCACTATTAAAACAGCTCCTATCACATTTCATCACAATGCCAAATGGACGCACGCAGACATGTTATCGTTTGTCCTTGATTTTTCAATCAAACTGCTGATTCTCGTAAAAAAAAAAATAAATGACATAAAATTGAAGGTTGACGTCAAGCCACATATGCACCCAAGACCTGCCTCCATCAAGCGCCATGTGTTCTCTTTCGCCTTGGAAGTTGGACCGTGCTCTTTTTTTGGTAGCGAAGGAAGAAGTAGAAAAACTGAAGCCGATCCTTCAAGAACCCAAAACTCTCTTATGATCAAATCACCTAAATGACTCCTCTTACTTCACGTTTGATCCAATCAAGAACTTCCCTCTCCAAATTATTGTACGTTTCGTTTCGTTTCATTTCTTGGGTTTTTTTTATCTCCTGCTATGTCAAGAATTATTTATATTGATAAGTATGTAAAATTTATTTTTGTGGTTTATTTTCTATTTAGGGAAAAAATGGGTTCTTTCTTTAATATTGCGTGACATTGATTTCTTGTAAGATTACATTGTGTTATTTACTTGTCTCTTGAAGGGAATTTTAAGAGTTAGTGATTTCCTTAAAGACATGGGGTGCTTTTGATTTGAGAATTGTATGATTGTGAGTGTTTAGAAGCTTCTCTTTTTATTGGAAAATGCCAAAAATGAAAAAAAAAGGATGTTTTGGGAATTGGCAATGATCCTTGGGGGCTTTTCTTCTTTTATTTGCATGCAGATATTTTGCGAATGGAATAATTGATGGCAACTGAATGTATGATTTTGTGGTGTTACCAAATGTGAAGGTGTTGCATTTTCTGATTAGTTTATTATATTTTTTTTGAATAAGTACAATTGCTGCATCAAGAAATGGGAGATATCTATCAACTGATTCTAATAAGGTCGATGAACCCTTTAAAGTTGAGGAGGCTGAGACAGTAAATGTACCTCCACCCTCGACAGAGAAGGTATGCTGGATAATGAACCATAGTTGGCGCTTTTGATATCTTCTAGTTTATTGTTTTGTATATTTTGACTGATATGCTAGCCAATGCAGTTGCTTGTATTGGGTGGAAATGGATTTGTTGGTTCTCATATCTGCAAAGAAGCTGTAGACCGTGGCTTAACTGTTGCTAGCCTGAGCAGGTATTGTGATCCTCTAAAGCTGTAATTTTTTTTATTGATAGTTAGTGGTTCTCAGTTGATGTCTAATTGTTCATGTTCCTTTCAGGTCTGGTAGGCCATCGATACATGATGCATGGGTTAACAATGTGATTTGGCATCAAGGTTTGCATTGTTCTATGGTGCTTTCTTTTTCTCTCCATGCTTTTGATGTCATGATGCCTGTAAACTTTTGTTTCTAACAGTCTTCTTTCTCTAGGAAGCCTACTCTCATCTTATTCATGGACGGAAGCTCTAAATGGGGTCACCTCTGTTGTATGTGATCTCCTCACTTTTCCACCAAAATTACATTTTTTTTTGTGCGCACGCGCACATGTGTGCAATGGTGGTTTTGCTACACAGGATGTGATTCTTCTTCTTCCTCTCTTTTAATGAGTGATTGCTCTTTTCTGCTAATTTGTGTCTGCTTTCTAGATTTCTTGTGTAGGTGGTTTTGGCTCACAGTCTTATATGTATAAGATTAATGGAACTGCAAATATTAATGCAATTAGAGCTGCTTCAGAAAAAGGTATACTTAAAGGAAGCTAAGTTTTTTCTGCTGTTTATTTATATAGTTCGTTCTTGCGGCCTTGTGGTGATTCATAACTAATGAGTTGTGCGTAAGTGTTGGAAAGCTGTTCCAAATAGAAGCCCTCAGAGGCTTAAGTCTGTTTCACAGTTGTTGTAAGAGGGAATCCTAGTTCACTTGAAGTTGCTCCGCCCATTGTTAGAAACTTAGAATTTTCTCTGAGAATGGATCCTTTATGATGAATCTTCTCATATTTTGGAGTTACGAATAAATTAGGTATTCTAATGGTCATAGATGTCATCCAAAGTTGTGGTTGTGTGGATATTTGTGAATAAACGAAGGAGAGAATTTTAGGCACTGTGTTTCTTTCTCAATTTCTTATCGTTAGTTATTTCTTCAATCATCCTCAAAGGAAGCAAATTCTAGAAGGCATTTTGATCTAGCACGGTCTTTGGTTTTTCATTTCGTAGTACATCTGCAATCTAACAGCATGCTGTGTTACACTGATAGCAAAAGAAATTTTTTTCAAGTTTTGTGAATTTTTATATCCTTTTACATGTTTTTGGCCCCACCAATAAGTAAACTGTTAGAGAGTAGGTGGTTCCATTTCTACCATTTCCTTTTTCTTTTTGGTTTCGGTGAGGGGATGTTGTTGAACTCATAAATACCCTGGGAACTTGCGTGTGGCCTACCAGCTGAGCTACCTCCCAATTTTTACTTATTTTAGTGGATTGGATTTGATAGTTGATTGCTTATTTGCTATAGGTGTTAAAAGATTTGTTTACATCTCTTCTGCCGACTTTGGCTTGGCCAATTACTTGCTGCAAGGATATTATGAGGGAAAGGTACTATTTCATTACTTGCTGTCGAATCATGTCACTTTAATGCGAATGTCTGGCATGGCACATCTACATCTTCTGTTTTCTGGAAACAAAGACTGTTTTCTAAAGCTTTAAAAAAACTAGTTTGTATTATACATAGATTCAGTTTGATTTCTGTAACACATATTTTGATACTAAATAGTTATATCACAAGAAGAATCAAAACTTTCAAGTGTTGTCATGATATTTACCTTTCCCTTTTCTTATCATTCTTACCTCATTAAGCATTTTACTTGTGGTTTGTTTGAAGTAGAAAGCTGCTGAAACAGAGTTATTGACCAAGTTTGCATACGGAGGTAAATTTTTTTCTTTTCATTCTTGTTACTTGTACTCTTTCTATTCCTGTCATAGAGCTGTCCTAAAACTTTTGGATCTGGAAAGTGGTAAAAGTTCCTTCAGGTGAAATGCTATTATGATTTATTGATTTCATCCTTCATATCTTGGTACTCCTTTTGTTGTATTTGATTTTCAAAAATCTTGTAGTTTAGAATACCAGTGTTTGTATTGATTAGTAATGTGGATATATGTCTCCCTTGTAGCTGACAGCATATTAATATCTTATGTTATGGATTATAGTAACTCTAAATCTGATGAAATGTTTCATGTTTCCTTGTTTAGGAGTGATTCTCAGGCCTGGGTTTATTTACGGAACTCGCAATGTTGGAAGTGTTAAGTTACCTCTAGGTGTGATTGGTTCTCCATTGGAGATGGTAAGTTCTCGTGCTTCCTTCTCGTATATTTATCTAGATTACTAGGTTATCCCAAACTACACTTGAATGATATATATCCATGCTGCAGCTTTTGGCAGCTTTAGGTTTGCGAAACAACGGCATACCCTGCGATGACTTTTCAAATTCTCAATATTATTGGTCCTCATCTATGCATCTTGCAATTTGTTCCTAGTTTTAGGTCTTTAAGCACCTATGCAGACTAGTTCTTAGAACTCTTAAGGGAATAAAAGGAGGTTGCAACTTTGTCTTATAGGAGCATTCTAAGATTGCAGTCACCAGAAATTAAGTTTCAAGGAGTGTTATGTTGCCATTTTATCATTTACATGGGAGAAATGCTTGAAAATGTGATATGGAGGATTTGTAAGCTACTGTATTCAATCCTGTTATTTGGAGGTTCATTGTAATTTATGAATTGCAATCCCGCTGCAGGTTCTTCAACATGCAAAACCACTCAAACAGCTTCCCCTTGTTGGGCCCTTGTTCACCCCCCCTGTCAATGTTACTGCTGTGGCAAAAGTTGCAGTAAGGGCAGCAACTGATCCAGTTTTCCCTCCAGGCATCATAGACGTTTCCGGAATACAGCGGTATAGCCAGCAAGGGGCAGCATAGATTTGTTGATCTCTCTCTCTCTCTCTCTCGTATTTACCCACCAAATATAGAGTCCGTTCATGAATATGAAGATTTCATTTGTTTTCTTCTTTGTAAATTCTCAAGATGTTAGCTGCTGGACTTGTAATATTTGGTGAACTGGAAACAAAGCAAGCATTAACATATCTGATGAAATAAAATCTGAAATCACAGAATAATGTCATTAATTCCCTAGTGCAAGATGAATCAGTTCTTGGATGATCGCTTTGTATTATCACCTTTGCTGATGCTCTCTTCTCTAAAGTGCTCAGGGCTGCATTCCTTGAAATTCTGCGAGTTCTTTGATTGCTATGTGCTCCATCCATTTAAATTTATCTATTTAAACTATACTGTACGTATTAATTAATAGTTATATTAAAGTTAGTATGATTTTTAAAAAATATATGTAAGTAGAAATGAAAATCATATCGATTTTAATATTAATATGTGATTTAATTTAAATTGATGAAGTATGAGTGAACAATATTCCTTGAATATTTCCAATTCATTTTTACTCGTATAATTTTCAAATTCTACCTCAACATTTTTTCAAACAAATTATTCTTTTTTTTTTACCATAATAATAACTATACCAACAATCATAATTAAGCTCTAAGCCAAACATATTCTCTTCAAAATCTGTAGTTGCAAATACAACAACAATTATACTTATGAAATATTTTGAAAAAAATATATTGGGTAATGAATTGGGTAGGCTACCTGGCTTGATCAAGTGGTGTTATTTTAAGATTTTTTTTTAAAATTAAAATAATATTATTTAAATTTATTTTTTTAAAATTAAACAAGTTTTAATAGAATAAATCACCTGTTTTAATTTCAAACCTAGGGGTCCCGTGTTAGCATGTAACCGGGTTGACTCCTCAGCCCGGTACCCGGACTCATATTGCCACTGTAAGAATAAATATTCGTCTGTTAAGGGAAAAAAAGAAGTCAATATTGGTTCTTATAAGAGGCCAGAAGGCCCAGAACAGATTAATTTGCGAAATTTACCGGCAAGACAGAGAGGCTGACTTCGAGCATACAAAATCAAAGAAGCAAAAGAAATCGGGAATCAGAGAGAACAATGAACAACACGAGCAGCAGTAACAGTCAGCAACAGCAGCAATCAAGTGAAGCAAGGCATGATGATGATGCCGTTCTCACTGAATTCCTCGCTTCTTTAATGGATTACACTCCCACTGTGAACCTCCGCCTCTAGAAATTCCTTTTTTTTTAGCTTAAATTTCTTTTTTTTTCTTAATTATTTTTGACAGTGATGATTTTGGTGGTTCAGATTCCTGATGAATTAGTGGAGCATTACTTGGCTAAAAGTGGGTTTCAATGTCCTGATGTCAGATTGTAGGTACCCTTTTCTTTTTGTTCCAAAAAAAGCATAAATTAATTGGTTATTGTTGTAGCTGAAATGGGTTTGTTTTTGAATTTGAAATAATGGGTTGTGTTTTAATTAATGTGGTTTGTTTTAGGGATTTGGAATTTTTTTTTTGACGTTTATGGGGTTTTTTTTCCTATTTTTTCTGCAGGGTTAGATTAGTAGCTGTTGCGACACAGAAGTTTGTTGCAGATGTTGCAACTGATGCTCTTCAGTATGTACTGTTCAGTGTTTTTGGTTTTGATTTTAATGGATTTTAGCATTTTTATTAATTTTGATGTGTGTGTGTGGGGTGGTGGAATGGGGGAGGGGTTAGGGTTTTTGAAGTGGAAGATCATGTCTAGGGTTGGAGCTGAAGATGGTGGCAACTGTATAAAACTATTATCTTTTTTGGGGAAATGTTAAGTAAATTATCTTGTTGCATGTTGAGATTCTGGACTTGACCCAACTTGCTAGATTCCTGGTTAAATTTGTGGTTAGAAGCTCTTGTAAAATATGATCTGTGGTATAAAAAGCATGGAATGGAAATGGTTAATTTTTTTTTTCCCGATTGCTGACAGCTGATTCAACATCTGAACTAGGAGTTAATTGAATTGTAAAGTTTCTTTGTGTTCACCAAAGGGATTGTTTAAAAGATTTCAATGTCCAAGTGATAGTGTCATTAACGTTATGCATCGGTGCTGTAGGCAATGCAAGGCACGGCCGGCACCAGTAGTTAAAGACAAAAGGGACAAGCAGCAAAAGGTGCTACAGTAGTCCCATTGCAATCTTATGTTTGTTTATATAGACTGTTTTGCACTGGTCTTAACTTTTTTATGATTACAGGAAAAGCGCCTAATTTTGACAATGGAGGATCTGTCGAAGGCTCTGAGTGAGGTAAGCCCAAAAAATTGTTCTGTCTCATTCTTTGTTTAGGCGGGCTTAGTTTCTATGTTATCCCTTGCTATAATCATATTGTATTTTCTAAGATCTCAGGATGCATGATTCCTGCCTGCGATTTAGAATTTCAGTTAACTTCAACCTGAAAATAGATGAGCATTGTCATTGATTGTTTGGACAGTCGTGAGAGCTGGAAGATTTGAAAATAATTTTATTGAAATGACTCAGTATGATATCAATCTCATGAGATTCTTTTACCTGCCAACAAAGGACAAGTATCTTCTTCTCTCATTGCTCATTAATGTATGCCCGCCACTTTTGAAGCTATGCTGTTTTTATTTTCCACTTCAACTTGAAGTAGAATAATGGATGCTATTCAACATATTGATTTTCTTTAACTTGACTTGTTGGGGTGATTGTTTTAGTGGGCAGATAAGAATCCCTTGATTTGCTGTATAATTTATTTCACAGAACTTGTGCATGATAGAGCATAAGAAATGAAAAATGATTTTGAAAAATGCAACATAATGTCGAATGTTAATAGGACATGCATGTAATAACTGTGCAAGGGATAGTCATGTAATTGGCTTCATCTGCTTGAGAAAATTTTGACACTAACTACTAAGGTCTGCACTTAAAATCAGTTCCCACTTCCCATTTCAGTTTTCTTTTTTCTTATCAAATAATGTTGATTCTTTGCTATAATTGAATGAGCAGTATGGTGTAAACGTGAAGCACCAGGAGTATTTTGCTGATAGCCCATCGACTGGGATGGATCCTGCTTCAAGAGAAGAGTGATTTGGGCTAAATTTTTATAATAAGATTGTGAACTTAGTTTTGTATGTCAAGTCCATATACATCTCTGTATCTTCATGATAGCATCACTGCTGGTGCTAGTTTATCATCTCTTTACCTCCTTCGGATTTTCTGTTTCTTCCTAGCTGGTTGATACTATTCATCTTTGATCTTTGTCCATCTTCTAAAGTAAGAGGGAAAATCCCAGACTTTCCCTACGTATTACGTATTCTGGAATTACAAGCTCCATCCATAAGGTTTTATGTTTGACAGAAACCCCCTCATGTTTTCAACCCTACCGAGGTTTTTTGTCAAGGTTTCTGTCAAATTTATATAGTACAGGGTAGGAAACATGAGGGGGTTGCTGTCAAGCATAAAAGCATTTGGATGATGCTTGTAATTCTGCAAATACTTTAGAGAAGCATTTGTAATTCACCTCACCTCTATTACTAAATAGTGGTTTTTATCAGCACTCTGTAAGTTTTTAGCCTTAAAGTTGCTACCATGCTGTCCCAAGTCTTTTCCCATTCCCTAGCCAACTAGAAACTCTCCAAATTGAGTAGATGTTGATGTTTCTATCATGGATGGTGATTCTGAGAGGCTGACTAGACACCTATTCAACTTGGGGGCTAGACTGGTTCAGGTCAAAGAAAAAATAAAGAAAAAACCTGGTCTTTAATCTATTGACATTTTTTTGATTTTTCTTCGAAATTTCAGAAGAAAATATGTTAAACTTGGGATGTTGAAAAGAATAATGCAATGGCATTTACAAAAAAGTTGCTATTTCCATCTCCCAAATTTTCCCCGTAAACAGTTAACAGTTGGGACCATAATTTTTATCTCTGGATACTGCTCAAACCGTGGATGTAAATCAATAAATTTTTACTCTTTAATCAATCAGCTAGCTAAATTAAAATACAAGTATAATGATCAAGACAATTGAATTCATGTATGGACTTTGAATAGTTGAAAGTCGACCTGTCACACATCGTGCACAAGTAAGGAAAATAATTATTTTTTTACGTTTCTTCTACTTAGCTTCTAGACTCTCATATCTTCCTTGCAATCATCAGCTACAGTTCGTTAGATTGCCATATCGTGAGAGAAAATTCTGACCCTTGACAAAATGAAAGAATCAAACCCTAGAGAACAATTGGCCTCCGTCGAAATGCTGGAAGGTGAACTTGAGATAGTGATGTTCCTAAAAACAAAGGATGCTTCCTCTAGAGAGCCTTGTTAAATATATAGATTTGCTTACCGTAATCTTAGTAAGCAGCTGACTGTCTGACACAAACCTTGTCTTGAATAGTAGACGATAACGCATGCAAGGTTTGATGACTGTTTACCAAGAAGAGAGTTTGAAAGGAAGAGTCTGAGCCATGAACGTGTGTTTTGCTTCATTTGCGAACTCTAATCGCCTTAATCATGCAAACAAGATGCATGACTGGCACAAACCTTGTCTTGAATAGTTGACAATAATACATACAAATTTTTAAGACTGTTTACCAAGAACAAGATTGAAAAGGTAAACTCGAAGCCATGAACGTGCCCTGAAATTTAATTTGTTGACCAATCAATGATCATTAATTAGACGGTATTAAGACTTAACTGAATATTAACTGAATTGAATTTGGGTTACGTAGGGTAAGATTTTTGTTTGGTTCCAATAAACAATCTATCTTTAAGTAAAAGCTGTTCTTTTGGCTGTAATAGCAAATGTGATGCCAATGTAGTTACAAGCTTGAGTATTCTATGGTCATTAACTACATTTATTTTGATTCAGTCAAGGTAAACGATGATGAAACGTTGTATCTTTATAGAGCTGTGCCCTTATAAGTAAGAGTCCTTTCCTTTCTAGATCAATCCACGTTGTATCTTAGTTTTCTCATGCTCCTGTTCTTTCCCTGTGTTCATCTACTCTAGTCATTTTGCTTTTGACTAGTCTGTTGGTTTTCTCATGCTACATATTTTCCATTTGATCCTTGTTGTCCTCCCTTTTTATCTAAAAAATATAAGAAAAAGCTAAAACTGTCTTCTAGGCACACAACAAGATGAGAAAAAACCTTTCAAATCCTGTTCCATCTTTCTTTTTCTTTCTTTCTTTGAAGTTTTTCTTCGTAGCCATGGGGGTGGCCCAAGACACAACATCTATCCCTGTGAATGTTGGTGTCGTTCTTGACTTGGATGATGTTTTGTATGGAAATATCGGGTTGAGTTGCATCAACATGGCCCTTTCAGACTTCTATGCCAGTCACAGTGACTACAAAACCAGACTGGTCCTCACCACCATAGACTCCAAGAGAGATGTTGTTGGTGCAGCTGCAGCAGGTTCTCTCTGCCCCCTCTCTATTTCATCAGCAGCATGCTCTAATTCCGAATCACTGTTTAATATTTTAGACCTATGGTTAACCTTCTTGTGCAACAATCTAGTGATGGATATTGTATATCTTCTTTACTTAAATGAGGTGATCAACCTGCAAGGCTGCAACCTCTCTTTGTCTGTTCATAGGAATCCACCTAAAAACCCAGGTCTTCATAAGCCACGACTAGTTGCTTTTAAAAGTCATCTATGTAGGCTGTGTTCTCTCTGTGTTATGATATTGTAGACTAGATATATTCTACTTCACAATGGAGGCGTTAGAACTGGTCCACTTGGTACTTCATCACTCTGCTGCACAAAGATCATTGACTTCACAGAAGTATTAAAAATTCAAAAGAAAAAGACATGCTACAAAATCTTTGTTTGGGAACTTGTGGTTAGTGTATATGATTCAATACCACTATATTCTTGACATCAAAATTCTTATCTTATATAAAGAACTAGCATGCTTTCACTAGAATTTTCCATCAGTCTTTATTGATTATGATAGCAAGATATCAATTATAATTGTTCTTTCTTATCCCCTTTTAAAACACAGCCCTGGATTTGATAAAAAATGTGGAAGTGCAAGCAATCATAGGGCCAACTTCATCAATGCAAGCCAAATTTGTTATTGAACTTGGAGAAAAAGCTCAGGTGCCCATCATATCATTTTCGGCATCAAGTCCATCTCTTACTTCAATCAGGAGTCCATATTTTTTCCGAGCTACACAAAATGACTCGACTCAAGTGAATGCCATAACTGCATTAGTTCAAGCCTTTGGATGGAGAGCAGCAGTGCCCATCTACATTGACAACGAGTATGGAGAGGGAATCATTCCTTATTTGACTGAGGCCTTGCAAGCAGTTGATGCTCGTGTCCCTTATCAGAGTGTCATTTCTCCATCAGCCACTGACGATCAAATTGTCAAGGAGCTTTACAAGTTGATGACAATGCAGACTAGAGTTTTCATTGTGCACATGTATCAATCTCTTGGCACTCGGCTTTTTGCCAAAGCGAAAGAGATTGGAATGATGAGTGAAGGATATGTTTGGATCATGACTGATGGTCTGACTGCTGATTTATTGAGTACACCTAATTACTCTGTCACCGATACAATGCAAGGGGTACTGGGTATTAAACCTCATGTTCCAAGGACAAAAGAGCTCAAAGATTTTCGAGTTCGGTGGAAAAGGAAATTCCAACAAGATAATCCTGACATCATTGATGCTGAGTTGAACATATATGGACTATGGGCCTATGATGCTGCAACGGCATTGGCCTTTGCAGTTGAGAAAATGGAAAATTTTGGCTTCCAAAAGGTAAATGTTTCTAGCAATTCATCAACAGATCTTGCCACTATTGGAGTCTCTTTAAATGGTCCAAACCTTCTTCAAGCTTTATCAAACACTAGCTTCAAAGGCCTTTCGGGAGATTACCTTTTTGTTGATGGGAAGTTACAAGCATCAGCCTTCCGGATAGTTAATGTGAATGGCAATGGAGGAAGAACGGTTGGATTCTGGACACCAACGAAAAGACTTGTGCAAACATTGAATTCAACAACAACTAAAAGTATGAATTCGTCTTCTGTGTCTGATATTTCAACTGTAATATGGCCTGGTGATAACACTGCTGCTCCCAAGGGTTGGGAGATTCCATCAAACGGGAAGAAGTTGAAAATTGGAGTGCCAGTAAAGGATGGCTTCAGTCAGTTTGTGTCAGTGACAAGAGATCCCATCTCTAACACCACAACAGTCAAGGGATACAGCATAGATGTTTTTGAAGCTGTAGTGGGATCATTGCCTTACGCTCTGCCTTATGAGTACATCCCCTTTGCAAATCCTGATGGAGGAACTGCTGGAAATTATGATAGTCTGGTCTATCAAGTGTACTTGCAGGTAAACGTTCTTCATCACCTTGTCTAATTACACTGCAATCATTCAACATAAAATCTGAATCTTGCTTAGGCAGAAATTGGTGAATATCTAATTTCATGGCTACTACCAACAGAAATATGATGCTGTGGTGGGAGATACAACCATCGTCTTCAACAGGTCCTTGTATGTTGATTTTACCTTGCCTTACACGGAAAGTGGTGTCTCCATGATCGTTCCTATCATAGAAAACAATAACAAAAATGCATGGGTTTTCTTGAGGCCTTTGACATGGGACCTTTGGGTCACAAGTTTTTGTTTTTTCATTTTCATTGGATTTGTGGTCTGGGTTCTTGAACACAGAATAAATGAAGATTTTCGAGGCCCTCCTTCACATCACATTGGCACTAGCTTTTGGTTTTCCTTCTCAACCATGATTTTCGCTCAACGTAATTTCCTCTCCTCTTTTAAATTTATTGTCTCCTACTCTTAACATATACGTTACTGATATCTCGAACACCTAGCTGATTTCATCTTTATACTTCACTGATGCCCCTTTTGAACTATACTTGCAGGGGAGAGAGTGGTTAACAACCTGTCTAGAGTAGTGCTTATCATATGGTGTTTCGTTGTGCTGATCTTAACACAAAGTTATACTGCCAGTTTAACAAGCCTACTCACAGTCCAGCGGCTACAGCCTAAAGTTACTGATGTAAATGAGCTCATTAAGAAGGGGGAGTATGTTGGCTACCAGGAAGGTTCTTTTGTTCCCGGAATCTTGTTAGAGTTGGGTTTTGACAAGTCAAAGCTCGTGATGTATAATTCAGCTGAAAAATGTGATGAACTTTTCTCCAAAGGAAGTGGAAATGGTGGTATTGCAGCTGCTTTTGATGAAGCACCATATATGAAGCTCTTTCTGTCGAAGTATTGCTCCAAATATACCATGATTGATCCCACATTTAAAATGGCTGGTTTTGCCTTTGTAAGTTCACTTCTCTATCTCCATTTTTCTCAGTGGCTCATGTAAGTGCACAGTTTCATATGTCCATATACTTTCAGGTCTTCCCTAAAGGTTCTCCTCTAGTACCTGATGTATCAAGGGCAATTCTAAATGTGACTGAAGAAGATAAAATGAAGCAAATCGCGGATGCATGGTTTGGAAAACAAAGCAGTTGTCCAGATTCCAGCACCTTAATTTCATCAAATAGCCTTAGCCTCAAGAGTTTCGGGGGATTATTTTTAATTGCTGGAATAGCTTCACTTTCAGCTCTCTTAATCTTCATAGTCAAGTTTGTTTACCAGGAAAGGAGAGTCTTGAGTCCTGATGATCCCAGAGCTTCAATGTGGCGCAGAATACAAAATTTGTTCATAATTTTCAATGAAAGGGACCTAACAGCTCATGCATTCAGAAAAAATGAAGTGAATGACAGAAGTGGTATTAATCTGCCTTATGTGGGCGAGCCAAGTCCATTAGCCAATTCAGTCCACACAGAATTTCCTGGAGATCCACCCTCTTCAGAGTATGATTCAACTCCCAATAGGCAAGAATCTCAAGAGTTCGTAATAGATATCGATCAGCTTAACAACCCATTTGAAGAGAGGCGAGCAGCTTTTGACATAGCCTGTAGATTACAAAATTGATTGCTTAAAACTTGTGACACGAGTAGGTATAGTGCTTGCAGCATTGAAAAGTAATTGTACTTAGGGTACATACTAGAGTGCTGATGATTTGAGTTTGAACATCGGTGCAATGCAGATGGCTTTCAGAACAAATGGATTCGATGACATAGCGAATCCCATGTAATTAGAATGATATCTAGTTTCATCTGACTCTATATTTTATATTTAGATCAAACAATCTTACCTTTGCTTGAACTAGAATAGTCTGCCATTAGCATTATAACTTGATCTTTCTTTTGCATCCATTCCTCTTGAAAGATGTTTCTCATTCCCAACTATCAACTTAAGCAGAAGGCCTTACCATTCATGGTCGATAATTTTCAGCCTGTAACTACATGCCAAAGACAGAATTTGGCACTCTGACAAAAACTGAAACAATCGTTCTCTGAGAACAGTGGATATCTCCTGTCAGACCTATAAATTACCTTCGCACAGTGTCAATTCTCATTTGCAGATTTATGAGAATGCAAACGAACGCACCTGGTTCTGAAAGGATGAAGATGATGGCAATTCTGGTTTTGGTTTCTGTGTTTTCTGCTTGCGTTTTCTTTTTGTCTTTCTCTCTGGGTTTCTTCCTTTGCTTCTGTTTTTTTATTTTGTTGCCTCTGGTTCTGGAGATCAAGGGACAAAAGCGATGGATACTGGTTCTCTGTGTTCCTTCCTTTGTTGTTGGGTTTCTCGTTCTTCTGTTCCTTTGCTCCTGGGTTTCTCTTTCTCCTGTTCCCCTGCTTTTTGTTTTTGTTCCCCCCTCTCCGTTCTGTTCTTCTTCTGTGTAAGCCCCCTTGTGTTTGTTCCCTGTTATTTGTTCGTTCTTCTCTCTAGGAAAAAGCCCCGGTTCCCTCTGTTTTTTTTTTCAGCCTCTCTGTTTTTTTCGTCTGTCTGTCCCTCTCCACCGTTTTTCGTGTTTTTTCCCCTCTGGTTAGTGGCCTTTCTCTGGCTTTTATAAGGCCAGAGAATGCCATGCGGTAGAAGCTTGGTAACGGCAGGCTTGGTAACGGCATGCATCATGGGGGCGAGGGATAGTAGCCGTGAGACGTGCCCCATGACTGAAACAGTTTTAGTGACTTTACTGCTGAAACGGCTCTACTGCTGAAGCCGTCTCTGAAGAAGAAGGCAATGAATAGTTTTTTTTTTTTCCTGAAACGGCTCCGTTTTCCCAATTCAAATGGCTATTTTCCATTTGGTCATTGGCGTTTTGCAATGTTGTAATCAAGCCCCTGGATAAATTTTAATTGGACCCCTGGATTTTAGCGGAATTTACAAGAAAGTCCTTGTGTGTTCTGAATCATTCAATTCAGTCCTTAATTGGCTCTAAACTTTGGTATTTCTTCAATTAAGCCCCTAATTTCATTAATTAAACTAATTTCAAGTTCAATTAAGTCCCCAAACTTATCAATTCTTCAATTAAGTTCTTGATTTGATTAATTAAACTAATCCAAAGTTTAATTAAGTCCCCAAAACTTTCAATTTATGTTGTCTTAACCTAAATTTCAATTTATTCTTCATTTATTTTATTTTTCATATATTTATTTTATTTTTTCATCATTATTTATTTTATTTTTAATATTTTTATAAAAAATAAAATAAGATAAAATAAAAATAAAAAGAGTAAAATATTAGGTTATGATAGGGATGATGAGTGAAGGCTATGTGTGGATCGCGAATGATTTGGCTGACTGCATCTCTCCCAAGTTCACCAGATCCTTCTGTCATCGATGCATGCAAGGAGTGTTGGGTGTCAAACCTTATGTTCCAAAAACAAAGGAGCTAGAAAATTTTCAGTTTCGGTGGAAAAGGAACTTCCAACAAGATAATTCAGACATTGTTGATAAACATTTATCGACTACAAGCCTACGATGCTACTATAGCATTGGCCATGGCAATAGAGAAAACTAGTACTGCAAACTTAGGCTTTCAAAAGGCAAATGTTTCTAATACTTCAGCAACTGATCTTGAAAATCTTCGGGTCTCTCAAAATGGTCCAAACCTTGTCCGAGCATTGTCAAACACTAGTTTTATAGGTCTGACAGGAGATTTCCGGTTCATTAATGGGCAGCTACAATCATTGGCTTTCCAAATAGTTAATATGAATGAAAATGAAGCAAGGAGGGTTGGATTTTGGACGCCGAGAAAGGGAATCACAGAAACCCTTAACTCGACAACAAATACCACTAGAACATATTCTACTTCCAAGTCCAGTCTTGCGCCTGCTATATGGGCAGGGGATTTAACTTCTACTCCCAAGGGCTGGGAGATTCCTACAAATTGGAAGAAGTTGCAAATTGGAGTGCCTGTAAATGGTTTCGATCAATTTGTGAAGGTGACGATAGAGATTTCAGTTGCAATATGACAACAGTCACGGGATACTGCGTAGATATTTTTGATGCTGTAGTTGAAGCATTACCTTATGCCATGACTTATCAGTACATCCCCTTTGCTAAGCCTGACGGCAAGTCTGCTGGGACTTACATTAATGATCTTGTCTATCAAGTGTACTTAAAGGTAAAACTGATCTTCTCTCATCTTTTTTCCATACACCGTAACACTATGTTATGCACCACCATATTAGCCTCATACCTGTACATAATGCATCATACCTTACACCGTAACAGAAGTATGATGGCGTGGTCGGAGATACAACTATTATTGCAAACAGGTCTAAGCATGTCGATTTTACGTTGCCTTACACGGAAAGTGGTGTCTCAATGATCGTTCCAATCAAAGACAACAGAAACAAAAATGCTTGGGTTTTCTTGAAGTCCTTGACTTGGGACCTATGGGCGACAACCTTTTGTTTCTTTGTTTTCATTGGATTTGTGGTCTGGGTTATCGAGCACAGAATAAATGAAGATTTTCGAGGCCCTCCTTCACATCAAGCAGGCACTAGCTTTTGGTTTTCTTTCTCAACCATGGTTTTTGCACATAGTAATTTCTTTCACCTTTTGATTTATAGTACTTGAATTGAAAGTTGCAAGCACTTTATGATGCAAGTACTTGATTTGAAGTTTTATTACTCAATATATTTTCTTCAAGTAGTCTTTTTTTTAGAGGTTTATAATTCCTTACATAATTTAAAAAACTAACTCTAACCAATTAAAAAATCTGAAAATAAAAAAAAAAACAATAAAAAAATAGAAAATTTGAATAAACAAATCCCAAACATCACCTTTTAAGCCTAATTTGAAGTTTTTTTTGGATGGTGGTTAGTGTCAAATTTAAGCACAATCAAATAGTGGTCGGATCGAAATTCATGGACCTTTTCATCAAGCCAATCACTTCTCGCAACCCATGCCTTTTCTTTTCTCGAGCTCCATCCTATTGGTCCAAAAACATCCTTGCAAGGCTATTCAATTATACAAGTTATGACAACCGATAAGAACCAACTGCATCATCAAGTCATAACATATATATGATAGTGAACATGTACAATTACAAATTCCCAGTAGTGAGAACTTATCCCATGCATGGACCTGTTCATAACCAAACCAGTTACATTAGTCATCCATTACAGGGTTCATTTTACAAACCATTCAGATATTTCTGTACTAGATGAACCTGGTCTTTGTGGTAATGTTTTCCAGTTGTTTTTCTCTCCTACTGTCGATCAACGTATGCAGATGGGCTAACCATTCAAAGCCGATCATTTCCAGCCTATAGCTATATGCTGAATGAGACAAAATCTGACACTCTAACCAAAATGAAAGAATCAATACTCCCTCCCCAAGAACAGTGAAAATCTTTATGCAGGAACTCAGATTAATTAGTCAGTGCACCTGGCTGCAGAAAAAGATGAGAACTGAACCCGGCATTAGGTAAACTAAACCCCTTGTCAATTAGCTTCACATGATCACCCTTTTATTTTGGTATCTACAGTAAGGATATCCTTAAACCTAAACTTTCACGCATCGAGACCGAATCTGAATCTTATGTTGATATTGCAAGTATTGGACCGAGAATGAGACGCAGCAACCTTAATATTGGGCGTTGACTTTGCAGGTTTTTTTTTTGTCTACGACAGCAGGACATGCAGGTCGATGTTTCCTGGAAAGAGAGATATGGTGTCATGCTGTCATTTCCGGACTAGAATTATTAGAGATGCATAGATTTACAGAGATCATCTTTGAATTTCATTCTTCTTTGCCACGGTCTTTCGAGGTTATTCAATGGATGACCAACATACACAAACCTTGACTTGCATTGTAGGCAACAACATATGCACTCTTTCATAATAGTCAACCTTGACTAATTAAATTTACACTGCACTGCATTGCTTAACTTGGGACTCAAGTTATAACGCTATAAAAAGATTTCAATTAGATATTTAAATTTAATGCAGAAACCAACCGTGTATACTTCTTGGGTTACAGAGAAATACCTCTCCTTTTATTTTCAGGGAGCAACGAGAACGATGGTATCTTACAATTATTTTTGAAAAAATAAAATCTTAAAACTTTATTGGTTACAAAGGTGAACTACAGATCTCTCGAGGAAATAAAGATACTGCTGTCACTTAAATTGTAGCTTTATTAGCCTCAAAAGTTTAGGAGTTGTTTGGTAATGTATTCATTTTTTTTATTTTTGATACATAAAAACTGACAAAAAGTTTTCAAAACTATTTTTTTTTATATTAGAACTTGTTTAACCTATTATTTAGGACTTTGGTCGTGATTAGGCTAAAACCAAATTTGGAGCTCTCGGGTTGGTTAAAGATTGAATCCAGAGCGCCCTTGAGGCTTAGGTCAATACTGGATACCCCGGGGGTTGGATGGAGCCAAAACTAGGTCCAAGATGCCCTAAGGGCTGTGTAGGGTCGAGCCACAATGGGTCTTTGATGCCCTAGTGGTTGAGTTGGGATCGATCCCAAGCGCAAGTGGTCCTAGACCAAGTATCAAGTGTTGGCAGGGTCAAGCCCGAATCAGCCTCAGGCGATGCAGGTCGGGGCTGAGACTAGGTGTGAACATTATTGGCTACACTAGGATCAATTTGAATAAAATAAAGGCAACCAGAAATCGAGATGATGTTGGGTGTAAGGCATCTAAGAATAACAACGTTTGGAGTATATCAAAAGATTATCTCAATCCAATAACTTAAACTGTTATGTGAGGTTTCAAGATATGATTTATATTATTTTTTAATATACATCCTTAAGTGAAAGTCATTTGGGCTTGAAACTTGAACAGATTCATACTATCTTGTGTTTAATTTTTATCATATAAATGGGGATGGTAAGATTTGAACTCGTTACCGCTTGGTCATCATGACTCTAATACTATGTTAAGGAACCATCTCAACCCAATAGTTTAAGCTGTTAAGTGAGTTCTCTAGATATAATTTATATTATTCTCTAACAGAATCAAACGAGATTCTATTCAAAATATCCTAATTCAAGATTGAAGCAATCAAGAATTGAGTCGGCACTGAGTAAGAGATAGTACCATAATTTACTACTTTACATGAATATTACTTTCACTGATTTAAATATCCAAATGAGAGTAAGTTTATATTTCTTTTTAAAAATGCTCAACCAAATAAGTTTTATGAGTTTAAAAACAAGAAAATTGCAAATAAAAATAAAAAACTAGAAACAGAAACAGAAACCAAACAATACCAAACGATCTTCATTCTTTTCACCCTCCCATTTTTTTTTTACATGTTATAACATTGTTTAGTGTTTTTGAGATTAAAACACTTGACCAAACATTTCTTTTTATAGGTTTGACAAACATTTTTTTTTATAACTGTGTTATCCAAAGGTTTAAATAGATAAATCTTTTAAAAATAAATAAATAAATAGAAAGAAAAGCATCAATTAGAGCTAATTGAGTCCATTATACAACTGTAGAAAGAAAATTCCATGTAGACCCTAATAGATCAGCCTTTTATCCATCTTTGGGACTTGGGGATCGGTTCCTTCTTTTTGTCGGTTGTGGTGGGGGCACTTAAAACCAGATTTCTTGCAGGCGGGCTTCCTTCGGGGTAATCTTTCGCAAACAATGAATGGAATGTAACACAAAGATGGTCAAAAATCGTAATTAGAATAAAAAGAAATAAAATAAAGAGTGTCAACTGTTGACTAAACTAGCTCATAATTTAGAAGTGATTGTTTGGATTATCACAATTGTTTTTTCACTACTTCAAACAATACAGCTGGCCACTGATCTCCATGAACACTGTTCTAAATTCTTCAGTTTTTAATGTCAAAATGTCAAATCCCACGATCTTATAAATGCTTAGTTAACCCGTTAATCAAGAAGTACTAACCAACATCTCAATGGAAACAAATATGAGGGGAAACCCACCTTCAAATCAAGTTCTCCCATTCCTTTCTTTCCTTTCTGTCCATTTTTTCTTCTTAGAATTGGTAATGGCTCAAAACACAACGTTTATTCCAGTGAATGTAGGTTTGGTTCTTGACTTGGATTATTTGGAAGCAAATATTGCATTGAGTTGCATCAACATGGCCCTCTCAGACTTCTATGCCACTCATGGAGACTACAAAACCAGGATGGTTTTGACCACCAGGGACTCCAAGAAAGATGTTGTTGCTGCAGCTGCTGCAGGTTCTCTCCATTTCTTCTCTCTGACCTTAATTTCAATATCTAGTATCTGTTTGCTCTATTTTCGGTCATACATTGCTTATAATTCCTTTGGACTGATTATTAAAAAAGCCTTGATAGAAGATTCAGGCCTTAATTATGTAGCATAGTTATAAGACTTGGCATAAGATTTGACTTGATGCAAGACTTGAGTAGCGGTCGGCCGAGTCAACCCACATGTTAAGGTGTTATTTTTTTTAATAACAATGTTGTTTTAATTTTTTTAAATGAAATAATATGGTTTTGATAAAAAAAAAAAATTAGTTTAAAATTAAACTTAATTTAGACTGAATTTTGGATCAACGTGTCACCAGGTTGATCTCTGTAGAGGGGCAATGTTTTATAACTATTATGATTTACAGTGTTATTATATTCTGCTGGGAATGTAGTCCTTAGGGGTCATGAACGCATGAGTATGCCATCTGCCAAATATATGTATTCTCTGGAAGCATAAGAAATTGTTTTTCTATTTTTATATAACTGAAAAAGGTAACACTTTTTAATATACATGAACTTACATGCATAAAATAGATAATAAAAAAAACAAAATTAGAGTTTCACTGGAATGTCTGAAGTTGAAGAAAAAAATTTACTACATGGACCAAGCTGTTCGAAGCCAAGACAGATGATAAAGAGACATAAGAATTTAGAGAGAGAGCTACTTTTTACATATACAGAGGAATTAGGCCATTAGGACTCCCATCAGGTTTGCCAAAAACTCCAGTACTCCTAGTCCTGAGCCAGATTGAGTTTTTGATTAGATCATCAGGTTATTTAGCTTAATTTTCAAACTTAGTCGAGCTATTTTTTTTAATAATAATCAAGATATTATTCGTGGACCAGTTTATCATTAAAACTATAGTAAAACTAGAATTCAAAAAATATGTCTATGACCATGCATAAGCCTAGTATCACATGCAAAGAGGCAAAATATATAGTCATGATCTGCCCATCTTTACAAGTCAACCGCATAAATCTAGCTAACAGCTGGAGATAAAAAAAAAAAAAAGTATTAACAAGAGAAATCTTAATGATTGCTTGCTATGATTTACTGTTAGTAGGGTACTCAATCTGTCTACTTGTTAGTGATGAGTTACTTCTTTAGAGAACCTTGATTTCGATTTCTTCTCTAGTCTTTTTCATATAAAATATATGATTTATTGGTTGGATTACCAACATATTCTTGATATGAGTATTCATAAATCTATTCCATTAATCTTTAATCATTAAAGAAAAATGCTAAGTCGATCCTTTCGTTCTCGATCACCTTTGTAAATCGCAGCCTTGGACTTGATAAAGAATGTGGAAGCGCAAGCAATCTTGGGGCCGACAACATCAATGCAAGCTAATTTTGTTATTGGTCTAGGAGAAAAAGCTCAAGTGCCCATCATATCATTTTCTGCATCAAGTGATTCTCTTACTTCCACCAGGAGTCCCTATTTTTTTCGAGCTACACAAAATGACTCAAGTCAAGTCAATGGCATTGGAGCATTAGTTCAAGCCTTTGGATGGAAAGAAGCAGTACCTATCTACATGGACAACGAATATGGAGAGGGAGTTATACCTTATTTAACTGATGCTTTGCAAGCAGTTGATGCTCATGTACCCTACCGGAGTGTCATTTCTCCATCGGCCACTGATGATCAAATTGCTGAGGAGCTTTACAAGTTGATGACAATGCAAACAAGAGTTTTCATTGTGCACATGTTTGCCTCTCTTGGCGCTCGGCTTTTTGTCAAAGCTAAAGAGATTGGGATGATGAGTAAAGGCTACGTTTGGATCATGACTGATGGGCCGACTGTAGGTCTCTCAACCTCACCAGATCCTTCTGTCATTGATTCTATGCAAGGGGTATTGGGTATTAAACCTTATATTCCGAAAACAACGGAGCTTGGAAATTTTCGGTTACGGTGGAAAAGGAAATTCCAACAAGATAATGCAGACATGGTTGATGCTGAGTTAAACATTTATGCACTACAAGCCTACGATGCTACTGTAGCATTGGCCATGGCAATTGAGAAAGCTGGTACAACAAACTTAGGCTTTCGAGAGGCAAATGTTTCTAACACTTCAGTAACTGATCTAGAAAATCTGGGAATCTCTCAAAATGGTCCAAACCTCCTCCGAGCATTATCAAACACTAGTTTTAAAGGTGTAACTGGAGATTTCTTCTTCATTAATGGACAGTTACAGCCATCGGCTTTTGAAATAGTTAATATGAATGGAAATGGAGAAAGGAGGATAGGATTTTGGATACCGAGAAAGGGGCTCGCAAAAACCCTTAACTCGATAGCAAATACCACGAGTACTTATTCTACTTCCAAGTCCAGTCTTGCACCTGTTATATGGGCAGGGGATTCAACTTCTATTCCCAAGGGCTGGGAGATTCCGACAAATGGGAAGAAGTTGCGGATAGGAGTACCGAGATCAAGCACTTTCGGTCAATTTGTGAAGGTGACAACAGATCTCAATTCCAATATGACAACAGTCACAGGATACTGCATAGCTATATTCGAAGCTGCAGTTGACGCATTACCTTATGCCATAACTTATGAGTACATCCCCTTTGTCAAGCCTGATGGGAGGTCTGCTGGAACTTACAATGATCTGGTCTATCAAGTGTATTTAAAGGTAAAACCCCTCTCATGTTTCTATATTATGCTTAATCACATTAGCAGCATTCCTATAGGTAACGCATTACTGTAAACAGAGTTACGACGCTGTGGTCGGAGATACAACTATCATAGCCAACAGGTCCAAGTACGTCGATTTTACATTGCCTTACACGGAAAGTGGCGTCTCCATGATCGTTCCAATCAAAGACAGCAGAAACAAAAATGCTTGGGTTTTCTTGAAGCCTTTGACTTGGGACCTTTGGGTCACAAGCTTTTGTTTCTTTGTTCTCATCGGATTTGTGGTCTGGGTTCTTGAACACGGAATAAATGAAGATTTTCAAGGGCCTCCTTCGCATCAAATAGGCACTAGCTTCTGGTTTTCTTTCTCAACCATGGTTTTTGCTCATAGTAATTTCACTTCACCTCTTGAGTTTTTAGTTCTCAAAGCACTTGAATCTCAAACACTGACTTGATGTTTATGATACCTATGTTTTTTATGTTACAGGGGAGAGGGTGGTTAGCAACTTGGCTAGAATAGTTGTAACCATATGGTGTTTTGTTGTACTCATTCTTACTCAAAGCTACACTGCCAGCCTAAGTAGCGTGCTTACCGTTCAGCAGCTCCAACCTACAGTTACTAATGTTGATGAGCTCATTAAAAAGGGGGAGTTTGTGGGATACCAGCCGAACTCTTTTGTGTTGGGAATCCTGAAAAACTTGGGTTTTGATGACTCCAGGCTTATGGCTTATAATACTCCAGAAGAATGCGACGAGCTTTTTTCCAGAGGTAGTGGAAATGGTGGTATTGCTGCCGCATTTGATGAAGTGCCATACATGAAATTCTTTCTATCTATGTATTGCTCGAAATATACAATAATTGAGCCTACATTTAAAACAGGCGGTTTCGGGTTTGTAAGATCACTTCTCTTCCTTCCTCCTGCTCTTCTTGTCTCTATCTGATATATCCTTCGTGTATGAGCACACAAAATTTCTCATGTGGGATCATTCTTTTTTGCGTTTCAGGTCTTCCCTAAAGGTTCACCTCTTGTAGCTGATGTATCAAGGGCAGTTCTAAATGTGACCGAAGGAGATAAGATGAAGGAAATTGAGGATGCATGGCTTGGCACACAAAGCAGTTGTCAAGAATCCAGCACCTCAGTTTCATCTAATAGCCTTAGTCTCAAGAGTTTTTGGGGATTATTTCTTATTACTGGCATTGCTTCAATTTCAGCTCTCATGATCTTCACAACCATATTTGTTTACGAGCACAGAGCAGTACTCTTGCAGCCCTCTGATTTAAGAGCAACAACAGTGGAGCAGAGTTCTTGTTTTGTTCAGAATCTTCATTCAAATGGACTTAACATCCAGTAGAAGTGAGCTGAATCCGATCCACATAGCTATACCTGGAGATCTTCCACCGGCAGACAATGATGATGATCAAGATCCAAATGCACAGCAACCCGATCAAGAGGAAGTACAAAATATCTATCAGCTTGTCGTCCCAAATCAAGAGCAACTCTAGGTGTGGTAGAAGATATTCTTAAAAAAACAAAACTGAACGAGAAAAATTTGAGAGAAAGGATGTTTTTGCATTAAGTGTTTTCTCCAAGATACATTCTTATTCTTTTTTGTATTACATCTCTCAAATTCTGATTACAAAATTATTTATAAGTAAAAAGTCTTAGACAATCATATAATTAATTTAACAAAAGGAAAACCTAAACTGATAAGGAAAAAAATTCTGCCAACTCAACCGATTGACCATTTCTGAACCGGTCAACCGATTCATTTAATTCAATCGGTAGACCGGTTTCTCTATTTTTCAGAAAAACCAAAATTTGGTTTACTTTTATTAAGAAAGAGTCCAGTTTATATGTAAATACATTATAGGGATAGTTATTATGTGTAATACATTCCACTATTGTATTGTATACAACCCTAAAAGTATAAATACAAAGGGATGGTTGGTTTATCAATCATTCATCACAATTATACAAAAGACTATCTCTCTAATCTTAACTTGGTATCAGAGCAAAACAATCATCTAACAACCTTCTTTCCCAGCAGCCTTCTTTAAAAACTTTTTCCTTACATTCGGTTCTCTTCTTCCATTCTTTCCCAGTAGTCTTCTTTAAAGACTCCTTCCTTACATCCGGTTCTCTTCTTCCATTCTTTCCCAGTAGTCTTCTTTAAAGACTCCTTCCTTACATCCGGTTCTCTTCTTCCAGCAAATATCAAGAACGTCATCTGCAACTTTCTTCCCTTCTTAAATATCAAGAACGTCATCTGCCAAACTTCTTTCCCTTATGGACAATCAAGAACTTCATTATTCTGCTACATCTGCACCCCAATCTTTTTACTCTATTATGGCGCCGACAACCACCTATGGTGTGTCCCCTACTCCTGCCATCATATCTCTCCCTAACACGCAACAGGTAATGTCTTTAAAACTCTCCAATACAAACTTTTTGTATTGGAGGATGCAGATGAAGTCGTTCCTCTTGGGCCAAGGCGTATACTCGTTTGTTGATGGCACATCAACATGTCCTCCTTCTCATCTGGAATCTGCTGTGGTATCTTCATCCTCTGTCAATTCTGCATACTTAACATGGAAGCAGCAAGATCACTTAATCATGAGTGCCCTCTTATCCTCTCTCTCAGTGGAAGTTTTGCATTTAGTTATGGATTGTAACACCTCCCATAATATCTGAAGAACGCTGGAAATAGCTCTTGCGTTTCCTTCAAATTCCAGGATCATGCAACTTCACGGTTCCTTCCAAGAGTTACGCCAGCATGATGATTCTGCCAGCACCTACTTGCAGAAGGCAAAAGCATTGTTTGATGAACTTGCTGCGGCTGGCAGACCAATCTCCTTGGCAGAATTCAACCTATATGTGTTTCGGGGGTTACGTAGTGAATTTAAAGATCTTGTCACCAGCTTGTCCACCAAGGCTGATCCCATCTTCTACACTGATCTCCATAGTAGTCTACTTACACATGAATTTCTCCACAAAGCTGCTCTCCAACCAACCATAACAACACCTCTGTTACCAACCCCAACGCAGCAACTAGCTGCTTTCTTTATGCAGAATCACTCTGACTTCAATAATGCTAAAAGAGGCTGTTTTTGTGGGGGCTGGAGAAATAATAATAATCACAACAATGCTTATTGTGGAAATAATGGAAACAATAGCTATACTTCAGGTCAACAATTTGGGCAACAGGGACACCGATTCTCCTCAGGACAGTTTTCTGGATCTCCCTCTCGGCTATCAGGACAATTTGGGCAACAAGGTAATCGTTTTGGTGGGTATAATCACAGTGTAAAATGTCAGCTGTGTTATGAATATGGGCATACTGCCTAACAGTGCTCTCAGTTGGCTAATCATCATCTCCAAGCCAATGCCAATCTTGCATTCAATAATGCTCCCGCAACATCACCTGTCACATGGTTTCCTGATACGGGAGCAAATCATCATGTAACGCCAGATATTGCTACTATGACGAGTTTAGAACCTTACTTTGGTAATGATCATCTGCATGTTGGTGATGGTAAGGGCCTTGTTATTTCCAATATTGCTCATTCTAAAATTCATTCCCCAAAACACACCTTTACTTTATCCAATATTTTACATGTTCCTGCCATTAAAAAACCTCTGCTGTCTGTTCAAAAATTTTGCCTTGAGAATAACGTGTTTTTTTGAATTTCATTCCTGTCTATTTTATGTTAAGGACCTCATGACAAAGAAAGTGCTTCTTTCCGGTCAGAGTAGAGATGATCTATATGTTTTGTCCGAGTCGTCTGCCATGTCATTGCCTCAGGCTTTCTCATCTACATGTCTCTCTACTTCCGCTGATATCTGGCATCGTCGACTTGGGCATCCAAGCCCACGCATTCTGCATTTGTTGGTGAAAAATAAAAAAGTGTCATGTACGTCAAATTTTTTTTATTTTAATTGTCCTGCATGTCCTCTGGGCAAGTCATGTCGTTTGACTTTAAAAATTACGGGTCATCAAACTCTAGCTCCTCTTGATTTAATTTTTAGTGATGTCTGGGGTCCCTCCCTCTCCTATGTTGTCATTAGACGGTTTTTGGTATTTTGTTATTTTTGTGGATGTTCATACAAAGTTTATTTGGTTTTATCCGATGGTTGCTAAGTCTGATGTTTTTAATATTTTTCATCAATTTCAGGCACTCGTTGAGCGTCAATTTGCTTTAAAAATAAAATCTGTTCAAACAGATTGGGGTGGTGAATACCAAAAACTCAATACGTATTTTAAAACAATTGGTATTCATCACCGTGTGATTTGCCCGCACATCCATGAACAAAATGGCATGGTTGAACGTCGTCATAAACATATTGTCGAAACTGGACTTACCCTTCTTGGGCAATGTCACGCTCCCTTTAAATATTGGAGTTATGCTTTTGAAAGTTCTGTTTACTTGATTAATCGCATGCCGACTCGGGTTCTTAATTATAAGAGTCCTTTCGAATGTCTTTTAAAATCATCTCCTGATTATCCTTTTCTTCAAACATTTGGGTTTCTTTGTTTTCCATTCCTCCGTCCATACAATACTCATAAGTTAGATTTTCGTTCATCTGCTTGTGTTTTTCTAGGATATAGTAACTCTCATTTAGGTTATCGATGTCTTGGCTTGTCATCCAAACATATTTATCTTTCTCGTCATGTCCGGTTTCATGAACATGTTTTTCCTCTAGGTAAATCTAAACAGATTGCAGTCCCACCTATAAATTCTACTGCTGCCACTATACTGGTTACTTTATATCATCCAAAGCCATCATCTCCAACCCTTCCACCATTACCCCCCACACCACCTACATCTCATTTGGCTCCCTTACCATTATCTGCATGTTATTATCATGATCAGGCTATAGGTACAGATTCAGATTCGCCACCCTCGCATGCAGTACAGGTTCAGCTTGCTCCTGCTAGCTCCCCTGCTGGTTCCCCTATTCTAGCGGTGACTCCAGCAGATTCTACAGCTTTTTCTACCCCACGACCTGCACATATATTGAGCTCCTCATCAGGTTTTTCCTCTGATTCCTCTCATGGAATTAATCTACGTGTTGATTTGTCCAAATTCCAGCTTCAGCAGATACCGGCCAGTGTTGATAACAACTTCTCTCAGCCGGCCCACCTCCATCCTATGTTGCTTCGACCACGTCCACCCAAGGATGCTAACTTCAGTGTTGTAACTTCCTCCCGGGTTGCAACATTACCTCAACAGGAGCCACTGTCTTTTAAGGATGCCAACAGGTATTTGGTTTGGCATAATGCCATGCAGGAGGAAATTCGGGCACTTCACTCTAATCACACTTGGTCATTGGTGCCCTCTCATCCGTCTATGAATGTGATTGGTAGTAGGTGGGTGTACAAGATTAAACGCCATGCCGATGGTCGGATTGACCAATATAAAGCACGATTGGTTGCCCGCGGCTTCTCTCAGCAAGAGGGGATTGATTATTTGGAGATGTTTAGCCCGGTGGTTAAGCCTACAACGGTACGTCTTGTGCTCACTATTGCTGTGTCGTATGGTTGGAATATTTACCAGTTGGATGTTTATAATGCTTTCTTGAATGACATTATTCAAGAGGAGGTATACATGGCACAACCACCAGGGTTTGCTAATTCTGCTAAATCATCTTATGTGTGTCCTCTTCATAAATCTTTGTATGGCTTGAAACAAGCACCTCGAGCTTGGTACAACAGGTTGAGTGAGTTCCTCTTTTCCATTGGATTTCAGGCATCCAAGGTTGACACTTCTCTGTTTATTCTCTCTCTTAATGGTGCCATGATTTATCTACTTGTGTATGTGGATGATATTTTACTGACCGGGAGTAACTCAGCCTTGCTTCATAGATTGATTACTTTACTGCAAACAGAATTTAAGCTTCGGGATTTGGGCTATGTTCATTTCTTCTTGGGCATTGAAGTTAAACCTACAGCTATGGGTCTCTTATTAAGTCAACATAAGTATGCACTCGATATTATCCAACGAGCAGGTATGGCTTCCTGCAAACCGGTTGATACTCCTCTGTCTACCTCCTCTAAACTAGGAATTGTGCCTGGTACTCTTCACTCTGATCCGACACGGTATCGACAGATTGTTGGAGCACTGCAATATCTTACTTTCACTAGACCTGATATTTGCTATGCAATCAACAAAGTATGTCAATTTATGCATGCCTCTACTGATGATCACTGGGCTGCTGTTAAACGTATCCTACGTTACCTATAGGCTACAGCAACCTGTGGTCTGTACATTACTCGAGACTCTCTCTTGACTCTTCATGGTTTCACAGATGCTGATTGGGCAGGTAGTATTGACGATCGAAAATCAACAGGTTGGTATCTTGTGTACCTTGGTTTTACACCTATCTCATAGAAATCCGGGAAACAACGCACTGTTGTTAGATCTTCTACAAAAGCAGAATACAAAGCCTTGGCTGATGGTACTGCTGAAATTTTGTGGATTCGTTCTTTATTGGCAGAACTTCGGATTTCCACTTCGTCCATGACCACGTTATGGTGTGATAACTTAAGGGCTACTTTCTTATCTGCCAATCCGGTGTTCCACACTCGTACTAAACATGTTGAAGTTGATTATCATTTTGTCCGTGATCGCGTTGCTAAGAGAGAAATTCAGGTACGATTCATCTCTTCAAAGGATCAACTCGCGGATGTTCTTACCAAGCCTCTCCCTCCAGTCTCATTTGCTTATTTTAGATCCAAGCTTCGGGTGGAATCTCCACCTTCAGCTTGACGGGGTGTATTAAGGAAAGAGTCCAGTTTATATGTAAATACATTATAGGGATAGTTATTATGTGTAATACATTCCACTATTGTATTGTATACAACCCTAAAAGTATAAATACAAAGGGATGGTTGGTTTATCAATCATTCATCACAATTATACAAAAGACTATCTCTCTAATCTTAACTACTTTCAACATCCCTCCTTAAACTTGATTTCTTTATAACTACTAGCATATCTCTCGTCTTGGCAAAAACATCATGTTTGACTGGCTTTCTTCCATTCTATGCTTTTTGTGGAGTCATGCCATTCCAGCCTTTCGTAGGATACCTATTTGACAATTAAAAACATAATCTACAGCTTCAACCCAAAACTTCTTAGGCATCTTCTTAGTTTTGAGCATGCTTCTCATCATGTTGAGAATTCTTCTATTCTTTCTCTCCACCACACTATTTTGTTGTAGGGATCTAAGCACTGTTAGGAGTCTTTTCATAACTTGAGCTTTATAAAACCCATTAGAACAAAATTCACCCCCTATCTGTCCTAAGTGATTTTATAGAGTAACCACTTTTTTTTTCAAATAATGCCTTAAACTTTTTAAAATAATTAAATACATTAGACTTTTCATTTAAGAAATATACCCATATTTTTCTACTATAATAATTAATAAAAAATAGAAAATATAGATTTTTATCAAATGAGTATGGCTGAATAGGACCACATATATTTGTATGTATCTCTTGTAGGGGTTGATTTGCTCTAGATGTAGACTTATTTGGAAAGCTCATGGGAAATTGTTTGCCCTCTAAACATTCTACACACAACTGAGTTGAATATATAATGAATGATAGACTGATATAAGCTCATGGGAAATTTATCTTCCTGTTAGCTACGATTGAAGAAATGAAAATAATAAATAGTCATCGTATCTTGATATCCATATATCATGAAAGCAAAGTCTGACCCTAGCTTGATTAAAAAATAATAATAATAATCAAGGGCCAGCTAATGCTTGAATTTTAACATTCAAGGTGTTATAAAATAATATAAATAGTATACTAGACCTTGTTATCTAATACAAATTATCTCTATATTCTTGTTTTTTCTTAATTGATTTTTTACACACTCAAAACCCCTAACTCTCTCATGATAGAAGGGAGACATGGATGCCAGTTAAAGTACAAACTCGTTAGCATACCCTGTACTGATTAAAGTCAGCTGATATGAAGTATTTCAATATCTTAAGCTATTGTAGAAGATAGATGATTGGGATTGGGATTTCAGATGGCAAAAAAGAAGTAGGTGGCAGTATAATTTGAACTTGATATATATGAGATGGTGCTGTGTCTTGAAAACAAATTTTATGACATAACAAAGGATGCTACGTTTTTTTTTTTTATAAATAAAATAAAGCCTGTTAAAGGCAGGATAAACAACCAAATGGTTTCGAGTTTAACAAATTCAGCACACAAAAACAGAAGTAATCAAGGTAATCTGAACTACAGGAATCACAAGACTACAGAGATTTCATTGATTTAGGTTTCTCTAATAAAAACATTTAGACATTAATCCCTAAAAATAGAATATTTTATCGCTTTTGGTTTTTTAATAAAAATAAATAAAAATAAAAAATTTCATTGATTTTGACTTTTTAATAAAAGATTGATGTTAACCCTTAAAAATATGAGATTTCGTCTTGGTATTGAATTATACTCAAACCACTGCTACTGCAAACTAGTTAAAGTCAACGAAGTTAAAAAATGGAAAACAACATGTACTTGAAGTTGCTTCTGCAACAAAAGAAACAGAAATGGTTGTTAATATTATCTTCAACTTTATTGCTTCTTACTACAGATATATAGGCCTTCCCATTTCCATCTCCTGACAATTGTCATTTCCAGCACATATTGCACCACAGTGGCCATTCAACAAACGATGCTTCGTCGAAAGGATGCTCTACATTATCTTAATTAGTAAGTGAAATACACGACTGGCGTATACAAATCTTGTCTTGAATCGAAGGAAATCAAGCGAGCACTGTTTGATGATTGTTTGCCAAGAAAAAAAATCGAAAAGATCCAAAAAATATGATGATGTGAGGGAGAAAATGTACACTAGATGACACATTAGAGGTTTTTAAGCATACATAATAGGATCGATTAAGACTTCATGGGATGATAATTAATTTATTGAATTAGCATTTTTCCCAGAAAAGTAGCTGCAATAAGGAATCAGATAACTTTCTTTCTTTGTTTTGTTGTTATAAGTATGATTAGGGCACTCTCTATCAGCTCTCCCTCTCAATCGAGTTTTAAATAAATTATTCACAGTCGGATTGATGTATTCATATAAAAAAAAAAGTTTTTGCAATTTTATTTAGATTTGAATTTAAAATAATAATCCTGAAAACAAAACTATTTATCATTTAAGCCAACACTTCAAAAAGTCTAACCGATTGCGAAATGAGAGACAAAGGAACATATTTGATCAGAACCAATACTGGTAAGTGAGCTAGTAGCTACGCAAGCAATAGTCAAGTAGTAAAGAGTTAACTAGGAAAAAAAAAACATTCCTAATTTGAATTTTACCACTTGTATATTTCAATCGAAAGTGTGTGATAGACTGAGAACCTTGAGTGAGTGTGCTCTTTCCCATGGTTTGGCTCTTGAAAGTAACTATTTATAACCAATGGATTATGTCCAAAAATGTGCCCATGATATTAAAAAAAAAAAAAACAACCAAGAGTATTTTGCAATGCATGTTTTTGTATGGTGAAGGAGCTGGTAAACTAAGGTGAAGTTTGAGTCCCCACCCAATAACGTGCATATGGACCTTTTCCTCTCTATGTTCTAGCTAGCGGTGAGAAATTATAGCACGGACCTGGTTCCTTACCCAACTAATCACATTAGCCATCCATTACAGGTCAAATGCACCAACCAATCAGACGATTTTGACCCATAAGAACCTTTTTGTGCACCAATTTCCAGGTGTTTTAACCTCCTACAAATTCTCCCCTTCGAGTTGTTGTTATCATCTGGTTCAAGGCTTTTCTCATTTCATATATTAATTAACTATAAACTAAAAAAAGCAGGGGGGTTTTAGTGTACCCAGCCTCCTCACAAATCACTAGTGTTTTGTTTTGTCGTTTTTTTTTTCAATTAATATTTTTTTTTGTTTAATTTTGATTTTTTTTCTATTTATTTATCATACTCTTATAATATTGATTTTAGGTTTGATGGGTTATGATTTGACAGATTAACTCGATTGACTCAGATTTTTTTCTTTTTCAAAATTAATTTCTTTTCTTCTAATTTCATTCTTTAATATTGATTTGATTGAGAATTAAATTTCATGATTTGCTTTATTTAGTTTTCATTAGGTTATCTTGATCTCATGACACGAGAATAATACTTAACGGATTAACCCGAATTAACTCGGATTGTTTTTTGTGTCTTTTATTTAATTATTTTTTTTTCAATTTTATCATTCAACATTAAGTTAGTTGAGAATTGAGCTTCATAATCTATTTTGATTTGCTTTTGTGAGAATATCTTGGTCTTAAGATCAAGGTCACGAGTTTTGAGATTTTAACCCTGATTAAATCAAGTCGTTTTTTTTTTCTTTCTGAGAGGTTATATCGGTCTCATTACCTAGGTCATGAGTTCTTCAACATTGAACTTATTTGTTATGAAGTTGTCCTCGTCTCATGACTTGGGTCATGAGTTTGGCGGGTTAACCCAATTGACTTATTTTTTTTTAAATTGACTTTTTTTTCCAATTTCATCAATTAATTTTGTGTTTAATTGGGAATTAGGCTTCATGGTTTGTTTTTTTATGTTATCCTGGTCTCATGACTCGATAATAGTGCTTAACGGTTAACTCGACTTATTTTTTATGTCATTTTTTTAATTAAGATTTTTACAAATTTCATCATTCAACATTAGGTTGTACAAGGGCGATTGAGAATTGAGCTTTATAATTTATTTTGAATTTCTCTATATGGTGTTATCTTGGTCTCAAGATCAAAGTCGCGGATTTAACAGGTTAATCCAGGTTAAATCAGATAATTTGTTTTTAATATTTTTCTATAAGGTTATCTTAGTTTGATGACCTAGGTCATGAGTTTAGTAGATTGACTCAGGTTGTTTTTCATGTTCTTTTTTTAATTGATTTTTTTAATCTCATCCTTCAATATTGGGTTGGTTAGGGATTGGATTTTGTAATTTTTTTTTATTTTATTTTCATGGGGTTATCTCGGTCTTATGACCCGGGTTGCAAGTTTGACATGTTAACCCGGGTTGTTTTTTAGGTCCTCTTTTTAATTGATTTTTTTTTTCAATTTCATCCTTCAATATTAGGTTGATTGGAAATTAGGCTTAATAATTTATTTTGATTTGCTTTCTATAGGGTTATCATAGTCTCATAACCCAGGTCATGAATTTAACACGTTAACCTGGGTTGTCCAAGGTCAATCCAACATATTGTTATTTTAATAGTAAGAAAAGATATTATCTTAAAATTTTGTTTAGTCAAAATTTGTTTTCACGAGTTGTATGGGTTGTTTTTGGCCTAATAAAATCAATCGGGTTACATCGGGTAAACCCTTACACAATTTAATTTTTTTCTGCTAGGAAAAAAACATTAGCAACATTTGAATATTTGTTTTTACGTTCAACAAAAAATTTACTTGACCCGTAGTGTAGCGCTGGTCAATCATCTAATAGCCATTTATTTGGTGTTGTTTCAAAAAACTTGAGTCTATGACACTAACTCTATTGTCAGTTGGAGATTAGACATCAATCACTTTCAATTTTTTTATTCTTAATTTCTATTTAAGTAAAAAAAAATCTAGCATATTTTATATTGTATATTCCTTCCTAAAATCTCCCTTAGAACAGTCAATAGTTAGGGCTCTAATTTCAATGGTTCAACATAAAAGGAAAATTCATGGATTTAATCATAAATTAACCACTCTAATTTACTAGGCATAACTATTTGTCACGACTCAAATTCCAGATCCATGACTGGCAATGCAAGAGTGGTGCCAGCAAGACACCACACCTACGCCAAATCTCAGAACATACATATCATAAAACAAATTATATAAAATATATAGCATTTCATAAACTTTCAAAATATCTCTTCATCAGATAAAAACAAAACGAGGGTTTGTAATACGTGTTACATTATATAAAACCCAAACTTTAAATAAAATAGTGTAATAGTGGAGCACTCTAAGACAAATTAAAAGTAAACCTTGCGGAAACAAGCAAGACATGCCAAACAAAAGTGAAGAAGCTGAAACAAACAACAAGGTCAACCTGCTAACATAAACTAAAAACCTAAAAATAATATAAAATGAGGGGTGCGTTCAATCAACTCAGTGAGGAAATAACATTTAATATACATCTTAGATATTAATAATTTGTAAGTCATACATATCTTGATATAAACATATATACTAAGCATATTAATATAGTAGTGGAATACATGTCAGAGATCAGATGAAACCCGAAGATAATCAGATGACATAAAAGGTGACCACTTTAGGATAATTAGTCGTGCATAGGCTGGTGCCTCTCTCACCAGCTAGGAATACAGATACGATGTGCACAAAGACTAACTACACTTTGTTAGTATGGAGTTACAGACAAGTTCGATATTCAAACATAACATATATTCATATAATTATCAAAGCAACTGAATGTTATATCAAATATAATTTAATGTGAATACATATTCAAGAAACTAATGAGTACTTGGAAAATAAATCAACATATATATATATATATATTCAAGAATATCAACATGCATAATTTATTTATATTACATGTATATTAAATATTATTCTACTCACCTGAAAAAAATATAGAAATAAAAGAAATATTAGATGAAAGACCCGAAAATTCTATTGAAATCGTTAGAAGAACCTACAACAAAAATACATAATAAACTAAAAAACAACACAAATAAAAGATTCTAATGCATAAAAGAAAATCAGGTTTAGTCTCCTAAGTTTAGGGACTAAAATGACAAACTTCCAAAAAATAGGGACTAAAACGTGATTTTACCAAGATTGGAGGACCAAACTGTAAATACATAACCATACTGAAATTTCACCTATAGTCCATCCTCAACTCGGTCCAGAATCTCAATTTACATTCCAGTGACCAAATTGCAAATTTTCCAAAGTTCAGTGACTAAATTGTAAATTTCCAAAATTGAGGGGCTAAATTGTAAATTCCATATATCAATTATCAAAATGAGATTCATCACCATTAACCTAATAATAATACTGCCTATAATTTCAAAATACATTTCAAGGGTCAAATTATAATATTCCAAAGTTTAGGGATTAATAGAAATTTTCATAAATCAAGGATCAAAATTAAATTTTTTATCCTCAACCTCCAGAGCATTATGTCCATATTTTCCACCAAAGTTGAAACAAATTTCTCAACCCATAACACTTCATCAAAATCATCACAAAACCCTAATCTCTTTTTTAATTCTTCCATAAACAAACCATAATCGAAAATAATATGAGATGGAACCACTTACTTGCTTCTTCAACCTTTCTTGAACTAAACTAAAGCTTAAAAATGAAAATCTCTCTGTGTAAATGGGTGTAGGTCATGATAAGAAGGAAGAAAAGAAGAGAGCGAGATGATAATATTTTAAAACTTCATCTAATAACTTGAGTTGAGTTGAGATGAAAATACAAATTATCCAACTTTTTTTTTTCTTAATTGTTTTCTTACACACTTGAACCCCAAGTCTCTCATGATAGAAAGGAGAAATGGATGTCAATTAAACTACAAACTGCAAGTGAGCTAGTAGCTCAATTGGTAAAGAGTTAACTAAGAGGAGATGACATCCCTAGTTTGAATCCCACCACTTGAATTTCCCAACCAACATGTAAGTGTGTAATTGACTAGGGACCTCGAGTTGGCAGGCTCTTTCTAGTGGTTTGGCTCTTGAAATGGTCATCGATCATGGGTACCCACTTGTGAGTCGCGTCTAGAAATATATATATATATATATATATATATATATATATATATATAAACTACAAACTTATAAGCATACTTAATGTGAGCTCATATGAAGTATTTCAATATCTTAAGCTAGTTTAGAAGATGGATGATTTAGATTTAGATAGCAAACAAGAAGTAGGTGATAGTATAAACCCCATTTGTTTTTGTGTTTCAAAGCGTTTTTGAAAAAAATTGATTTTTTTTCTTTACTTCAAATTAATTTTTTGGTGTTTCCAGATTGTTTTGATGTGCTGATGTCAAAAATAATTTTTTAAAAATAAATAAAAAATATTATTTTGATACAATTAAAAAAATATATTTTAAAAAACAACTACTACAACGCTTAGAAACACCTCAAGTCTGAGATGGCGCAGTGTGTCTAAAGCAAATTTGTGACATGACAAAGGATGCTTCGTCGAAAGGATGCTATTCATCATCTTTGTAAGTGAAATAGACGACTTACATATACAAATCTTGTCTTGAATCGAAGAAAATCAAGCGTGCACTGTTTGATGCTTGTTTGACAAGAAAAAATTCGAAAAGATCCAAAACAATATGATGATGCAAGGGAGAAAATGCATGCTAGACAACACATTAGTGTTTTTTAAGCATAAAATAATATAATAGGATTGAGACTTAATGGGATGATAATTAATTTATTGAATTAGATTTTCCCATAAAAGCTATTGTTTGGCTGCAATAAGGAATAAGGAATCGGATACCTTTCTTTCTTTGTTTTGTTGTTATAGGCATGATTAGGGCACTCTCTGTCAGCTCTCCCTCTCAATCGAGTTTTAAATAAATTATTCACAGTCGGATTGAAGTATTCATATTTTATTTTATTTTTGCAATTTTTTCTAGATTTGAATTGAAAATAATAATCCTGAAAACAAAAATATTTATCATTTAAGCCAACACTTCAAAAAGTCTAACAAGTATGAAGCAACCATACGTACGTCCACTGATTTAATTAGTCAAGGTAACCGATAGTGAAATCAGAGACAAGGAACATATTTGATCGGTAACAGCAGACAAGCCAGGGGGAAAAGTCATACAAATACTTGTCATCTTGACATGTATAACAAGAAAAATAAGAAAAGGGAAATGACTTTTTGTTCCTCCTGTCCTCTCAATCTCTTTTCGTATGAAGTGTGATTTGCTTCCAATGTTTTAGGAACTATATATGTTAAGCAATTATTTGATATTTTTCTAAATCTAATTTACTTAACCATATCCCAACATCCTTCCATGTTTTGGACTTCTTTTACATTACAATTCGGGGAGGGATAGTTTTCAAGGAAATTTCATAGCATGAAATTTCCTTGCAACAAAAATCAGTAAACCCCTCTCCTGTTTTTGAAAGCTTAAATTAATGGTTGGGCCCTCGGAGGGATAGTTTTCAAGGAAATTTCAAAGCATGAAATTTCCTTGCAACAAAACTCAGTAAACCTCTCCTGTTTTTGAAAGCTTAAATTAATGATTGGGCCCTCTCCACCCACTGTTCTGAGATCTTCTTCTAGGCTTTAAGGATCCACATATTTGAAGTACCCTACAGGCCACAGCCTTATATAAATAAGAGAGAGTTCTTTCAAGCTTAAACCAACAAACTGGAATCAGCTCAACCACAAGTAGACAACAATATGATCAGGAAAAAGTACCCTTCAAAGCCTGCTCTCTCTTTCTTTTCCCTTCTTTATTTGAAGATTTTCTTCTTTGAAATGGGAATGGCCAAGAACTCGACATCTATAATCCCAGTGAATGTAGGTGTGCTTCTTGACTTGGACAATGACTTGGATGGCAAGACTGGGTTGAGTTGCATCAATATGTCCCTCTCAGACTTCTATGATACTCATGGTGATTACAAAACCAGGCTGGTCCTCGTCACCAGGGACTCCGAGAACGATGTTGCTGGTGCAGCTGCTGCAGGTTCCCTCTCTCTCCCTCCTCTTTCTTGATTCTGTAGTCAGCTTGCTTCAGTTATATATCATTGCTCAAACTATGTTTTATGTATGCACTAAGGTTAAAACCCTCGTCCGTTAAATTTAGACGGATGATTCATGAGAAACTTCTGTATCACAATCTCTCATTAAATCTAAAATGATATCGTGGACCTTAACGGTGCTGTTTTAATAATACATCTCGATTATTATATATATATATATATATATATATATATATATATATATATATATATATAAAATGATATCGTGGAGAGCAAATCCAACACCTCCTCAGCCAACACCTAAAGATTTAATGCTTGTTATCTAATTAAGCCTTAGTTCACTATATATGATTATGGACCGAGCTAATAAAATTATTATATATCATTATATTTGTCCACATCATTTTATTAATTGCTGTATTGTTAATTATGTCATTTCATAATAATTATTATATTATTAAATGTGAAAAACATTAAAAAAAAACTAAAAGAGAAGGAATTTTACTTACTCTTTCTCACAAAATATAGTGTTTTTATTTTTATTTTTATAATATAATCTTTTTTTTTCAATTTCAATTCCATCCTTCAACATTAGGTTTATTGGGGATATTGAACTTCATAATTTGTTTTAATTTACTTTTTATAAGGTTATCCTAATCTTATAATTTGAACCTTGGATTTGACAAGTTATCTCAGTTAACTCAAGTTTTTTTCTACCTTTTCTAATTGGTTTTTTTCTCTCTCTTTAAATTTCATCATTTAACATTGGGTTGATTGAAAATTAAGTTTCATGATTTACTTTCTATAAGGTTATTCTTGTCTCATGACTCGAGTCATGAGTTTGGTTGGTTAACTCAGTTTGATTCGAGTCATTTTTTATGTTTTTTTAATTAATTTTTTAGTTTCAATTCTATCATTTAATATTAGGGTTATTAGGGATTGAACTTCATAATTTTTTTCAATTTATTTTTTATGAGGTTATCCTAGTTTCATGATCTAGGCCACAGATTTAACAAGTTAACTCGGTTGACTTGAGTTTTTTTTCTCCTTTTCCTAATTAACTTTTTTTCTTTTAATTTCATCCTTCAATATTAGGTTGATTGAGAATAAGTTTCGTGGTTTGTTTTGGTTTGCTTTCTATAAGATTATTCCTATCTTATGATTCAGGTCACGAGTTTGACGAGTTATCTTGGGCTGACTCGAGTTATTTATTTGTATCCTTTTTTATGGATTTTTCAATTTCAATTTCGTTCTTCCATATTAGGTTTATTCATAATTTTTTTCAATTTAATTTTTATGAGGTTATCCCAGTCTCATGATTTGGGCTGCGAGTTTGACGAGATAACTTGATTGACTTGAGTTTTTTTTTTTCCCTTTTCCTAATTGAATTTTTTTCTCAATTTTATCCTTTAACATTGGGTTAATTGTGAGTTATGTTTCAAGATTTGTTTTAGTTTGTTTTCTATGAGGTTATTTTCATCTCATGACTTGGGTAATAAATTTGACAGGTTAACCTAGGTTGACTCGAGTATTTTTTGTGTCTTTTTTTTTTATCTAAATATTTTTCAATTTTATCTTTCAATACTTGGTTGATTGGGGATTGAGCTTCATAATTTGTTTTAATTTTTTTTTCTATTGGATTATTTAGATCTCATGACCAAGGTCGTGAGTTTAGTAGTTTATCTGGGTTTACTTAGGTCATTTTTTTTAATTGATTTTTTTTATTTCATCCTTCAACATTAAAATTAAAAAAATAAAAATATAGAAAGAACAAATACATGTTTAGAAGGATAGAGAAGGACACACAAATAAATATGTTTCTATAATAATTTTAGAGTAAATTTTAGAGTTTTCAAAAACATGAAGGACATGAAAACATGTTTTTGGTCCCCTATGTCTTTGTTTTTTCTTTCTTAAAACAGTAACTAAAAGCTACCTAGTAATTGAATAATCCGTGCCAAAGAAGTCACTTGTTTAGCTTTTGCTTGGATAATAATTTAGGATTTACTAACTCATTTAATAAATTATTTTGCTAATTGTTGTCGGCAGCAACGCTGATGTAATAGAGGTTGTGCGCTGTTTTGGAGTGCTGTAGCCATCAGTAGCTACATCCTCAAATGCTACGCCAAATCTTAATTATTTGAGCAAAATTATTGGTGGGTGAAAAGGAGAAAAACTTAGATTCATATTATCCTAGAATTTGAACTGATAGTACGAGAAGGGAAATCAGTAACAACTAGCGCAGCTGGGATTGAGATCAGTGGACATGATAAAGCAATGGATTAGTAGTGATGCAGGATACAACAAGAAACAAGGTTTATTATTTCTTAAAATCCTTAAAATAACACACAACAAAACTGTAAGGAAGAAACTCTTAAATTTTTAATATTTATCTCAAATATATTGATCCAGGCGGGAGCTAATAAGAAAATAATAACACAAAAAAAACATAAAAGTTTTAATGAGTAAAAAGGATTGAAGTTATGAACTTTTAATTTACAGTTTTATTTCCTGAAAAATAAATATATGGTGACCCTCCTTTAAATACATCAGAAAATCTATTTCCATCAGGAAACAACTTAAAATCTAAAGGCATAAAAAGAATTAAAACAAGATAAATAAATAAATAAATAATCCAAAAATTCATAGGAAAAATAACAAAACTAGTCTAAATAGTAATTTCTACGCCTAGTTTTGGGAGATCAAATGGTCCGATAAAAAACAATATTTTTATATAGAAAAACTACTTAGTAAAATTATTTGGAGAAATTTGAGCTTTATCCAACTGATAAATCTCTAATTATCACAGTTTTAAGCTACTAATTTAATTTGCCACAACTAAATCTTCTTTTGAATCTGGATCAATAGTCTATAAAAATATTTATTAGGCTTTCAATATATTCATTCAATTTCCATAGAAGCTCAGATGCATCAGATATCCAACATCACATCAATGAAAGGAGATGACGTGTGTTGATTTTTAGGTTGCTGTGTCTTATCTTTGTTTAGGACGGGCAGGAGAACCCCAAATGCAAAGTATAATCCATTCCTTGCTTTTCTCTGCATAACCACTAAATTAATGATATATAAGAAGTCTAATTTAATATAAAGTGCAATAAAGTCATAATTAAGTCTCTCTGATTGATCTTTACTGATTATTGAAAATAATTGATCTATACGAGTAATTGTTTTCTTAATCCTTTTACAAGTACAGCCCTGGACCTGATAAAAAATGTTGAAGTGCAAGCAATCATAGGCCCAACAACATCAATGCAAGCCAATTTTGTTATTGAACTTGGAGAAAAAGCTCGGGTGCCCGTTATATCATTTTCTGCATCAAGTCCTTCTCTCACTTCCATCAGGAGTCCCTTCTTCTTCCGAGCTACCCAAAATGACTCAACTCAGGTGAATGCTATAAGTGCATTAGTTCAAGCCTTTGGATGGAGAGAAGCAGTACCCATCTACATTGACAATGAGTATGGACAGGGAGTGATACCTTATTTAACTGATGCTCTGCAAGCAGTTGATGCTCGTGTACCGTACCGGAGTGTCATTTCTCCATCAGCCACTGATGATCAAATTGTTTCAGAGCTTTACAAGTTGATGACAATGCAAACTAGAGTTTTCATTGTGCACATGTTTCCATCTCTTGGCGCTCGGGTTTTTGCCAAAGCAAAAGAGATTGGCATGGTGAGTGAAGGCTATGTTTGGATCATGACTGATGGTCTAACAGCTGAATTTTTGAGTTCACCAAATGCTTCTGTCACTAATACAATGCAAGGTGCATTGGGTGTGAAACCTTATGTGCCAAGAACAGAAGATCTCGAAACTTTTCGAATTCGGTGGAAAAGAAAATTCCTACAAGATAATCCAGATATTGTTGATGCTGAGTTGAATATTTTTGGCTTATGGGCATATGATGCAGCAACAGCTTTGGCCTTGGCAGTTGAGAAAGCTGGAACTGCAAATTTAGGCTTCCAAAAGGCAAACGTTTCTAGCAATTCATCCACAGATCTTGCAACTCTTGGGGCGTCTTTAAATGGTCCAAACCTCGTTCAAGCTTTATCAAACATTACTTTCAAAGGTCTTACAGGAGATTACCTTTTCGATAATGGACAGTTACAGTCATCAGCTTTCCAGATAATAAATGTGAATGGCAATGGGGGAAGAGAGATAGGATTCTGGACATCAACCAAAGGGATTGTCAAAACATTGAACTCAACAAATAATATGACTGCGTACTCAGGTTCTAACTCCGATCTTTCAACGGTCATATGGCCGGGTGATACAACTTCTGTTCCCAAGGGTTGGGAGATCCCAACGAATGGGAAGAAGTTGAGAATAGGAGTGCCTGTGAAGGATGGTTTCAGTGAGTTTGTGAAAGTAAAAAGAGATCCTAGTTCTAACACCAAAACCGTCACTGGATACAGCATAGATGTTTTTGATTCTGTTGTCAAAGCATTGCCTTATGCTTTGCCTTACGAGTACATCCCCTTTGCCAAGCCTGACGGCGAGCCAGCTGGAACTTACAATGATCTGATATATCAAGTGTACTTGAAGGTAAAAGTTTCACCAACCTTTTCCTGTACTTGATCACATTCAGTTTTATATCTGAAACAAGATTTGGGACAGATTCATGCATGCAAATCTAATTTTTATTGATATCTTGTTTCTTTCGCTTGCTATCAACAGAATTTTGATGCTGTAGTTGGAGATACAACTATTGTTTTCAACAGATCCCAGTATGTTGATTTTACTTTGCCTTACACTGAAAGTGGTGTCTCCATGATCGTCCCTATTGTGGACAACAACAGCAAAAATGCATGGGTTTTCTTGAGGCCTCTGACATGGGATCTCTGGGTGACGAGTTTTTGTTTCTTTATTTTCATTGGATTTGTGATCTGGGTTCTTGAACACAGAATCAATGAAGATTTTAGAGGGCCTGCTTCACATCAAGCGGGCACTAGCTTCTGGTTTTCTTTCTCAACCATGGTTTTTGCACAAAGTAATTTTCCTTTCCCTTTCCCTTTCGATTTTTTCTTCTTTTGTTTAACATATTTGTTTTAGTGTCTCAAACACCAAATTGACTTCATCTTTATTTTTTTCAACTATGATTGCAGGGGAGATAGTTGTTAGCAACTTGTCCAGAGCAGTGATAATCATATGGTGTTTTGTTGTGCTGATTCTCACACAAAGCTACACTGCCAGTCTAACTAGTTTACTTACAGTCCAGCAGCTGCGGCCTACAGTTACTGATGTACATGAGCTCATTAAGAAGGGGGAGTATGTAGGCTACCAGGAGGGTTCTTTTGTTCTGGGAATCCTATTAGACTTGGGTTTCGACAAGTCCAAGCTCATTGTGTATAATTCCACAGAACAATGTGATGACCTTCTATCGAAAGGAAGTGTAAATGGTGGTATTGCTGCTGCTTTTGATGAAGTACCATATATGAGGCTCTTTCTGTCAAAGTATTGCTCTAAATATGCCATGATTGATCCTACATTTAAAACAGACGGTTTCGGATTTGTAAGTTCATTCACCCCTCTCCATTTCTCTTTATGTATTGTAAGTGCAAAGTTTGTCAACCCTGATAAAGACTGGCTTGCTGCTTTGTGTTGTGATTTTCAGGCCTTCCCTAAAGGTTCTCCTCTGGTACCAGATGTATCAAGGGCAGTTCTAAACATGACAGAGGGAGATAAAATGAAGGAAATTGAGAATGCTTGGTTTGGAAAACAAAGCAATTGTCCAGATTCCAGCACCTCGGTTACATCTAACAGCCTTAGTCTCAAGAGTTTCTGGGGCTTATTTTTAATTGCTGGAGTAGCATCCCTCTTAGCTCTCATTATATTCATGTTCATGTTTGTCTACAAGGAAAGGAAAAAGTTGAGGCCTTTAAATTCCAGAATTTCCATAAGGAGAAAAGTCGGCAATTTCTTCAGGATCTTCATTCAGAGGGACTTAAAATCCCATACTTTCAGAAAAAGTGGGCTGAGTGACAGAAATGGCACTAGTCTGCCTAGTATTGGCCCATCGGCCTATTCAGTTCAAACTACTTATTTCCCTGGAGATGGAGATCAGTCTTCTACAGAGTTTGTTGATTCCAGTCCACATAGTCAAACATCTCAAGAGGTAGTAATAAATATTGATCAACTTACAAGCCCAAATCAAGAAAGACTAGCAGCTTTTGAAGTAGAACATGATCACAATTGACTTTCAGATGATACCATTGACAGTTTGACACTGGAAATTTATAGACCTGTAGATATAGTTGTAGCATTGTAATGTAATTGTAGGCCATCAGAGGCCTGGCAATTCATGGGAAAGTCCAAAGGAACATGCAGGAGGCAATACTATAGAACACATATTGCTCTGTTTGATTTCCTCGTTTGTGACACTCGAACTTCAAATTGTAAATATTGAATTACTATATATAACATATTTATAGGTAGGTAGGATTAAACTGAGTTTCAGAATTAGTAAATTATTATCACAAATTATTGATTTTCTTCAGCAATTTCCCAAGATATTGTAGGAATGCAAGCAGTTGCATACCTTGTTTGCGGCCACATAAATTCCAGAGACTTTCCAGAGAAATTATGTTGTGAAAACGAAAACAAAAGCATTATCCAAAATTAAGTTACCATGTTTTAAAGAAACCCCCTCATATTTCCAACCATCTTCAAGTTTTTGTCAGGATTTTTATCAAATTGTTTGGAAACAAGTTAGAGGATGAAGAAAAGGTACCCTTCAAAGCATGTTCTGATCTTCTTGTTCCTTTCTTTAAAGATATTGTTCATAGAAATGGGGTTGGCCCAAAACTCAACAGCATATGTTGGAGTGAACGTTCGTGTTGTTCTAGACTTGGAATGTTTTGATGTCAATATTGCTTTGAGTTGCATTAAAATGGCCCTCTCAGACTTCTAAATGCCACTCATGGTGACTACAAAACCAGGCTGATCCTCACCACTAGGGACTCCAAGAGAGATGTTGTCGGAGCAGCTGCCGCAGGTCCTTCTCTACCTCTCCGTTTTTTCTGTTGTCCCTTTTCTTATACCTTTAGCTGTTAGTCATTGTCTTGATGGCATGTACTTGTCTTACCAACCTGATCTTTTTTTACTGACTCCCAAATCAAGAATTGAAGGCTTGTATCAACTGAAGTGCCACATCAGATCGGCCTAGGAATTTCCAGCGGAGACCATGAGAGAGAAGGGGGAGAAATCAGTTTGTGGGGGTTGTCAGAGGGATGGTCTGAGGTAACCGTTAGTATGCCATTGGGGTTTCGATGATGGGTCTGTGGGTAAGCCAAAAAGAGATGCATAACAGTGGTCATATATTCGGAGGCGACTTTCCTCCACTCAGCTGCCAGTGGTTCTTCTTTTTTGGGTGAGAATGGGGTTGCAATTTCTGGCCAAAATCGAGTGTGTTTTTTGTTGCTTGTGATGAATTTTGGGAAGAGATCGGATGGTTTGTGGGCTGTCTGTCGGTTTGAGAGGAGGAAGAAGGGGACAGGGCATCTATGGGTCATCAGCTGGAGTTTGGCGTTGGCTTTATGGTGTGGAGGAAGAGTGCGGCATGGCTGGAGGGTCTGGCGCTCCTGGTTCTCTTCTGGTGGAGGGAGGAGTGGGAAAGGGTATATATGTAATTTACTTTTTTAAGGTTGTCCTATCGGTTAAGTGAAGAGTTAAGGAATTTTTTGTTTTCATGTTTTTTTTTTAAGGGACAGTGGTTGATAGCTATTAATATTTATTAAAACATTTTGTAATTTTAGATGATGTTTGGAATTACATTAACTATTGTTATTAAAATGTTTTTTTATTAAAAAATATTTTTTATTTTTTAAAATTTATTTTTTATATTAATACATTAAAATAATTTTAAAATAAAGTTTTAAAAATAAAGTGTAGTGTGAAAACAAACATTGATGTGGTCTAGGAATTGTCTTTTGTCGCTGTTCCATGTACTTGAAGTCTTAATTCTTTTAAAATAATTTTTTTATCGTTTTAATATAATAGTTAATTTTAAAAAATAAAAAATTTATTATTTTAATATATTTCTAAAAAAATATATATTTTTTAAAAATTAATTTAATAGTTTTTTAATCATAAATAAATAACACAAATTCAATTATTATTATATATAAAAAACAAGTCTGCTAAACTCTGGGAGATTCCTTTTTATCAATATACAATATTGTCTGGCCTCAGGTCCACGTCTTGTGGTGAACAATTTATTAAAATGGTTTGCTTTGACTCTTCCAAATCATGAATATCCTGGCAGTGAGGAAACTACACTTTTTAAGGTCCACAGCTTTATAAATAAGGGATCTTTCCTCCAAAGCTTAAACAAAAAATATTAGCTAAGCTAGAGTCAGCACGACCATAGGTGGACAATAAGATGAAGAAAAACCATTCAAAGGCTGTTCTCTCCTTCATTTTTTGTGTAAAGATTCTGTTCACAGCAATGGGAATGGCTGAAAACACATCTATCCCAGTGAATGTTGGTGTGGTTCTTGATCTGGACAGTGATTTGGATGGCAGAATTGCGTTGAGTTGCATCGAAATGGCCCTCTCAGACTTTTATGCCGCTCATGGTGACTACAAAACCAGACTAGCCCTCAACACCAGGGACTCCAAGAAAGATGTTGTTGGTGCAGCTGCAGCAGGTTCCCTCTCTCACTCTCACCCTTTAAAACTTGATGTTATCATCAGTATGCTCCAATCATGAATCACTATACTTATTATTACGTAGCAAATAATCAAGATCTTTTCTATTTGAATTAACTTCGAATGCTTACATGAACCCATATCTTGCTATCAAAGTCACCCAAAAAAACATCTTCTAAATTTATGCGATTTTTTTGATGGTGTGACCATAAGAGAGCAAAAGGAGATATTGGGAAAGAGTGTGTGATGTGTGTGTTTTTTTTGACATGCATAAAAGTTATTAGTGATGTCGAGGATCTCAAATGGGTTATTGAAGAATGTGATACCAGATAGATTGAAAAGCATGCGAGAGTAACTATTTATTTTTGTTAAGTAATTAAGATTCCTGAAATCAATTGTAGAAAATACTTCAAAAGCTAATTTACAAGTTAGAGCTAAGCTAAGTTAGGATAGTTTCTAGAAAAGTCAAAGAAAGACTTCTAGTCCACAATATTTCAAAGTAGTCTAGAATTGTCTAGCGGGTTGGCAAAATTTCTAGCAAATTGTATGGTGTGCTATGGTTGTAAATTTTATCCAGATTGTTCCATTTAGATTGGTTAAGAAGGCTATAAATAACCATACAACCATTATTTGTAAACCAAGCCAAAACAACTATGTTAATCTCTTTTGAAGATGTTGGCTGTTGTGATTCTGGAGATAGATATAGTTTTGCCGGATTGATATTATGTTGTCCGATCTTTATATGTTGATGGATTCCTTTTTTACTTTGATGTACCAATTTTGTATTGCGACCTTTTGGTTGCTTTTCTCTGCTATATCTTGGCTTTATCTTGTATGCTTATCAAAAAAAAAAAAAAAAAAAAAAACTATACTAATCTTAAATCTAAGTACTAAAACCTTTATGCCCAGTATGTTGTACTTCCTATTAATAAAGTTTTGCTTTGTGTGTCAACATCTTTCAATCATTTTCAAACTATAAATTAAGTCCTCCTTTTCCAAACCATTAGAACTAAGCATCTTAAATATCAAACTATTTTCATTTCAATCCTTAATTATTAAAACCTCTAAACTACCATCATCTTCTAACAATGGTATCAAAGCATAATTGATCATAAGTGGGCATTAGGGTTCATTATAGCCGCCACAAATTCATCAAAATCTATCTCTATGCCACTTTTTATTTTTCATGGAAACAACTATGATTTGTGGAAAATAAAAATGATGAAACTTTTCAAGTCTCAAAAGCTTTGGGATACTGTAGTGAAGGGATTAAACATCCTAGAAAATATCTCAATTTTAGAAGAAGCACAATAGAAGGAGTTAGAGGTGAAAGAGCAAAAGGATGCTAGTGCTCTTTATTTGATTCAATAGTCACTAGCTAATACAATTTTAACAAGGATTACTAAAGCTTCAACAGCAAAGCAAGCTTGAGATATTTTGCAAGAGGAGTTTCTTAGTGATTCTAAGGTACGTATCATTAGACTCCAAATACTACGAAGGGAATTAGAGAACTTTTAAATGAAAGATTATGAGACTATTAAAGATTATCAAGGAAGAATTAAACTAGTAGTAAATCAAATGAGATCTCTAGGAAAAAACATTTTATGATTAAAGGGTTGTTGAACAAATTCTAGTTAGTTTTATAGTTACTGCTATAGAGCAATCGCAAGATTTAGCAACCTTGTCAGTAGCTGAACTAGTGGGCTCTTTGGAAGCACATGAAAAAGATTGAGTAGCTATGTAGAAGACTCTGTCGAGAGATATAATGCCCAGAGATTTATGGAGAATTCTAGAAGAGAAATTTTTAGAAGAAAATAATATTTTTGAAGAAGAGGTAACCAGTCGAAGAGAAAATATCCTTTTTGTAGCATTTGTAAAAATACAAATCATCTAAAGAAAGATTGTTGAAACCGTGGCAAGCCACACTGTCACTCTTGTGGATGATTTGGACATTTAGAAAAGGATTCTCGCAACAAAAATAATCACCAAGCAATTTTTGTGAGAAGAATGATGATGAAGAGAAGTTATTCTAATGCTGTCATGTTGCCACTAAAGACAAGAAAGATGCGTGGTATATTGATAGCTCGTGCAACAACTACATGACGAGCAAGGATACTATTTTGACCAACCGAGACTCATTAATCAATTCTAAACTCAAATTTGGAAATAATGCAATGCTCAAGGCAAAAGTAAAAGGCAATATCATTAGGCAATATCATCGTGGAGAGTTGAGAATAATTAGGAGGCTTAACCTAATGATTAGCCAACCTTTTCTATATATATGTATAGGGCAATATACAATAGCAATGATAGAGGTTACCACACAAGAGTATGTCTACAATATTTCCTATATAGTATTTTCTATATAAATGCATTCTATAATATGCCCCCTCAAGTTGAGGGTGAAGGATCAACCTCAACATGTTTTGTGCGAGCATGAAAGATAGGATTCACAGACAAATAAATGGCACCAAGATTGTCACACCAGATGATAGGAGTAGAAGCAGACGGATCTGGAGATCTGTTAATAAGTACTGAAGCCAAATAACCTTAGCACTGCCATCGGCTAAGGCTTTGTACTCAGTTTCAGTAGAAGAGCGAGCAATTGTGTGTTGCTTACCAGATTTTCACGAAATCGACGTCTGACTAAAGAACACAAAGTAACCACCCGTAGATTTTCTATCCTTAACACTGCCTGCCCAATCTGCTTATGTAAAACTATGTAAGGCACAAGAAGAACTGCGAGTAATTATATGCAAGCCATGGGATGCCGTACCCCGAAGATAACGCAGGATGCATTTCACGGCAGCCCAATGAGAATATGTAGGAGCATGCATAAACTGACAGACTCTGTTAACAACAAAGCAAATATTCGAGCGCGTAAAAGTGAGATATTAAAGAGCAACCACAATTTAACAAAAGCGTGTAGCATCAGAAAATAATGGATCGGGCAGAATGGTAGCTTTGGATGTAGAGATAGGAGTATCAACATGTTTGCAAGATAACATACCAACCCGAATGAGGATGTCAAGTGTATATTTATGTTGGTGGAGCATAAGACCCATACTAGTAGACTGAACCTCTATACCCAAAAAATAATGAACAGAACCCAAGTCGCGAAGCTTAAATTTTGAGCTCAGTAGCTGAATGAGGTGTTAGAGTAGAAGAAAGTTGCTACCCGTAAGCAGAATATCATCAACATAGACCAGAAGATAACAAATATTAGCACCAACAGAGAAGATTAACAATGAGGTATCCACCTTAGAGGCACAGAAACCAATAGATAACAGGAAATCATTCAGACGAGTGCACCAAGCCCACGGAGCCTGTTTTAAACCATATAGGGATTTATGAAGCGACACATATGAGAGGGGAGAGCAGAATCAACAAAACCTGGAGGTTGTTTCATGTAGACCTCCTCGCCAAGAACACCGTTAAGGAAGGCATTATGATATCAAGCTGATGAATTTTCCAACCACACGAAACGGCAATGGAGAAGACTAATCTGATGGTCGCCTGTTTGATGACAGGACTAAAGGTTTCAGAGTAATCAATACCTTCTTGCTGAGTGAAACCTCTAGCAACCAGACGCGCTTTATACCTCTGAATGCTACCTTCAGACCTGCATTTAATCTTGTACACCCACCGACTATTAACAACATTCATAGAGGGGTGAAACAACACTAAGGTCCAAGTTCTGTTTGCGCGTAAGGCCTGAATTTTCTCACGCATAGCACTATGCCACGCCAGATATCTGTTAGCATCATTAAAAACAAGTGGCTCATGAGATGGAGGTGAAACTACCCAGTTGAAGGAGGCAACAGAGGTTGTGGTAGTGGCGGTAGACAATGCTGTTTTGGGCTGTCTTGGACGGAGGACCATGGGATGTTGACAAGCTGCTGGACATGGAGTAATGTGACCTGTACCTAGAAGGTGCTGAAGAGGATATGAAGAGAGGTCTACATAGAGCTGTAGACCAGCTGGAGAAACAGTGGATGGACTGGTCGGTATTGCAGAAGCTGGTGAGGCTGCGGCAGAACTGGGATGTTCTGTAGCAGAACCTGGCTGCTCTGCTGCAACAGACCAGAGAACATGCGCATACGATGATGGAGAACCTGTTCCTACACAATGATCATTGGAAAGACAAGTATATGGTGACAGTATGGCAGTGTGGGATGGGGATGAAGGGGTGGCAGAAGCTATGGGTAAAAGGGTGGTCTTGTGGGGTGCGATAGAGAGCAAAATTGGGTTGTTGGGAGGGCCAGTTGGGTGAGCAGTAGGCTGAAAACTTGGAGGAGGGTGCAAAGATGGAAGATAGGTATGTTGTGTGGGAGGTACCGGTGAGGATGTTACCTATTCAGACTTCTCAGAAGGAAAGACATTTTAATGAAAACGAACATGACGGGAGACATAAATACGATGAGACTCTAAATCAAGACAACGATAACCAAGATGGGATGAGCTATAGCCTAAAAACACACAAGGAGAAGACCGGAAATCTAATTTATGAGCATGATATGGACGCAAAAGGGGGAAACAAAGACACCCAAAAATACATAGGAAGTTATAATCAAGAGTGCTACGAAACAGACACTCAAACGGAGATCTATTTTGGAGAACATGAGTAGGCATGCGATTCATAAGGTATACCGATGATTCAAAAGCATAGTTCCAAAATCACAATGGTGCACTACACTGGCCTAAAAGGGTCAGGCTAGTTTTGACAATATATCGATAACGACGTTCAACAGTGCCATGTTGTTCATGAGTATGAGGATAAATTAACCGATGATTAATACCAATGGTCTGAAAAAATTTATTTAATTTACGATATTCACCGCCCCAATTAATTTGAGCAGATTTAATTTTAAGTGAAAACTGACACTCAACAAGTGTTTGAAAACGTTGAAAAGTGGAAAAGACATCAGATTTCACAACAAGCGGATAATACCATATATGTTTGGTATGCACATCGATAAAAATAACAAAATAGCGAAAGCCATCAGAAGAAAACATAGGAGCAGGACCCCAAACATCACTAAAAATTAAATCAAGAGGGGTAGAAGTTTTGTGACCCGTAGGTCGTAATGACAAACGGGACGACTTGCCTAAAGGACAAGCTTGACACTGAGTAAGAGAATGTCTAGAAGTACATACGATTTTATTTCCAGAAACTAACAAATTTAAAATACGAGGGGTTGGATGACCCAAACGACGATGCCACAGGTCGGCAGTTGCAGAGATGCAAGGAGACCAAAAAGCTTAAGGAACTGACGTGGCAGAAGACTCGGAGAGGACATAAAGACCATCATGACTTTGACCGAAAAGGAGAACTTCCTTGGTGATGAGATCCTTCACATAAAACATAAAAGCTTGAAATTCAAAATAAACATGATTATCATGACAGAATTTTTGAACAGATAACAACGGTTTGGTAATATGAGGCACATGGAGAACATTAGATAAGGTAAACATGTGTTTTGGGGAATGTAATGTAGTATGTCTAATATGGGATATGTCAAGGCCCTTACCGTCACCAACATGCAAATAATCATTACCAAGGTAGGGTGCAAAATCGGTCAGAGTTCCAAGATCAGGTGTGACGTTGATTTGCGCCGGGTCGGGGAACCAAGGCGTAGCAGAAATATTCCCAACAGCAAACTGTGGTGTTGGCAGCAGAGGTGGCTGTTGCGGAAGAGAATAAGAAGACAGCAGAGAGGAAGCGACAGCCATGGAATGGAAAGAGTTGTGCAGAAATTCATGGGTAAGAAGGTGGCTGTGAAGATCAGCATACAACAGCGGTTCTGCCTTGGTTATGAGACTCGTTACCAAGTCTTTGAACTCGCCACGAAGGCCACAAAACACATAAAGATTGAAGTCTTCAAGAGACATGGGGCGACCAGCAGCAACTAATTCATCAAATAACGATTTGGCTTGCTGCATGTATATACTAACTGATGAGTCACCTTGCCAAAGGTCTTGAAAGGAGCCATGAAGTTGCATGATGCGAGAATTAGATGGAGAGGCAAGCGCTTTCTCAAGAGTGCGCCAAACACAATGCGAGGTAAAACAATCTACCACGAGATGCAACACATCCACGGAGAGAGAGGAGAGTAAAACACTCAAAATAAGTTGATCCTATTGCTTCCAACGAAGAAAAAAAGGGCCGATGGTAAAGGAAGAACTAGCAGAATTGTCAAAAATATGAGATGGAGGACACGACACTAAGCCGTCAACGAAGTGAAAAACACCTTGACCAAGGAGATATGGCTTCATCTGCATTCTCCAATAGAGATAATTTGTGTTTGTAAGTTTTAACAAAACGACTTGGTGGGTGTTCGCTACAGGAACAATAGCTGGAGTGTGTGTTCCCATGAGAGGCAAATGAATGGTAGAGACTTGGAAGGAAGAATCAGAGATAATCTCTGCAAGTGGAGGCTGCTGTGGGGGAGAAAAGACACCACCAGCAACAGCTTGGGGATGATTGGCCGGCTATGCTGCACCACCGGTGGAGAGAGAGAAGTCAGTGGCAGTAGTAGAATCCATGTAGAAAAAGTAAAGAGAGGGCCGACTGCAAAGGGAGGGAGGGAGAAAAGAGTTCTTACGGCAGAAAGCTCTGATACCAAGTTGAGAATAATTAGGAGGCTTAACCTAATCGTTAGCCAACCCTTTCTATATATATGTGTAGGGCAATATACAATAGCAATGGTGGAGGTTACCACACAAAAGTATGTCTACAATATTTCCTATACAGTATTTCCTATATAAGTACATTCTATAATATGGAGATGGAGAAAGGTATGGAATTTGTCAACGATGCATTGCTTATCCTAAAGTTTAAAAATAATTTATTAAGCGTAGGCTAAATAATGAAAAAAGGTTATGCTCTTTACTTTGATAGAGACTGCTACACTATATATGATAAAACAAATAATTAGAGAAAGATTGTCATCATAAAGATGGAAAACAAATGTTCTTCCCCTCCTTTGCAACGTCTCTCCCTCTATCTCTCTCTTTCCCTTCCACTTACCCAAAAACACTAACATAACCCACACCCTCTCATGACCTACCACCATGATGAAAGGGGCAGAGGGGACAAGCTCTGTGGGCGGTTACATAATGGATGTCAAAGCCACCCTACCCCTTTGGTGTGACTAGACAAGAGTAAGGTAACTCTCTCTCCCCCTGCCCTTTATAAATACCCCCTTACCAGGAGGTGTGGGTGAGGACAAAAAGGAACAAAAAAAGGAAGGAAAAGAACGAAAGAAACAAAAAAAAAAGAAAAAAATAGGAGAGATGGGGACGAAACAAACACAGAGGAACCAGACAGACGAACAAAGAATAAAATAGAAGGAAACTTACAAGAGAAGATAACAGGAAAAAAACAAATAGAGAAGAAGAGAAGAACAATAACCTCTCTCTCTCTCTCTCTTTGTCTTAATCTGCCTAGTCGCCGCCAGCACCACCGTGAGCCACTACCAGCTCCTTCTCCTCCTTATTCTTCTTCTTCTCCCTCCTTCTCTTCTTATTCTTCTTCTTCGTTCCCTCCTCCACTATTCTACAAGTGAATAGTGGAGAGTCTATTGTTCCTGAGGTGGACTAGTGTCGGCCCAGACCAAAATACTAGGTCGGGTCCGGCCCAGTATCCCAAAGATATTGTTGGGTTGACATTGGCCTAACCTCTTTTTTGGGCCAATCTTGGCCAACTATTTTGGGTCGAACTTAGCCTAATTTCTTTGAGGGAATGGCTGAGGGGTGTGCTATCTATTCAGAAGCTGCAAAAGGAAACACACTTTCATGAAAACGAACATGACAAGAGACATATATATGTTGAGATGCAAAATCGAGACAACGGTAGCCAAGATGCGAGGAACTATAACCTAAGAACACAAAAGTACGTAGAAAATCATAATCAGGAGTATGATTAAACAAACATTCAAAAGGAGACTGATTTTGAAGGACAAGAGTAGCCATGCAATTGATGAGACATATGGAAGATTCAAACACATAATTCCAAAATTATAATTGAGCACTACATTGGCCTAAGAGTGTAAGACCAGTTTTGACAATATGACGATGACAACGCTTAACACTGCCATTTTGCTCATGCATATGAGGACAGATTAACCTCTGACGAATACCAATAGTTTGAAAGAAACTATTTAACTTCTGATATTCACCACCCCAATCAGTTTGAACAGATTTAATTTTGTGAGAAAACTGACGCTCAACAAGCACTTGAAAACATTGGAATATAGAAAACACATCAGATTTTGCAACAAGCGGAAAATACCATATATATTTTGTATGTGCATCGATAAAAATAACAAAGTAACGAAAACCATCAGAAGAGAACATAGGAGCAAGACCCCAAACATCACTAAATATTAAATCAAATGGAGTAATAGTTTTATGGCCCGTAAGTCGCAATGATAGACGCAACGACTTGCCAAGCGGACAAGCTTGACATTGAACAAGAAAGCGTTTAGAAGCACACATTATTTTATTTTTGGAAACTAACAAATTAAAAATAGAGGAAGTAGGATGTCCCAATCGACGATGCCACAGATCAGCAGTGGCAGAGACATAAGGAGACCAATAAGCTTGAGGAATGGTGGTGGCAGAAGACTTAGAGAAAACATAGAGACCATCATTGCCCTGAAAAGAAAAGAGCATTGCTTTGGTGGTGAGATCCTTTACATAAAACACAAAGGCGTGAAATTTAAAATAAACATTATTATCATGACAAAATTTCTGAACATATAGCAATGGTTTGGTAATGTGAGGAACATGGAGAACATTAGATAATGTAAAGGTGCGTTTAGGGGAATGTAACATGTTATGTCCAATATGGGATATGGATAGACCCTTACAATTGTTGTTACCCATTTTTGGGTTCCCACAAAAATAATGAGAAAATACAAAAAAATATCAAAAACATATTCAGAAGAAATCCAAAAAATAATAGGAGCGAGAAAAGGATGCTAGAATGCCGAAAAAATGCCAAAATTGGTTGAGGAGATTCAAAAAATACAAAAGGTTGAAATTTGACAGTGAGAGCCCTGTTGATAAGGAAAATTCAATTTGAGGAAGAAAAGTCCAAAATCAGATGTTTATGGACTCAATTAAATTTTATTCAAGGTTTAATTGAATTTATGGAGGGTTTGATTGCAAGAAAATTGATTTCTTAAGTCAATTTAGGCTTTTATTGGAAGAAATTAAACTTCTGGGGTCCAAGTATAATTTTGAAGAGTTGATTTGGTCAAATCAGGGGCTTAATTGCATAATTATTGAAGTTTGATAGCCAATTAGGGACTTATTTGAAACAATCCGAAACCAAGGACCAAACCGGAAAAGGTGCTAAAATCAAGGGATCCAATTACAATTTTTTCGAGGGCTTGATTACAAAATTGCAAAAAAATTCAGAAGTATCTATTTGAATTTTGAAACGGCGCCGTTTCTTGGACACTATTCATTGTCTCTTCCATACAGCCGTTTTCAGCAGTAAAGGCTGAGGCGTTTTCTGCAGCATGGCATCCGTTATGGAGCATGCTTTAAGGCTGTGATCCCTCTACATGCAGATTACAAGCCGGCCGTTACCAGCACAAGGCTGTCTCTGCCTATAAAAGCAGGATAAGAAGACCGAAAGAAAGGAGGAAAAAGAGGAAGGAGACAGCAGAAAAAGAAAACAGTGGGGGAAAAAGGAGAGGAAAAAAGGAGAAGGAGGGGGAGAAGGACCTGATGGAAAAGAAAAACAGTAGAGGGGGAACGTAAGGAAGAGAAAAAAACGAGATAGAGAGGGAGGGACGAAGCTGAAGAAAAAAAAAAGGCTCACGCCTCTGCACAGAGAGGAGAAGAGCCACCGTCGCCTCCCACAGCAACTCCACCGGCCAGCAACCTCCACCGCAACACACACGACAACAGCACCGTGAGAAACAGAAGAAGAAAACAGAAACAGAGGAGAACAGAGCAGGAGAAAAAAAAACGCAGAGAAGAAGAAGAAGAAAGGCCGACCACAGTCCAAGCCATTCTCCGGTCAGCAACCACCAGCAGCACCGCCTTCAGAGCCATCACAGCACACCCGGCAACAGCACCGTGAGAAACAGAAGAAGAAAACAGAAACAGAGGAGAACAAAGCAGAAGAAAAAAAACACAGAGGAGAAGAAGAAGAAAGGCCGGCCACCGTCCAAGCCATTCTCCAGTCAGCAACCGCCAGCAGCATCGCCTGTAGAGCCACCGCATGTCAGCCCAGGAGAATCGTCCAGTCATCGTCTTTAGCTCTGCCTCCCCGCACCAGGTAAGTTCTTTTTTTTTCCTTGCATTTTGTCTTTTGTAGTTATATAACACTGTGCGAAGTGAACTGCATGCGTGAATAGTTCATGCATGCAGGCCTTAGTCAGCCGGGTCATTGGGTTAGGCCAGTGACCCGGATAGGACTGCTGGGTCCAGCCCAGCCACAAGGGCTGAGCTGGACCCAGCCTAAAAATAAAAATAAAAAATAATAATAAATTCAAAAAATATTTTCAAAAAAATTTGTGATTTTCTCGTATATTGTTTTACTGCATTTTGATCAATATTGGTTTGTATTTTTATACTGTAAAGATACAAATCTGGTATTAAAATACTTGGTTTTCATAAAAAAATATAAAAATATAAAAATAAAATGTTGAGTTTTTATGCATACGGCCTAGTCTTTCAAAAAAAATATAAAAAAAACATATCATATTTTCATACAACAAAGGTTCAAAAATTTATATTAGCATGCATTTTGGCTTTAATAACCAGTTTATTAAAGTCACGAGGACTAGGCCAATATTTCAAAAATTCCAAAAAAATTATTTTGTTTTCTTTTAATATCTAGGGTTATGATCTTATATGTAAGACGTATTCCGGATATTAATTTTTTTTTGTTGACATTAGAACAGTTAGGTTTTACCCGATAAGATAAGGATCTCTTTACCGAAGAGGACTTTTCTTAAACCATAGACGGACCAACAACTAGAAAAAAAAACGACAAGACCTTAGATTTTATCAGACAATTAAAACAATGCAGTCTACCTTAGGTAGGACGTATTTGGGGTGCTAAAACCTTCCATTTACGCAACCAGTCCCCGTACCTGATCTCTGAGACCAGTTAGGGTTCCTAGTGACCAAAATACTAGGTGGCGACTCCCATTCCATTTTTCCACTAATAAAAGACAAGAATTCCTTGTCTCCCCACATTTGCCACATTTTTAGATAAAATAGAATTTGAGGGTGGATGTTTTTGCCGCGACGCCGCACATGTGCGACAACCATCACTAACATGCAAGTGATCATTACCAAGATAGGGTGCACAATCAGTCAGAGTCGCAAGATCAGGCGTAACGTGTTGGTTCGCACCGGTGTCCGGGAACCAAGTAGGGGCAGAAACCGGACCAACAACAATATGGGTAGAGGACTGGTGACTACTGCAAAACTAAGTATAGTGTGGGGCTGTGGGGCTAAAGAAGAAGCATAGTTGACACTTGATGTTCTGCTCAAAGGACCGATGAGGAGACCACTACCCACAAGCAGCAGGCCGTCTAGGCTGCTGCCAATGACCTTGCTTTTAGTCCATGGGAGTAGAAGAATGAGAGCCATGAAAATCAGACTTGCCATTGCTATTGTACGTGTTTCTGTTGAGCGCCAGTTATCGCGGGAACAACCTTTGTTACGCCTAAAATTGGAGTTGTGCTATTGCCAGGCAAGATGAGCATAGGGCAGTAAAGATGGTGTGGGCAGCAGAGGTGGATTTACGGCCAATGATGGAAAAGAAATCTTATGCAGAAACTCATGAGTAAGAAGATGGTTGTGAAGGTTCGCATATGACAACGGTTCTGCCTTGGTCATAAGACTAGTTACCAAGTTTTTAAACTCACCACGAAGACCATGAAATATATAGAGATTGAAGTCTTCAAGAGAGATGAGTCGGCCAGCAGCAGCCAATTCATCAAATAATGACTTGGTGTGATGCATGTATATAGTAACCGAAGCATCTCTTTGCCAAATATCTTGAAAAGCCCCATGGAGTTGCATAATGCAAGAATTCGATGGAGAAACGAGCACTTTCTCAAGAGTACGCCAAATACAAGAAGTCTAGCAATCTACCACAAGATGCAAGACGTCCATGGAGAGAGAGGAGAGTAACACGCATAAAATAAGGTGATCCTATTGCTTTCAACGAAGAAAAAAAGGGTTGATTGCTGAAGAAGAACCATCAGAACAGTCAGAAACATGAGAGGGAGGACATGGCACTGAGCCATCGACAAAATGGAAAACACCTTGACCAAGAAGATATGGCTTCATCTGCATTCGCCAATAGAGATAGTTGGTGTTTGTAAGCTTCAATGAGACCACTTGATGAGTGTTGGACATCGCAATGATAGAAGAAGTTGTTGTCCCCATGATGTGAAGAGGGACGACAAAAACATGGGAGAAGGAACCATGGTTCTGCTCTGCAGGTTGAGGCTGCTACTGGTGGGAGAAAGAACTAGTAGCAGTAGCTTCTAAGTGGTTCGCCGGCTAGGCTGCACCACCGATTTGGTGGGGGGAGAAGTCAGCAGTAGTAGTAGAGTCCATAGGGAGAGGGAAAAAGAGTTTTGATTACAGAAGGCTTTGATACAAAGTTGAGAATAATTAGGAGGCTTAACCTATTGGTTAGCCAACCCTTTCTATATATATGTGTAAGGCAATATATAATAGTAATAGTGGAGGTTACAATACAAGAGTATGACTACAATATTAATTTTCTATATAGTATGCCTACAATATTTTCTATATAGATGCATTAATACACTGAATGTCTGAAATTGAAGAAAAAAATTTACTACATGGACCAAGCTGTTCAAAGCCAAGACAGATGATAAAGAGATATAAGAATTTAGAGAGAGAGCTACATTTTACATATACAGAGTAATTAGGCCATTAGGACTCCCATCAGATTTGCCAAAAACTCCAGTACTCCTAGTCCTGAGCCAGATTGAGTTTTTGATTAGATCATAAGTTTATTTAGATTAATTATCAAACTTAGTCGAGCTATTTTTTTAATTAAATAACAACTAAGATATTACTGTCTAGGACCATGCATAAGCCTAGTATATATCACATGCAAAGAGGCAAAATATATAGTCATGATCTGCCCATCTTTGAAAGTCAACCGCATAAATCTAGCCACCAGCTGGAGATAAAAAAGTTAAAGCAGTAACAAGAGAAATCTTAATGATTGCTTGCTATGATTTACTGTTAGTAGGGTACTCAATCTGTCTGCTTGTTAGTGATGAGTCACTTCTTTAGAGAACCTTGATTTCGATTTTTTCTCAAGTCTTTTTCATATAAAAGATATGATTTATTGGTTGGATTACCAACATATTCTTGATATGAGTATGCGTAAATCTATTCCATTAATCTTTAATCATTAAAAAAAAAAAATGCTAAGTCGATCCTTTTGTTCTCGATCATCTTTGTAAATCGCAGCCTTGGACTTGATAAAGAATGTGGAAGTGCAAGCAATCTTAGGGCCGACAACATCAATGCAAGCTAATTTTGTTATTGATCTAGGAGAAAAAGCTCAGGTGCCCATCATATCATTTTCTGCATCAAGTGATTCTCTTACGTCCACCAGGAGTCCCTATTTTTTTCGAGCTACACAAAATGACTCAAGTCAAGTCAATGGCATTGGAGCATTAGTTCAAGCCTTTGGATGGAACGAAGCAGTACCTATCTACATGGACAACGAATATGGAGAGGGAGTTATACCTTATTTAACTGATGCTTTGCAAGCAGTTGATGCTCATGTACCCTACCGGAGTGTCATTTCTCCATCGGCCACTGATGATCAAATTGCTGAGGAGCTTTACAAGTTGATGACAATGCAAACAAGAGTTTTCATTGTGCACATGTTTGCCTCTCTTGGCGCTCGGCTTTTTGTCAAAGCTAAAGAGATTGGGATGATGAGTAAAGGCTACGTTTGGATCATGACTGATGGGCCGACTGTAGGTCTCTCAACATCACCAGATCCTTCTGTCATTGATTCTATGCAAGGGGTATTGGGTATTAAACCTTATATTCCGAAAACAACGGAGCTAGGAAATTTTCGGTTACGGTGGAAAAGGAAATTCCAACAAGATAATGCAGACATGGTTGATGCTGAGTTAAACATTTATGCACTACAAGCCTACGATGCTACTGTAGCATTGGCCATGGCAATTGAGAAAGCTGGTACAACAAACTTAGGCTTTCGAGAGGCAAATGTTTCTAACACTTCAGTAACTGATCTAGAAAATCTGGGAATCTCTCAAAATGGTCCAAACCTCCTCCGAGCATTATCAAACACTAGATTTAAAGGTCTAACTGGAGATTTCTTCTTCATTAATGGACAGTTACACCATCGGCTTTTGAAATAGTTAATATGAATGGAAATGGAGAAAGGAGGATAGGATTTTGGATGCCGAGAAAGGGACTCGCAAAAACCCTTAATAGCAAATACCACTGGTACTTATTCTACTTCCAAGTCCAGTCTGGCACCTGTTATATGGGCAGGGGATTCAACTTCTATTCCCAAGGGCTGGGAGATTCCGACAAATGGGAAGAAGTTGCGGATAGGAGTACCGAGTTCAAGCAATTTCGGTCAATTTGTGAAGGATACAACAGATCTCAATTCCAATATGACAACAGTCACTGGATACTGCATAGCTATATTCGAAGCTGCAGTTGCCGCATTACCTTATGCCATAACTTATGAGTACATCCCCTTTGTCAAGCCTGGTGGGAAGTCTGCTGGAACTTACAATGATCTGGTCTATCAAGTGTATTTAAAGGTAAAACCCCTCTCATGTTTCTATATTATGCTTCATCACATTAGCACCGTTCCTATAGGTAACGCATTACTGAAAACAGAGTTACGACGCTGTGGTCGGAGATACAACTATCATAGCCAACAGGTCCAAGTACGTTGATTTTACATTGCCTTACACGGAAAGTGGCGTCTCCATGATCGTTCCAATCAAAGACAGCAGAAACAAAAATGCTTGGGTTTTCTTGAAGCCTTTGACTTGGGACCTTTGGGTCACAAGCTTTTGTTTCTTTGTTTTCATTGGATTTGTGGTCTAGGTTCTTGAACACGGAATGAATGAAGATTTTCAAGGGCCACTTTCGCATCAAATAGGCACTAGCTTCTGGTTTTCTTTCTCAACCATGGTTTTTGCTCATAGTAATTTCGCTTCACCTTTTGAGTTTATAGTTCTCAAAGCACTTCAATCTCAAACATTGACTTGATGTTTATGATACCTATGTTCTTTATGTTACAGGGGAGAGGGTGGTTAGCAACTTGGCTAGAATAGTTGTAACCGTATGGTGTTTTGTTGTACTCATTCTTACTCAAAGCTACACTGCCAGCCTAAGTAGCGTGCTTACCGTTCAGCAGCTCCAGCCTACAGTTACTAATGTTGATGAGCTCATTAAAAAGGGGGAGTTTGTGGGATACCAGCAGAACTCTTTTGTGTTGGGAATCCTGAAAAACTTGGGTTTTGATGACTCCAGGCTTATGGCTTATAATACTCCAGAAGAATGCGACAAGCTTTTTTCCAGAGGTAGTGGAAATGGTGGCATTGCTGCCGCATTTGATGAAGTGCCATACATGAAATTCTTTCTATCTATGTATTGCTCGAAATATACAATAATTGAACCAACATTTAAAACTGGCGGTTTCGGGTTTGTAAGATCACTTCTCTTCCTTCCTCCTGCTCTTCTTGTCTCTGTCTGATATATCCTTCGTGCATGAGCACACAAAATTTCTCATGTGGATTCTTTTTTGCGTTTCAGGTCTTCCCTAAAGGTTCACCTCTTGTAGCTGATGTATCAAGGGCAGTTCTAAATGTGACCGAAGGAGATAAGAAGAAGGAAATTGAGGATGCATGGCTTGGCACACAAAGCAGTTGTCAAGAATCCAGCACCTCAGTTTCATCTAATAGCCTTAGTCTCAAGAGTTTTTGGGGATTATTTCTTATTACTGGCATTGCTTCAATTTCAGCTCTCATGATCTTCACAACCATATTTGTTTACGAGCACAGAGCAGTACTCTTGCAGCCCTCTGATTTAAGAGCAACAACATGGAGCAGAGTTCTTGTTTTGTTCAGAATCTTCATTCAAATGGACTTAACATCCAGTAGAAGTGAACTGAATCCGATCCACATAGCTATCCCTGGAGATCTTCCACCGGCAGACAATGATGATGATCAAGATCCAAATGCACAACAACCCGATCAAGAGGAAGTACAAAATATCAATCAGCTTGTCCTCCCAAATCAAGAGAAACTCTAGGTGTGGTAGAAGATAATCTTAAAAAAAAAAAAAACTGAACAAGAAAAATTTGAGAGAGGATGTTTTTGCAATAAGTGTTTTCTCCAATATACATTCTTATTCTTTTTTGTATTACATCTCTCAAATTCTGATTACAAAATTATTTATAGGTAAAAAATCTTAAACAATCATATAATTAATTTAATAAAAGAAAAACCTAAACTGATAAGGAAAAGTATTTTGCTAACTCAACCGATTGACCATTTCTGAACCAGTCAACCAATTCATTTAATTCAACCGGTAGATCAGTTCCTTTATTTTACAGAAAAACCAAAATCTGATTTACTTTCAACATCTCTCCTTAAACTTGATTTCTTTAATTATAACTACCAGCATATCTCTCGTTTTGGCAAAAACATCATGTTTGAGTGGTTTGGTGAAAATATTTGCGACTTTATCTTGGGTCTTCACATATTTGACTTCAACTTTCTTGTTTGTAATGCAATCTCGTAAGTAATGAAATCTTGTGTCAATATACTTATTTTTATCATGAAACATAGGATTCTTTGCTAAAGCAATGACTGATGAGTTGTCCATATAAATTTTCGTAGGCTTCTCTCATGGCATTCACAACTCTTTCAATAATCTTCTTAGTCATATGGAATGACAAACACGTGCTATAGTAGCTACATATTCAGCTTCACAAGTTGATAATATGACTATAGGTTGCTTCTTTGAACTTTATGTGAATGTTGTGTCTTCTATGTAGAAAATAAAACTTGTAGGGCTCTTTCTATCATACATATCTCCATCCCAATCACTATCACTATTGTCGCCCGTATGCGGCGTCGCGGCGAGCATCCTCTTGAAATTCATGGTATGGTGTGGGGAAATGGACAGGATAAGGAATTCTTGTCCTTTACCAGTGGAAAGAGGGAATGAGAGTTGCCACCTAGTATTTTGGTCATTAGAAACCCTAACTGGTCTCAGAGATCGGGCACGGGGATTGGTTGCGTAAAGGGAAGGTATTAGCACCTCTCATACACTCTACCTAAGGTAAGCTGTATTGTTTAATTGTCTAATATAAACTAAGGTATTGCCATGTTTTCTAATTGTTGGTATGTCTAAGGTTTAAGAAAAGTTCTGCTTAGTAAGGAGTTATCTTTATCGTATTAGATAAAAACCTAATCGTTCTAATGTTTATAAAAAAAGAACTACCTTTTTTATTTAATATCGGGAATACATCTTACATATAAATTCATAATCCCAGATACTAAAAGAAAACAAAATATTTTTTTGGTATTTTTGAAATATTGACCTAATTCTCATGGCTTTAATAAACTGGTTATTAAAGCCCGAAATGCTTGCTAATACATATTTTTTTGATTTTTTGTATAGAAATGCGATATGAATTTTTTATATATTTTTGAGAGACTTGGCCATATGCATGAAAATAAGATTTTTTTTTTGTTATTTTTCTATATCTATTTTTCGGAACATTTCAGAGAAAACCAGGTATTTTAATACCAGATTTGTATCTTTACAGTCTAAAAAAATACAAACCAATATTAATAATAATAAAAAAAAGGTAGGAAAATCTACGAGAAAATCACAAAATTTTTGAAAGGATTTTTGGATTTTTTTTGTTTATAATTAATATATATTAGGATGGGCCTGCTAAGCCCACCCCGGCTGGGCCGAGATCGGCCCAGAAGAAATTGGGATGAGGTCGGCCCGAGACAGGGGTTGGGCCGATGTTGGCCCAAAAGAGTGTTGGATCGACGATAGCCCAACAAATCTTTTTTTTATGGGACTGGGTTGGACCCAGCCCAACCATTTTGGTTTGGGTCGTACAGAAAACAATGGAGAAAACTCTCCACTGTTCACTTGAATAGCGAAGGGCGACCGAAGGAGAAGAAGAAAAAGGAGGAGGAGGAGAGGGGAGGCTGACCTGGCGATGGCGTTGGTGGTGATGGTGGCAGAATGACAATGGTTCCAAATGGCGGTGGGGAGAAAAATGATGGTTGCTGCTATTTTTTCCTTTCTGTGTAGAGGCACATGTTTCTTCTTTTTCTTTCTTTTCCTCTGTTTTTTTTTTCCTCTTTTGTTCTTCTTTTGTTCTTCCTCATCTCTTTTGTTTTTTGTCTTTGTTTTTCATCCTTTCATCCCCCTTCTACCTCCTGGTGAGAGGGTATTTATAAAGGGTAAGGGGAGAGAGGTAGCCTACCCCTATCCAGTCATGGCAAAGGGGTAGGGTGGCTTGGGCTGCCACTGTGTAGTCGCCCCAGGGCTGCCTATAGGGCTTGTTCCCTTTGCCCATTTCATCATGGTGGTAGGCTATGAGGGGGTGTGTGTTGTGATGAGGTTTTTGGGCAAGTAAGGGGAGGGGGGGAGATAAACCCTGTAAAGGAGGGGAAGAAAAACCTTCTTCCCCTGCCTTCAGCGCATCCAACGGAAGAAGATGGCAAACTGTACCATAAAAAAACGACACTGTTTTCAGCTTTTTTTTTTTACGGAACAGTGAATGAAACGTCGTCATTTTGTACAAAACAAGTTGTTTCATTTAAAAGAAAAAGGCGCCAAAAGGTTTCTATTTCTAAATTAGTCCATAATTTTTTATTTCTTGAATCAAGCCCTCAATTCAGATTTTGATTAAGAATCAATTCAATTGCATTCCTGCCAAATTCAAATACCAGCTCTAAAGTTGGCTGTCTTTTTCACTTTAGTCCTTGGTTTTGAATTTGTGCATTTTGACCCTTAATTGATCAACAAACTTTCATTTTTTCAATTTGGCCCCTGATTCGGTCAATTTTAGCCCCTATATCCGCACATCTTTTCCAGTTTGGTCCTTGGTTTTGGATTTTTGCGATCAAGTCCCTAATTGCCCATAAAACTTCAATTTTTATGCAATTAAGCCCCTGATTTAACCAAATTAACTCTTAAAAATTGTAATTCGACTCCTAAACTTTAATTTCTTCTAATTAAAACCCAAATTGACTTTAAAAAATCAATTTTCTTGCAATTAAACCCTTCATAAATTCAATTAAACCTTCAATTAAATCTAATTGAGTCCTTAAACATCTGATTTTGGACTTTTCTTCTTGAAATTAAATTTCCTTTGTCGATAGGGCCTTTATCAGTAAAAGAAATATACTATCAAATTTTAATCTTTGTATTTTTGATTTTCCTTAACCAATCTTTGGTTATTTTCTAAGTGCTCTGACATTCTCTTCTCACTAACATATATATTTTGGTTTTCGCCCGACAATAATTTTTTGATTTTTTTGTATTTTCTCTTTTTTTGTGTGGGGATCCCAAAAAATGGGTAACAATAGATATAACCCATAAGTTCAAAGCTATTAGAATATCCAAAGATCAAGCCAAAATCAATAGTAACTTTGATATACCAAAGGATTCGCTTTAATGTTTTGAAATGTGTTATAATTGGTCTCTCCAATAATCTGCTTACAAGTCATACTCTAAAGAGAATATCTGGATGAGTGCAGGTCAAGTATCTCAAACTCCCAAATAGGCTTTTGAATGTTGTAGAGTTTATCATCTTTCCTTCATCATTCTTTGACATCTTCACTCCACACTCAACTAGAGTATTCATTTTTACACAATCCTTCATTTTGAATTTCTTGAGAATCTCTTTTACAAACTTCTCTTGATTCATAAAAATTCCATCTTCTCCTTACTTGATCTCAATCCCTAAGTAGTATGTCAAAAGACCAATAACCATCATCTCAAACTCTTTGATCATTGCTTTCTTGAAGTCTCCAAATATTTTTGTATAATATCCTATAAAGATCAAGTCATCTATATACAAGCATACAATAAGAGTATCACCACTTTCCTTTATCTTTACATAGATGGTATATTCATGAGGGCATTTTACAAATCAATTCTTTAAGAAATAACTATCAATGCATGTTGCAATAAACTCAACCTCCACTCTAGAAGGACAAGGATGGCTGCCACCAACCACAGCCGCAAGGCGCCTTCACACTACCACCAGCCATTTGTGTTCACACTTAAAATCTAATTTTTCACACTTTCATTTTCTGTATAAATAGGCAACTAAGTCTATATTATTGAGTGTGAGAAATAAAAGAGAGAAACAGTAGAGAGAAAGAGAAGGTGAGTGTTTAAGAGCTTGCAATTTTTGTAAGCTTGTTGTTTATGAAATAATACAAATTGTTTTATCTTCCTTAAGTGTTTCAAAACCACCATCAGTGGTCTCTCCCACCAATAATTGGTATAAGAGCTTCGTTTATAAAAAACAGAAGACTTTTTGAGCTATGTCTAAATTTTTAAAGTTGTCAAAAACATATTTTGATCATTCCATAGTGTAGGGTTTGGTTCTTTAATATGAACTCAACGGTGCAAAAATTAGCCTTGTCGGACCAAGGGGTGAACTACATGTGCCGCTTTGTTTTTACGTTCAAGAAAAATTTTACTTGACCCGTAGCGCAGCGTAGGTCAATCATCTAGTAGCCATATATTTGGTGTTACTTCAAAAAACTTGAGTCTATGACAATAACTCTATTGTCAGTTGGAGATTAGGCATCAATCATTTTCAAATTTTTTTATTCTTAATTTCTATTTAAGTAAAAAAGAAAAAACTGGCATATTTTATATTGTATATTCCTTCCTAAAATCTCCCTTAGAACAGTCGATAGTTGGGACTGTAATTTCAATGGTTCAACACAAAAGGAAAATTCATGGATTTAATCATAAATTAACCACTCTAATTTACTAGGCATAACTAATTGTTACAACTCGAATCCCGGGTCCATGACCGGCAACGCAAGAGCGGTGCCAGCAGAACACCACACCTATGTTAAGCCTTAGAACATACATATCATAAAACAAATTATATAAAATACACAACATTTTATAAACTTTTAAAATATCTGTTTATCAGATAAAAACAAAACAAGAGTTCATAATACGTGTTACATTATATAAAACCCAAACTTTAAATAAAATAGTGTAATGGTGGAGCACTCTAAGACAAATTAAAAGTAAACCTCGCGGAAACAAACAAGACATGCCAAACAAAAGCGAAGAAGCAGGAACAAATAACAAGATCAACCTGCTAACATAAACTAAAAACATGAAAATAACATAAAATGAGGAGTGAGTTCAACCAACTTAGTGAGGAAATAACATTTAATATACATCTTAGATATTAATAATTTGTAAGTCATACATATCTTGATATAAATATACATACTAAGTATATTAACATATGGTAGTGGAATACATGTCAGAGATCAGATGACACCCGAAGATAATCCGATGACACCCGAAGATGATCCGATAACACCAAAGGTGACCATTTTGGGATAATTAGACGCGCACAGGCTGGTGCTTCTCTCACCAGCTAGGAATACATATACGATGTGCACAAAGACTAACTACACTCCGTTGGTATGGAGTTACTGACAAGTTCGATATCCAGACATAACAGATATTCATATAATTATCAAAGCAACTGAATGTTATATAAAATATAATTTAATGCGAATACATATTCAAGAAACTAATGAGTATTAGAAAAATAAATCAACATATATATAGATATTCAAGAATATCATCCATACTCATCATATAATCAACATACATAATTTATTTATATTACATGTATATTAAAGATTATCCTACTCACCCAAAAAAATATAGAAGTAAAAGGAATATTAGATGAAAGACCTGAAAATTCTATGGAGATCGTTAGAAGAACCTACAACAAAAATACATAATAAACTAAAAAACAACACAAATAAAAGATTCTAATGCATATAAGAAAATCAGGTTTAGTCTATACGTTTAAGGACTAAAATGACAAATTTCCAAAAAAACAGGGACCAAAACGTGATTTTACCAAGATTGGAGGACCAAACTATAAATACATAATCATATTGAAATTTCACCTATAATCCATCCTCAACTCGGTCCAGAATCTCAATTTACATTCTAGGACCGAATTGTAAATTTTCCAAAGTTCAGGTCCAGAATCTCAATTTACGTTCTAGGGACCAAATTGTAAATTTTTTAAAGTTCAGGGACTAAACTCAAAATTTCCAAAATTGAGGAACTAAACTTTAAATTACATATATCAATTATCAAAATGAGATTCATCACCCTTAACCTAATAAGAATACGGCCTAGAATTCCAAAATACATTTCAAGGGTCAAATTATAATTTTTCAAAGTTTAGGGACTAAAAGAAATTTTCATAAATCAAGGACCAAAATTAAATTTTTTATCCTCAACCTCCAGAGCATTATGTCCATATTTTCTACCAAAGTTGAAACAAATTTCTTAACCCATAACACATCATCAAAATCATAACAAAACCTTAATCTCTTCTTTAATCCTTCTATAAACAAACCATAATCGAAAATAATATGAGAGGGAACTACTTACTTGCTTATTCAACCTTTCTTGAACTAAACTAAAGCTTAAAAATAAAAATCTCTTTGTGTAAATGGGTTTAGGTCACAACAAGGAGGAAGAAACGAAGAGAGCTAGATGATAATATTTTAAAACTTCATCTAATAACTTGAGTTGAGTTGAGTTGAGATAAAAATACAAATCATCCAACTTTCTTTTTTTTTCTTAATTGTTTTCTTACACACTTGAACCCCAAGTCTCTCGTGATAGAAAGGAGAAATGGATGTCAATTAAACTACAAACTACAAGTGAGCTAGTAGCTCAATTGGTAAAGAGTCAACTAGGGGGAGATGACATCCCTAATTCGAAATATCCCACCACTTGAATTTCCCAACCCACATGTAACTGTGTAATTGACTAGGGACCTCGAGTTGGCAGGCTCTTCCTAGTGGTTTGGCTCTTGAAAATAGCCATCACGGATACCCACCCGTGAGTCGCGTCCAGAAATATATATATATATATATATATATATATATATATATATATATATATATATATATATATAAACTAACTTAATGTGAGCTTATATGAAGTATTTCAATATCTTAAGCTAGTCTAGAAAATGGATGATTGAGATTTAGATAGCAAATAAGAAGTAGGTGACAGTATAAACCCCATTTATTTTGCGTTTCAAAAGCGCTTTTGAAAAAAATTAATTTTTTTTATCTTTTTCTTTACTTCAAATTATTTTTTTTTTGGTGTTTCCAGATTGTTTTGATGTGCTGATGTCAAAAATAATTTTTAAAAAATAAAAAAATATATTATTTTGATACATTTCTAAGAAAAAACACTTTGAAAAGTAACCGCTACCATAATCAGACACACCTCAAACTTAATTGATATGAGATGGCGTTTTGTGTTGAAAACAAATTTGTGACATGACAAAGGATGCTTCGTCGAAAGGATGCTATTCATTATCTTAGTAAGTGAAATAGACGACTTACATATACAAATATTGTCTTGAGTTGAAGAAAATCAAGCGTGCACTGTTTGATGCTTGTTTACAAGAAAACATTCGAAAAGATCCAAAACAATATGATGATGTAAGGGAGAAAATGTATGGTTGACAACACATTAGTGTTTTTTAAGCTTAAAATAATATAATAGGATTGAGATTTAATGGGATGATAATTAATTTATTGAATTAGATTTTCCCATAAAAGCTATTGTTTGGCTGCAAGAAGGAATAAGGAATCGAGTATGATTAGGTTTCTCTCTATCAGCTCTCCCTCTCGATCGAGTTTTAAATAAATTATTCACAGTCGGATTGAAGTATTCATATTTTATTTTATTTTTACAATTTTTTCTAGATTTGAATTTAAAATAATAATCCTGAAAACAAAAATATTTATCATTTAAGCCAACACTTCAAACAGTCTAACAAGTAAGCAACCATACGTTACATTGTTTATATTTATCATTTAAGCCAACACTTCAAACAGTCTAACAAGTATGAAGCTATCATATGTTATATTTATTTTTATGTTTTAAAAATATTTTGAAAAATTTTAAATTTTTATTTATTTTTTTTATTTCAAATTAATATTTTTTTAGTGTTTATAAATCATTTTGATACACTAATATTAAAAATAATTTTTAAAATATAAAAAAAATATCATTTTAATATATTTTTAAATAAAACACATTTTTAAAAAAAACATCAACCATATGCTGAAATTTCTAATTAGTCGAGGGTAACCCCGACGGTGAAATCAGAGACAAGGAACGTATTTGATCAAAGCATGAAATTTCCTTGCAACAAAACTCAGGAAACCTCTCCTGTTTTTCAACGCTTAAATTAATAGTCGGGCCCTCTCCAACCACTGTTCTGAGATCTTCTTCTAGGCTTTAAGGATCCACATGTTTGAAGTACCCTAAAGGCCACAGCCTTATATAAATCAGAGAGAGTTCTTTCAAGCTTAAACCAACAAATTGGAATCAGCTCAACCACAAGTAGACAACAATATGATCATGAGGAAAAAGTACCCTTCAAAGCCTGCTCTCTCTTTCTTTTCCCTTCTTTTTTTGAGGATTTTCTTCTTTGAAATGGGAATGGCCAAGAACTCAACATCTATAATCCCAATGAATGTAGGTGTGGTTCTTGACTTCGACAATGACTTGGATGGCAAGATTGGGTTGAGTTGCATCAATATGTCTCTTTCAGACTTCTATGATACTCATGGTGATTACAAAACCAGGCTGGTCCTCATCACCAGGGACTCCAAGAACGATGTTGCTGGTGCAGCTGCTGCAGGTTCCCTCTCTCTCCCTCCTCTTTCTTGATTCTGCAGTCAGCTTGCTTCGGTTATAAATCATTGCTCCAACTATGTTTTATGTATGCACTAAGGTTAAAACCCTCCTCCCGTTAAATTTTATGAGAAACTTTAATCGTGAACCTTAAACGAGCTGTTTTAATAATTCATCTCGCTTATTATATAAAAAAATAATGATATCGTGGAGAGCAAATCCATCACCTCCTCAGCAAACACCTAAAGATTTAATGCTTGTTATCTAATTAAGCCTTAGTTCACTAAATATGATTATGGACCAAGCTAATAAAATTATTATATATCATTATATTTGTCCACATCATTTTATTAATTGATGTATTGTTAATTATGTCATTTCATAATTATTATTATATTATTAAATGTGAAAAACATAAAAAAAAAAACTAAAAAAGAAAGAGATTTTACTGTGCTCTTTCTCACAAAATATTATTAATTGTAATAATGTTTTTTTTTATTTTTTAATCTAATCTATTTTTTATTAAATGGGATTGAGATTAGTACTGGACATGATAAAGGAATGGATCAGTGGACATGATACAACAAGAAACAAGGTTTATTCTTTCTTAAAACCCTTAAAATAACACACAACAAAACTCTTAAATTTATAATATTTATCTCAAATATATTAATGTAGGTGGAAGCTAACAAGATAATAATAACACAAAAAACATAAAAGTTTTAATGAGTAAAAATAGTTGAAGATATGAACTTTTAATTCATAGTTTTATTCCTGAAAAATAAATATATGGTGACCCTCATCAGAAAACTTATCTCTATTAGAAAATAACTTAAAGTTTAAAGGCATAAAAAGAATTAAACAAAATAAATAAATAATCCAAAAAATCATAGGAAAAATAACAAAACTAGTCTAAATAGCAATTTCTAAACCTACTTATGGGAGATCAAATGGTCTGGAAAAAAAAAACTAAATAGTTTCATGTAGAAAAACTGCTTATTATCTTGAGAAATTTGAGCTTGATCTAATTACCAAATCTCTCATTATCGTAGTTTTAAGCTAATAACCTAGTCTGACATGACTAAATCTTATTTTGAATTTAGATTTATTTTAATAGTCTATAAAAATATCTATTAGAATATCTATATAGTCTATTTGAGTTATATCTTTACTTATATGCTTAGAACCTTCAACTTCAATTTTTATACAAGCTGGGCTGCATTAGATATCGCAGATCACATCAATGAAAGGAGATGAGGTGTGCTGATTTTAATATATAATTCACTCGTTTACTATAAAAAAAAAAAAAAAGGTGTGCTGATTTTTAGATTGCTGTGTCTTATCTTTGTTTAGGACGGGCAGGAGAACCTCAAATGCATAGTATAATCCATTAATTCCTTGCTTTCTCCGCATAACCACTATATTAATGATATATCAGAAGTCTAATTTAATATAAAGTGCAATAAAGTCATAATTAAGTCTCTCTGATTGATCTTTACTGATTATTGAAAATAATTGATCTATACGAGTAATTGTTTTCTTAATCCTTTTACAAGTACAGCCCTGGACCTGATAAAAAATGTTGAAGTGCAAGCAATCATAGGCCCAACTACATCAATGCAAGCCAATTTTGTTATTGAACTTGGAGATAAAGCTCAGGTGCCCATTTTATCATTTTCTGCATCAAGTCCTTCTCTCACTTCCATCAGGAGTCCCTTCTTCTTCCGAGCTACCCAAAATGACTCAACTCAGGTGAATGCTATAAGTGCATTAGTTCAAGCCTTTGGATGGAGAGAAGCAGTACCCATCTACATTGACAATGAGTATGGACAGGGAGTGATACCTTATTTAACTGATGCTCTCCAAGCAGTTGATGCTCGTGTACCGTACAGGAGCGTCATTTCTCCATCAGCCACTGATGATCAAATTGTTTCAGAGCTTTACAAGTTGATGACAATGCAAACTAGAGTTTTCATTGTGCACATGTTTCCATCTCTTGGCGCTCGGGTTTTTGCCAAAGCAAAAGAGATTGGCATGGTGAGTGAAGGCTATGTTTGGATCATGACTGATGGTCTAACAGCTGAATTTTTTAGTTCACCAAAAGCTTCTGTCACTAATACAATGCAAGGTGCATTGGGTGTGAAACCTTATGTGCCAAGAACAAAAGATCTCGAAACTTTTCGAATTCGGTGGAAAAGAAAATTCCAACAAGATAATCCAGATATTGTTGATGCTGATTTGAATATTTTTGGCTTATGGGCATATGATGCAGTAACAGCTTTGGCCTTGGCAGTTGAGAAAGCTGGAACTGCAAATTTAGGCTTCCAAAAGGCAAACGTTTCTAGCAATTCATCCACAGATCTTGCAACTCTTGGGGTGTCTTTAAATGGTCCAAACCTCGTTCAAGCTTTATCAAACATTACTTTCAAAGGTCTTACGGGAGATTATCTTTTCGATAATGGACAGTTACAGTCATCAGCTTTCCAGATAATAAATGTGAATGGCAATGGGGGAAGAGAGATAGGATTCTGGACATCAACCAAAGGGATTGTCAAAACATTGAACTCAACAAATAATATGACTGCGTACTCAGGTTCTAACTCCGATCTTTCAACTGTCATATGGCCGGGTGATACAACTTCTGTTCCCAAGGGCTGGGAGATCCCAACGAATGGAAAGAAGTTGAGAATAGGAGTGCCTGTGAAGGATGGTTTCAGTGAGTTTGTGAAAGTAAAAAGAGATCCTAGTTCTAACACCTCAACCGTCACTGGATACAGCATAGATGTTTTTGATTCTGTTGTCAAAGCATTGCCTTATGCTTTGCCTTACGAGTACATCCCCTTTGCAAAGCCTGACGGCGAGCCAGCTGGAACTTACGATGATCTGATATATCAAGTGTACTTGAAGGTAAAACTTTCACCAACCTTTTCGTGTACTTCATCACATTCAGTTTTATATCTGAAACAAGATTTGAGACAGATTCATGCATGCAAATCTATTTTTTATTGATATCTTGTTTCTTTTGCTTGCTATCAACAGAATTTTGATGCTGTAGTTGGAGATACAACTATTGTTTTCAACAGATCCCAGTATGTTGATTTTACTTTGCCTTACACTGAAAGTGGTGTCTCCATGATCGTCCCTATTGTGGACAACAACAGCAAAAATGCATGGGTTTTCTTGAGGCCTCTGACATGGGATCTCTGGGTGACAAGTGTTTGTTTCTTTATTTTCATTGGATTTGTGATCTGGGTTCTTGAACACAGAATCAATGAAGATTTTAGAGGGCCTGCTTCGCATCAAGCGGGCACTAGCTTCTGGTTTTCTTTCTCAACCATGGTTTTTGCACAAAGTAATTTTCCTTTCCCTTTCCCTTTCCCTTTTGAATTTTTCTTCTTTTGTTTAACATATTTGTTTTAGTGTCTCAAACACCAAATTGACTTCATCTTTATTATTTTCAACAATGATTGCAGGGGAGACAGTTGTTAGCAACTTGTCTAGAGCAGTGGTAATCATATGGTGTTTTGTTGTGCTGATTCTCACACAAAGCTACACTGCCAGTCTAACTAGTTTACTTACAGTCCAGCAACTGCGGCCTACAGTTACTGATGTACACGAGCTCATTAAGAAGGGGGAGTATGTAGGCTACCAGGAGGGTTCTTTTGTTCTGGGAATCCTATTAAACTTGGGTTTCGACAAGTCCAAGCTCATTGTGTATAATTCCACAGAACAATGTGATGACCTTCTATCGAAAGGAAGTGTAAATGGTGGTATTGCTGCTGCTTTTGATGAAGTACCATATACGAGGCTCTTTCTGTCGAAGTATTGCTCTAAATATGCCATGATTGATCCTACATTTAAAACAGCCGGTTTCGGATTTGTAAGTTCATTCACCCCTCTCCATTTCTCTTTATGTATTGTAAGTGCAAAGTTTGTCAACCCTGATAAAGACTGGCTTGCTGCTTTGTGTTGTGATTTTCAGGCCTTCCCTAAAGGTTCTCCTCTGGTACCAGATGTATCAAGGGCAGTTCTAAACATGACAGAGGGAGATAAAATGAAGGAAATCGAGAATGCTTGGTTTGGAAAACAAAGCAATTGTCCAGATTCCAGCAACTCGGTTACATCTAACAGCCTTAGTCTCAAGAGTTTCTGGGGCTTATTTTTAATTGCTGGAGTAGCATCCCTCTTAGCTATCATTATATTCATGGTCATGTTTGTCTACAAGGAAAGGAAAATGTTTAGGCCTTTAAATTCCAGAATTTCCGTAAGGAGTAAAGTCCGCAATTTCTTCAGGATCTTTATTCAGAGGGACTTAAAATCCCATACTTTCAGAAAAAGTGGGCTGAATGACAGCAAGGGCACTAATCTGCCTAGTATGGGTGAGCCGAGCCCATCAGCCTATTCAGTTCAAACTATTTCTTTCCCTGGAGATGGAGATCAGTCTTCTACAAAGTCTGTTGGTTCCAGTCCAGATTGTCAAACATCTCAAGAGGTAGTAATAAATATTGATCAACTTACAAACCCAAATCAAGAAAGACTAGCAGCTTATGAAGTAGAACATGATCACAATTGACTTTCAGATGATACCATTGACAGTTTGACACTGGGAATTAAACTTATAGACCTGTAGATGCAGTTGTAGCATTGTAATATAATTGCACGCCATCAGAGGCCTGGCAATTCATGGGAAAGTCCAAAGGAACATGCAGGAGGCAATACTATAGAATACGTATTACTATGTTTGATTTCCTCGTTTGTGACACTCGAACTTCAAATTCTAAATATTGAATTACTATATATAACATATTTATAGCTAGGTAGGATTAAACTGAGTTTTAGAATTAGTAAATTATTATCACAAATTATAGATTTTCTTCAGCAATTTCCCAAGATATTGTAGGAATGCAAGCAGTTGCATACCTTGTTTGCGGCCACATAAATTCTACAGACTTTCCGGAGAAATTATATTGTGAAAACGAAAACAAAAGCATTATCCAAAATTAAGTTACCATGTTTTAAAGAAACCCCCCTCATATTTCCAACCATCTTCATGTTTTGGTCAGGATTTTTATTAAATTGTTCGGAAACAAATTAGAGGATGAAGAAAAGGTACCCTTCAAAGCATGTTCTGATATTCTTGTTCCTTTCTTTAAGGATATTGTTCATAGAAATGGGGTTGGCCCAAAACTCAACAGCATATGTTGGAGTGAACGTTGGTGTGGTTCTAGACTTGGAATGTTTTGATGTCAATATTGCTTTGTGTTGCATTATAATGTCCCTCTCAGACTTCTATATGCCACTCATGGTGACTACAAAACCAGGCTGATCCTCACCACTAGGGACTCCAAGAGAGATGTTGTCGGAGCAGCTGCCGCAGGTCCTTCTCTACCTCTCCATTTTTTCTGGTGTCCTTTTTCTTATACCTTTAGCTGTTAGTCATTGTCTTGATGGCATGTACTTGTCTTACCAGCCTGATCTTTTTTTACTGATTCCCAAATCAAGAATTGAAGGCTTGTATCAACTGAAGTGCCACATCAGATCGGCCTAGGAATTTCCAGCGGAGACCATGAGAGAGAAGGGGGAGAAATCAGTTTTTGGGGGCTGTCAGAGGGGTGGTCTGAGGTAACCGTTAGTATGCCATTGGGGTTTCGATGATGGGTCTGTGGGTAAGCCAAAAGGAGATGCATAGCACTGGTCATATATTCGGAGGCGACTTTCCTCCACTCAGCTGCCAGTGGTTCTTCTTTTTTGGGTGAGAATGGGGTTGCAATTTCTGGCCAAAATCGAGTGTGTTTTTTGTTGCAGGTTGTAACGCTTGGGTTTGTATGTACGAAAGTGATTGTGGTTTTAAATAATTTTTTATTTTAAAATAATAATTTTTTATTTTTTAAAATTATTTTTAATTAATATATTAAAACAATTTAAAAATATAAAAATTACAAATATAATTTCAACAATATTTTTAATTACATAGATTTTATAGTATCAAATAGTGGTGTTGGGATGTTGCCATTTAATGGGCAACAACATGTGTAGCCTACCCTAAGAAGTAGGAGGCTACAACGAAAATTGCACTAACCATTTGACAAAAATGGTGCAACCCATGTGCTGCCACCATTTGTGCCATAATTTATAGCCTCTTGCCTTACCATTGATGCCTATAAATAGAGGCATTATTTGAGAGCAAAATGAGAGAGAGAGTATAGAGTGATGTGAAGAGATCGAAGAAGAGAGAAAGATGGCAGCAGCCCTGCTGCCATATGCAGCATTGTGTAAGAGCTAGGAGTAGAGTTTAAGTGAAGTGATCCTCCTCCTCCATATATTTGTATTATATCTTTTCTCTATCTCTAATAATATAGACCTCTTCCGTGGATGTAGGTGGTTTGCCGAACCACGTTAAATTGTGTGTTAGTGTACTTAGCCTCCTATTGGCAATTATCAGTACATCACTGATCTGAATCCCCAACAAGTGGTATTAAAGCATATGGTTTCAAGTGGTGTTTGATTTTGCTCAAAAATGAAAGTTGTTAAAATTGTGTTTTGACCATACCACTGTGTAGAGGAGAAAGAGATGAGCACACTGGTGAAAACCGCGTCAAAATCAGACGTCGGACATGGCTGCACGCGCCCCCACGCGCGGGCGAGCAGGCTGGCCACGTGCGCCGATGCGCCTCACGCGTGCCATGTGTCTTCTTCACCTGGATGGGCTAACCTGACCCGAATACCAAACGACTTGACCCACGTGGCTGACTCGGATAAGGATGACATCATCATGACGTAAGCATGGGCGTCAATATGCACAGTTGGCATGCCATGTCAGCGTCTAGTTAGCTGTCACGTCAGCACAGTGGGACCCATCTGCCACGTCATCAGCCGCGAGTCGAGCAGAGTGGAACCGAGCCCAGTGGAGCTGAGTTGAGTTGAGTCGAGTCGCGAGCTGAGGGATAGGATTCTGTGTAGCGGAGTCTACGTGCAACTGGATCTGAGATTGAATCTGAGCCGTTGATAAGGCCAGAATTGTTTTGATCAAATCTTAGCCGTCTGAAATGCGATTTGGATGATTTTAGACTTGTTTCCAGCTAATTTGATCGTTCTGAATGCAATGGTATGGGCCGATCGTTGAGATTTGGACCGAAAGTGGTGGTGGTGAAGTATTAAAGAGAGATTGCCCGATCATGGGGCATTTGAAGGTCATCATGGTGGTCGATAAAGATGAAGAAGAAGTCACACACGTTTGCCCAATTATGTGTGTTGAACTGCTAAGTGGGGAATTTTTCAGTTGCCTTGAGGGAAGGCAAAATTGGGACACTCTGGAGACCCGATCATGTGGATGATTTGAGGTGGAGAGTGGAAATTGATGAAGACCAATCTTGACGAATCTATGCACTGGTAGTCTCGCCAGATGTTGAGAAATCAGGTATAAAACTAGGATACCTCAGATCACTTGTAAAGGAAAGCCGCAACAAAGCTAGCAAATGGTTGTATATACGGAAAGACAATACGATGGATAGATATGGCCTAAGAAGTTCTGTTTAAGAGATTGATTTTTAAGCGAGACCGGTGTGACCCCTCCAATCTTTCCTGGGAACTTGCTTAGTTGAAGGATTATCCATACGGTACTATTTTCGTTTATGTAACAGTTTGTTATGAAACTGTTGAAGACTAGCAGGATGATGACACAAAGGAACAGTTGGGTTCCATATGATCAAGAATCTGATGAAGTGGTGATTTCTCCAAAGAAGTTAGATTCGGTGACTGTGATTTCTCGAAGGGAGAATTGATGAAGACCCTGATAATGGAAGAGAAATACAGCAAAGGGATAAAGATTGACACCCTATTTTGACTTGGATAGGTGTTGTGACAGGATAAGCTGCTGTCAAACATAAGCAAGGAATCTGGAGAAATCTGGAGAACAGAAATTGCACGAGGACACACGGAGATTGTGCAAAAGTACCCGAAGGATCCAATGAGGTATTGTAATGAGACAACAGGTGCAAGGAGAAGAAGAGTTCCCAGATGAAGCTCAGAGCAGAGACTATGTGAAGGTTGTACAACAAGAAGTCTCTTGTGCTCTTAATAAAGGCAACAGGCGAAGACTTTCCAATGTATGCGAAGATGGAAAGAGAGTTGTTGTGGAGACACCTAATTGAGGGGGTGCAAACGCCTGTGATAAAAGGACCGCCTATCATGAAAGGCGAAGACACCAAAGAGAGTTGGTGTAGGTGGAGCTGTCAAGCAGAAAGGTATAGATGCTCCAAACATAGAAATCGAGATGGAGGATTGTGAGGTGTGTACCGCAACTTTCTCTTTCTATGTGGTCAGTGGCAGTGATCTCTCCTATAGTTCACATGGTGGTAGAGAATTTTAGAGCCACTCTGAAGCATCTCAGCTGTAGGGGGATGCGACCGCCTAAGAAAAGTGAAGGCACCTTGGAGAGAAGGTGTGAGGGCCACAATATGAGCCCAAGATCAGACCGTCCTATAACAACGGGCGAAGACACCTGAGATGAAAGGTGTGAGGGCCATGAAATGAGCCCAAGATTAGACTGTCGCATGACGACGAGCGGAGACACCTTAGAAAAGGTGTGAGGGCCATGAAATGAGCCCAAGATTAGACTGCCGCATGACGACGAGCGGAGACACCTTAGAAAAGGTGTGAGGGCCATGATAGGAGCCCCAGTTCAGAACACCCAGAGCTAATGTGATGGCTAGATATGAGTGGACAGGTGTATGGATAGCCAATGGAGTAGCTATGATGAGTATGAAGACAAATGCAAGATTGACTTTCATGGATATTGCCCCCATGCTAAAGATCAATGAACTAGAAGACATTTGCCTTGGAAGATAAGTGGGTGACTTATGGAGCATTAAGACGCGACTACTATGAAGGAGCAGAGGGCATGCGCAAGTTCCTGAAACAAGTTGACTCCTGTCAAGGTGGTGAGCTTGGTATTGGCATTGTAATACTCAGAGTATGAAGACAGATATGGATCAACCTTTAATTAATGGGTTGTCCCCATGGTTAAAGGTGGAGAGCTACCTGGACTCTTAAGACTAAGAGTGGGAGACTCATGGAGAAGTAAGGCGTGGTTCCTAGAGTGGAACAGAGGGCAGACGCAACTCCTGGATGAGTAGACTCTTGGAATAGTGGTGAGCTTGTGGTCATATTGAGATACTTAGATAATGACTGTCGCACTTGGAATATCCGTTTGAGGGGGTGTTGTAAGCTTTGGTGTGAAGCTTGATAAATCATTCCGGATCGAGCATGGTTGATACGCTCGAAGGGGAATGTTGTGTCCTAGAGACAAGCGTTAACACTCTTCAGATGTGATGTGGGAGACCATCTGGTTGAAGTGATCCTTTGGTGTGAGCAAGGGTGTGCTTTGGTAATTCTGGTGATTGAAAGGTGTAGCAAGTACATGTAAACTTGGCTAAAGATGCTCTCGGAATGGTAAGCTTGGAAGAGTTGTAGGATGCAAGCTTGTGCTGAAGAGGCAAGAGAACAATTGCCCATATAAATGTCAAAGGGGGTGATTGTTGGGATGTTGCCATTTAATGGGCAGCAACATGTGTAGCCTACCCTAAGATGTAAGGTTGCCATTGTCAAAAGGCTACAATGGAAATTGCATCAACCATTTGACAAAAATGGTGCAACCCATGTGCTGCCACCATTTGTGCCATAATTTATGGCCTCTTGCCTTACCATTGATGCCTATAAATAGATGTATTATTTGAGAGCAAAATGAGAGAGAGAGAGAGAGAGAGAGAGAGAGTAGAGAGTGATGTGAAGAGAAGAAGAGAGAAAGAGTGAAGTGATCCTTGTCCTCTATGTATTTGTATTGTATATTTTCTGTATCTCTAATAATATAGACCTCTTCTGTGGATATAGGCGGTTACCGAACCACGTTAAATTATATATCAGTGTGCTTAGCTTTCAATGGGCAATTATCAGTACATCACCGGTCCGAATCCCCAACAAGTGGCACAACTGGATTTTCACTGTTCTGCTGCTAGTAATGGTGTTTGGATTTTGGGAAGCGGATGGTTTGCTGGCTGTCTGTCGGTTTGAAAGGAGGAAGAAGGGGACAGGGCATCTAATATATGTAATTCTAAATTTTAAGGTTGTCTTATTTGTTAGGTAAAAGGAATCTGTTGTTTTCATATTTTTATTTTGATGGGACAGTGCAGGTTGATAGCAATTAATCTTTTATAAAACATTTTGTAATTTTAGATAATGCTTGAAATTACATTAATTATTGTTTTCTAAAATATTTTTATTTTAAAATATATAAAATTTTATTTTTTAAATTTTATTTTTTAAATTTTATTTTTTAAGTCAATATATTCAAATAATTTAAAAATAAAATTATCTGTGAAAATAAACATTAAAGATGTGGTCTAGGAATAGTCTTTTGTCGCTGGTCCATGTACTTTTTGGCTTGGAGGTAGGTGTGGTGGATTTACAATATTCTTTAAACACATACCATACCTCAAAAAATTAAAAAAGACATACTTTTTATTTTAAAAAGGCATAAGTTATCTCCCATCCAAACACAATTTTAAATCTTAATTCTTAGCTGGCTCTAGTTTGGAAGTGCCGAAACAAACAATAAAATATTTTTTTAAAAAATAACTACCACACAAACATAAATACTTTTTAATTTCAATTATTATTATATATAAAAAAAATATTTCCTTCTCAACCATTGGTTTTGCACAACGTAATCTTCCTTCCCCTTATGAATCTCTTCTCCTGTTATGAAGCAGTACTCCAATATATATATGTGTCTCATATGGTAGAAGCAAAAAACATTTACCCATCAAATTTTACTGTATGTTATTTTTATTTTATTTTTTAATAAAAAAATAAATTAAAATTGAAATAAATAACTTATAAAATAAATGTGTTTTCATATATTTCTTAGTCAATGAAAGGTTGACACTAAAATTAGATATTCAAGATATATCTTGTCATAAATACAAGATCATATCAATAAAAAAACAATCAATAAAATAATGTCATATTGAAAAAAGACCTGAGAGCCATATAAACCTCTATAAATAGAAGGTCTCAACCAAGAAAAAGAAGTAAGGAATTTTTGGAGATACAAATTTTTTTCAAGACAAACTTTTTAAATAAGAAATCTCTCTCTTCAAGTAAAGAAGTTCTCTCAAAAGTTTTCAAGCTTCTTTCATTTATGCTTGACGACTATAAAAAACAAAGCTTTGTTGAATCAAGCCTAAACGTTCCATAGGAGTTTTTCAACAACACTTTGAAGACAAATCATCAACAACACTTTGAAGACAAATCAAAAGTACTTATTTAAAGCATTAAATCATTAAATCTCGCTTCACAATACACACCAAAATTGGAGTTCTTGCAAAGCACAAATCTTGGTTTAATTTCACAAATAAATCAAGTCACTATGTACCAAATCCAAGGGAAGAATCAAAGAATTTTCTTATTCTTTTGAAAAAATATTTTAAATAGAGATTATACATGGTCATATATTTAATAAAATCATATATTTATATATGTGTGCTTGTTTAATTTCAGGTTCTCAAAATTATGAATGCAAATGTCTCAGACATCAAATTAACCAGTTTATGTTTATATTTACAGAAGAAAGAGTGGTTAGCAACTTGTCTAGAGTAGTGGTAATCATATGGTGTTTCGTTGTGCTGATCCTCACACAGAGTTGCACTGTCAGCTTAACAAGCCTGCTTACGGTCCAGAAGCTGCAGCCTAAAATCACAGATGTAAATGAGCTCATTAGAAGGGGGAGTATGTGGGCTATCAGAGAAGTTCTTATCTTCTGGAAATGTTGTTATATAGGCTTGGGATTCGAAGAGTCCAAGCTCATGGGGTATAAATCTTATGAAGAATACGACAACCTTTACTCCAGAGGAAGTGGAAATGGTGGTATTGCTGCTGCTTTCGGCGAATTGCGATATGCGAAAGTGTTTCTGTCAGAGTATTCCACTAAATACACCGCAGTTGCTCCTATATTTCAAACAGGCGGTTTTGGCTTTGTAAGTTCACTTTCCTATTTCTCTGTTTTGCTAATGCTCATTTAAGTGCATACATAGTTCATACTGTTATAAAATTCATATAAACCATTCTTGGGCCTCAGCGTTGAGACGATTCTTCGTTTTGTGACTTTCAGGTCTTCCCTAAAGGTTCTCTTCTTGTGCCTGATATATCAAGGGCAATACTAAATTTAACTGGATGAGGTAAAATAAAGAAAATCGAGAATGCGTGGTTAGGCAAGCAAAGCAGTTGTCCAGATTCCGGCACCTCGATTTCATCTACTAGCCATAGTCTCAAGAGTTTCGGGGGATTATTTTTAATTTCAGGAATAGCTGCACTTTCTGCTCTTATTATCTAGAACGTCCATATGGACTAGAATTCGAAATTTGTTAGGAATCTTCTTTCAAAGGGACTCGATCTACAGAATTTCTAGACAAAACGAACGGAATGACCACAGTGGAATTAATCTGCCTTAATTTGTCACGCCAAGCCCACCGGTGGATTCAGCTTTCACAGAACTTCCTGGAGATCCATCCTTAACTGAGGATGACTCGAGTCCATCTACAGAAATATTAGTCAAGCTTAGGCATGATTCACATCTATTTTCTAAAGTGCGGAACCAAACCCGACTTCTAAATAATAAGCTAACAGTGTAAAAGCTACCTTTTATTTTATTGAAAAAAAAAAAAACTAACACCAATACCTTTCTGTATCTTATTTTCATTTAAAACAAAACAAAAAACAAAATAAAAAATAAAAGGATACCAAACAGCCCCTTACATTATTATAGAATCTAGGGAAATGGGTTGAGGAGGCTGGGATTTGGTGCTTTTTATTTTTCAAATCTTCAAATACTCAACTTATCAATCAACTTTTTTTGTATTAAAATGCATTTACTCAAAAGTTCTATGAATAGAGAGGTCAAGAAAAAGATGACCCATTATAAAAACTTAACAATGGTCAAAACTGGTGGAAAAAAAGGTTGGCAATTAGGTGTTAGACCCATCTCCTTTGTGCCCTATAATATACCAGGTTCAAGCACATGTGTGTTTAACAAGATATCAAACTTATTTTTTTTTTGCTCAGCCACGTATCAAGGCCAAGCGCTTGTGGATCTGGCAAGATGTCAGACTTAACTCTTCTAGGCTAAGTTATATGTCAGGCCTAAATGCTTGTGGGTTTGACAAGATGTCAGACCCAACTTTCTTGGGATTAGTTACGAGCTAAACCCAAGTACCTTTGGACCTAGAAGGATGTTAGACTCAATATCTTTGGGTCTAGGATCGTCCCTGACCTAAACGTACAATAGGGGAACCCAGATTCATCATCTCCCTATGCTCTAGCTTTGTAAAGTTCCTCTAAGAGTCAGCTATGTGTCCATAAACATTAATACTAATTATAAGGGTTGATCCCATTAGTATTAATGTTGTGTATGAAATGATATAGGATTACCTTCTATAGATACGTGGTACTCCCCTTACCACTAATTCTATGTAAGAAGACACTTGCATTAACGTAATGTTGATGTAAGAGACTCCCACCCCACTTGAATGTGAAAAAAAAAAACTTTCAAACTTTAAGAAACAAGTTTAAGGTGCAAAAGTTATAAATATTTTTTGAACGACCTAGATAAGGGGTTCACAATCTTCATTCTCTTACAACATATTTTCAGCATATATCATACATGAGCTAACAACAAATATTTTTATTTTTAGAATTTAATACTCATTTACTACAACTTCTCACTATGAAGTTACTGACTTAATCATTAGAGAATTCCAAAATCCTATTAACATGGACTATTTTGCAGGAATCAATGCTTCTATCACCAATCTTCTGGGCCATCAGTTATGAAGAATAGAAAATTAACATGAATATGTGATCCTTCATTGTCCAAACGTTCAAAAACTCAAACGTTTAAAAACTCTTACTTAGCATACTAGATTCTAGAGCATCATCACCAACCATTCAATTTTCGCATTATAATAATTTTTTTTACAGCTTCCTAAATTCACATTCAAAGTGATAATTAACATGCGAGCAAAATGATCTAAGAAATTTCAAGATATTAAATAAGTAATCCGCAATTATTTGTACGTACTAATGTATTTACAATTTGATATAGTCTTAAAAAATTCATACTCAAGAAGATCGATGAAGGGGGAGCGTAACCCCTTGCCAACGACACCTTAAAATTTAGAATCTGATGATAATGCAACAACCATTGACCACATGTACTTTGATTTAGTCAAGGTAAACGCAATGAAATAAGACAACGAATATCTTTGATTAGTATTAGTATTAATCCCACTCCAGAAACTACTCCATGGAATCATACGCGATCTATCCATACATCCAAGTGCATCTGCTTTGCCTGTCTTGTTGACATTAGATGTCAATATGAGAAATTTCCAAGTAAATGCAAATGGTTCGGAATCCTCCTCTTCCAAAAAATTTTTTAACAAATAAGTTAAATAAATTTAATGATGCTGGTTTGAATCAGCTAGATGGTTGACCCTCGTGAGGAGGTATTTGTACGCTCCACCTTCGGGTTCACAGTATCTGTTTTACATGTCTTGTTGACATTAGATGTCAATATGAGAAATTTCCAAGTAAATGCAAATGGGTCGGAATCCTCCTCTTTCAATTTTTTATTTTCACATTTGATGATATGGGTATGAATCAGCTAGACGGTTGATCCTCAAGAGGAGGTATTGTACGTTCCACCTTCGGGTTCTTGAAAAGGCATCCCGTAAAAGGAGAGATGAGGTTTAGATGATTTTTTGATTGGTGTTAGAGTTTTATTAATAAAAAAATTATAAATTATAAATTTACTATTTTTATTTTTATTTTTATTTTTATTTAATAAAATTAAACACAAAATAATATTGATTTATATAAATTTTAATTACAATGAGCTTTTACATAAGAATACATGTTATAAAATAATATAAATCTATTTCATACTAAGGCTTATAAGATGCATAATTAAACCCTCGACATGATAGTTGATGTGAGATATGATTAGTATCATCGTAGCCCTCTTAGTTGAGGGGTTTGGGAGATGATATAGAGCACATAGTTCACGTTTCTACAAATGACTGGTTGGTTAAAAGAAATGAAAGAATTAAATTACAACTGAAATTGCTTGAGTAAAACAGTGTTTTCTCAGCCATATATATACACGTAAAGTCTGTTACAATGGAAACTCTTTATAAGAGTTGTAGTTACGAAAGGATTCATCTGCAGAGATAGGAACAATGCAGAGACAGGAACGAACAGAGAACTGGAAACAATGAAACACTGTGTGACAAATATCAGTGTTTATCCACAATCTTAGTATTGTGAACGTTATCCTTATCATTCCCCCGTAAACTGGCAGGGATATCTGTCACAGAAAGTTTATCCCGGAGGTAACAGAACCGATCAGCCGTGTGTCCCTTGGTAAAAATATCTGCAGGTTGTAGAGAGGTGGGAACGTGTTGAAGTAGTATATCTTTGTTGGCCACCTTTTCTCTGACAAAGTGGTAATCCACTTCAATGTGTTTTGATCTGGCATGGAAAATAGGATTGGAGGCAAGAGCTAAGGCACTTATATTGTCACACCATACGACTGGAGCAGAAGCAAGAGAAACCTGCAACTCATGCAACAACATTCTCAGCCAATACACCTCAGCTGTCACTAGAGCCAAACACCTGTATTCAGCTTCAGTACTGGATTTTGACACTACAGGTTGTTTCTTAGCAGACCAAGATATGAGATTGGACCCAACAAAAACACCATAGCCACAGGTGGAGCGTCTGTCGTCAGGATCACCGGCCCAATCAGAGTCACAATAGGCATTGATTGCAAAAGAACCCGGTCTGTAGAAGAGACCATAATCAAGTGTGTGTTTTAAGTATCGTAGCACACGTTTGGCTGCTGTCCAGTGAGCAGAAGTAGGCGCTTGCATGTGTTGACAGAGTTGATTTACTGAATATGCAATGTCAGGGCGTGTGAGAGTTATATACTGTAAAGCCCCCACTGTTTGCCTATATTCAGATGGGTCTGGAATACTTTCTCCATCAAACTTGGATAGCTTAGACCCGGAGACACAAGGTGCACGGTATGGGCTGATACCAGTGAGTTGCACACGGTCCAGAAGATCAATGATATACCTGGTTTGTCGAAGATGTAACCCTGATGAATTGCGTATGGCCTCAATTCCCAGAAAATATGTCAACTGGCCAAGATCTTTCATAGCAAACTCAAGTTGTAATTGAGATATAAGAGTGGTAATAAAATCCTGATCATTTGAGGTAACCAGAATGTCATCCACGTAAACTAAGAAGAATGCATGGACATTGCCACGATGACAGACAAATAGTGAGGGATCAACTTGTGAACTTTGAAAATCAAGAGCCAAAAGAGCAGTGGACAGTCGATTAAACCAGGCACGAGGAGCTTGTTTCAACCCGTAAAGAGATTTATGAAGCTTACAAACGAATTCGGGGTGTGCAGGATCAACAAATCCTTTGGGTTGTGTCATATAAACTTCCTCTTCTAACACACCATGAAGGAAGGCGTTAGAGACATCAAGTTGACGAATATCCCAGTTGAAAGACACAACGATGGTAAGAACCATTCTGATAGTAGAAGGCTTGATGACTGGGCTAAATGTGTCAAGAAAATCAACCCCACTTCTCTGTAGATATCCCACAGCGACTAATCTGGCCTTGTGACATTCAACACTGCCGTCAGGTCGCCGTTTGAGTTTAAAAACCCATTTACATGGAACCAAATTCTTACCAGGGGGACGAGAACATAGTGACCATGTGTCATTCTGTAACAAGGACTGAAATTCACTGTCCATTGCCGCACGCCACTCAGGTATGGATTCTGCTTGAGCGTAGGAACTGGGCTCAACACAAACCAAACCTGCATGCAAAGCTTGAAGGGGGTGACGAGTGGAATATAAATGAAAATCAGGGAACCTACGAGGCTTATGATGACCAGTCTGTGATCGAGTGATTATTTTTGTGGAAGGCTCATGAGTAGACAGGGCACCATTTTGGAGGTTAAGGATGGCATTGTGGTGGTGGTCAGAAGAAGGACTAAGAGCTGGTGCACTAGGTATTGGAACGGATTCAGAAGATTCGGGTTGGCCAGAATGGAGAGATGGGAGAGAGGAGTGGAGATGGTATTCATTTGAATTAACAGCTGGAGCAGTATGAATATCATATAAGGTAAGGTCAGCAAGAGCCTTGGTAGGTGAGGAAGTTGCTGGGGGAGGAGGAAAATCAGAGGATGAGGAGAAAATATGTGAAGGAGGAGTGAAGAACAGACCTGGAGACTTACCTGAGGAGGAGACGCAGTTGGCAGGACCTGTGATAATGGAGTGTGCAGGAAATTGCTCTTCGTCAAAAATCACATTTCGAGAGATATAGACACGTCTGGACGAAGGATCTAAACACCGAAATCCTTTGTGATTGGAGCTATAACCAATGAAAATACAAGGCATGCTACGATATGATAATTTATCATTTGTGTAAGGACGAAGACATGGAAAACATTGACATCCAAAAGCTCGAAAATATGTGAAGTCTGGAGGAAGATGAAAAAGACGTTCATATGGTGAAACATAATCAAGAATTTTAGTGGGTAGTCGATTAATGATAAAGATAGCGGTGAGAAAAGCATCAACCCAAAATTTCTTTGATAAGCCTGATTGAGCTAGAAGAGTAAGTCCCATATCCATAACATGACGATGTTTGCTCTCAGCGAGGCCATTTTGTTGAGAAGTGTGAGGACATGATAGTCGATGAAAAATTCCATTATCCCTTAAAAACTGTTTAAAAATGGTGGAACAGTATTCACCACCATTATCACTTTGAAATTGTCGAATTGTGAATTGAAATTGTTTCTCTACTAAAAGTTTGAATTTAACAAATGTAGAATAAACATCAGACTTATTTGAAATAGGAAACATCCAACAAAAACGAGAAAAATCATCAATAAAAATAACATAATATCGACAACCACTCAAGGAAGGTGTGGAAGTGGACCAGACATCAGAGTGAATTATTTCTAGGGGAGCAGTGGATTCTCTTGATGAATCAGAAAAGGGCAATTGTTTAGACTTGCCTAGTTGGCAAGGTGCACAAATTGATGTTTTATTGATGGAATCACTAACTGGAAGAGAAAATTTGGAAATAACACGACGAAGAATTTCTGGGGAAGGATGGCCCAGGCGACAGTGCCAGATGGAAGTAGGAGCCTTGACGCCAACAGTCATTGTGAGAGCATGATATGGTGAAGCAGATAGTTGACGAAGGTTGATTGGATACAATCCATTATCACTTGGTCCCGTCAGGAGCGTGTTCCCCGTCAGGATATCCTTAACAGAAAAATCAGAACCAGTGAGTTCAAAAAGAACATTATTATCCTGACAGAATTTATTGATAGAAAGGAGATGAGCTGATGCTTGAGGACAATAAGCAACATTATTTAAGGCAAGAGTAGTAGAAGAGAGGGTTTTAATAGAAGCATTGCCAGTATGAGAAATGTGCAAACCTGTACCGTTACCTACGCCCACGGAAGCATCACCTTCATACGGGTGAGAAGTTGCAAGATTAGCAATATCTGAGGTAACATGAATATTAGCACCACTGTCCGCATACCATTGATGTTGAGTTAAATAAGTTGTATTGGCTTCTGCAACCATGGCAGCTAAGTCAGTGGAAGGATGATGTCCTTGAAAAGAGTAATTCATGCGGTTAAAGCAATCCAAGGCCTGATGTCCCTCTCGTTTGCAGATTTGGCATGGAGATCGGGAACGAGAGTCAGAAGGAGCTGATGAAGATGGGCGTGGGAGGTGAGGTAGGGGCTGCCGAAACTGAGAGGAAGCACTACCCGATCCTTTAGATGCCCCTGAGAAGCGAGATTTATTACTGCTGTGACGAGAACCTATTTTGGCTGCAGGTTTATGTGAGTAAAGAGCATAGGAACCTGCCTCATGGTGAAGAGACTGACTATGAAATTGTTGCATAAGGTCATGGTTCAGTAGTTCTGCATGAAAATCTGAAAAAGACATGGATTTCTCTTTGGAGAGGAGCATATACGTTATGACAAATGAATGAAATGAAGAGTTGAGACCATTGAGAACATATAATATTAGATCAGAATCATCAATAGGTTTGCCAACGGCAGTGAGTTCATCTGCAAGAGTTTTGATTTCATCCAGAAATTTCTGACAAGACAAGGAGCCTTGTTGCAAAGATTGCAACTTTCGCTTGATAAGAGAAATTCGAGAAGTTGATGGTGCAGCAAAACGTGCACCAAGGGCTTGCCAAGCAAGACGAGAAGTTTCAAGGCCATAAATGGTGGAAACCACCGAAGGAGATAATGAGGAGATAATCCATCCAAGTATTGTTTGGTCCTTATACTGCCAAGCCATATAAGCAGAATTAGTAATACCTTGGACTTTATGTTCTTCGCTGGAAAATTGAGGAGGACAAAGATCAGAACCATCAACAATTCCCATGAGTCCATAACTTCGAAACAGAGGAAGCAATTGAGCACTCCAGGCAAGGAAATTAGTTCCATCGAGTTTGATGGAAATAACTTGAGCTGGAAGATGAAATGCAGCGGAAGGAGAAAAATCTGAAGCAGTAGCCATAGGATCGTTGGAAGCGTTAGCTATGAGAGGCTCTGATACCATGAAAGAATTAAATTACAACTGAAATTGCTTGAGTAAAACAGTGTTTTCTCAGCCATATATATACACGTAAAGTCTGTTACAATGGAAACTCTTTATAAGAGTTGTAGTTACAAAAGGATTCATCTGCAGAGATAGGAACAATGCAGAGACAGGAACGAATAGAGAACTGGAAACAATGAAACACTGTGTGACAAATATCAGTGTTTATCCACAATCTTAGTATTGTGAACGTTATCCTTATCAAGAAAGTCTCACGTTGGGCTCCCAACCTCCCAATGGAGAAAGCAAAATTATGTTTAATTTGCACTTAATTGTTAAGTTTTTCCCTTCAAAGCATCAAAATAAATACCAATAAATTTATAAAGACAATTTTAGTGTAAGAACAAAGTAAAATTTTTGATTATATACGATAATAAAATGGTGAAGAAAAAGTAAACTTATTATTAATTAACACAAAAATTGTCTTTTTAAAATAAATTGGAGCTCATTTTAGTGCTTTAAGCAGAAACACTTAACAAATAAATACCAATAAGTTTTGTCTTGAAAAAGCGTTTCATGAGAAGTAAATGGCACCTAAAATTTACAGGACTCTCGATTCCTTTTTTGGAAGAAGTCGATTCCTAATAGGTATATCCTCGACTCTTAGTCTATATGAAATATTAGTTGATAAGTCCCTAAATGCAAGATTTTTAAAAATAAAGTTGATGTGTTGAATAATTGATTAATCTCTTAGTTCAAGCAGTCGTATTTATTCTTCCTGGTCAAGATATTTGATGACTTAATATAGAAAGCTCAAATGGTTAGTAGCTGGTAATAGGTGGTGTCTAGTAGTTAGTACCTGGAAAAATTTTCTTTGATGAATGTGTGGACTCTTCGTTGCTTAAGTCAGTAACTTTGTAGAGAAAGAAAATACAATAATATTTTAGAGAGATAGACTCTCAAAATATATATGCTGAAAAAGTTAAGAATAAAGAGATTGTGAACCTGAAACTTGAAGAATTCATAAGGTATTTATAACCTATAAATCTTGTCCTTTTATAAAGATGAGGGGTTGGAGTGTAACTTCACTTTTATGATATTTTGAGTTATATTCTACTAAAAATAATATATATTAAATCAATATAAAATACTAAAAGATATATGTAGAGTATTAGAAAAAACTTTAAAAAATATGTTGAGCTCGAGGCATGTACCCGAGTTCATAAAGGTGCTAGGATACATGTTCAGCACCCCTAAAAAAATTAGGTACAACCATGCCCAACACCCTAATTAAATGTGTCTAGATGTTATGCCTGGACCATCCAGACTTACATCACCCCAACACTTAAAATAATTGGGTCCAAGTATAATATCCGGACCCATGAAGGGGTGCTTGGGCCAGCACCTGAAAATTAGTTGGGTTTAGGCGCTATGTGTGGACTGGACTTGAGTGCACGTTTCTATAAACGCCACCAGTAATAATGGTGACCCAGATTTACTACACGACTGATCTGTTAAAAGAAAGTCTCACGTTTGGCCTCCCGGTGGAGAAAAAAATTATGTCTAATTTGCACTTACTTGTTAAGTGTTTCCCTTCAAAGCATCAAAATAAATACCAATATCTTCTAAAAGACAATCTTGCTTTCTTAACATTTTTCCTTCAAATTTTTAACGTCTAATATTGATTACTAGATCCGTTGGCCGCGGGGTCAGATATGTTTTGTGCATTGAATCGGCCTTAAAAGTTGGCCCTTGTATTAGACAGAGATCTGAAACATCAAAATTCTTCTTTCATCAAATTTAAAAAAAGGTTGCACAAATGTTGCAATTTATCAAAGGAAAAATTGCTAATTCAATCAGTTTTGTTTACAGGCATGGATGAATTTGCATATCTTATCTAACAAAAATATGAACCATGAAACTCAAAGAAAAGTCTCGAGTTCATTGATTACCAAACGTTTCCTGGGACAGTTCCAGCAGAGAAGAAAACTCCAGATCTGTTGAGGACAGCCTCCTTCCAACACGTACAGAAAACCCTGGCAAACAACTATGATCATTCTAGAGACCGACCGGACCTGAAACACGGTGATCTTTGTTAGTGTCAGCTACAAAGGGAGAAAAAAGGGAAATTTTTTTTTGTCGAAATCCAAAAAGCGGCAGGCATGTTGGGAATCGAAAATGATGTGCATGGGATTGATCACGGATTTGTGCTTGTTCGAATGAGATCTCTGAAGTAATGGAATGCAAAGAATCAAGTGAAAAACAAAAACTTCCAAATTGTAATTTTGGAAAATGAGCATAAATTCAGAAAACAAAATCAGCATGCTAAGCAATCCAAGTTCCAAGTGTTTCGCAAACAAAAGAAATCCATCTTTTGAACAAACACATGCAAAAGGAGTAATCTAGTAATATTCCTTCATTAGAGCTTTCCACTACTTGCATTTTCAAAGCATTCCCGTAAGGCTTGACCCAAAAACCTGAAAGCAGCTTGCTTGTGCAGTCTAGTATCTCTGTTATAGGGCCCAGGCTCAAATTTCCAGTTGCGATATTGAAACAAAAATTATAATTAAAGGAAAGAACATTCAACCAGATAAATCTTAAAATTTAAGACTACCATTAATTAAGAATCGTTTTTATTGTATTTTGAACTAACAATACACTAAGCAAGCAAGTAAAATCCTCACGGTTCAAAAATCAGCCTAGACAGATAAAAGGGAATTGGGGAGGGGGATCTTTCTCCGAAATACAGAGCTGGTCAATCCCTAAATGAGACCAACAAAATCAAACCCTAAATGAAACCAGAATCAAGAGAAAGAATGGCACCTTTGACATGCTGTGATGATATCTAAGCAATAAACAAACACACAATCTTTTCTGTCTCCCTCCATTCTTTTTAGGATTAAATCGTCAACCCTTATAAATCCACAGTGTAGATGAGTCTGTATCCGCAGTGCTAAACGCCTCCTGAATTAGGTTTTTTTCTCTCGTAATGTAGTTGTAATTTTGTAATGTGTAGGAGAAAATTGATAAAACCAAAAGGCTTGAGGATTGATAGTGAAGTTCATATTTGGAGAGCTAAATTGAGGTTTTCCCGCTCTTTTGCTTGTTGAAGTCCGTGCTAAACTTCTTGAGACAGTGAGAGATGACAGAACAGCTTTCTAGAGAGAGAAGCTCTTACCTCTCTCTAGAAAGCTAATAAAGAAAAAAACAAAGAGAGACAGAACACCTTCTTCTCCCATTTTGGGGGCTGCAAAATAATTTTAAAAAAAAATTTAAAATTTTGAGAAATACAGTCAATCGTATTTTCAAACACCGTCTGTAGCGTAGGTTTTATAGTGCCGAGGATAGTGGCGCTACTGGGTCTTCACGGTTCTGCTGCTAGTAATGGTGCGGGGATATCTGGTGTCTGGATTTTGGGAAGAGATCGTATGGTTTGTGGGCTGTCTGTCGGTTTGAAAGGAGGAAGAAGGGGGCAGGGCATCTATGGGTTATCAGCTGGAGTTTGGCGTTGGCTTGAGGTGTGGATGAGGTTTATTTAGGAGGTTTTTTTTTTAATATATTTTATATTGAAGTGTGTTAAAATAATATTTTTTTAAATTTTAAAAAATATTTTTAAAATTATTATATTAAAATAAATTAAAATATAAAAATAAAATTTTTAATAAAATAAAATTTTAAATTTTTGAAACCGCGTTCCGGGTCTGGCGCAACTGGTTATCTTCTGGTGGAGGGAGAAGTGGGAAGGGGTAGATATGTAATTTTGATTTTTGAGGTTGTCTTATGGGTTAGGTGAAGAGTCTGTTTTCATTTTTTTAATGGGACAGTGGTTGATAGCTATTAATATTTGTTAAAACATTTTGTAATTTTAGATAATGTTTGGAATTACATTAACTATTGTTTATTAAATATTTTTTATATAAGAATATATTAAATAATATTTTTTTTATACTAATACATTAAAATAATTTAAAAATAAAATTTTGAAAATAAGGTGCAGTGTGAAAACAAACATTCCCATTCATTGAAAAAAAGATGTGGTCTAGGAAGAGTCTTTAGTCGCTGGTCCATGTACTTTTAAGTCTTAATTCTTAGCTGGCTCTCGTTTGGGAGTGCCGAATGACAGATTTGTTAAAAAAAATTTATTTTTTATTTTTTTTGTTTTAATATTAAAAATTAATTTTATAAAATAAAAATATACTATTTTAAAACGTTTTTAAACGAAAAATATTTTCACAAAAAATTATTACCATACACCTAAAAACTTTTTTAACCATAAATAAATAATATAATTTCAATTATTATAATAATAATAATAAAAAAAAACAAGCCTGCTAAACTCTGGGAGATTCCTTTTTATCAATATATGATATTGTCTCGCCTCAGGTCACCAATTTATTAAAATGGTTGGCTTTGACTCTTTCAAATCATGAATACCCTAGCAGTGAGGAAACTACACTTTTTAAGGTCCACAGCTTTATGAATAAGGGATCTTTCCTTCAAAGCTTAAACAAAAAATATTAACTAACCTGGAGTCAGCACGACCATAGGTGGACAATAAGATGAAGAAAAACCATTCAAACGCTGTTCTCTCCTTCTTCTTCTTTTGTGTAAAGATTCTGTTCACAGGAATGGGAATGGCTGAAAACACATCTATCCCAGTGAATGTTGGTGTGGTTCTTGATCTGGACAGTGATTTGGATGGCAAAATTGCGTTGAGTTGCATCGAAATGGCCCTCTCTGACTTTTATGCCACTCATGGTGACTACAAAACCAGACTTGTCCTCAACACCAGGGACTCCATGAAAGATGTTGTTGGTGCAGCTGCAGCAGGTCCCCTCTCTCACTCTCACCTTTTAAAACTTGATGTTATCATCAGTATGCTCCAATCATGAATCACTATACTTGTTATTACGTAGCAAATAATCAAGATCTTTTCAGCAAATTGTATGGTGTGCTATTGTAAGCAAACTACAAGTTGGTGCAAAGCTAAGTTAGGATAATTCTAGGAAAGTCAGAGAGTCCACAATTCAAAGTACTCTAGAATTGTTCTAGGAAAGGCAAAATTTTCAGCAAATTGTATGGTGTGTTCTGTAGTAAACTTTGTCTAGATTGTTACATTTAGGTCGGTTAAGAAGGCTATAAATAGCCACGCAACCATCATTTATAAACCAAGCCAAAACAACTATGCTAATCTTAAAATCCAAGTCTTAAAACTCTCCTCTGCTGCCTAGTATGTTGTAATTTCTATTCACAAAGTTTTGCTTTGGTTGTCCCACATTCTTCAATCATTTCCAAAGAATCCATACTATAAACTAAGTACTTTCACCAGACCACTACAACTAAACATCTTAACTATCAAACTATTTTCGTTTCAATCCTTGATGATTAACACCTTTAAACTACCTCCTAAACTACCATCATCTTCTAACAATTTTCGGTTGTCATGTGTTTTCTTGATTTGTGGTGAGGGAGGCAGAGGAAAAGATAAGAGCTTACAAATCCAAAGACATAACTGTAAAACGACTCAAACCACCATTTTTTATAATTGAAACTGAGTTCTTAAGAAAGTTTGATAATTGCACGGTCTTTCTCTGCTGCAAAACTGCCATTTTGTCATTGGTTTTTCCCATTGATCTCCATTGATTGTGAAAGATTATTGCATGTTCTTAAATTTTCTTATGCTCTATCAAAACACAGCCCTGGACTTGATAAAAAATGTGGAAGTCCAAGCAATCTTAGGGCCAACAACATCAATGCAAGCCAACTTTGTTATTGACCTTGGAGAAAAAGCTCGGGTGCCCATAATGTCGTTTTCTGCAACAAGTCCTTTTCTTTCTTCCATTAGGAGTACCTATTATTTTCGAGCTACACTTAATGACTCAACTCAAGTGAATGCCATAAGTGCTTTGGTTCAAGCCTTCGGGTGGAGACAAGCAGTACCGATCTACATCGACAACGAATATGGAGAGGGAATCATACCTTATTTAACTGATGCTTTGCAAGCAGTAGATGCTCGTGTCTCCTACCGGAGTGTCATTTCTCCATCAGCCACTGATGAACAAATTGTTGAGGAGCTTTATAAGTTGATGGGGATGCAAACTAGAGTTTTCATTGTGCACATGTATGGCTCTCTTGGCACTCGGCTTTTCGCCAAGGCAAAAGAGATTGGTATGATGAGTGAAGGCTGTGTTCGGATCATGACTGATGGTCTGACAGCTGATTTGTTGAGTTCACCAAATCCTTCTGTTACTGGGACAATGCAAGGGGTACTGGGTGTTAAACCTTATGTTCCAAGTACAAAAGAGCTCCAAGATTTTCGAGTTCGGTGGAAAAGGAAATTCCAACAAGATAATCCATATATTATTGATGCTGAGTTGAACATTTACGGACTACGGGGCTATGATGCTGCGACGGCTTTGGCCTTGGCAGTTGAGAAAGCTGGAACTACAAATTTTGGCTTCCGAAAGGCAAATGTTTCTAGCAGTTCATCAACGGACCTTGCAGCTCTTGGTGTCTCTTTCAATGGTCCAAGCCTTCTTCAAGCTTTATCAAACACTAGTTTCAAAGGCCTAACAGGAGATTACCATTTCGTTGATGGGCAGTTGCAATCTCCAGCTTTCCGTATAGTTAATGTGAATGGAAATGGAGGAAGAGAGATTGGATTCTGGACACCAAAAGAAGGACTTGTGAAACAATTCGTTCCTAGTAATGGTACGAATCCGAATTCTGTGTCCAGTATTTCAAGTACTGTAATTTTCCCAGGGGACACAACTGCTGTTCCCAAGGGATGGGGGATTCCCACAAAAGAAAAGAAGTTGAGAATAGGAGTACCGGTGAAGTCTAGCTTAAGACAGTTTGTGGACGTCATAAGATATCCTAGTTCTAACACCACAATAGTCACTGGATTCTGCATAGATGTTTTTGATACTGTCGTCAAAACATTGCCTTATGATTTGCCTTATGAGTATGTCCCCTTTGCCAAGCCTGACGGCAAGTCTGCTGGAACTTACGATGATCTGTCCTATCAAGTGTACTTTAAGGTAAAACTTAATTTTATCTTTTTCTGTACTTATTCTATGTGTATGATAATATTGGAATATTATCATACACATTGATGCCAGTCTTTGTTTTTTTTTGAGATATTCTTTCTTATGTATTTTATTTTACAACCAACAGAAGTTTGATGCTGTGGTTGGAGACATTACCATTCTCTACAGCAGATCCTTGATCATCGACTACACCTTGCCTTTCATGGAAAGCGGTGTCTCCGTTATTGTTCCTATAGAAGGCCACAATATCGAAAATGCTTGGTTCTTCTTGAAACCCTTGACATGGGACCTTTGGGTGAGCAGTCTTTTATTCTTTGTTTTCATTGGATTTGTTGTCTGGGTTCTTGAGCACAGAATAAATGGAGATTTTCGAGGACCTGCTTCACATCAAGCTGGCACTATCTTCTGGTTTTCCTTCTCAACAATGGTGTTCGCACAACGTAAGTTCTCTTCTCCTGTTGAAACACTTAAACATATATATATATATAAACACGGAATTGACTTTAATTTTATCAATTTACAGGGGAGAGAGTGGTTAGCAACTTGTCTAGAGTAGTGGTAATCATATGGTGTTTTGTTGTGCTGATCCTCACACAGAGTTATACCGCCAGTTTATCTAGCCTACTTACAGTCCAGCAGCTAAAAGTTACTGATGTAAATGAGCTCATTAAGAAGGGGGAGTATGTGGGCTACCACAAGGATTCTTTTATTCTACGAATCTTGTTAGGCTTGGGGTTCGACAAGTCCAAGCTCATTGCGTATAGTTCTCCAGAAGAATGCCTCGAACTCTTCTCCAAAGGAAGTGGAAATGGTGGTATTGCTGCTGCTTTTAATGAAGTGCCATATATAAAAGTATTTCTGTCAAAATATTGCTCCAAATATACCATGATTGATGCTACTTTCAATACCGGCGGTTTTGGCTTTGTAAGCTCACTTTCCCATCTTTCTATTTCCATTTCACTCTATAGCTTATCAGTCTATAGTTTATTACAACCATTTTTTGTTGTGAATTTCAGGTCTTCCCTAAAGGTTCTCCTCTAGTACCTGAGATATCAAGGGCAATTTTGAATATGATTGAGGGAGATAAGATGAAGGAAATCCAGGATAAATGGTTTGCCAATCAAACTAGTTGTCCAGATTCTGGCACCTCCGTTTCATCTAATAGCCTTAGTATCAATAGTTTCTGGGGATTATTTTTAATTGCTGGAATAGCTGCACTTTTAGCTCTCATTATCTTCATAGTGATGTTTGTTCATCAGGAGGGGAGAGTAGCCTTGAGACCCTCTGACTCCACAACTTCAATATGGAGTAAAATTCGACATTTGTTTATCATTTTCAATCAAAGGGACTTCACATCCCATATCAAAGTGAATGACAGGAATGGGATTCACCTTCCAAGTATGGGCACGGCAAGTCAATCGGGCAATTCAGCTCACACTGAAATTCATGGATATCCGTCCTCTGCAGGGTGTGATACCATTCGATATAGCCAAGCCCCTCAAGTAACAAGTGCTGATCAGCTCACCAACCCAAATCAAGAGAGGCCTGTTAAGGACAATCAGAAGTCTGATGTTAATCATGAGACCCCTACTCGTACCGATCAAAGGTCTCATGCTATTATTCATCAGAGGACTAAATCCTACTAGGACTTCTACGGACTCCTTGAGACAACAACGGTCCGGCGCAGCTACACTCTCGGTTTTTCTCGTTCTCATATGACTTGCTGTCCTATAATACATTGTACTCTTACCACTAATGTCGATACACTTGTAGTTATCATATGCAGTAATTTTAGTATAACCGGTTCAAGTTCATTGTATAGCTTAAAATCCAATGAACAAGCCTGGAAGAGACCAGAAGGGGCTGCTCCCTTGTACGAATTTGGAGAATTCCTTATATATATACATGTGTTGTTCCCCCCTCCAAGATTTTGATGAATTCCAATGTAAATGTGTTATGGTGGCTGGCCTGAATAATTGACATTTGTGATGCACCTTCAAGAAAAGAAAATATTTATAATTATGAAAAGTTGCCCAGTGATCAAAGCACTTAAATGCTGTTTGATTAATAGGAATGAAAGGATCAAATAGGAATGAAAGGTAGGAATTGAAATAGAAATGACAAAATTAATTAGGATAACATTTTAATTCCAATACCTTGTTTGAAATATTAATAAGAAATCAAAATAAAATTTAAAATTTTTAATATCTCATTTTTCAAATAAAAATGACTAGTGATTAAAAACATAATTTCCATAAATTAGGAGGGTACAAAAAAAAAGTCTTGGTAAATTGTGGGTAACTTGCTCTCAAAGATCATCTCTGTGAGCTGTACTCTTTGGTTTGTGTTTCCTATTGTAGACAGTGGGCCTTAGAATTGCCCCCTCTGCTTTTCATATAGAAATCGTTGGACTTCAGAAAAAGCAGGAAAAACTTCAGTTGAAAAATTAGCTTCAGAAAGTAGTAAAAATAAATTATTTATAGATTAAACAGGATAGATGCAAACAAGTTTTGTCAAAAACAAATTTTTTTCCACGACATAGAAAATACAATGTAAATTAGGATTGTAAAATCATAATTAAATTTTTTTATGTAATTATATATTGATAATTCTAGCTAAGTAGTAAATTACTAACAATATATACACAATTAAAACAAAAGTGAAATAAACAATAGAAAAGTTCAAGTACTTTAAAATACATAAAAAACTAAAAATTACAGGGTAACTGGTCGATTAGTTTCTGGAAAACCCAGAACTAGTCGACCGATTATTCATACAAGACCAAGAAAACCACTCATTTTATACTTTCAATAAACTCGTAAGTTCAGTCTAATTTTACTGATTTTATTAATTTTGCACGAGTCAAGTCTGATTTTACTAGTTTTTAAGTTTATAGTTCAATTTTATACGTTAGATATAACTGACTCGTAAAATTTAATTTTACGAGTCAATTTGTGATTTTGACAAAAATGAATTCAAATTTATAGGTCAGTGGATGAAATGTTCACAATAAGCTAAAGCTTTCTTCATGGGTGATCACTTGTTTAGGACTCTTACAGCCAACATCTCTGCGTCGTGCTCGAATCACGGTAAGTTTGGCATTTCCTTGTCATGTCTTGTGTTGATTTGTGATGGGGCAGAGGAAAGAGCAAAGATCTGAAATCCAAAGACATGACATGACTGTAGAATTACAGGACTCAGACCCTCCTTAATTGAAAATTCATTTTGAAGATTATCCTATAAGAAAGTGTAATCCATTAATTGCATGTTCTTTCTCTACTGTCATTTGTTTTCCCATTAATCTTCAGTGATTATGCCAATGAATTGAAGTCCTTAATTTTTCTTGTGCTCTCTCAAAAGATAGCCCTTGACTTGATAAAAAAAAAGTTGTGGAAATGCAACCAATCTTATGCCCAACAACATAAATGCTAGTCAATTTTGTTACTGACCTTGGAGAAAAGGTTCAGGTGCCCATCATATCATCTTTTGCTTCAAGTCCTCTTACTTCAATCAGGAGTTCATATTTTTTTCGCGGAAAACAAAATGACTCAACTCAAGTGAATGTCATATTAGTTTGTTATTTCAAGCATTTGGATGGAGAGAAGCAGTACCCATCTACATTGACAACGGATATGGAGAGGAAATCATACCTTATTTGACTGGTGCTTTGCAGGCAGTAGGTGCTCGTATCACCTATCGGAGTGTCATTTCTCCATCAGCCACAAACGATCAAATTGTTGAGGAGCTATATATACAAGCTAATGACTATGCAAACTAGAGTTTTCATTGTGCACATGTATCCTTCTCTCGGCACTCGGCTTTTTGCCAAAGCGAAAGAGATTGGAATGGTGAGTGAGGGCTATGTTTGGGTCATGGCTGATGGTATTACTGCTGATTTATGGACTTCATCCACACTAATACAATGCAAGGGGTATTGGGTGTTAAACCTTATGTACCAAGATCGAACAAAAGAGCTCGAAGATTTTCGAGCTCGTGGAAATGGAAATTCCAACAAGATAATCCAGACAATGTTGATGCTGACATGAACATTTATGGACTACGAGCCTATGATGCTGCCACGGCATTTGCCTTGGCAATTGAGAAAGCTGGAACTACAGATTTTGGCCTCCAGAAAGAAATGTTTCTCGCAATCCATCAACGGATCTTGCAACTCTTGGGGTCTCTTTATATTGTCCAAACCTTCTTATAGCATTATCAAACACTAGTTTCAAAGGTCTTGCAGGTTATTGGATAGGCAGTTGCAACCATCGGCTTTCCAGATAGTTAACGTGAAGGGAAATGGAATAAGAGGGATTGGATTTTGGACACCTAGAGGGCTTGTCAACACATTGGACATAACAACCAACGAAAGCACGTACAGAACTTCTAATTCCAATCCTTTAACTATTATATGGCCTATGAAGGCGGTTGAGGATAGGGGTGCCAATGAAGGGTGGATTCAACCAGCTTCTGACAGTGACAAGAGATCCCAAATATAACACTACAAAATTTAGTGGAAACTTACCTTATGAGTACATTCCCTTTGCCAATCCTAATGCTTAATGTCAAAGAAATAATTCAGCCTAATAGCTTGAGTTGATAAGTGAGATTTTAAAATATAATTTATATTATTTTTTAACATATCTTGTTAAGTTTTTTGAGCTTAAAATTTATATAAGCTTATAATATCTTTTATTATTAATTAGATTTTAATTAAAAGAAAGAATAAGGATGGTGACTCGCGCAGCAGCAACAACATAAATTTTAACAGTAGTAATAATTCATATAAATTTTAACAGTGGTAATGGTTCATACCGTGGGAACAGCGGTCCTAACAACAACAATTGGCAGCAAGGCAATCGTTCCTCTTCCTAAAATCAGTGGTCTAATACATGCACGGTCTGTTAGGTGCCAACTTTGTTATTCACCTTGTCACTCAATTCAGCGGTGTTCCCAACTTCATAGTCACAGGTGACAAGCTAAGCCAACCTAGCTCTTAGCTATTAATTAGATTGTACAGATAATTTTGAAGGCGAAAGTGTCATCAATATATGCAGAGTAAAGATTATAGATGGTGTAGCCTAGCTTAATCCTGATTTTTCAGGACTTAAAGTCAAGCAATTAGTGAGGGATTCTGATAGTTTATTGCAAGCTTCTTTTTTTTTCTTTTTAAGGATCAGGGCTTACACATGGACAAGTATAAATATGATTGTTGGCTTGTATTTGCAGTAGACTTGGATGAATAAAAATGAAGTATTTTAGGAGTTTCCCCTAGTTATAGTCATTGAAGGTTTTAACTTACAACAAACCTGGAGAAAGTCAACTTGTCATGCATTACTTCCAAGCAATCAAAAGAATATAAAACAGAAGTCGAAGATATTCTTATAATAGAGGACTCCAGTTAGGTCAGTTTTCAGATTTCATCATCCTTGCAACCATCAGCAAATGTATTAAAGTTGACACGACCTACCTCAATTCTTAACTAGGCTAGATAAGTTAGAATATTCATGTTGAACTTGAGAAAACGATGTGTCTTTAAAATAGATTTTGTGACGTGACAAAGGATGCTTCCGATAATGGAAGCGATGGTTCCGGCTTACAAGCAAGTCAAGTCAATGATTGAATTTCCTATGCAAGGCCTTGTCAGGCCAGTAGAAGAATAATAACGAATGCAGTATTTTTATGATTGTTTGCCAAGAAAAATAAAATTGTTGAAGGGATCTAGCCCTTGAAAATAACAACCAAGAATTTTAATTATTCTTAATTAGATTGAGATAAAGACTTTACTATTTTTCCTTTTCTTTTGGTTATAGAGCGAGGTTCAGGAATTTAAAAGGTAGTCATTCTTGTCACGATTAGAAAATTTTAAAGACTTCATTTGAATTTGAAGATTTCTAACCATAGAAAAATATTTTTTTTAATCATCTTATCACTTCTTTTGTATTAAAATAATAACGCATGTAGTATTTAATGATTGGTTGCCAAGAAAAAAAAATGTTGAAGGCATCGGTTAGACTTTAGGTCGTATGTCGACCTGATTGATTCGAATTTTATAACTATAGTTGAATCTTGATGATATTGGCTTGAGATTTCACTGAATTTTAACTGAATTAGGCTTCTTCTTTCTTTCTTTCTTTCTGTTGCAACGAGCAAGATTGTTTTTTCCGATTAAAAAGTTGCTGATTAGAAAACTAGATGCCAATGTAACTACAAGCTTGAATATTCTATAACCATTGCAGATATGCATTTGACTTTGACAAGGTAAACGGTGATGAAGTCAGACCAAGGGGATACCTTAGAGTATAAGGACAACTCTTCAATAATTAATAAGTTATTATAGCTAGACACCCAAGTGCATGTATTTTACATATTAACTTAAAATGTGATTCAGTGACTAACAAGAGAATTGTAATACCAAAGCAAATCTTCATGAAATCTTTACAATTTCCAAGAAGTTACAAACTAGATTGATTGATTAGGAAGCAAAAAATATAAAATATAAAAAAATCATCCAATTATAGACTTGATTGATCTTCCACACCCAACAAACCTTATAAATAAGAGATGCAGTCATTCAAGCTTCAACCAAACAAACTAGAATCATACAACACAACAAGATGAAGAAAATCCCTTCGAAGACTTTTCTCTCTTTGGTCTTTTTCTTTCTTTCTTTAAAGATTTGGTTCATAGAAGTGCTGGTAGCCCAGAATACAGCAACAATTCCAGTGAATGTAGGTGTGGTTCTTGACTTGGAATTTTCGGGTGGTAATATTGATTTGACATGCATCAACATGGCCCTTTCAGACTTCTATGCCACTCATAGTGACTACAAAACTAGATTGGTCCTCACCACCAGGAACTCCGGGAACGATGTTGTTCGTGCAGCTGCAGCAGGTTCTCTCTCTGATCCCAGCTTTCTCTCAAACTGTTGATTTGATCTAATATTGAAAATTTACTCTCTTGTTTTAAACTGATGATCAACATACTTATGCATACAATTCAATAGTAAAAATTTATTCACCCCGTGATGTGATCATGAGCCCTGCAACTTCCTTTAGCTATGATCTAATTAGCATTACTACTGACTATAGCAGTGGGGAAAATTTAATGAAATTAAGGATTTCTCATGAATACTTACCACATTATAGTATTGTAAGGAGAGTCAAAAGTCATCCAAAAATTGTGGACTTGTGGCTAGCTTCCTTCTAAAAGTCATATATGTGAGCTGTACTCTATGGGACATGGTTTGTTATTCTTTTTTACACTTGTGGCTAGCTTCCTTCTAAAAGTCATATATGTGAGCTGTACTCTATGGGACATGGTTTGTTATTCTTTTTTAGCTAGTGGGATGTTTATATGTGCAAAAACTGTCAGATGTGAATTCTAAATTTATTTTTTTATTCTCTGAAAAATAATTATATTATCATGACCCAAATTCTAAGTTTATAGCCGGAAACCGGCAACGCTGGAGCGGTGTCATGGAGACACCCACCTGTGCTTAACCTTTGAACATATATATTATAAAACAAATATATATAGAATTCACATAGTATTTTGTAATCTTTCAAATATTCCTCAAAACCAATAAAACAATTCATAATTTAAAATATTTAATACATTAAATAAAATCCAATATTTGAAGAAAAATCTAAACTTGAATGAAAACAACGTAATAGTTGACATTTAAAACATCGAATCTTACAGAACAAAAAAAACCTTGTGGAAGCAAGTAAGGCATGCCAACAAATAAAGTAGCAGGAACTCTCAATTAAAGGTCAACCTGCTAATGGAACCTAAAAACCTAAAATAATATTAAAATGAAAGGGTGAATTCAACCAATTCATTGAGGGATTAACAATATTTAATAAATATTTTAGTTATTTATAAATATAAGGACTGAAACAAATAGACACACATAGACACACACATGTACATTAAGCATAATAGTATATATGGTAAAGGAATATATGTTAGAGATCAGACAAAGTTATTGGCTCAGACAATAGACAAAACCCTAAGGTTCTGATAACAGACGAGGTTTTGCAGCCCTGATCACTATGGAAGAATCAGTCGCCACATGTTGGCTCTTTCACTAGCAAGGTATATAGAACACTATGTGCACATAGACTAACTACACTCCATTAGCATAAAGTTACTGACAAGTATACCGATATCAAGACATAATAGATACTCAGATAATTATCAAAGCAAATAAATATAATATCAAATATAATTTAATTCTACATAATACGAGTGATAATTCAAGAATAGATTAGTACTCAAATAATAAAGCAACATATAAATATTCAAGAATTAATCAATTACACTCATCGTATAATCAACATAATTATATTATTTATATTACATATATATTAAAGATTATTTCACTCATTTCAAAAACAAAAGCAAAAGATCAGTGGATGTAGCCGAAGACTATGTACTAAAGATTGTTACAAGGAGTCAATAGAACCTGTAACAGATATTAAACCATCAACATAGGTTTGATCCCTACATGAATGCTCGTAACCTCCACTTTTTACAAGCTTGACTTCATGAAATATCCCACGACATATCAATGAAAGGAGATGAGGTGTGCTGATTTTTAGGTTGCTGTTTCTTCTCGTTGTTTAGGAGGGGCAGGAGAACCCCAAATGCCAAGTACAATCCATTCCTTGCTTTCTCTGCATAACCACTATATTCATGATTTATCAGAAGTCTAATTTATATAAAGTACAATATAATCATAATTAAGTCTCTATGATTAATCTTTACTGATTATTGAAAATAATTGATCTATACGGTAATTGTTTTCTTAATCCTTTTACAAGTACAGCCCTGGACCTGATAAAAAATGTTGAAGTGCAAGCAATCATAGGCCCAACAACATCAATGCAAGCCAATTTTGTTATTGAACTTGGAGAAAAAGCTCAGGTGCCCATTATATCATTTTCTGCATCAAGTCCTTCTCTCACTTCCATCAGGAGTCCCTTCTTCTTCCGAGCTACCCAAAATGACTCAACTCAGGTGAATGCCATAAGTGCATTAGTACAAGCCTTTGGATGGAGAGAAGCAGTACCCATCTACATTGATAATGAGTATGGAGAGGGAGTGATACCTTATTTAACTGATGCTCTGCAAGCAGTTGATGCTCGTGTACCGTACCGGAGTGTCATTTCTCCATCAGCCACTGATGATCAAATTGTTTCAGAGCTTTACAAGTTGATGACAATGCAAACTAGAGTTTTCATTGTGCACATGTTTCCATCTCTTGGCGCTCGGGTTTTTGCCAAAGCAAAAGAGATTGGCATGGTGAGTGAAGGCTATGCTTGGATCATGACTGATGGTCTAACAGCTGAATTTTTGAGTTCACCAAATGCTTCTGTCACTAATACAATGCAAGGTGCATTGGGTGTGAAACCTTATGTGCCAAGAACAAAAGATCTCGAAACTTTTCGAATTCGGTGGAAAAGAAAATTCCAACAAGATAATCCAGATATTGTTGATGCTGAGTTGAATATTTTTGGCTTATGGGCATATGATGCAGCAACAGCTTTGGCCTTGGCAGTTGAGAAAGCTGGAACTGCAAATTTAGGCTTCCAAAAGGCAAACGTTTCTAGCAATTCATCCACAGATCTTGCAACTCTTGGGGTGTCTTTAAATGGTCCAAACCTCGTTCAAGCTTTATCAAACATTACTTTCAAAGGTCTTACGGGAGATTACCTTTTCGATAATGGACAGTTACAGTCATCAGCTTTCCAGATAATAAATGTGAATGGCAATGGGGGAAGAGAGATAGGATTCTGGACATCAACCAAAGGGATTGTCAAAACATTGAACTCAGCAAATAATATGACTGCGTACTCAGGTTCTAACTCCGATCTTTCAACTGTCATATGGCCGGGTGATACAACTTCTGTTCCCAAGGGTTGGGAGATCCCAACGAATGGGAAGAAGTTGAGAATAGGAGTGCCTGTGAAGGATGGTTTCAGTGAGTTTGTGAAAGTAACAAGAGATCCTAGTTCTAACACCAAAACCGTCACTGGATACAGCATAGATGTTTTTGATTCTGTTGTCAAAGCATTGCCTTATGCTTTGCCTTACGAGTACATCCCCTTTGCCAAGCCTGACGGCGAGACAGCTGGAACTTACAATGATCTGATATATCAAGTGTACTTGAAGGTAAAACTTTCACCAACCTTTTCCTATACTTGATCACATTCAGTTTTATATCTTAAACAAGATTTGAGACACAATATTCATGCATGCAAATCTAATTTTTATTGATATCTTGTTTCTTTTGCTTGCTATCAACAGAATTTTGATGCTGTAGTTGGAGATACAACTATTGTTTTCAACAGATCCCAGTATGTTGATTTTACTTTGCCTTACACTGAAAGTGGTGTTTCCATGATCGTCCCTATTGTGGACAACAACAGCAAAAATGCATGGGTTTTCTTGAGGCCTCTGACATGGGATCTCTGGGTGACAAGTTTTTGTTTCTTTATTTTCATTGGATTTGTGATCTGGATTCTTGAACACAGAATCAATGAAGATTTTAGAGGGCCTGCTTTACATCAAGCCGGCACTAGCTTCTGGTTTTCTTTCTCAACCATGGTTTTTGCACAAAGTAATTTTCCTTTCCCTTTCTCTTTTGAAATTTTTCTTCTTTTGTTTACCATATTTGTTTTAGTGTCTCAAACACCAAATTGACTTCATCTTTATTTTTTTCAACTATGATTGCAGGGGAGATAGTTGTTAGCAACTTGTCTAGAGCAGTGGTAATCATATGGTGTTTTGTTGTGCTGATTCTCACACAAAGCTACACTGCCAGTCTAACTAGTTTACTTACAGTCCAGCAGCTGCGGCCTACAGTTACTGATGTACATGAGCTCGTTAAGAAGGGGGAATATGTGGGCTACCAGGAGGGTTCTTTTGTTCTGGGAATCTTATTAGACTTGGGTTTCGACGAGTCCAAGCTCATTGTGTATAATTCCACAGAACAATGTGATGACCTTTTATCAAAAGGAAGTGGAAATGGTGGTATTGCTGCTGCTTTTGATGAAGTACCATATATGAGGCTCTTTCTGTCAAAGTATTGCTCTAAATATGCCATGATTGATCCTACATTTAAAACAGACGGTTTCGGATTTGTAAGTTCATTCACCCCTCTCCATTTCTCTTTATGTACAAAGTTTGTCAACCCTGATAAAGACTGGCTTGCTGCTTTGTGTTGTGATTTTCAGGCTTTCCCTAAAGGTTCTCCTCTGGTACCAGATGTATCAAGGGCAGTTCTAAACATGACAGAGGGAGATAAAATGAAGGAAATTGAGAATGCTTGGTTTGGAAAACAAAGCAATTGTCCATATTCCAGCACCTCGGTTACATCTAACAGCCTTAGTCTCAAGAGTTTCTGGGGCTTATTTTTAATTGCTGGAGTAGCATCACTCTTAGCTCTCATTATATTCATGGTCATGTTTGTCTACAAGGAAAGGAAAATGTTGAGGCCTTTAAATTCCAGAATTTCCACAAGGAGTAAAGTCCGCAATTTCTTCAGGATCTTTATTCAGAGGGACTTAAAATCCCATACTTTCAGAAAAAGTGGGCTGAATGACAGCAATGGCACTAGTCTGCCTAGTATGGGTGCGCCGAGCCCATCGGCCTATTCAGTTCAAACTAGTTATTTCCCTGGAGATGGAGATCAGTCTTCTACAGAGTTTGTTGATTCCAGTCCAGATAGGCAAACATCTCAAGAGGTAGTAATAAATATTGATCAACTTACAAACCCAAATCAAGAAAGACTAGCAGCTTTTGAAGTAGAACATGATCACAATTGACTTTCAGATGATACCATTGACAGTTTGACACTGGGAAACTTATAGACCTGTAGATGTAGTTGTAGCATTGTAATATAATTGTAGGCCATCAGAGGCCTGGCAATTCATGGGAAAGTCCAAAGGAACATGCAGGAGGCAATACTATAGAATACATATTACTCTGTTTGATTTCCTCGTTTGTGACACTCGAACTTCAAATTGTAAATATAGAATTACTATATATAACATATTTATAGCTAGGTAGGATTAAACTGAGTTTCAGAATTATTAAATTATTATCACAAATTATAGATTTTCTTCAGCAATTTCCCAAGATATTGTGGGAATGCAAGCAGTTGCATACCTTGTTTGCGGCCACATAAATTCCAGACTTTCCAGAGAAATTATGTTGTGAAAACGAAAACAAAAGCATTATCCAAAATTAAGTTACCATGTTTTAAAGAAACCCCCCTCATATTTCCAACCATCTTCAAGTTTTTGTAAGGATTTTTATCAAATTGTTTGGAAACAAATTAGAGGATGAAGAAAAGGTACCCTTCAATGCATGTTCTGATCTTCTTGTTCCTTTCTTTAAAGATATTGTTCATAGAAATGGGGTTGGCCCAAAACTCAACAGCATATGTTGGAGTGAACGTTGGTGTGGTTCTAGACTTGGAATGTTTTGATGTCAATATTGCTTTGAGTTGCATTAAAATGGCCCTCTCAGACTTCTATATGCCACTCACGGTGGCTACAAAACCAGGCTGATCCTCACCACTAGGGACTCCAAGAGAGATGTTGTCGGAGCAGCTGCCGCAGGTCCTTCTCTACCTCTCCATTTTTTCTGTTGTCCCTTTTCTTATACCTTTAGCTGTTAGTCATTGTCTTGATGGCGTGTTCTGTAAAACATCTCTTCTTTAGTAAAATCCATTGGTTTTCAGAAAGAAAAAAAAAAATGCTAATTATTTTTTTCTGATTATAATGATAATTAATTTACCTCCTTAATTATGCAGCATTTAATGGTAGAAATTCTTTATATTTACGAGGAAAGCAAAATGTAATCAATGCATATATATAAGAATACATTATTGCCGTATACTTGTTATCAAAGTAGTACTTTTGACAGAGACATTTCATTTTTTACATCATAATCATGAATAAATTCTTAACATGAGAAGTTTAATTATAAAAAGTTTGCTTTACTTTTTTAGGTTTGCCTACTATCAAATAATTCTAGCCATAAAACCCGAATCATGAATTTTAAAAATTAACTTGAATTAACTTAAATTTTTATAAGTTACTTTTTACAAATAATTTATTTTTATTTTATTATTCTATAGAATTATTCTAATCATCTTTGTTAAAACTTGTTTTGAGTTTGATATTTGAAGCCTCCAATCCATACGGCATGGCAACTCTTTAAACACTTGTCCATCGGTTTCTAGGTGTCAAAAAAGCACTTGAGGCCATCAAGAATGAGGCCTCTGGTTGGTTATTTGGGCCTGAGCCATCTGCTTATCTCATAGTCAAGTACTTTCTTGTATTTTCTTTATAAAAAAAAAACAAGAAGAACAAGAAAGAAGAAAAATCAACTAGAAATGGCTGGACTAAAACTTGCTTGATAATTGACTTTATCTTGAAGATCAACAAATAATAACAAAGTGAAGAATTTTGTCCCAGTTGAACTTCTGCCCTTGTTATTTTACAAGAAAGAAGATAATTCACCAAAATCTAATTTTTACAATACATTTATTTAATGCAGCTAAAATCACAAATGGTTGGAGAGAAGCCGTACTCGTCTACAGTGACAATGAGTATGGAGAGGGAGTGATACCTTATTTAACTGATGCTTTGGAAGCGGTAGAAGCTCGAGTCCCCTACCGGAGTGTCATTTCTCCATCAGCCACTGATGATCAAATTGGCGAGGAGCTTTACAAGCTGATGACAATGCAAACTAGAGTTTTCATCGTGCATATGTATCGTTCTCTTGGCACTCGGCTTTTTGCCAAAGCAAAAGAGATTGGGATGATGACTGAAGGCTTTGTTTGGATCATGACTGATTGTTTGACAGCTGATTTGTTGAGTACACCCGATCCTTCTGTCACTGATACAATGCAAGGGGTATTGGGCGTTAAGCCTTCTGTTCCAAATACAAGAGAGCTCAAATATTTTCGAGTTCCCTGGAAGCGGAAATTCGAAGACAACCTGATGTTTTTGATGCGGAGTTTAACATTTTTGGATTATGGGCCTCTGATGCTGCAACGGCGTTGGCCTTGGCGGTGGAGAAAGGTGGAACTGCAAATTTAGGGTTTAAAAAGGCAAATGGTTCTAGCAATTCATCAACAGATCTTGCAACTCTTGGGGTGTCTTTGAATGGTCTAAACCTTCTTCAAGCTTTATCGAACACTAGTTTCAAAGGCCTCACAGGAGATTACTTCTTTGTTGATAGGTGTTGGGTGGTTCCGCACCATGACAATGGGACCACCCACACACCACACATTTGAATAAAGAGGTTGAGGTGTGCTGGCTACCTCATATAAATTGGAAATTTCACTATTGTGGCAGAATGGCCTTGCAAGAGAAAAAGAGAGCGCGTAGACAGCTTGAGCAGTCTGTCTTTATTCTCTGATTTCTAGTTCGTTCGCTGTTGTACCAGGCTAAGATTTCGACAACAGCTTTCAAATACATTGCTCTTCATTCTAGATGATTGAATTGAAAATTGATAATGTCTAAGTTTGTTATTTTTGCAGAAAACAGGGATGTTAATGTTGTGAGATTTTCTCAAGCCTTTCTATCTTTAATCTTGTTGTATTTCAAAGAATAGGTTGTTCATCATTATATATATATATATATATATATATATATATATATATATATATATATGTGTGTGTGTGTGTGTGTGTGTTGTAGCCCTTATTTATAGCTAAGGAAGAACACTTGTGAACCTATTATTTGTTGATAGTAGAAGTTTTTAGGTGAACTACGGTCCTGTGGTTTTTCCCGAATCTGGATTTCCATGTAAAAAAAATCTTGGTGTTGAATTGTGTGCTTGATTGCATAATTTTGTTGATTGGTTGATCCTAATTTAATTGCACAAAGAGGGAAAAGAATTGGGACTTGTGAATTGTGTATTTAGTTAAATTGGTGTCCGGTTTTCCCAATAGAGTGGTATCAGAGCACTGGCTGTGTAAATTGAATTTCTTGTGCAATTAAAATGGAAAAGAAAGATTTGGGCATGATAAAGCTCACTTCCTCTAATTATTTTTTATGAAAAACAATAATGGAAGATCACCTATATTGCAATAATTTCGCTTTGCCTTTTGAGTGCAAAAAATAAAGTCTATGATATGGATGAGGAAAAATAGAATGGGCTTAACAGAAAGGTGATTGCTAATGTTAGAAAATAGATATCTTCTAAGTCCATTAATCATATTTCTCAAGAATGTCGCACGTCGCCCACGCGTCGCGGCGAAGATTCAACTTCAATCTAAATGTGATGTGTGTCCCTATTTATCTATCTTTATTTGGCCAATATGAGGGACAAGAAAATATTGTCTTTTGTTGGTGGAAAATGGAATGGGAGTCGCCACCTAGTATTTTGGTCACTAGGAACCCTAACTGGTCTTAGAGATTGGGTACGGGGACTGGTTGCGTAAAGGGAAGGTATTAGCACCCCAAATACGCCCTACCTAAGGTAAGCTGCATTGTTTATTTGTCTGATAAAAATTCAAGGTCTCGTTGTGTTTCCTAGTTGTTGGTCTGTCTATGGTTCAAGAAAAGTCCTCCTCAATAAGGAGGTCCTTATCTTATCGGGTAAAAACCTAACCGTTCTAACATCTATGTAAAAAACCCATATTTTTAATATCAGGAATACGTTTTACGTATAAATTCGTAATCCCAAATACTAAAAGAAGACAAAAAGATTTTTTTAGAATTTTTGAAATATTGGCCTAGTTCTCATGGCTTGAATAAACTGGTTATTAAAGCCAAAATGCATGATAATACATATATTGTTTTGAAATTTCCTTTGTTGTGTGAAAATAAGATGTTATAATATTTATATATATATATATATTGGAGAGACTAGGCCGTATTTTTAAAACAAAACCCATTTTTTAATTATGTATATTTTTTTTTTACGTTTCGACGCAAATCGGGTATTTTAATACTGGGTTTATATCCTTACGGTATAAAAATACAACCCAAATATTAATCCACTTTGATTAAAAAATACAGGAAAAATCAACAATATTTTTGCAGATATTTTAGAAACCCCTCTTTTTTTTTAAGCAAAAAAAAAATTCTTTTGAAAATCTTTGATGTTTTTGATGTAAACCGGGTATTTGAATACCGGATTTGTATCTTTACAGTATAAAAATACAAACCGATATTGATCAAAATACAGTAATAAACTTGCAGAAAATCACATATTTTTTTGGAATAATTTTCGAAGAAATTAATTAATTTTTCTATGTATATATCTAGATATAAATAATACAAAACACAATACAATATACATAGTATATAATATATAATTGGGCTAGGCTGGGGCGGCCCAACGAACTGGGCCGGACTCAGCCCCAAAATGTGTTGGGCCGACCTCGGGCCAAGAGGTATTGGGTCGATCTCGGCCCAAACAAAATCTATTTTATCATGGGCTGGGCTAGGATCAGTCCGGCCCACAGAAGGAAACCCATATTGCTGGGCCAGAACCAATCTGGCCCAGCCTAATTAAAAAACCAACGGGGGGAATTATTTCCCCCCCTTCCTGCATGCAGAACGCTGTTCGTTCTGCATGCAGGAGAAGAACCAAACCGATGCACAAAGAGGAGGGAGAAGAGCACCTGGCGTGGAGGAGGCGGTGCCGCGGTGGAGGCTGGTGGCTTCACTGGCGTGCACTGGTCCCGGCTGGAAGAAGAAGGAGCAGATTCCTGCTGAGGAGAAGGAAAGCTCTCGGCTGGAGCTGTTGGTGTGACTGAGGAAGGAGCTGCTACTCCGGTTGCTGCTGGGCGTCGCTGGAGGAAGGAGGACTGCTGTTGGCCGGTGCAGAAGCTGGAAGGAGGAGGCTTGCTCCTGTGGAGGCTGTCGCTGCTGAGGAGGCCGCGGGAGGCGTTGCTGGGGCTGTTGAAGCTGCGGTGAAGATCTGTTGCTGGCGTTGTGTTGATGGGAGGGAGAGGGGGCAGTGTTTCTTTGGGACTGCTGGAAGAGAATGAGAGGAAAGGGAGGGGGCTGCCCTGGTTTGGCTTTGCAGGAGAGGGGGTTGTCCCTTGTTGCTGGCTGCCGGAAGGGAAATGGGATGGGGCTGCTGTGATGGAAAATGAGAGAGTGAAGGGATCGTGTTCTGTCAAAGAGAGGGGCGAGTAAAAGGGAGATGGGGGAATGCAGAGGAGGCTGCTCTGGTTTGGGAAAAGAAGCTGGAAATGAGGGCTGGTTGCAGGAAACCGGGCAGGAAAAGCTTATTTTGTGCCAACTTTGAGCTCCCCTTTGCCAACCCTTTGAGCATGAAAATTGATCCTATTTATAGGGCCGGAAAGAGGGTAATCTTGTCTTCAATCAGAAAAACGTCCCAGCCCTTGATTCGACTTGAGTGATTCAAACCATTGGTTCAAAGTGTGCACCTCGAACTGCCAAATTTGCAGACTGCCCGAGGTGCACGATTTGGGCCAAAAAACGGAGCCGTTCCAAACCTTTTTGACCCAACCGGACCACTCCCCAGGATAAATGGGTTCCAGGTGGACATGTTGGTGCATGCTTTGTCGGATTTGGGGGCCAAACGAGGCAGAAAACACGCCTGGAAGTCGGCCACTCGGGCAGCTCGGTGGGGAAGAAAATGAACAGTACCGGGCGACGCGTCGCCTGGTTCCTGCCCCTTCTTCCTTTGGCCAATTTTCAATTTAGTCCTCCGACTTTCAATTTCGTTCAATATTATTCCCTAATTGACCCTAAAACTTCTGATTTCTTCAATTTGGCCCCCGGATTTTGTTAATTGCAGCCCCTATACTTACGCGCCTTTTCCAATTTGGTCCTTGGTTTCGGATTTCTTCAATTAAGTCCCTAATTGGTCCTTAAACTTTCAATTTCTTCAATTTGGCCCCCGGATTTTGTTAGTTGCAGCCCCTATACTTACGCGCCTTTTCCAATTTGGTCCTTGGTTTCGGATTTCTTCAATTAAGTCCCTAATTGGTCCTTAAACTTCAATATTTATGCAATTAAGCCCTTGATTTAACCAAATAAATTCCTAAAAAATATATTTTGGCCCCGGAACTTAAATTTCTTCTAATTAAAGCCCAAATTGACTTAAAAATCAATTTTTCTTACAATCAAATCTCCTATAAATTCATTTAAAAATCCAATTAAGTCCATAAACATCCAAATTTGGGCTTTTCTCCTCAAATTTCAAATTTTTCTTCTCAACAGGGTTCTCCTCCTTCAAGAATATACTGTCAAAAATCCAATCTTTGTATTTTTAACCTCATTGACCAATTTTCCAACCATTTTCTGAGCGCTTCTGCCTCCTGTTATTTTTCTAACCTCCTTTGGCTATATATTTTTATATATATTTTGTGGGGGACCCAAAAATGGGCTACAACAAAGAACATGACTGCTATACAATTTGAAAGATATTGGAAGAAACCTTTATTAAGAATAGTGCACAAAACAAGGTTTTTGTAATTAGAAACCTTGCGAATTTGAAGTACAAAGATGGTGAAGATGTTTTGGTGCACATAAATGAATTTCAAGGGTTCCTGAATCAATTGTCATTGATGAATCTTGAGTTAGCTGATGAGATGCAGGCACTAATCCTATTGAGTTCATTGTCGGATAGTTAGGAGACTTTGGTGGTGTCACTTAACAATTCTACTCTGAATGAAAAAATCACTTTGAAGAAAGTGAAGGATAATAATCTCAATTAAGAAAAGGGGAGGAAATGGACAAGCACTTCTGAGTCTTATGCACTTGTTACAGAAAAGACAAATAGAAGCCTAGAAGGAGATTTCAGCCAAGAAAAGGAATTAAGTGTCATTATTGTGACAAGCCTGGGCTTCATCTTTTTCTCTCTTCTTCTTTTTTCTTCTCTTACATATATGTCTCTGATCTCTTTCTCTTCTCTTCTCTTCTCTTCTCTCTCTCCTTCAAACTCGAGATCAAGCATTCTCTTTTCTTCTCATCCTAAGATATGTTGTCTTTCTTCATTTTTCTTCTCGTTTTTCTTTTTTTGGGTTTATTAACGATGTTTTTTTTTCTTTTTTTCTCCTTTTTTAATTAAGAACCGAAATCAAGCATGTCATTAAGATAAGTATTTTTCATTACTTTTTCTTCCTTTTTTTGTATTTTTTTTTGTTTTTTTCATTATTTTTGTTCAATTTTGTGTTCTTAATAATTTTATGAATTCATAAATATGGTGAAATTTTAGTTGTTATTGAAATATTTTTTGCATTATTTTGTTGAATTTTAGTTAACTTTTGTTTTAAATTTTTTGTTCAATTTCAATTAAATGTGTGGGATTAATTTTAATTATTATTTTGCATTTATTCCATTTAGAATAAAATTTTGAAACTTAAGGATTAAAAATATTATCACTTAGAAATAATTGTGTTGAGTTTTAGTTGTTATTGTAATAAGTTTTGCATTATTTTATAGAATTTTAGTTGTTGTTTTTTTCAATTTTATTGTTTAATTTCAATTAAATTTATAGGATTAATTTTAATTATTATTTTTTATTTTTGTAAATTTATAATAAGTTTTTGTAAATTCATGTTTAAAAATATTATCCTGTAGAAATGAAAATTTTCTATGAAATTGAATTATGCTAAATTGTTAGCAGAAATTAAATAAAATCAACTGGATTGTGGCATATATATTGTGTATTTGTAGGTTTAAAAATTTTAGGCAGTCTCCTGTATAGAGAAGGTGTTGCTGAATTTTTTAAAAAAATAGGAATTATTTAATTTTTTATTTGTTAATTTGTGTAGATGCCTAGGGGAAAGTCTATTGCACGTCGCTAGGACAAGATCACTGTTAGTTCTTCTAGGAGCAATGCTGATGACCATGAGTCATTAGGTGCCGACCAAGAACAAACACCTAAGGCATAAACATTTAATTACGACGCTAGCTTGTTGAGTGTGATGCCACAACGTCAAGGGGAGTCCCTTTACAGCAAGATCCATTTACCTGCAAATACAAGGCCTGGTGGAAGGATAACCTTTCAATGTAAGTTTGTTTTTCTTTCACAATGGCATGTTTAATGATATTTGAAAAAATAATATCATTTAACGAATGCAATTTCAGGTTTACAAACATTGAGGCTGCTAGAACAATAACACTAGTCTTTTAAATCATCGAGGAAAATTCTATTGTTTCAATGAGGTCGGGTTTTCAAATATCCTGAATAGCAACTGCAGGTTGATGCATGGTTTTCAAGGTTCAAAGTTAGTATTAACTTAAATGTTTTTTATGTTAATTTGGACCGTTTATTGAAATTACTGAAAATTTTCTTTTATAAATTTTTACTTCAAAGAAAAATTTGAATGGGTGAGAGTTGATGATAATGTTGTGATGAGGGTTTGGGAGAATCACATTGCAATTAGGTAAGATCAGATTTAGGATAATTTTTTAATTCCAAATATTAAGATTTTATTTTTCATTTACTAACAGGTAATTAATTTGTATCATATAGGGTTGCATGATTTTTGGTACGAGGTACAAAAAAAAGCCAAAAAATATGTGAAAGAAAGAGAGTTTCCATATTGGAATGATATGGTCGTTATGAAAGATTTCAGGTTGTCGTACATCTTAGAGGTTGTGTGGGCGGAATACATTCAGCACGTGACATCCGTACGTTTCTCTTGACAATCACAGTCCGGTAAGGATAAGTAGAATTGGTGTGTTCACTGTTTCGTTACCACGCACATCGGCAGCTCCATTCCATTCTTTTCGCATGTGAAGCGAATGGTAGGATTTTTTTATTACATCCATTTTTTATTATTAGGTGTTTTTTATAAATATATTTCACTAACAATATTTTTATTGCAAGCAACAGTTCGTGGATGTGAGCCAAGCCTGATGGAGCTTTTTGTTGAAACGCATGTGCAGAGTGATGACCGCCAAAAAATGGTGCAGTAGAGCCAAACTCAGCACTTTGTGGTATGTTGGTTTTCAATCATTTATTTCTTAAGTTATTATTTCCTTGAATTTGATGAATTCATTTTTTCTTTCCAAGATATATATAACAGTTAATTTAAGGAGAGATACGGAGACGATCCTTCGACCCATTCGGATATCAATTCGGATTTGTGGTTGGAGGCAGGATTGTCTGGTGGGCCCGATAAAAATCGAGTATACAAACTCTCTAACTCTACGGCCAAGAACTTGCGATCAACCTGTAGTGCTTCGCCAATTGGATGCTTATAATCGACTCCGAGCGTTCAAACTCTGGAGTTCACGGTGATGTTAGACCAACAGGTACAAGATCAGACGACCCATCTTAATGATAAATATGAACGATATACTGGTTAGAAAGAACTCCGTCGATTGGTAATAGAGATGAGGTCACAAATGGGTGGTTTATGTGCACCTCCTAATTTGGCTCCAAGTCCCGGCGACCACCAGCCTCCTCCCCCGGCACCACCTCTATTTTAGATTTATTGTTTTTGAACGTACAAATGTTTAAATTTGTAATAAATATTTGATTTTTATACTAATTTATTTTAAAATTATAAAATAAATTTATTTTAATTATTTTTCTACTTATGTTCAAAATATTTTTAAAAAAATATATTTTTAAAATATTATTGATGGGCTTACTGATGGAACTACAGTCGATATATTTCATAGAGTTGAAAAAGAATAACTGCAAATGCCACTATTACTAATAAGGTTATCGACAGAACTATTTTGTCGGTATATTTCAAAGAGTTGGAAAATAATTATTGCAAATACCATTGCTATTGTTAACACACCGATGAAATTACAGATGGTATTCTTTTAGTGATATGTTATATTTACCGATAGATTCACCAACTGTCCGTAAATTACCGACAAGATTTTTTCTAACAAACAATTTTCGTCCTTGATTCCATAAGTGACATACGCACCAACAGACTGCTAGTGTAAATACCGACAAAATTTTTTGTCAGCAAAATTGTTAAATCTAGTACATATCGAGTTGTCCTTGTACATATCAGGTCTAGCTTAAACATGATTCACACTTATTTTCTGAAGTGCGGAACCAAACCCGACTTCTAAATAATATGCTAATAGTGTGAAAAACTACTTTTTTTTATTTTATTGGAAAAGAAAAAACTAACATCAATTTTTGTATCTTATTTTCAATTTTTAAGAAGCAAAAAAATAAAATTAAAAATTAAAGGATGCCAAACAGCCCCCTTACATTATTATAGAATCTAGGGAATTGGGTTGAGGAGGCTGGGATTTGGTCCTTTTTTATTTTTCAAATCTTCGAATATCCAACCATCCAATTTTCGCATCTTAAACGACAACGTTTTTCAATCAGGTCATAGTTATAAGATTTTTTTTCTTTTTACAGCTTCCTCAATTCACATTCAAAGTGATAACATGCGAGCACAATATTGTTCTAAGAAATTTCAGATATTAGATAAGTCATCCGCAATTATATGGATTTACAATTTGATAATGTCTTGAAAAATTCAAACCCAAGAAGATAAGGGGCCGGGGAGCGGAGCCCCTTACCAACGACACCTTAAAAATTAGAATCTGATGCTAATGTAAACGCATGTACTTTGATGTAGTCAATGTAAACGCAATGAAATAAGACAACGAATATCGTTGATTAGTATGAATCCCACCCCAGCAAACCCGAGGCAACTACTCCATATATAGAATCATACGCGATATATCCATGCATCCAAGAGCATCTGCTTTGCCTCTCTTGTTGACATTAGATGTCAATATATATGAGAAATTTCCAAGTAAATGCAAATGGGTCGGAATCCTCCTCTTTCAATTTTTTATTTTCACATTTGATGATGTGGGTATGAATCAGCTAGACGGTTGATCCTCAAGAGGAGGTATTGTACGTTCCACCTTCAGGTTCACAGTATGATGACAAGTTTTGTCTTGAAAAAGCATCCCGTAAAAGGAGAGATATTAATCTCAGATTAAATTTTTTTAAATAATTTTTTTATAGTTTTAATATTAAAAATTAATTTAAAAAAAATAAAAAATAGGTTATTTTAATACATTTAAAAATATATATTTTCAAAAAAAAAACTTAATACTTTTTTAATCATAAATAAATAACACAAATTCAATTATTATTATAAAAAAAACAAGTCTGCTAAACTCTGGGAGATTCCTTTTTATCAATATAAAATATTGTCTCGCCTCAGGTCCACGTCTTGTAGTGAACAATTTATTACAATGGTTTGCTTTGACTCTTCCAAATCATGAATATCCTAGCAATAACAGTGAGGAAACTACACTTTTTAAGGTCCACAGCTTTATAAATAAGGGATCTTTCCTTCAAAGCTTAAACAAAATATATTAGCTAAGCTAGAGTCAGCACGACCATAGGTGGACAATAAGATGAAGAAAAACCATTCAAAGGCTGTTCTCTCCTTCTTCTTCTTTTCTGTAAAGATTCTGTTCACAGGAATGGGAATGGCTGAAAACACATCTATCCCAGTGAATGTTGGTGTGGTTCTTGATCTGGACAGTGATTTGGATGGCAGAATTGCGTTGAGTTGCATCGAAATGGCCCTCTCAGACTTTTATGCCACTCATGGTGACTACAAAACCAGACTAGCCCTCACCACCAGGGACTCCATGAAAGATGTTGTTGGTGCAGCTGCAGCAGGTTCCCTCTCTCACTCTTTCATCCCTTTAAAACCATACTTATTGTTTAAAAGAGTCTGATAAACATATCATATTTGATTACGTAGCAAATAATCAAGATCTTTTCTATTTGAATTATAAAATTTGAATATTGTTCATATGAACCAATACCTTGCTATCAAAGTCACCCACAAAAGCATCGATCTTCTAAATTTCTAGGGTATTTTTTATGGTTCCGAAAGAGAACAAATAGAGATATTGGGAAAGAGGGTTTTTTTGTTTTAATTTTATTTTTTTAACATGCACGAAAATTATTAGTGACGTCCATGATCTCAAATGTCTTGGCATTGTGGTTAAAATTTGAGAAAACAAAGTGAATAAATGAAATTACTGAAACTCTCAATACACGAACCTCATGGCTAGCTAGGAAGCTCATCATCAAAATGAAAAAAAAACTCCAACAAAAAAAACTACACCACCGACAACGTACCCAAAATATTCTTCTTCAATGGCTGTTGTAGGCCTTGAGAAAATTACTGCCTGGTATATGTATAACAACCATGAGGTCGGTTGCTTCTTTTCTTTGACTAAAATGGAAATTCTACTTCTCCTAGCACAACCACCCTAGGGTTACAAATATAAGACTTAAATCCCATTTGATAAAATAATAAGAAAACTCCCTACGCTTGTTTAACGAAATCACACCACTTAGAGTTTGATTGACCACAAATCTTTACTGTGTCTGTTGTGTTGTATTGTAAAATTAATACATCAAGCTATTTACTGATGAATTATTGTGTTGTGTTATATTTTCCTAGTTAAATTGTGATTTTTTTATTTAATTTAGAATTTTATTATTATTTTTTCAGTTTTGTTTAAGAGGTTTTCATTAGTATATAAGTAGCCTAGGAGATTAATATGTAATATTTAGTTTTGATTGGATAAAAAAAAATTATTAATAAAAATTTGAATTGGGGTTATTGTGGTAAAGACTATTCAAAATTCTTGAGTTGTTTGTGCTTGTTATCTCTTTTTTCTATTGCTTCAAAATTAAAATAGCTTGTGTAGATGATTATAAGGATGCTACACAGGAAAAGTAATTGAAATTGAACTCTTATAAAAGTTTGATAATTTGTCATTGGTTTTTCCCATTGATCTCCATTGATTGCGAAAGATTATATTGCATGTTCTTATCAAAACACAGCCTTGGACTTGATAAAAAATGTGGAAGTCCAAGCAATCTTAGGGCCAACAACATCAATGCAAGCCAACTTTGTTATTGACCTAGGAGAAAAAGCTCAGGTGCCCATAATGTCGTTTTCTGCAACAAGTCCTTCTCTTACTTCCATTAAGAGTGCCTATTTTTTTCGAGCTACACTTAATGACTCAACTCAGGTGAATCCCATAAGTGCATTAGTTCAAGCCTTCGGATGGAGAGAAGCAGTACCCATCTACATCGACAACGAATATGGCGAGGGAATCATACCTTATTTAACTGATGCTTTGCAAGCAGTCGACGCTCGTGTCTCCTACCGGAGTGTCATTTCTCCATCAGCCACTGATGAACAAATTGTTGAGGAGCTTTATAAGTTGATGGGAATGCAAACTAGAGTTTTCATTGTGCACATGTATGGCTCTCTTGGCACTCGGCTTTTTGCCAAGGCAAAAGAGATTGGTATGATGAGTGAAGGCTGTGTTTGGATCATGACTGATGGTCTGACAGATGATTTGTTGAGTTCACCAAATCCTTCTGTTACTGGGACAATGCAAGGGGTACTGGGTGTTAAGCCTTATGTTCCAAGTACAAAGGAGATCCAAGATTTTCGAGTTCGGTGGAAAAGGAAATTCCAACAAGATAATCCATATATTATTGATGCTGAGTTGAACATTTACGGACTACGGGGCTATGATGTTGCCACGGCTTTGGCCTTGGCAGTTGAGAAAGCTGGAACTAAAAATTTTGGCTTCCGAAAGGAAAATGTTTCTAGCAGTTCATCAACGGATCTTGCAACTCTTGGCGTCTCTTTAAATGGTCCAAAGCTTCTTCAAGCTTTATCAAACACTAGTTTCAAAGGCCTTACAGGAGATTACCATTTTGCTGATGGGCAGTTGCAACCTCCAGCTTTCCAGATAGTTAATGTGAATGGAAATGGAGGGAGAGAGATTGGGCTTTGGACACCAACAAAAAGACTTGTGAAACAATTGGTTCCTAATAATGGTACAAATTCAACTTCTCTGTCCGGTATTTCAACCGTGATTTTCCCAGGTGACACAACTGTTGCTCCAAAGGGATTTAGGATTCCCGCAAAAGAAAATAAGTTGAGAATAGGAGTGCCGGTGAAGTCCAGCTTCAGACAGTTTGTGGACGTCAGAAAATATCCTGGTTCTAACACCACAGAAATCACCGGATTCTGCATAGATGTTTTTGATACTGTTGTCAAAACATTGCCTAATGATTTTTCTTATGAATATGTCCCCTTTGCCAACCCTGACGGCGAGCCTGCTGGAACTTACAATGATCTGGTCTATCAAGTGTACTTAAAGGTAGAACTTAATTTTATCCTTTGCTGCACTTATTCTATGCTTTTGATATTTCATTGAATACCATACACATTGACGCAAGTCTATTTCTCGGAGATATTCTTTCTTATGCATTTTTGTTTACAACCAACAGAATTTTGATGCTGTGGTTGGAGATATTACCATTGTCTACAGCAGATCCTTGTACGTCGAATATACTTTGCCTTTCATGGAAAGCGGTGTCTCCGTTTTTGTTCCTATAGAAGGTCACACTACCGAAAATGCTTGGTTCTTCTTGAAACCTTTGACATGGGACCTTTGGGTGAGCAGTCTTTTATTCTTTGTTTTCATTGGATTTGTTGTCTGGGTTCTTGAGCACAGAATAAATGGAGATTTTCGAGGACCTGCTTCACATCAAGCTGGCACTATCTTCTGGTTTTCCTTCTCAACAATGGTGTTCGCACAACGTAATTTCTCTTCTCCTGTTGAAACACTTAATGAAATATATATAACACCGAATTGACTTTAATTTTTCAATTTTCAGGGGAGAGAGTGGTTAGCAACTTGTCTAGAGTAGTGGTAATCATATGGTGTTTTGTTGTGCTGATCCTCACACAGAGTTATACCGCCAGTTTATCTAGCCTACTTACAGTCCAGCGGCTAAAAGTTACTGATGTAAATGAGCTCGTGAACAAGGGGGAGTACGTGGGCTACCAGAAGGGTTCTTTTGTTCTAGGAATCTTGTTAGGCTTGGGGTTCGATAAGTCCAAGATCTTGGCGTATAATTCTCCAGAAGAATGCCACGAACTCTTCTCCAAAGGAAGTGGAAATGGTGGTATTGCTGCTGCATTCGATGAAATTCCATATATTAGGCTCTTAATGCCAGAATATCGCTCCAAATATACAGTGATTGATCTTTCATTTAAAATGGGAGGTTTTGGCTTCGTAAGTTCACTTTCCTATCTTTTTATTTCCATTTCTCTCTATAGCTCATTAGTGTATAGTTTTATACTACCATTGTTTTTTTTGTGAATTTCAGGTCTTCCCTAAAGGTTCTCCTCTTGTACCTGACATATCAAGGGCGATTTTGAATATGGTCGAGGGAGATAAAATGAAGGGCATCCAGGATAAATGGTTTGGCGATCAAACTAGTTATCCAGATTCCGGAACCTCAGTTCCGTCTAATACCCTTAGTATCAAGACTTTCTGGGGATTATTTTTAATTGCTGGAATAGCTGCACTTGCAGCTATCATTATCTTCATAGTGATGTTTGTTCATCAGGAGGGGAGAGTAGTCTTGGGACCCTCTGACTCCACAACTTCAATATGGAGTAAAATTCGACATTTGTTTAGCATTTTCAATCAAAGGGACTTCACATCCCATATCGAAGTGAATGAAAGGAATGGGATTCATTTTCCAAGTGTGGGCATGGCAAGTCCGTCGGGCTTTTCAGCTCACACTGAATTTCATGGATATCCATCCTCTGCAGGTCGTGATTCCAGTCCAAATAGCCAGGCATCTCATGAAGTAGTGATAATAAGTGCTGATAAGCTCTCCAACCCAAATCAAGAGAGGCCCGTTAAGGGAAATCAGAAGTCTAATGTTAATCATCAGACGCGGACCCGTACTGATCAGAGGTCTTATGCTATTATTCATCAGAGGTCTAAATCCTATTAGGACTCCTACTCTTTGAGATCACAACAACGGTCCAGCACAGCTACACTCTCGGTTCTTCACAATCTTATATGACTTTCTGTCCTATATTACTGATGAAAACTCAAGAAAAGAAGAGAGATTGATAGGCAAAACTCAAAAAGAGAAGAGAAAGATTGATAGGTTTAGAAATTCCTGAAAGGTTTTTGATGATTTCTTATTGCTTGAATAAATATTCATTATATCCTAGTCTAATAATGACTCTAATTGATTGGAAATAGGCATTAATTATTATTATTATTATTATTATTATTTAAGATAGCTGTAACAAATTAGAAATCAGAACTTAGTCAGAACTACTCAACTCAGAGAGCTAGGAATGACTGACTGAGTGGCTGACTTTAGGGGTGTTTCTTCAGCATAAGAAGCCTCTTATTCCTGTATTTCTCGTCCCCTATTTCTTTTAGAATTGTTCCTCTTTCTTTCAGTCGAATTTCCGCTGGAAAACTCCCCTGGTTGCTGACTTATAGGAGCTGGAAAGCCCAATCCCGCCGGGACTCCACCAACTTTACCAGCAATTTCAGCCCTGTTTCCAGCAGCCCCTTCTGCCTTGTTTCTGGTGCTTTTTCCTTGGCCTTCCAGAGGCATTTTTTAGAAGCCACCTTGATCCTCGTCAAATACATCGAACTCGTACTACTAATATATGTTGTTCGATTTTAACTTTCTATTTTGATCACATTTAAAAAATATATACAAAAATTCTATAAAAAAAAATAATACAATTCAGCTAATTTTCGACCATTTTTCTTATTGTTTTCATGTTGAGGGATTTTAAAAAATAAAAAAAATATTAAAAAAATCAAAGTAAAAGAAACAAAAAAAATTAGCAAGTGAAATGAAAATCAAATAAGGAAAGAGGGATCAAAATAAACACAAAGTTTTCCCACCCTCCAAGCAACAAATAAACAAGGGGATAATATTGAAAAATAAATAGAGAGAGAGGTTTATACAAGGTGAGTGAAGATAAGGTGATAAGAAGGGCAGTGTTGGATGAACGGTTGGAAAGGGGAGTAATATTTTAAGGAAAAAAAGAAGAAGAAAGTGCAGAAAGAGGGAAAGAGAGAAATAGAGGGGGGAAAAAAGGAAAAAGGCGTGCAGAGAAATTTAAAAGTCCAGAGTCGTAACAACAACCACCCCAAGAAAAAACAGCAGGGAGAGAGAGAGAGAAAGAAGACCAAATCTTCAAGTGACTGATATCCCTCGATAAGTGGTAGTGAGACTCACCGCCGACATAGGAAGAAAAAAAGGAGGAGCAGGACACCAGATCTGCCACCATACGCACATTCACCCTTTGTCGGCACTTGTAACCACGTGCCATAGTCCATCAATGTTTGCAGGACGTGAACCCTACACTCCTACACTGCCATCCTTGATTCAATTTGCTTCTGGTCAACTGCAGCCACTTCAAAGGTCCATTTAAAACCTATTGAATATTATGATAAAATATCTGTTATTTTTTAATCATTTTTAATGCATAATTAATTTGTGATGGATGATTGTTATAAATATTTAAAGTTTTAGAGTTTACTTCATTGTCCTCCGAGAATTTATTATTTAAAATTAAATAAGATTGGAATCAATATCTTATAATGGGATTGGAAGATTTAATCTTGCATAGGCTTATTCCTCTTATTTCCTCACCATTCCTGCATGTCCAACACTCATAATTTAAAAGTGAGGAAGGTCACAAATCATTGCTTAGTTCTTTTACCTTTAATAACAAACACACATAAACTAGTTTAGGTTACTAGCTTATGTATTAGTTTTTTTTTTTTTAATAGCAAACACACATATATTAGTTTAGGTAAACTCTTAGCGTGTAAGTACATTAGGCATCTTTATCATTAAAAACATACATGAGCAACTTACGTTAGTTAGAATGTATAGGGTGATTGTTATCTTTCTTATCATATAATCATCCTCTTATATATAATTTCTGAAGATCAATTAGCGTTTTCTAGTTGCCATAAAACAATATGGTGAATTCTTTTTTTATATATTTTTCCTTTTTGCATATAGTTTGCCTCAACATCCCTACCCACACACACACACACACATATTTTCACGACCCGAATCTCGGGTCCATGACTGGCAACGCAAGAGCGATGTCGTAAGGAAGTCTCACCTGCACAAAGCCTTAGAATATACATATCATAAAACAAATTATATAAAGATTTCACAACATTTCAATATCTTTCAAAATATTATATTCTTCAAAACCAATAAAATCAAATAACACTTCAAAATAATTATCATCATCATATAAAGTAAAACAATAATCCATAATACTTATTACGTTGTCAAAATCTGAACTTAATTAAAACAGTATAATAATAGAGTGTCTAAGACATCAAATCAAAACTAAAAGAAAGCCTCGCAAAACAAACAAGGCATACCGACTAAAAGGTAAGAAGTAGAAACACTTAACAAAGCCTACTTGCGAACAGAAACTAAGAACCTGAAATAATATTAAAAATAGAGAGGTGGGTTCAACCAGCTCATTGAGTGAATAACATTTAACATACATCTTATATATTAATAATTTGCAAGTCGATTTATTTTAATATAAATATACATACTAAGCATATTATCCTAAAGTAGTGGAATACATATTAGAGATCAGATGACACTTGAAGGTGACCAGATGACACTTGAAGATGACCACTTTGGGAATATCAGTCACCACAGGTTGGTGCCTCTCTCACAAGCTACATATACATAATATTATGTGCACATAAACTAACTACTCTCCGTTAGCATAGAGTTACTGAATGGCTTTATTTATAATTATTAAAGCAATGTATATCATATTGAATAGAATTTAGTTCAACATAATGCAAATGCAGTTTCAAGAATGGATGAATACTCGAAAAATAAAGCAACATAAATAAATATTCAAGCAATTAACTAGTTGTACTTGTAGAAACACAAATTTTCTACCAATCAAATTTCACCATGTGTTATTTTATTCTTTAAAAGAAAGGATAAAATAAAATTAAAATAAATGACATGGAAAATAAATGAGCCTTCATATATTTCTTGGCCAATGAAAAGTTGACACTTGGGATGAGATATTCAAGATATCTTATCATAAATACAAGATCTCATCGGATATCTTGTCATAAAGGCAAGATCCTGTCAATAAATATCAACCAATAAAATTATGTCATGTGGCATTGGAAAAGGACCTGAGAGCCCCTACAGATCTCTATAAATAGAGGGCCTCAACCTAAAGGAAAGAGGATTCCGGGAGATACAAATTTCCTTCAAGACAAGCTCTTCAAGCAAGGAAGCTCTTTCTCTCTCTCTTCAAGCAAGGAAGCTCTCTCTTAAAGAGTTCTCAAGCCTCCTTCATCTACGCTTGAAGTCTACAAAGAACGAAGCTCTGTTGGATCAAGCCAAAACGCCCCATAAGAGTTCTTCAACAACACTTTGAAGACAAATCAAGGTACTCTTCAAAGCATCAAATCACAACATCTCGCTTCGCAATACACCCCCAAATTCGCGTTCTTGCAAAGCACAAATCTTGGCTTGATTTATCAAATAAATCAAGTCACCATACATCAAATCTAAGGGAAGAATCAGAGGATTGTCATATTCTATTTAAAGAATATATTAGATAGAGATTGTACCCATTCATATATTTAATAAAATCATATATTTGTACACGTGTGCTTGTTTAATTTCAGGTGCTCAAAATTGTGTCTACAAATTTCTGGCGACTCCACTGGGGATATCTCTACCTCTCATCTCTTCCCTTCAAGAAAGAATTTTCAACAAACTCTCAATGGAAACTAGGAGGAACATGATCACCATTGTCGCTTTGGATAGCAACAAGGCTACTTATTCAAGTCGTCGACATACCATTGAAGATTCTTCAACTCCACTATTGAAAACAAAATCCATCGTCGAGTTGTATGCACAAACTAAGCCGACTCTCAAGTTGACATCAACTTTGAATGCAAGAGGGGCACAAGATCTCGCCTCAAAGATGAAGCCACAAGCAACTCCATTACAAAAGTCAAGTGGGGCTCGCGAAATTCTCTTCGGCACTCAAGGCGACTCCGACAATTCATCTATGGAAACTTCTCCATGTCAATCACCAAGTAAGGCTTTGAGTTTCGACACCATGTCAGTGATGACGACCGGGACAACATCTTTAGAGGACCAAGTGGCTAACTTGACAAAACTCGTCGAGGGGCTTTCGACTTCACTCGAGGTAAAAGACCACGAGATAGCAAAGTTGATGAACAAACTTGAGAGCTTGAACGAAGGAGGCCAAACCTCGACTACCAAGGCTTTCCAAGTAGATCAACTAGATGTAATTGAGGAGTCTGCAATCGGAGCTGTGAAGAATATATGTGGTATTACTGATGGCATCTTTACCATGAATCAACTGAAAGAACTTGTCAAGGAAGCCATCACGGACCAAGTAGAAAGCTCAGTTCAACCCTCATATTCTTATGCGAAGCCATACACCCAACGAATTGACCTGCTAAAGATGCCTCCGAACTATCAACCACCAAAGTTTCAACAATTCGATGGCAAAGGGAATCCTAGGCAATATATAGCTCACTTTGTGGAGACTTGCAACAATGCCGAAACTAATGGCGCTCTCATGGTAAAACAGTTTGTTCGTTCCTTGAAAGGTAATGCCTTTGATTGGTACACTGACTTGTGATGCAACCATATTATTCGATAGTTTCACCCACATTTAACTAGTGTTTTGCCTATGTTTTATATATAAAATGCCTTGATATTCTTTGTTTTATGTTTTGAAGGCACTTTTGGATGAAAGATGCAAAAAGGAGTAAATTGGAGATAATTGGCAGATTTGACCTTAAGTCGATGTTTTGTGCAGAGCGTGAGCTCTAGAGGTTGAAATGAAGTGATTCCAGTGGCATTAAAAAGCTAACATCCATACCTTTCTGGACATCTAAGGAAAGAAAATAAAATAAGGAAGAGCATGGAAATCGCAGCCTTCAAAGTCAAATCTCGCAATCTGCCAGTGTTGACCTTCGGCCATTCCAACTTGAATATCTGGAGCTAAAAAAGTCAAATTGATGCAAACTCAATTTTTTTGGATTCATGTCTCAAAGGTCTATAAACGCTCCAAATTTCAGCAACAACCGATGTCATATGAGGGAGATATGATTTTTCAAAGATGACAACTAAATTCTGCCAGCAAACAGGTTTCGTGAAGAAACGAGTCCAAATTACGTTCCGAAGCATCTAAACCGATATCCAAGTTTGTATTTCAGCAATTTAGCTCCTCTAAGTCAAAGCTTGAAGATTTCATGCAAGGCTATTTCTCCTTTTTTAGAAAAATAGTTATTGAAGTACTTAAATGTAAACAATCTACTTAATGGAGGACTATTTTGTAAAATAGAGACCTAGGGTTTCCTAGGATATAAAAAGAATGAGAGAAGAGAAGGGGGGCAGCCAGCCAAGAAGAGAAAAACGCCCCCTTCCTCTAAGAAACCCTAAATTATGCATTCTTCCTTCTTTTTGATTAGTTGTTCAACAAACATGCAAGGCTAAACACTTTTTCTTGGTTACAAGGACACGGAAACCGTCGGATTTCAAGAACTGTGAGATTTATTTTACCTTTTCTTTTCAGTTTATATGATGAATATGTTTGTTCTCCTATGCTTATTTTTTCTATGATTGTTTATTTTAATTGCTAGAGCGGACTCTAAGTTATTATTATAGACAATCTATTGCTAAGTTTGATATCAAAACCGGAGTTATGGTATATGAACTTGTGAAGCAACTGAGTTTAATAATTGTGGCGGATCTACGTTATTAATCTTAGGGAGAACATTCAATCAAATCAAACATAGACTGCGGACAGTTATGTTTTCTTGATTAATCAATTTATCTAGTTCTTAAGGCTGCCATTGAATTAAATTATTAGTGCGGACACTGTGGTTGTTTGATGGTTAGGGTTAGTTATACGGCGGATCCGTTAACTAACTAATGTTAAGAAGAGATAAATATTCAGAATATAAATTGATGTTTCGTTTCCATGATCAGTTCTGATTTTTGTAGGTGGATGTGTGCTTGTGACCAAGGTTTGTTCTCTTGATAATTTTTTGATTTTATTAAATTTCGTTTGATAGTTTTCTGTTTTCTTTTGCTTTAGCCTAGATAACGTCCAAACCCCCCCCCCAAATTGCATATCATCTAGCATAAAAATCTGACTTGAATCTTCCTCGTGGGATCGACCCCTTGCTTGCTCTATACTATCTTGTGTGTTGTGTTTGAAGCTAGGGTAATTAATTTGTGCGACCGCGACATCGCAACAACTTGGAGTCTGGCTTGATCGATACTTGGGAGCAACTGGAGCGCGAGTTTCTTAACCGCTTTTACAGCACTCGTCGTGTGGTTAGCATGATTGAACTCACTAATGCACGTCAATGGAAGGAAGAGCTTGTCATCGACTACATTCATCGGTGGAGAAACCTTAGCCTCAACTGTAGAGATCGGCTCACCGAAACTTCTGCGCTAGACATGTGTATTCAAGGGATGCATTGGGGACTACACTATATTTTACAAGGTATCAAACCAAAGTCTTTTGAAGAATTGGCTACTCAAGCACACGACATGGAACTTAGCATTGCGACGGCTGAAAGCTCATCATTACCTATGCAAGAGCCAATGAGAAATAAGCTTGAAGGTCATAGATTTGAAAAGAGCACTGCAAAGGTCAAGGGAAAGCAATCTTTAGTAGTTAACTCGACTACCACAAGGGTACCAACTGGAGTTAAGAGGAATGATCGGGCGACACCAGCTACTTTTCAAAAAGGTGAAAGAAAGAAACCATCCCTGAAAGAGCGACAAGAAAAGGTGTATCCATTCCCCGACTCAGACATATCTAGGATGCTGGATGATTTGCTTGAGGCAAATATCATTGAGTTAACGGAGGTGAAATGCCCCGATGAAGCAAACCAAATGGACAATCCAAACTACTGCAAATACCATCGCTTGATCAGTCATCCCGTAGAGAAGTGCTTTGTGCTGAAAGATAAGATCATGAGGCTACACGAGAATGGGGATATCGTTTTTGATGATGAAGTAGCAGCCTCTAATATCACAACCATGGTCAATTAGGACCACGCTAGTTACTCCCTACAATATGTTTTGGCTCCTTTGAACCTATAGAGCTTGGCATCATTTTGCATACGAGCTTCATTGCATCCTCAAGTCAAACTCCATGTATAGCCCTCGTACCTCATGTTGACAACTCAAAACCTGATTCAAATGAAAATTATTATAACGAAGGATGGACTTTAGTCATGCATAGAAGAGGAAGGAAGAGGCGCATGCAGATGACAAAGCCAACTAGAATGAGGATCTCAATGGTGAGGAAGCTAATTGAGCCGACATACCGAAAGATTCAACGAAAGTCCATACCAGTCAGAAATGAGGGTTTTTCAACTCAAAGTCTAAGAAAGCATGTTACACTGAATGAGTACATGCTAATAGAAATGAGAAGAATTGAAAATGTACTTGTTGCTTGCTATCATATTGATGAAGAGAAAACTCATACTAAACCTGTCATGAAGGAAAATCATGATGACTCTTCAAACTTGTCTCACGAAGTATGCACAATAGAGATATCCTTCAACAATGAAGACTTGTTGTTTGGATCAAAACTCCACAATCAGTCGTTGTTCATTAAAGGATATGTTGATGAAAAGATGATGAATCGTATCTTGATAGATGATGGCTCGGCGGTCAATATACTACCTCTTAAGATTATGAAAGAGCTAGGGATTCCTATGGATGAACTCTTCCCAAGTCATCTGATGATTCAAGGTTTTAATCAATGAGGGCAAAACACCATAGGAAAGATAAGGCTTGCAACACATGGAAGATATGAAGTTCAATGCATTTTTCCATGTCATAGATGCCAAAACTACTTATAATATGCTACTTGGACGACGATGGATACATGAAAATGGTATCATCTCCTCAACGCTCCACCAATTTTTAAGTATTGTCAAGACGGGGGCAACAAATTACTCTTAAATAGGATGGCCCTTAAGCGGTCCAAAAAGTCTACACCAATGAAACTTACAAAATTGTCGATGAGAATGGAATGAGGATTGGGCCTATCAACGGCAAATTCCTGAAAAGATACTATGCTTGAAATCTGATGTAGCTCCTGGCCCGCACGAGCTAAAACTGTGAAAGGCACAAAAAAAACAAACAAACAAAATTGAACTACGGTATGACTTGATCCTTTATCCACAAAGGTACGTAGGCAACTTGAAATTCGTTTCGAGTACAGTCACGCAAAAAAAAAACTCTTTGACAAAAAAAAATCTTTTGAATTACGTTGTGACTTGATCCTTTATCCATGAAGGTACATAGGCAACTTGAAAATTATTCTGAGTATAGTCACATCATCCTTTAAAGCTATTCGAGCCAATATGATTGTTCACATGGAAAAAGAGGGATAAGTAAACCTCAAAACACAATCATAACATGAAAAATCAGGTGATAAGACACAAGCGAAGGCAAAATATAGACTTTATTAATAGAAAGAAGAATTCTATTACATAAAGTATGTATTCTTAGCATAGAGTAAATAAGTTAGTGTCACCAAAAACAAAAACATATTCCAAAGCATGAGAAATCATTAGCATACTCCGGCTATTACTTCTAGCTCCTAAAGTATTGAATTATGGTAATAAAACTGTTTAATGTATTACCTTATTGTATTCAAAAATATCTTTGAAATATCTTCTTTTTTTTGTAATTTTATGTTGTGTTAATGGTTTTATTATTTTCAGACCCATAAGGATAAATCAACCGTAATTGGGCATTGTCATAAAGTGTTGATTTATGAGTAACAAAATTGTTTAATACATTAGTTTATTGTATTCAAAATATCTTTGAAATGTTTTTCCTCTTTTGCAATGTTATGGTGTATTAGCAGTTTTATTATTCATAGACTTGCCTAAGATAAATAAATTGTCACTAGACATTGTCCTAAAATATTGATTGGTGAGTAATGGAATTGCTTAATATATTACGTTATTGTATTCAAAATATTTTTGAAATATTATGTTATTTGAAATAATTTTGAGTATTAATAGTTTTATCACTCATCGACCTACCTATGATAAATAAATCATCATTAAGAGTTGTCATAGAGTGTCAATTGGTGGATAATAAAATTGTTTAATACATTATATTATTGTCTTTAAAGTATTTCTCAAATGTTCTCTTCCTTGCATTAATTTTGTGTATTAATAGTTTCATTATTCATTGACTCACCTAGGATAAATGAACCGGGCATTATTCTAGAGTGTTGATTGGTTGATAATGGAATTGTTTAATGCACCATATTATTGTGTTTAAAATGTTTTTAAGATGTTTTGTTTTTATAAAAACAATTTACCAAATAAATAAATTAATTAATAATAATAATCCTTTCGTTGTGTGAATTTAAATTTTCCATGATCATGTGTGTTGAATTTATTGATGTGTTCTTGTTTTGGGATATCTTTTGTTTGGTATGGCAAATGAATTTGGGTTGAATTAGTGAGACTTCACATAGTCCAATTGAGTGTGAGTGGTGGCTTTCGGGCCCGTTTTAATTAATATAATGTTGAATAGTCTTATTTCTCTCATTTTCTCACCATCCCTGCAAGTCCAACACCCGTGTTTCAAAATTGAGGATTGGGCCTCTAGTTACCAAGCTTAGGTCATAAATCATTGCCTTAGGTATTAGTTCTTTTACCTTTAATAACAAACACACATAAACTAGTTTAGGTAACTAGCTTATGTATTAGTTCTTTTTTCTTTTAATAACAAACACACATATACTAGTTTAGGTAAACTCTTAGCGTGTAAGTACATTAGGCACCTTTATCATTAAAAACATACATGAGCAACTTACGTTAGTTAGGATGTATAGGGTGATTGACACGACTAAAAAGTTGATGTCTTCTCCCAAGTGTAGGAGTGTCGAAGTAATAAATATCCTAGCAAGACCGGGGTCGAACCATAGGGAGGTTAACTATATAAATTATAAATAATAATAATAATAATAAGTTGAAGAGAGCTTTGAGATGTGATATTGATACAAGGATTAAACAATGATAAAAAAAAAACAATTGTCAAGGTTAGAGGATCCACTAATGGTATTTTAAACAAGTATAGTATAAACTCTTATTACTCAACTGGAAACCACACACAAAGGAGGTTCCAATCAGATTATAAATTGTTAACAAGATTACATTAGTTATCTTATTTGAATAATGTTAATACTTGTAAATGTTATCAGATATTCATGATTATAACTTATGTTAACAACAAATCAAGTTCTTTTCATAGCACAGGTGTCGGTTATACCATACGGTTTGGGCTATGAAAGTGCCAAGTATTTGTTGTACCAAGGTTATACAACATAAATCTAGATTAATCATTTAACAAGCAAAGTATTAAGAGTGAATAAGATAACAAATACAAAACATGTTAGTATCAAACATTAAATTCCATGTTGAGTTTATACTATACTTATTCTTACACCATTAGTGTAACCTTTTCACCTTGACATAATAAACTTAGCTAAACATAATGAAGAAGAGAAACATAAATAAACAAGATAAGAACATAAATAAGATATAAGTTAACTAAGTAAAGGAAAGGAAATGAAAAGCATAAACAAGAGATTAATATAAACAAAACTTAAGCATTACAAAAAGAGAGAGAGCAAGAGCATGATCTTGATCTGAAAACCAAGATGCCTAAATGCATGGCAAATGCCTCCTTTTATAGGCCAAAATTTGGAACTATTGATTTGATGACTAATTTTTGAGTGGGTGGCCACATCTTGACTTGGTGACAATCCTTATCTTCTTGTCTGAACAAAACATCATTGATAACGTCAGAATTTAAACAGACTAAAACTATGAAAGTTCTAGGACATTGTCTCAGCTTTCCAGGAAAAAAAAGTTGAGGTCATTTGGACTTCTATAACTCGAGATATGGGCTGAACATTAAATAGTGTCTGGGTTGCAGGACAGATTTGGACTTCTCCGTTGTTGCTATAATTTGGACTTGAAAACGGCCTTTTTAAATCTTGGACTCCGCATGAAAGTTTTAGGCCTATGTCTTAGCTTTCCATCCATATAGAGCATACCTAAATCCAAGATCTATAGCTCCAGATATGACCCAATGACCGAACAGTGTTGTAGTTTGGACTGAACCAACATCTCTTTTCTAAGTTTGACCCTCTCTATGTCCTTTCAATTTCAATACTTAAACTCATCAATCAATCTTTTCATTTATGTGATAGGCCTGCATTTAAGATGAACATTTACATTAATTAAAGGCATCTTATAGTATCAGACTTGTTATTATAAAACATGCTTTAGTTAAGGAGTTATTGATACTTTAAGTGCAAAATGATGATATAAAATCTTGATAAAAATGCACTTTAAGTACTAATCAGTGCTCCAACCAGAAATCTTTCCATAAGCTAGAAAATCATTGATAGTCCACATCAAAGCCGCCCTCATTAAGGAAAATTTTTTTCCTCGATATATCATAAGTCACAGCTCCAGGGGACCACAACTGCGCCAACTCATCAATTAACGGTTGAAGACAAACATCTATATTCCAGCCCAGGCTGCTTGGACCGGGTATGACAGTAGATAAAAACATGAACTCCGACCTTATACACATTTCTGGTGGCAAGTTATAAACTGACCGGCCTACAAGAATAAGGAGCAGCAAATGACCCGAATGGGTTGAATCCATCTGTACACAACCCAAGACGCACGTTACTTGATTCAGCTGAAAAGTGAGGATGCACACTGTTAAAGTGTTTCCAGCTTCGCCGTTAGAAGGATGCACCATCACTCCATCAACCGCATCATGTGATTGGTTTTATGTCATGTGCTCAGCAGTCCTTGGTGACATGAATAACCTTTGCAGTCTAGGTGTGATTGGGAAGTATCTAAGTTTTTTATATGCCACTAGAGTCTTTCCCCTACCAGTTCTAGGTTTGTAACGGGAATGCCCACATGTCATGAACTCGGTTAACTCAACATTTTCAAGGTATTATAACATGCAGAAGTTAGGGCACGTGTCAATTTTCTAGTATCCTAAACCGAGGGGTTTCATCATGGACTTCGCATCATAGAAGTTCTCTTTCAGCCTGTTCCCTTCAGGTAAAATGCTTCTCGCCCATTCAATAATTTTGTCATACCCGGCCTCACTCAACCCGTGATCTGACTTGATGGTGAACACCTGTGCTACGACCGATAATTTACTGTGGTTCGTGCAGCCATCCCATAATGGTTCATCAGAATCTTTCAACAAATCAAAAAACCTAGTTGCATCTGCATTAGGTTCTTCTTCTATGATTGGACATTGACTGACATTACCTTGATTCATTCTCATTGCATCCATAACCATATTCCTGTAAGGATTAGTGTTGTCATTTGCCGCTTCATGCACGTTGCTAGCACTAGAAGTTGACCCAACCACCCTTTCTCCCATTTTCTTCTTACTAACAAATACTTCTCCATGTGCATACCAACACCGGTAATTCTCCATAAACCCTTTGTGTAGAAGATGCATCATTACAACATCTAGATGCAGATACTTTTTATTTTGACACTTCTTGTATGGACACCTAATACCGCCTCCAGTAAAATTTCTGGGAATAGATGTTGCGAAATTAATAAAACCCTGAACCCCATTACAATAATCCATCCTCCGCAATTCTTGGGGTGAATCTCGATACATCCATGAACAATCATCCATGACTTCTATCGAACCTCTATAAAATTATGATGACAACATGTATTAATTAACTATGTTAGGTAAATAAATTTGCAAAAATATTAGTTTACCTTGAGATTATCCAACAAACCAATTACAACTTCTCATAAATATTAAATACTCATTATCAATCATACAAATTAATACATATAAATTTACGAAAATTACAACTCCGCAATACCATTAATAAAAATTAAAACGAACCAGTTAAACAAGCTATTAATTATTTCAAAACAACACATGTAATTCGGTAATTCAATAAAGTTTCAACAATTTACAAACAAATACAATTTTAAAAAATCTAAAACAAACCATAACAAGTATAAAATTATACATTCATATACTACAAGTTTGTTTGAGAAATAACAATAAAACATGTACATATACTAAAAAAACAATAAAATTGACATTTAGATGTTAAAATTTAAAAAGATAGAATTACTTATAAAAACTGATAAAATTCGTCAGCAAATCAGAACACGGATGTTGTGACCATAAAACTTCAAGAAATATGACTTGTTGTGCTGAGAAGAGGAAGATTTTTTTTTTGGGGGGGGCTAGTTGATTGCAGTAGGGGAGAGTTGGGATGGGGAAGAAGAAGGAGAAATAGGGGAGGAGAAGGTCGACAGAGTGGGCATATATTAACTTTTACCAACAGACTCACCGATAGAATTATTCCATTTGTGAGTCCGTCGGCCATTCTGACGGTAAACAGGGCACGTCACTGTACGGAGATTCTGGTTTGAATCCCTCGGTGATTCCGTCGGCATTTCAAATGGTGAATCGGTCACGTCACCGTACGGAGCTGCCGTTTTGAATCCCTCGGTGATTCCGTCAGTAAAATCACCCGCAAAAACCTCCATAACAGCGAACAACCTTTTTTTATTCTGAATATTACGTCTATCATTCCATCGGTAAATACCGATCGAATGTGTTCGTCAGTATATACCGGCGGAATGACAGACAAAAAAAAGTTAGTCGGTAATTGTGACCTCAAATTACCGACAGAAGTATTCCGTTGGTAAGGCCGTTGGTGTTAAGCGAATTTCTGGTAGTGCTTCGATACTTTCCACATACCTCCAGAAAAAAGGATTGAATGACCACTATCATCAAGTTGTCCAATGGAGATCAGTTTCTTCTTTAATCCAAAAACATGTCTTACATTTTGTAAGTTCCATATAGATCCATTCATTGTCTTGATTTGCACATCTCTTATACCCACAATATCCATTGGTTATCCATCGGCCAGATAGGCTACACCGTGATCTCCAACAACATAGTTTTGCATCATTTCATGGTGTGGTGTACAGTGAAATGAAGCACCAGAATCAAGAATCCAATCATCAATTGGACTTTGTACAGTAAGAATCAAAGCATCTTGTACCTCATCAGTGGTAGTGTTCACAGAGTCAGCTTCAGGTTTTTTCGGTTTTGTGCAACTTCTTATGTAATGACCAGGTTTGCCACAATTCCAACATTCAACCTGCTTTCTAGGTCCAAACTTGCTTTTACTTCTGTATCTTGATTTTGATCTGCCTCTAGATAAGCCTCTATCATGTCTCCTCCCTCGAGTGTTGATGTTGAGAGTTGAACCTGAATTTTCACCAGAGTCTTTTCTATGCACTTCTTCAGCCAAAATCAAATCTCAGATGTCATCATATTTTAGTTTGGATTTTCCAGCTGAGTTACTCATGGCTGTTCTCATACCTTCCCACCTGCTTGGAAGTGAAGCTAGCAAAATAAGTGCATGAATCTCATCATCAAACTCAATCTCAACATATGACAATTGATTTGTGATGGTATTAAAGTTGTTGAGGTGTTGTGTAACAGAGGTGTCTTCTGTCATCTTCACGTTGAATAAATTTTTCATCAAGTGCACTTTATTATTTGCTGATGGCTTCTCATACATCCCAGACAAGGCTTCCATTAATCTTGCAGTGGATTTTTCTTTTGTAACGTTGTGAGCAACTCTTCTTGATAAGGATAGCCAGATGATGCCCAAAACTTGTCTATCAAGAATTAGCCATTCTTCATCTTGCATATTCTCTGGTTTGCTCCCCAACAGAGGAAGATGAAGTTTCTTCCCATATAGATAGTCTTCAATTTGCATTTTCCAATATCCAAAAACTATCCCATCAAATTTTTCAATTCCAACAACCTTTATTTCATCTACCATTTTCACTAATTTTAGAGTTTGAATTTGTTGAATCTGACTTCACAGTTGTGTCCGGAATGGCCAGAAATGTTGGAAATGACTCTAAAATCACCCAAATCGGACTTTGGATGGCTTAGATATGATCAATCAAACTTTAGGACCAATGGATGACGCAGATAAAGCCGCGTGTCACGTGAAACAATATCTCTAATGCACCGGATCAAAACCCAAATGATGACATGGCATCCACATAAGCACGAAGGGCCCACATGTGATGTCGTGGCTGCGCTGCGTGGAATCTGGCTGACGTGGCAGCTGCTGACGTGGATTGCTGCCTGATCAGGTGATGTGGCGGGTGACTGTGCGGAATGACTGCTGTAACACCCTCTAATTTAGTACATTCATAAAAGAACTTTGAGCCTTAACTTTTAAAAAAATGGGTATTTTTTTTTCATCCACCGAACTTATCCGAGACTAGCCGAAATTTCCACTGAAATTTCGGCAGAGTTTCCTTTATACCTGGAGGTCCCAAGTTATCGACAATCATCCTGTATAGTTATACTCATTTCTCAATCATATCATAATCATGTAGAACCTTAACAACACATCATTCATGGTACATGCCTTACATTTCACATGCTCATTTCTTTCCCATTAACACACATAATTCATAATAATTGCAAGTAAACAAATTAAGATTACAAATACAGAATAATACATTTTTATGTCCGACACTTAATGTAAAAGGAATACTATTACATATTAAGTCATTTAGTTCCTTAAAGACAAAATACATTAATGTTCATCTTCTTATTCAATCATACAAAAGGAGACTAGAGGACCTAAAACGCTACTCCTGGCGTGAATCTGAAGGACCTGCAATTTCATAATGTATATAATAAATATAGCATAAAAGGAAAATCACACAATACATGCACAAGTAATTAAACATATATTCAACGATATGCAATCATAGTTTCTTGAAATTCTCATCTATCCTTCCATTATTACATCTCTATTCATCCTTCCTAGAATCATTCAACATTTTCATTTTGTGTCTTGTTTCACCTCACGAGCGCATTTAATTCATTATAATATCTACCATGTGATTTCTCTCCCTCTTACTCTATCTCTTTATATCAATTTCAATCCCAACATCTATTATACCCATTATGGCTTTTCCATATAAGTTGTCAAACTCGTCATGATTTCGGTCCAATTTTAGTTTATAAATATATTCAACTTACAAATTTCTTGTGCCCATTTCGACACATTCCAATGTTTCTTTAGATTTTCAGTAAAATCTCTCATTATCATGGAACCTGCCACTTTTCATGAGCTGAGGTTCGACCTCAGTTATTAGGTGGGACCCATGTGAAAAAAATATGCAGTTTGCATCAACCAAACACTTAAATTCAGCTTTTGCTTCCTGCCGCAGCCGCAGCCGTAGTGTTAGAGTGTTTTTGGTATTGCGGTAGCTGTTGTGATTGTGGTTTGAAAAAAGTTGTTTTATAAAAAGTACTTTTAGTTGAGGTTAATTTGAAAAAATAGATGTTTGGTTAAAACTGTGGTTGAAATTGAGGTCGAACAAAAAGTAGTTTAATGTGTTTGGTTAATAATGCTTTTCAAATTGAGGTTATAAAATAATTTTAAAAATATATATATATTAATATTAATAGTTTTTAATTTAAATATTAAATATTTAACTACCGCTATTACATTATGAAATGAATAATACTTAATATAAAATATTTTTTATTATTCTATTAAACTATCTAAAATATTATCAGAAATAAAATTGGGATTGCGATCAAATTCTACAAATATTACATCATCAAGTGATCTCCTTCTAATTTATATAGTGTTATTAAATAATGTGAAACACTAGTTTTTCGAATAAAACACAATTACAAATACATTTTTTTTACTGGATCGGACCTGGTTCAATGTATTTTTATAGCTTTGAACCGGGTCCGATCTCCACTGTTCACGTGAATAGTGGAGAGTGAATTAAATTCATTCTCCACTGTTCACTTAAGTGAACAGTGGAGAGTTCACTCTCCACAGGAGAAGAACGCATGCAAGAGCAGGAGAAGAATGCAGGAGAAGCAGATAAAACTTACTTCTTATAAACTGAGTTTCGACCTCAGTTTTTAGATGGGACCCATGTAAAAAAAAATGTGATTTACAATAACCAAACACTGATTTTCAATATTTGCTTTCTACTATTACCGCTACCGCATTACCAAACAGTATCTTAATGTTCAGCAACCATTCATGACTTTCACCATACAGCCGGCTGCCAACAACCATTTTGTGTCCATACATAACACCACCTTCGGGTTCACGGTATCATGACAATTAAATATATTTGATGATGTTGGTTTAAATCTGGGAAATACCTTTTTATCAATATAATATTGTCTCGCCTGATCAGGTCCAAGTCTTATGTAGCGAAAAACTTTATTAATATGGTTTACTTGACTCTTCCAAATCATGAATTTCCTAGCAATAACAGGGAGTAAATTGCTCTTTTCTTTGTTAAAACCAGTACAGTTTGGCCCTCCCCGCGTATTACTCTCAAACGCTTCTAGGCTGCACATATCTACCCTTTTCAAGATCCACAGCTTTATAAATGAGGGATCTTTCCTTCCAAGCGTAAACAAAAAATATTAACTAAACTAGAATCAGCACCACCATGAGTGGACAATAAGATGAAGAAAAACAATTCAAAGGCTGTTCTCTCCTTCCTTTTTTGTGTAAAGATTCTGTTCACAGGAATGGGAATGGCTGAAAACACATCTATCCCAGTGAGTGTTGGTGTGGTTCTTGACCTGGACAGTGATTTGGATGGCAGAATTGCGTTGAGTTGCATCGAAATGGCCCTCTCTGACTTTTATGCCACTCATGGTGACTACAAAACCAGACTTGTCCTCAACACCAGGGACTCCATGAAAGATGTTGTTGGTGCAGCTGCAGCAGGTCCCCTCTCTCACTCTCACCTTTTAAAACTTGATGTTATCATCAGTATGCTCCAATCATGAATCACTATACTTATTATTACGTAGCAAATAATCAAGATCTTTTCAGCAAATTGTATGGTGTGCTATTGTAAGCAAACTACAAGTTGGTGCAAAGCTAAGTTAGGATAATTCTAGGAAAGTCAGAGAGTCCACAATTCAAAGTACTCTAGAATTGTTCTAGGAAAGGCAAAATTTTCAGCAAATTGTATGGTGTGCTATAGTAAACATTGTCTAGATTGTTACATTTAGGTCGGTTAAGAAGGCTATAAATAGCCACGCAACGATCATTTGTAAACCAAGCCAAAACAACTATGCTAATCTTAAAATCTAAAGTCTTAAAACTCTCCTCTGCTGCCTAGTATGTTGTAAGTTCTATTCACAAAGTTTTGCTTTGGTTGTCCCACATTCTTCAATCATTTCTAAAGAATCCAAACTATAAACTAAGTACTTTTACCAAACCACTACAACTAAACATCTTAACTATCAAACTATTTTCATTTCAATCCTTAATCATTAACACCTTTAAACTACCTCCTAAACTACCATCATCTTCTAACAATTTTCGGTTGTCATGTGTTTTCTTGATTTGTGGTGAGGGGGGCAGAGGAAAAGATAAGAGCTTACAAATCCAAAGACATAACTGTAAATCGACCTTTTTTTATAACCACCTTTTTTTATAATTGAAACTGAGTTCTTAAGAAAGTTTGATAATTGCACGGTCTTTCTCTGCTGCAAAACTGCCATTTTGTCATTGGTTTTTCCCATTGATCTCCATTGATTGTGAAAGATTATTGCATGTTCTTAATTTTTCTTATGCTCTATCAAAACACAGCCCTGGACTTGATAAAAAATGTGGAAGTCCAAGCAATCTTAGGGCCAACAACATCAATGCAAGCCAACTTTGTTATTGACCTTGGAGAAAAAGCTCGGGTGCCCATACTGTCATTTTCGGCAACAAGTCCTTCTCTTACTTCCATTAGGAGTACCTATTTTTTTCGAGCTACACTTAATGACTCAACTCAAGTGAATGCAATAAGTGCATTGGTTCAAGCCTTCAAATGGAGAGAAGCAGTACCCATCTACGTGGACAACGTGTATGGAGAGGGAATCATACCTTATTTAATTGATGCTTTGCAAGCAGTGGATGCTCGTGTTCCCTACCGGAGTGTCATTTCTCCATCGGCCACTGATGAACAAATTGTTGAGGAGCTTTATAAGTTGATGGGAATGCAAACTAGAGTTTTCATTGTGCACATGTATCGCTCTCTTGGTACTCGGTTTTTCGCCAAGGCAAAAGAGATTGGTATGATGAGTGAAGGCTGTGTTTGGATCATGACTGATGGTCTGACAGCTGATTTGTTGAGTTCACCAAATCCTTCTGTTACTGAGACAATACAAGGAGTACTGGGTGTTAAGCCTTATGTTCCAAGTACAAAGGAGATCCAAGATTTTCGAGTTCGGTGGAAAAGGAAATTCCAACAAGATAATCCATATATTATTGATGCTGAGTTGAACATTTACGGACTACGGGGCTATGATGCTGCCACGGCTTTGGCCTTGGCAGTTGAGAAAGCTGGAACTACAAATCTTGGCTTCCGAAAGGCAAATGTTTCTAGCAGTTCATCAACGGATCTTTCATCTCTTGGTGTCTCTTTAAATGGTCCAAGCCTTCTTCAAGCTTTATCAAACACTAGTTTCAAAGGCCTAACAGGAGATTACCATTTCGTTGATGGGCAGTTGCAATCTCCAGCTTTCCAGATAGTTAATGTGAATGGAAATGGAGGAAGAGAGATTGGATTCTGGACACCAAAAGGACTTGTGAAACAATTGGTTCCTAGTAATGGTACAGATTCAACTTCTGTGTCCGGTATTTCAACCGTAATTTTCCCAGGGGACACAACTGCTATTCCCAAGGGATGGGGGATTCCCACAATTAAAAAGGGGTTGAGAATAGGAGTACCGGTGAAGTCTAGCTTAAGACAGTTTGTGGACGTCAAAAGATATCCTAGTTCTAACATGACAATAGTCACCGGACTCTGCATAGAGATTTTTACTACTATCGTCGAAAGATTGCCTTATGTTTTGCCTTATGAGTATGTCCCCTTTGACAAGCCTGATGGCAAGGCTGCTGGAACTTACGATGATCTGGTCTATCAAGTGTACTTAAAGGTAAAACTTAATTTAATCTTTTGCTGCACTTATTCTATGTTTTTGATATTGGAATATCATACACATTGATGCCTGTTTTTTTTTTTTTTTTTTTGAGATATTCTTTCTTATGTATTTTAGTTTACAACCAACAGAATTTTGATGCTGTGGTTGGAGACATAACCATTCTCGACAGCAGATCCTTGTACGTCGACTTTACTTTGCCTTTCATGGATAGCGGTGTCTCCGTTATTGTTCCTATAGAAAGTCACAACATCGAAAATGCTTGGTTCTTCTGGAAACCCTTGACATGGGACCTTTGGGTGAGCAGTCTTTTATTCTTTGTTTTCATTGGATTTGTTGTCTGGGTTCTTGAGCACAGAATAAATGGAGATTTTCGAGGACCTGCTTCACATCAAGCTGGCACTATCTTCTGGTTTTCCTTCTCAACAATGGTGTTCGCACAACGTAATTTCTCTTCTCCTGTTGAAACACTTAAATATATATATAAACACCGAATTGACTTTAATTTTATCAATTTACAGGGGAGAGAGTGGTTAGCAACTTGTCTAGAGTAGTGGTAATCATATGGTGTTTTGTTGTGCTGATCCTCACACAGAGTTACACCGCCAGTTTATCTAGCCTGCTTACAATCCAGCAGCTAAAAGTTACTGATGTAAATGAGCTCGTTAACAAGGGGGAGTACGTGGGCTACCAGAAGGGTTCTTTTGTTCTAGGAATCTTGTTAGGCTTGGGGTTCGACAAGTCCAAGATCTTGGCGTATAATTCTCCAGAAGAATGCCACGAACTCTTCTCCAAAGGAAGTGGATATGGTGGTATTGCTGCTGCTTTTGATGAAGTGTCATTTATAAAAGTATTTCTGTCAAAATATTGCTCCAAATATACCATGATTGATGCTACATTCAAAACCGGCGGTTTTGGTTTTGTAAGCTCATTTTCCCATCTTTCTATTTCCACTTTCCTCTATAGCTTATTAGTCTACAGTTTAATAGAACCATTTTTTGTTTTGTGAATTTCAGGTCTTCCCTAAAGGTTCTCCTCTTGTACCTGACATATCAAGGGCGATTTTGAATATGATTGGGGGAGATAAGATGAAGGAAACCCAGGATAAATGGTTTGCCAATCAAACTAGTTGTCCAGATTCCGGCACCTCCGTTTCATCTAATACCCTTAGTATCAAGAGTTTCTGGGGATTATTTATAATTGCTGGAATAGCTGCACTTTCAGCTCTCATTATCTTCATAGTGATGTTTGTTCATCAGGAGGGGAGACTAGTCTTGAGACCCTCTGACTCCACAACTTCAATATGGAGTAAAATTCGACATTTGTTTAGCATTTTCAATCAAAGGGACTTCACATCCCATATCGAAGTGAATGACAGGAATGGGATTCACCTTCCAAGTATGGGCACGGCAAATCAATCGGGCAATTCAGCTCACACTGAAATTCATGGATATCCCTCCTATGCAGGATGTGATACCAGTCGAAATAGCCAAGCACCTCAAGTAACAAGTGCTGATCAGCTCACCGACCCAAATCAAGAGAGGCCTGTTAAGGACAATCAGAGGTCTAATGTTAATCATGAGACCCCTCCTCGTACGGATCAAAGGTCTAATGCTATTATTCATCAGAGGACTAAATCCTACCAGTACTCCTACTCCTTGTGATGCAGAACAGCTCGCGGAAGGAAAGTCCTAAACTAAAAATACTGCCATGAAACAATTGCCAGCCACTCTTTCCTTATTCAACATAGGCTCCTATATTGGGATCCCTATTTTCCTATTTTCTGTTGCTTAAGTTTAGGACTTTAATTTACGTCTCTAGTAGGAATTTTCCTGCTTTCCCTTATGTTGCTATTTATTTCCGTAAGTGATTCTCTTATTAGAATTAGGGTGGTTGTCAAGACCCAAATCCTGGATCCATGACCGGCACATAGGCAAGGTTTCCCTCCAAGGTTCTATAACTATACGAACCCAAACTTACATACAAACTTATCTATTAAATAACTCAATCAGAGTTATACGCAGCACTAATAACAAAATAAACGTCATAATAAAATTTGATTGTCTTAATACAAGAGTTCATATAAATTCATAGGTTCGGAAGGTTCAACAAAAATAACCTGCTAACAAGCTATAAGCCTGAAAAGATAAATAATGAGAGGGTGAGTTCAACAACTCAGTGAGTAGATAATGTTCAATATACACACACACGAGATAATATAACAATGATGAATATATACACAATTATGGTTCTAGGTTCTTATAGGAAGGTTTCTCAAATAGGTCATAACAAAAATATCATAAGGTAAAGCTCGTCAGAAAATCAAAATGCAATGAGCATGAGGCTCCGTACTGTGGGATTATCAGTCCACACAGGTTGATGACTCCTCCGACCAACTAGGGTTCAGATACGATGTGCACGAAGACTAACATTACCCTGTTAGCATGGGTATTCTGACTGGCATACTATAGGTTCATAATCATAATCAAACAGACATATTCATATCTCAAGGCTCAACTCATGACATCAATCAAATGAGGAGCTATCAATTCAAAAGTCAATTCAAAATATATATTGGTTCATATCAAGAATTCAGATTCAACAATTGATCATGCTTTATCGTAACAAGGATAATAATCAACATATATATTATCAAGAAGCACGATCCAATTCATATTAACAACTCAAATATTTATAATATTTCTCATGCATATGAAAAATTATTCACTCACCTGACTCGAAAGCAAACAGAACTTAAAGCTGATACCGAAGGAAATCCTACTAAGGTCCCGCCGGTAGAATATCAACATTATCTGAATACAAAGGAGACATATTCAAGAATGACTCAAAAGAACATATAACCTATTTAATACACTTATCTAAGGGTATATTCCATAACCCTATATGTTTTTAGACTAAACTAGTTATTTTCCCAAAAACCCAAAATTTAACGGTTTTCTCGAAATCTAGTCCATAATAAAACAAATAATAAAATTGGTAATAATTCACTAAATAACCCTCAATTATTCATCAAATCAATCTGCAAAATCTAATATTACAGCTAGGGACCAATCTGAATTTTATCATATTTTTAAGGGTCAAATTGTAACTTTGTCAAATTGGAGGACCAAATTAAAATTGTCATAAATCCATGACTATACTAAAATTCTGACCATAATTAATCCTCAATTCCATCCAGAATATCTCATTATGCTCCAGGTATTTTTTGTCAAATTGGAGGACCAAATTGAAAGTGTTAAAAATTCATAAATATACTCGAATTCTGCCCATAATTCATATTTTATTCTGTTCAGAATCTCGGAATATGCTCCAGGGACCAATCTGTAACTTTTCCAAAGTTTGGGGACTAAACTGGAATTTTCACAAATTGAGGGACCAAACCGAAATTTTGTCATCTTCAACCTCAAACCCAGAATTTCAACAGAAAACCTACTGTTATTTCCAGATTTATAACTCAAAATTCACCATTTACACAAATCATAACTCAAAATCATCATCTTTACCTACAATCTCTCAAAATCAATTAAACAATCAATTACCCACAACAAAGAACCCTATAACATTCAAATTAATTCATCAATAAACCCAAAACATAAATTTTCAAAACCCTAACATTCAATCAAAACAGAAATTTAAAGCTAAAGAAAACATATTATACACATTAAAGCATAAATCTTACCCTTTTAACTTGTTTTCTTCAACTCCTTTCTATTTCCCTTCTAATTTCCCTCTTTTCTCTTCTTCTTCTTCTTTCTCATGGTTTTCTCTCAAGAACACAGCTTTCTCTTCTTCTTCTTCTTTTCTCTTCCTATTTATATTTATGAACTCATTGTTCAATTACTACAATACCCCTTATTCATTTATACTTACTTCTAAGCCTCTAAGGGCTTTATAGCCTTTTCATACTCATTTACTTTCAAAACATTATGGTGGTAGCTAATAAAAACTAGCAGCCCCCCCCCTCATTGTAGTCACTCTTGATTTTGAATAAGAATTTTCTTTCAGAAACGTTACTCTATTACTCGTGGATTCGAGTACTTTACTCTTGCTTGTGGATTCGAGCAAATCAGAGAAAAGGTGTGGTGACCCTTTTTCATTGTTAGCCTTTCGTTACTTCAGTTGGTATTAGAGCAAGTTTAATCGGTGTTCAAATGGCAAACACCCTAAACGAACGAGAAGCCCTTGATGGCGGAAATCGTGAAGACAGCGTGATCACACGGGAAGAATTTAGAACTTTCCAGCGTGAAACCCAGCAAGCATTGAGGAAATAATCAGCGGCGTGAAGATGAGGGGGGTCGCAGAATTATAGGGAGAGGATTGACCCTGCTCGTGAACACCATCCGATTCCACGTAGGCAGCTAGCCTATAAGGAAGAATTAAGTGATGATGAAGAATATGTTGAATGCATATTTAGGCATAATCGACAGGGCCATCAAAATATAGGAGAGCGAGAACCTCAGACGTTCCGGATGAAGATGGATTTGCCTAGCTTTAATGGTCAACTTCAGATTGAGGGGTTTCTCGATTGGTTGGCAGTAGTGGAGAGATTCTTCGATTACATGGAGATCCCTGAAGATAAAAAGGTAAAGTTAGTCGCCTATAGATTAATGGGAGGAGCCCCCACTTGGTGGGAACAGCTACAACTCACAAGGATAAGGCAGAGGAAAGGGATGGTACAAACATGGTCAAAGATGAGACGACTTTTGCGATACAAGTATTTGCCACCAGATTATGAGCAAATACTACTTCAGCAGTACCAAGATTGCAGACAGGGAAGCTAGACGGTTCAAGCACATGTTGAGGAATTACATAGATTATCTTCTCGTAATAACCTTGTAAACCCCCGTAAATAAAAATAAATAATAAAAAAAACACATAGGTTCGAAGTAATGATGTTTTGATGAGTAATGGATATTCGGTATGAAAGAAATGAATAAATAGTAGGAATGACAATAAATGTGTCATGTGAGAGAGAGAATGATCTCCATAAACAAATTTAAAGGTATTTTTGAAGTTGAAAAGAGAGTCATGATTTTTAGTTTAAAACTTGTAACGTTGGCGAAACCAGTAACGAGTTTCAATGGATAAAAGAATAAGAAAAAAAAACAGAAGATATGCAAACCCCGGTCAAAAAAACTTATTTTGATAAATTAGTGATAAATGTGGTAATATTGAATTTATTGAGTATAAATTAAGGGGAAATTTCATGAGGATCTAAGTAAATGAATTAATGCATGAAATTCAGATTTTAGCGTAAAATACACTAATTGTCTAGTTTTACAGTATCGATGATATATCTCAATCCGACCGTTGGATCGGACTGAAATTTTATAAGGAATCTCCAGACATATTGTTTTATATTAGGTTCAAACTTTATGTCAATCGGAGTTTGGAAAGGCTTTACGAGAGTACTGAAAATCGGGTAAATTAAAGAAAATGACACAAGGGGCATTAATAAGGGTATTTTTGTAATTTTATCAAAACAAATACTCTCCTCTCCTCTTCTTAAAAACAGAGCACGTCCTCTGCAAATGGAAAAACAGGAGGGAGACCATTTGTTTTGTCCCATTTTCTTCATTTTCTCTTCATTTCTTCAAGCTAAATCAAAAGTGAGTGTTCTCTGGAGGATTATATCCAAGAAAACAAATTAAGTGACAACTTAAAGAGTTATAGAGCTTGAGAGAAACAAAGGGAAGAAGCTGGAAATTGGAAGAGGAGGACATGATTTTTGTAAATTTTTGCAAGAATTCATTGAAATAAGTTAAAGTAGCAAAGGTAAGCAACATACCCTTTAGTAATTTCGTTTTTCTCTCTTGTTCTTGCATGAGGAGAAGAAAACCTCCAAGTTTAAAATTTTAGGGTTCATGTAAATATTTTGGGGGAGTAATTATTCTTGTGAATTTCAAGATTAATTGCATGATAATGGCTTGATTTGCTGAAAAATTGAAGGAATAAATTGATTTGAAATTATGAGTTTTGGGATTGCAACAGGGCAGGAACTTCGGCAGCCATATTTTGACTTTCCACCGTTGGATTAGATTTACTTTTGGATATGTTATTATACTCAATGTCACCTACATTCTGACCGGAGGGATTGTAAATAGCAGACTTTGTTTGAGGGCTGTCACCGGAGGAACATTTCTGGAAAATCACCCTTCAAGACAGCCTTGTTCGTCGGACATTATATCATTTTTTCACCGTTGGATTGGTCTGGATTTTGGATATGTTGTTAATCCAGATGTTATATAAATTCTGAACGGTTACGATCGGAAACAAACACTCCTACCAGAAACTGTATTTCCCGAACAGTAGGTCTCCAATTTTCAGGTCAGTCCGGTATTGTTCTGATATCAGGAGATTTAACCGTTGGATGTATGTTAATTTTGGATATGTTATTCTAACGATGATGATGTATAATTACACCGTTTGGATTTATTGAATTCTAAATTTACAGAATGATGTTTTAAGTTTGGTTTGAGAAATATTGAATGAGAATCTGAGCTTTAGCATAAAAAGTATGTTTTGGGACTAAGGATAATGGCAATAGGTTTAATGATGATGGTTGTGTTTGTGTTGTGTTTGAGTCATGTTTGATGTGTTGATAAGTGATGGTATAGTTAAATTCTATAAAGAATAGTGATTGATTAATACTTTGGTTATGTTGGAATGGGAAATCATGGTAAAGGATGTTGTAAGTTGAATTATGATATAAGGAATCATTTTGAGTGTGCTTTGGAAAAATTTGGCATGTGTAGTCATTGATGAAATTTAAGTTAAATTACATTGTTTGGTGATAGATTAAATGTCTTGGGACATTAGAAAATCGGTGACGAGAATTCATGTCTTTGAACATCCATGGAAATTGTTATTTGATTTTGTGAATTTATGAATATTATGAATAAATCGGGAAGATTCAAATATTGATTCAAGATGTTATATTAAAAAAGTAGGAGAAGCATTCACTCGACTTCTCAAGAGCTCGTGTAGTAGGAGCTTAAGGAGGGATTGCAGGAGGGGCACAACAACAACAAGGAAGAGCGAGTTGAGCTTCTGCAGCTGGTAGGTGTTCTATACCTACACTTTTTACGTAGCGTTAATTTACTAACTTATTAAATTCTTGGTCTTTGTGTCTATGGGTGAAACCACAAAGAGAAAGGATAAAGTGAAATAAACGAGAAATTAAAAATGGATTTGAGTACTTGATTGGGTTAAGAATATGAATTACACTAATAGACTTCGTTGATGATCATTCCTCGAACTTGATTAGCCGGTCCCGAATGCGGAGGCTAATGATGTTAGTAAGGTTTACTAACATCGGCATAATCATCCCTGAAAATGAGGGATATTGAACTTGATTAACTATTCGGGTGAGAATAGTTAATGATATTGACCGGTGCTGTCGATATCAGCAATCACACGAAACTTGATTAGCCGGTCCTGAATGCGGAGGCTAATGATGTTAGTAAGGTTTACTAACATCGGCATAATAATCCATCGGCATAATCATCCCTGAAAACGAGGGATACTGAACTTGATTAACTATTCGGGTGAGAATAGTTAATGATATTGACCGGTGCTGTCGATATCGGCAATCACACGAAACTTGATTAGCCAATCCTGAATGCGGAGGCTAATGATGTTAGTAAGGTTTACTAACATCGGCATAATCATCCCTGAAAATGAGGGATACTGAATTTGATTAACTATTCGGGTGAGAATAGTTAATGATATCGACCGGTGTTGTTGATATCGGCAATCACATGAAACTTGACTAGCTATTCCTGAAGTGAAAGCTAATGATGTCAAGAATCTTGACATCAACATTTCCGGAAATATTCCAAGATATTATGAAAAGAAAAATCTGATTGGCTATTTCAAGTTAGAAATAGTCAATGACATCAATCAGTGGTATTAATTTTGACATTTACAATGAACTTGATTAGCCGATCCAGATATGGGAGACTAATAACACTAATTAAAATTTATTAGTGTCAGCATTCCGTTCCAAGTTTTAGGGGAGAGGTATTATAATGATATTTCCGATATGGAATAATTAAAAATATTAATGAAATGGGGATTGACATCTTGATAGGATTATTCTTTCGGCCTTGAAGAGGTGGATATTGATCGGAAATTATGGAATAAGATGGGCGGAGGAACTAGTTACCCGGTGATGGGCTAGTGGCATCAGTTTTGTTTTCTAATGACCGGAATATGCAACTTGAGTTAAACTTACTTGTGTGGTGTTAATATTGCCGGGATGATTGACTTGTCAGATTATAAATGGAATGTTGGATGACACCTAACTATTAAATAAAAAAATGGTAATTTGTGTTTATGTTATGGATTATTGAAGAAATAAATAAATAAATAACTGATGAAGATCTAAATTCTTGTGAAGCATGGCGGCAAATATCATATTGCTTTGAGACGTGAGAATAGAAGTCCATTAACCATGGTAGGTGTTATACACTTAAGGAATGCAATGATATATGTGTGTGTGTGTGTGTGTGTGATGTATTTTGAATTAATTGATGAATTGTAATTGATATAATTTGAGAATCATATACTGCGCACATGGAGGATGTCAAAGAAATTATGACTAATAATATAAATATATTGTATTAAGGATTTGTGTTGTTGCTGGCATGATAAGAATTTGGTGATAATTATAATAGTGTAATAAAATGCCAATAATAGTGATAGATAATGAAATATGGCCTTAATTATAGTGGTCGAATGAGATTAGGTTGATGAATTAAATAGAATGATGTATGTATGATATTCATATTATTTGAAGATGGGTCGGATGTGAATATTGTGAAAATGATGGTAGGTTCCATAATAATGAGAGATTTTACTGAAAATCTAAAGAAACATTGGAATGTGTCGAAATGGGCACAAGAAATATGTAAGTTGAATATATTTATAAACTAAAATTGGACCGAAATCATGACGAGTTTGACGATTTATATGGAAAAGCCATAACGGGTATAATAGATGTTGGGATTGAAATTGATATAAAGAGATAGAGTAAGAGAGAGAAATCACGTGGTAGATATTATAACAAATTAAATGCGCTCGTGAGGTGAAACGAGATATAAAATGAAAATGTTAAATGATTCTAGGAAGGATGAATAGAGACGTAATAATGGAAGGACAAATGAGAATTTCAAGGAACCATGATTGCATATCGTTGAATATATGTTTAATTACCGGTGCATGTATTGTGTGATTTTCCTTTTATGCTATATTTATTATATACATTATGAAATTGCAGGTCCTTCAGATTCACGCCAAGAGTAGCGTTTTAGGTCCTCTAGTCTCCTTTCATATGATTGAATAAGAAGATGAACATTAATGTATTTTGTCTTTAAGGAACTAAATGACTTAACATGTAATAGTACTCCTTTTACATTAAGTGTCGGGACATAAAAATGTACTATTCTGTATTTGTAATCTTAGTTTATTTACTTCCGATTATTATGAATTATGGGTGTAATTATTATGAATTATGTGTGTTAATGGGAAAGAAATGAACATGCGAAATGTGAGGCATATACCATGAATGATGTGTTGTTGAGGTTCTACATGATTATGGTATGATTGAGAAATGAGTATAACTGTACAGGATGATTGTCGATAACTTGGGACTCCAGGTATAAAGGAAACTTTGCCGAAATTTCAGTGGAAATTTCGACAAGTCTCAGATAAGTTCGGTGGATGAAAAAAAAATACCCATTTTTTTAAAGTTAAGGCTCAAAGTCCTTTTATGAATGTACTAAATTACAGGGTGTTACAAACCTGTTGGAAACGGATGCGCAACAAGTTGCTAGGTTCATTGGAGGATTGCGTTTGAATATACAAGAGAGGCAATGCATACCATCTATTCCTTAACTGAGGCCATTAATTTGGCTACAAAAGCAGAGGTGCAATTGGACAGGACAAGGGGGCGATAGGCGTGACAAGGACCTCTTTTGATTCTACGTATACTGTAGCACATAAAGGGAAGTTCCCACTAAACCCACCACCTCCACTGGCCAGCTTTACTAAGGGACCAAGTAGTAGCAGGACGCAGATGATGACTGCAGGAGTGGTGCCTCCAAAAGCACCGAGGAATCCCTATGCTAGACCAAATTCAGATAAATGCTACCAGTGCGGACAGCCAGGGCATCGCTCTAATCAGTGTCCAAAACGGGGTGTAGTGAACCTGATTGGAGCAGGAGAGGAGACAGACCTGGAGGCAGAAGGGGTAGAGGACGAAACAGCGAACACCTACAAAGAGGATGAAATTACAGGGGGAGATGATGGAGAGTTACTTTCACGTTCTCTGGTGGTTAGAAGACTTTTGCTGGCACCGAAACAGATGGAACAGTCACAGCAACACAACATATTTTGAACCCGGTGTACTGTGAATAGAAAGGTATGTGATGTTATTATCGATAGCAATAGTAGCGAGAACATAGTCTCCAGAACAATGGTAACAAAACTAGGTTTAAGACTGAGAAACATCCATCACCATACAAAATTGGCTGGATTATGCAGGGTGCAGAGAAAAAAGTTACTGGGACTTGCCGCATTCAATTCTCTATTGGGAGAAATTACGTGGACGAGATTACTTGTGATGTTATCGAAATGATGTCTGTCATATGATTCTAGGCAGGTCATGGCAATTTGATGTGGACGTTACCTACAAGGGTCGTGATAATGTATATGTCTTCATGAGAGGAGGACAGAAGGTCGTGTTGGGTCTTATAAAAGAGGACTTCTCTGTAGTAGAGCCGAAGACGAAGGGGAAGCCGATATTGCTGGTTGACATAGGGAAATTTATAGAGGAAACCAAAGGGGCCAATGAGATTTTTGCAGTGGTTGTTGGTGAAGGAATTGGAACTGACCCGCCCAACATCCCAAGGGCACTACAACCCTTACTAGTAGAATTTCAGGAGATAATACCATCAGAATTGCTAGATGGGTTATCTCTCATACACGATATTCAGCATCAGATTCATTTTGACTCCCGGGGCTAGTCTACCAAATCAGCCACACAATCGGATGAGTCCGAAAGAGAGTCATGTCCTACGGGAGCAGGTGAAAGAGCTTATCAAAAAGGGGCTGGTTCAGGAGAGTATGAGTCCTTGTGCGGTACCAGCCTTGTTGGTACCAAAGAAAGACGGTAGCTGGCGCATGTGCATAGACAACCAAACTATCAACAAGATCACAGTTAAGTATCGATTTCCCATTCCTCGATTAGAGGATATGCTAGACATGCTGGTCGGTTCCAAAATCTTTTCAAAAATTGACTTAAGGAGTGGATACCATCATATTCGAATCAAACCCGGGGATGAATGGAAAACCGCTTTCAAAACAAAAGAGGGTTTGTACGAGTGGTTGGTAATGCTTTTTGGCCTAACCAATGCCCCAAGTACCTTCATGCGACTAATGAATCAGGTAATCAAACCATTTATTGGCAATTTTGTTGTGGTATACTTCGATGATATATTGATTTATAACCGGAGTGAATCTGACCACCTTGAGCATTTGAGGAAAGTACTTATAGTTTTGCAGCAGAACAAGTTGTACGTTAATTTGATAAAGTGTAAATTCATGACCAACAGTTTATTATTTTTGGGATTTATTGTGAGTACTGACGGGATTAAGGTTGATGAAGAAAAGATTCGTGCCATTCAGGATTGGCCTACCCAGAAGATTGTTAGCGAAGTGCGTAGCTTTCATGGCCTAGCCACATTTTACCGACGATTCGTCAAGGATTTTAGCCGAATCGTCCCGCCAATCACTGAATGCATAAAGAAAGGGAAATTCCATTGGGGAACCAAAGCAGAGCACAGGTTTGCACTGATTAAAGAAAAGTTGTTTTCTGCCCCAGTTTTAGCACTACCAGATTTTGATAAATTATTTGAAGTGGATTATTATGCTTCTATCATTGGCATTAGTGTTGTCATATCTCAAGAAGGCAGACCCGTTGCCTTCTATAGTGAGAAACTTAGTGACGCTTGCCAAAAATGGTCCACCTATGAGCTTGAGTTATATGCTGTGTTTTAAGCTCTGAAAGTTTGGGAGCAATTGGTTCCTAGTAATGGTACAAATTCAACTTCTCTGTCCGGTATTTCAAGCGTAATTTTCCCAGGTGACACAACTGTTGCTCCAAAGGGATGTAGGATTCCCACAAAAGAAAATAAGTTGAGAATAGGAGTGCCGGTGAAGTCCAGCTTCAGACAGTTTGTGGACGTCATAAAATATCCTGGTTCTAACACCACAAAAATCACCGGATTCTGCATAGATGTTTTTGATACTGTTGTCAAAACATTGCCTTATGATTTGCCTTATGAATATGTCCCCTTTGCCAAGCCTGACGGCGAGCCTGCTGGAACTTACAATGATCTGGTCTATCAAGTACTTAAAGGTAGAACTTAATTTTATCTTTTGCAGCACTTATTCTATGTTTTTGATATTGCATTGAATATCATACACATTGACGCAAATCTTATTTCTGGGAAATATTCTTTCTTATGCATTTTTGTTTACAACCAACAGAATTTTGATGCTGTGGTTGGAGATATTACCATTGTCTACAGCAGATCCTTGTACGTCGACTATACTTTGCCTTTCATAGAAAGCGGTGTCTCCGTTATTGTTCCTATAGAAGGTCACCCTACCGAAAATGCTTGGTTCTTCTTGAAACCTTTGACATGGGACCTATGGGTGAGCAGTCTTTTATTCTTTGTTTTCTTTGGATTTGTTGTCTGGGTTCTTGAGCACAGAATAAATGGAGATTTTCGAGGACCTGCTTCACATCAAGCTGGCACTATCTTCTGGTTTTCCTTCTCAACAATGGTGTTCGCACAACGTAATTTCTCTTCTCCTGTTGAAACACTAAAATATATATTAACACCGAATTGACTTTAATTTTATCAATTTACAGGGGAGAGAGTGGTTAGCAAATTGTCTAGAGTAGTGGTAATCATATGGTGTTTTGTTGTGCTGATCCTCACACAGAGTTATACCGCCAGTTTATCTAGCCTACTTACTGTCCAGCAGCTAAAAGTTACTGATGTAAATGAGCTCGTTAACAAGGGGGAGTACGTGGGCTACCAGAAGGGTTCTTTTGTTCTAGGAATCTTGTTAGGCTTGGGGTTCGACAAGTCCAAGATCTTGGCGTATAATTCTCCAGAAGAATGCCACGAACTCTTCTCCAAAGGAAGTGGAAATGGTGGTATTGCTGCTGCATTCGATGAAATTCCATATATTAGGCTCTTAATGCCAGAATATCGCTCCAAATATACAGTGATTGATCTTTCATTTAAAATGGGAGGTTTTGGCTTTGTAAGTTCACTTTCCTATCTTTTTATTTCATTTCTTTCTATAGCTCATTAGTGTATAGTTTTATACTACCATTTTTTGTTTTGTGAATTTCAGGTCTTCCCTAAAGGTTCTCCTCTTGTACCTGACATATCAAGGGCGATTTTGAATATGGTCGAGGGAGATAAAATGAAGGGCATCCAGGATAAATGGTTTGGCGATCAAACTAGTTGTCCAGATTCCGGCCCTCAGTTTCGTCTAATACCCTTAGTATCAATACTTTCTGGGGATTATTTTTAATTGCTGGAATAGCTGCACTTGCTCTCATTATCTTCATAGTGATGTTTGTTCATCAGGAGGGGAGACTAGTCTTGAGACCCTCTGACTCCACAACTTCAATATGGAGTAAAATTCGACATTTGTTTAGCATTTTCAATCAAAGGGACTTCACATCCCATATCGAAGTGAATGACAGGAATGGGATTCTATATAGTTTGTGTCTGCAAATAAAAATACTTCTCGCGCGGATCTGATTACAGTGACAAACCCCCCCAACTAGATTTGCCTGTTTCTATCCTTGCAACATGATGAGTAGTGGTACAAAGAAGCTCGAAAGCTAAATGTGGAAATCTAAGAATTTTGAGTAATTAATTTTTAAGAGCTTAAGACAAACGCAAGAGCACTTGAATTCCATGGTTTCAACGCTTTCATCTTCATAAGGGCTTTGAGAAAGACCACTGTTTGAATGTTCTATTCAATGCTTGGCACAGGCTGTGTATTTTTAAAAAAAATTATTTTTTTATATATTTTTAAATTGTTTTAATGTGTCAATATTAAAAATATTTTTTTAAAAAAATATTATTTTAATATATTTCTAAAAAAAAGTTAAAAAAATAACTTTCGATTGCTAAAAAAAAAAATTGTTGGAGACTTGTGGTCTTTTATTTATTAAAATTTCATTGCCGAACATTAGTTGCATGATTAAATTAATCGATCGAGTAAATGGCTAGTTTGATTGATTCTCAAGCAATCTCGAATATATTCTTTATAGTCTAATAAAAAAAACTATAATTCCCTAGCTAGGTTCAATTTTCTATAACCAAACATTGAAAATAAAAATCATAATGGCAAATTTCTATAAATTGATATTCTTGTGATTATTAAAATTTATTAATTATATTATTTAAATTTAATACTTAAGTTGGCATCAAACAAAAATATTATTTAATTATAAATTAAATTTATCTATGAATGCATATTGACTTCTCGCTTGTCTCTCCATCTCCGAAGTTTGGAGCTACATGTAGTCTAAGGCAGTATATAGCAAACTTCTTTTGTTATCAACGCACAACAAGTTGTACTAATTTCAGCATCCTGAATCAAGCTTGCACCAATCAATGCAAACATATAACATAACCCGACCCGTTTCTGTTACAACCTTAATGGGCCTACTTTTGGGCCTTTCTGCTGTTTCAATTTTTGCTAGATAAACAACATGCTAAATTGTTATTACTTGATTTTCCGACAGTAGAAAATCAGGGAGCCGCATTTTTCAATTCCAAATACATTTCATAATTACAGCATAAAAAGGATTATTATGTTAGTATATTATTTAGAATTATTATGTTAATATTTTAGTGAAAATATAATTTATAGTTATGTTTTACTAATTAAATAATGTAGTCACTCATTTTATTTTATGATACACTATAATTACAGCTCATAATAATCATTAGAAATGATCTTAATTGCAATTAGTTCCAATGCCAGGGTAAATGTTGAATTACTATATTGCATCATTATAGAGCTTTGATAATTCTATTAGGGCATCAATAGGATTAAAATGAGTTACATTATTAAGATGGGGGACTACATTATTTAGAACTCTTGCTTGCTAGCTTATTTTATGGTTGTTTGTTTGTTGATATATACTATCCTTTCCGATTGAGTCATAGACAAACTATAACTAAACTCTCGTATAGTAATTTCTAGAGTTATTAAACCTAATCGGGTTGGTAAACTAAATTATTTTTAACTTAAAACATGACTCGAGTCAAATTTTATGTTGAATTAAGTTGAAAGTTGATTTAACAAGTTAACTTGTAATTTAATCAAAATTTAGGTAAGATCTGATTTAATTTTTAAAAAAATAATCAAAATGATATCATTTTAACTATCTAAATACCTGTGATTCAAACCTTTCTAGCCTTCAAGTAGTTGCCACCGTTTGGTTAAGGCTTTTTCCCATGAGTTTGTAACATTAGTTTCTATGGTGGATGGTGATCAAAGATAGAGACGTCTAGAACTCATATTTTTGTGTATTGTTATTAATTGGGATAGGGACGGATATTAAAACGTAGCAAACAAGAAGTAGCTAGGCAATTCAAAATAATGGCTTGTCTTAATTTAACAACATGCTGTCAATTTATAAATTTCCTTTGGAACAGTCAACAGTTGAGATTATAAGCGGGGATTATGCACAATACAATTCACAGTAAAACTATTATTTTGCTCTTGATCGGTAAGTTTCGGTTTAGAGGTATATAAATTTTTTCTACGAGATTTATTAGTAATTATATTAAAGAAGAGTATTAATCAATATTTTTATATTTTTTTTCTATAATATAATTATTAATGACCCTTAAAAAAATTTCTCTTTGATTCAGGGGCTTTTCAAGTTTTTTATATTTTTTTGTGCATGTAAATTGCTTAAATATCTCTAAAAATTAAATTTTTTTTTACTATGGATGCAAGGTGATTCCACCTTATAACAAGTGATATAACGAGTCAAATGAGAAATGTCAAAGTAAAAGCAAATCTTCTTGCGTCGTGTTCTTCCAATTTTGAACAACTTGATTAAATATCTCTTGATTTAGAAATAATGCAAATCTTCTTCCATCGTGTTCTTGGACAACTTGATTAAATATCTCTTGATTTAGAAATCGGTAATCGAAAGGATAGATTTATAATCAACCCGGTTAAATTTGTGATCCAATTAAATGAAACTTGATTAAAATTTAATTAATCTAACTAGCTCAAATATTCACATAAAAAATAAAAATTTTTGATTTTGTATTTTTCTTAAAAATGGAGGGCACAAAACACAGGAGTCGACTCTAAGGTTAGTTCATAGCTCAAAAAAGAGATTGGATTTGGAAAGTATATTTAATGAACTGACTGTTTGTTTGTATATGAGTAGCCTTACCAAACTTATGGTTTGATGGATCAAATTATGCAATTTCCTGGCAAGAAGAGTCAATGAAACTCTCCTCTCTTCAAACTGACACATTCGGGTCCTCCCCGCGTGCAGTTTCAAACCCTCTTGTGCTAAACCCGTGAGTGGCACCACCTTATAAACAAGACAAGACATTTTTCCTATCATAGCTTAAACCAGGAAATCTAGATAGAATCAGCAAGATGAGGAAAACCCCCTTAAAGCCTGTTATCTCCTTCTTGCTCTTTCTTTGTTTGAAGATTTTGTTCATGGAAACGGGAGTGGCACAAAACACAACTTCTATCCCAGTGAATGTAGGTGTGGTTCTAGACTTGGAATATTTTGATGTCAATATTGCTTTGAGCTGCATCAACATGGCCCTTTCAGACTTCTATGCCACTCGTGGTGACTACAAAACCAGACTGGTCCTCGCCATCAGGGACTCCAAGAAAGATGTTGTTGGTGCAGCTGCTGCAGGTTCCCTCTCTGCCTCCCCTCTTAATTTCTTGATATTATCTTCTCTTTTCTCCAATTATGAATCGTTTTTTTATCAAAAAGTGTTAAGAAAGTCAGCATTTTAACGGTAGATATTTACACATTCTGTGTTAATTATCCGAGGTTCTCAATCTGGAACTTCTTTTAGTTTGATCATAGAAATCCCTGTGTATAATTGTGGCTATACAGGGATGTGATGATGATGAAAATACTTCTTTATTTTACTAGGGTCCATCAATGATAAGGTGGGTCAGAACATATAAAAGTCATCATAAATTGTGGCTATCTTGCTTCAAGAGTCATCCTTTGTGAGCTGTATTTCTTGTTCGTATCTGATATTGTGGGCTAGACATTTTGCACTCCACGCAATAGAATTGTCTCCTTTGTACTTCCAACGTGGCTATCTGCATATGGAGATCATCTGACTTTAGAACTATATCAAAATACAAGGAAAAAACCTTCTAAAGAAACCTCTGCTCTAATATTAATTCAGAGCAGATGTTTGACAAAAGCAATATTCTTTTCATAGAGAGGAATATATTGCGATCTGCACATTTGGAGGCCAATTTCAACTGTCAGTACTCGGTAGATGAATATGTCATAAGAAGCTTGTTCACTTTTGGATTAGCTCATTGTATAATCTGTTTAACTTGTTATTGCCTTAGCGGCCGTCTTCTGATGAAATCTACAGCCTTAGATATACCTATCATTTATGCATAAACTATATAGGAACAGTGGTTCTTGCATATGTATGATCATCAATGAATAGGCCAGTTTTTACTCAAGTTGGAACAGGACTTTTAATTGACATTAAAATCTTTTGCCTCCTCGAGTTACGAAGATAAAAAGTTAGGTTCATATTCTGCCCAAAAATCTGGATTGATAGTGAGAGATACACATGGCTAGATCAGCAAGAATGGCTAGGCCAGAGAAGTATAGGTTAGTTTTTTTTGCTGTGGGGGCAGAGGAGAGGAGCTCACAAATCATAAAACATGTATTCAGAATGGTAATCCTATAAGAAAGTGGAATTTGATTTCTTTAGAATGTCATCCTATAAGAAAGGATGGTCCTTTGCTTGCTCTCTCTGCTGCACAAATTTGGTTCACGTAATGTCTTTGATTTTTCTTCTCTCCTTTGCGAAACGCAGCCCTCGACTTGATAAAAAATGTGGAAGTGCAAGCAATCTTAGGGCCATCAACATCAATGCAAGCCAATTTTGTTATTGACCTTGGAGAAAAAGCTCAGGTGCCCATAATGTCGTTTTCTGCAACAAGTCCTTTTCTTACTTCCATTAAGAGTACCTATTTTTTTCGAGCTACACATAGCGACTCAGCTCAAGTGAACGCCATAAGTGCATTATTTCAAGCCTTTGGATGGATAGAAGCAGTACCCATCTACATTGAAAATGAATATGGAGAGGGAATTATACCTTATTTAATTGATTCTCTGCAAGCAGTTGATGTTCGTGTCCCCTACCGGAGCGTCATTTCTCCATCAGCCACTGATGATCAAATTATCGAGGAGCTCTATAAGTTGATGACAATGCAAACTAGAGTTTTCATTGTGCACATGTATGGCTATCTAGGCACTCGGCTTTTTGCCAAAGCTAAAGAGATTGGAATGATGAGTGAAGGCTATGTTTGGATCATGACTGATGGTCTGACTACTGATTTCTTGAGTTCACCAAGTCCTTCCGTCACTGATACAATACAAGGGGTACTGGGTATTAAACCTTACGTTCCAAGAACAAAAGAGCTTGAAAATTTTCGAGTTCGGTGGAAAAGGAAATTCTTGCAAGATAATCCAAATAACATTGACGCTGAGTTGAGCATTTATGGACTATGGGCCTATGATGCTACGAAAGCATTGGCAGGGGCAGTAGAGAAAGCTGGAGCTACAAATTTTGGCTTTCAGAAGGCAAATGTTTCTAGCAGCTCATCAACGGATCTCGCAACTCTTGGCGTCTCCTTAAATGGTCCAAACCTTCTTCAAGCTTTATCAAACACTAGTTTCAAAGGCCTTACAGGAGATTACCATTTTGTTGATGGGCAGTTGCAATCTCCAGCTTTCCAGATAGTTAATGTGAATGGAAATGGAGGAAGAGAGGTTGGGCTTTGGACACCAACACAAGGACTCGTGAAACAATTGGAACCTACAAATTCAACTTCTATGTCCGGCATTTCAACTGCAATTTTTCCTGGGGATGCAACTGTCGCTCCCAAGGGTTGGGAGATTCCCACAAATGAGAAGAAGTTGAAAATAGGAGTGCCAGTGATCAAGGATGGCTTCGTTGAGTTTGTGGCTGTGACAAAGGATCCTAGTTCCAACACCACAAAAGTCACCGGATACTGCATAGATGTTTTTGATGCAGTAGTGAAAGCATTGCCTTATGCTTTGCCTTATGAGTACATTCCCCATGCCATGCCTGCTGGAACTTACGATGATCTGGCCTATCAAGTGTATTTAAAGGTAAAATATAATTATATCTTTTTTGTGTACTTATTCTATGTTTATGATATTGCATTGATATCATCCACGTTGATGCAAGTAAATTTCTTTCTTTTGCATTTTTGTTTACTGCGAACAGAATTATGATGCTGTGGTTGGAGACGTGTCCATTGTCTTCAACAGGTCCTTGTACATAGATTACACCTTGCCTTTCACAGAAAGTGGTGTCTCCATGATTGTTCCTATAGCAGACAACAATAGTAAAAATGCATGGGTCTTCATGAAACCTTTGACATGGGACCTTTGGGTGAGCAGTTTTTTTTTCTTTCTTTTCATTGGATTTGTTGTCTGGGTTCTTGAGCACAGAATAAATGAAGATTTTCGAGGGTCTGCTTCAGATCAAGCAGGAACTAGCTTCTGGTTTTCCTTCTCAACAATGGTTTTTGCACAGCGTAATCTCCCTTCCCCTTGTGAATTTCCCTTCTTCTGTAGTACTAGCACTCACCAATATATATATAAACACCAAATTGACTTTATGTTTATATTTGCAGGGGAGAAATTGGTTAGCAACTTGGCTCGGGCAGTGGTAATTATATGGTTTTTTGTTGTGTTGGTCCTCACACAGAGCTACACCGCCAGTTTAACGAGCTTACTTACAGTCCAGCAGCTGCAGCCTACAGTTACTGATGTACATGATCTCATTATGAAGGGGGGGTATGTGGGCTACCTGAAGGGTTCTTTTGTTCGAGAAATCCTGTTAGGCTTGGGTTTCGACGAGTCCAAGCTCATGATGTATAATTCTCCAGAAGAATGCCACGAACTCTTTTCCAAAGGAAGTGGAAATGGTGGTATTGCTGCTGCTTTCGACGAAGTGCCATATATGAAACTCTTTCTGTCAAAATATTGCACGAAATATACCATGATTGATCCTACATTCAAAACCGGCGGTTTTGGCTTTGTAAGTTCACTTTTCCATCTTTCTATTTCCATTTCCTATATGGCTAATAAGTGCATGGTTTCTCATCTATGCTTTGTTTTCGTGACTTCAGGTCTTCCCTAAAGGTTCTCCTCTAGTGCCTGATATATCAAGGGCAATTTTAAATGTGACAGAGGGGGATAAAATGAAGCAAATAGAGGATGCATGGTTTGGCAAAAAAGGCAGCTGTCCAGATTCCAGCACCTCAGTTTCATCTAATATCCTTAGTCTCAAGAGTTTCTGGGGATTATTCTTAATTGCCGGACTAGCTGCATTTTTAGCTCTCATTATCTTCATTGCCATGTTTGTTTACCGAGAAAGAAGAGACTTGAGGCCCTCTGATCCCACAGCTTCAATATGGGATAGAACTAAAAATTTCTTCAGAATCTTCATTCAAAGGGACTCGACGTCCCAAACATCCAGACAAATGGAACTGACTGATAGAAATGGAATCAGTCTGCCTTCTATGGGCGTGCCAAGTCCGTCAGCCTTCTCAGTTCACACACAATTTCCTGAAGATCCTTCTTCTACAGATTATGATTCTAGTCCAAATAGGCAAGCACCTCAAGAGGCAGTAATAAATATTGATCAGCTTACCAACCAAAATCAAGAGAGACCAACAGCTTTGGAAATTGACCATGAAAATAATTGACTTGTACATTATCATTTGACAATTAGAACCCCAGTAGCCATTAGTAAAGACATTGAATTACTGTATTGCGGATACATAGAAGTAATACGATTTTATAAGGATGTAAGTAGGAATAAACTGAGTTTCAGGATTTTAGTAAATTATCACAAGTATATCTCTTGCCCTTTGTCTCTTTCAGTGAAAATTCTGTTTTGTGTTAGTGTTGCTGAAGGGAATCCTGCATTAACTTCTGTACCTTCATGTCTGTTGTAGGCTTCTCTGCCTTTTCTTTCAAGTCCTAACTTGACTAGAAACCAGAGATTTCCTAATCTTTGAAGGAACAATGTTAAAATAATCTTGAAGAAGGGAAAGAATATTGACATGGATCTATACAACTTCTATTGAGATACTAATGGCTGCAAAGAGCATGTTACATTGGTCACAAAATTTTCCTAGCATTTTTTGTACACAAATTTACATCAGACATCATGGTAAATATTGTTCTAGGCACTCTTTTAGTTTTTGAAAAGTCACAGGCTTTGAAACAAATGAGTCCATACCATTTGCATAACATTCCTCTGCACTCTCTGATAATGCATTTGCTGTCATCTGCATTCACCAACTGAATCTGTTAGTATATGCAGACGGATTTAAGGCTTAAAGGGTGATGAAATAAGGACATGTTTCAGTGCTTCAGCGTAGCTCGGCTACTATAGAAAGCAAGCCACAATGCTTTGTGTTGTTTGATAATAACAAACATCTAACTAAAAACACTCAGGGTGGTAAGATTTCTAGTGAATCAGGAGATAGAATGGGGTCTCAGAATTTTAGAGGCTATTAAGAGTGAAGTGCTCACCGCAATTATAGGCATCCTCTTATCATAATGAATAGAACTCTGACTATCTTGTAATGAAGCTGAAGGCTCTATTCCAGCCTTAGCAGCAGCATCCCAATTGCCAGTTTCTTCAAAAGAACGAATCAATTGTGTAGCTTGAAGGCCATTCATTACCGGCATGCAGACGTCCTGCAAAATTAATGTCATACATGGTTACTGAAACTTAAGAATCTAAGTGTTCAGCTTAATCAAAATTGCATTCTCACATAATCCCATCAGAAGAACCATGAACAAAGAAAAGGTGGCGGTAGAAATGATTTGAATCTAGAAATTACCATCAAAACTAGATCATAACAACAGGACTGAACTGCACGCACAGCTTCAACTCCATTATTCACAACATCCATGGTATGGCCTAACTGCTTCATCATTGATTTCGTCACCATTACATTGATCTTATTATCTTCTACTAGAAGAATCTTTGGCTTTGGTTTTGATTCTGGTTTTTGTGGGATGCTGCTAGAAGTGCACTGAGAATTAATGACAGATTTTTCTTCTTCCTGACACGATCCTGGTGGTTCGGCTGTATTTGCCCTTAAGCTCACTTCTCTGCTTGATTCTGTGTGATTATTGCAATTTGTAGTGCCATTCGGGATTTTACAGTTTGTGTCGTCTTGACTTTGTTGACTTCTACAAACTACATTCTCGTAGTCACGTTCAGGGCTGTGACTAAATGAGCTTTCAGGTTCAGATAAGGTCTCAGCGACTTCAACCATAGAACAGGCATCCTCAACACAAGTCGTCTCTTTCAGTCTAACGTTACCAGAAGGAAATGAGCAAGAATCCTCTGAGATTCCATTAATTTTAGGGGATTTAGTAAAACCGATACTATGTGGCAATAATTTTTGGGTCCTGGTGGATCCATTAGAAGAGAATAGAGAGCCCAAAGTACGTGGTTGGAACTGAAAGAAGCCGGCAGTTTCATCCTCTAGTGGAGCTTCATGATCAGCCATCTCTGATAGATCATCAGGATCATCAGAAGAATCACAGGTTGATGATACCTTGTACGGTAGCACAAAGGTAAATGTAGATCCAGATTTCACTTTGCTAGACACAGTGAGACGACCTCCCATCAGCTCAACCTATTCCAAACGAATAGAATTGTAAGAAGGCAGTGTGAAAATCCGTAAGCACATAATGTTCTGTTTTAGTATTTTAAGTTATGAACGCATGTTTATACCAAAATGTTTCTGAGCACTTTGTTACAGTCAAATTGCAAATCAAAAATAGCTTTGGTGGAAAGAAAATTTACCAGCTGTTTGCATATAGCAAGGCCAAGCCCTGTCCCGCCATATTTTCGAGCATGATCTGCGCTAACTTGCATGTATTTTCTGAATAGAGTAGGCAGAGCATTTTCTGTTGCATGAATGAGAAATGTACTTAATAGTGCTTCCACAATAGAAACTAACTTGAGATGTAATAGACAGCCGCAGTGTTAATAGCCACAGAAAAGAAGCTGAATGTATTCTCAATTCTTCTTCAACTTGGTGTATAGTTTTAGAATAGAGTCAAGGTATCGATACTGTACCTGGGATTCCAATTCCAGTATCATAAACATCACAGCAAAGCCACACTGTTGTTCCAGGTACTTGAGGTTCCTCCCCTTCATCCCCATCCGTTGTGTTTCCATTCTTAACTGGGGTTTGAGGTTCATCACTAGGCAAATGATCTGGATATGGACCTTCACTGTATTTTTTACTGTGGAAACCTTTTCTATCACTGCAATTTTGAGATGACAGCTTAGGCTTGTCTTCTTTTATCTCAATTGTGGTTGACTGATCTCCAGATGACTTCTGATGGTTTCCTTCAGCTTTTCCATAACATGGATCCGATACGACATAAAGGTTTATCCCTACTTTCCCTTCATGAGTAAACTTGATTGCATTGGTGATCAGGTTGGTGAGGATTTGCCGGATCCTGAGAACATCTCCAATGACCTGAAATCGAAGCAGGTTGTCTTTAATAAGAAACTTGAAAAGCTAAATAATTACTGCACAAGTATCATTGAATTTAAAATGATGAGTTTGGCACATTGTTGCAACCCCTTACTAACACAAACAGATTTTGCCTTCAGACAGAGCTAAACGGTACAGAAGGATTTATGTTGCAGATTCAATTAGTAGAAACGCAGTACTCAAGGAAAATGCTGCCTCAAAAAAGACAGCTAAAAATTGTGTTGAGAAACTTTGACCTCAATGGGAACATCATCGGCTACACGTCCTTCCAAGGTCAGAATCTTTTGCAATGATGCTGCAGCAGTCTGCAATACATGCTTTACTACCTCTCTTGGTCGGAACTTTGTTGCTTCCAACTTCATAACACCTGACTCAACCTTGGAAAGGTCGAGTATATCATTTATAAGTTGAAGAACCAAGTCTCCTGAAGATATCATCACATTCAATAATTGTCTTTGCTCGCGATCAAGGTTTGTAGTGGAAAGAATCTCAGCCATGCTGACAACTCCAGAAAGTGGAGATCTTATTTCATGAGACATGGTCGCTAGCATTTGTTTCGCACGCATTGTTTCCTCTGAAAAAGTGCAGAGAGACAAGGTCAGATTGAGATTCTCTTCCACAGAAGTCACCACTGCACAATTTTCCGCCGAAAAACTAACCTGTTATATGGATTGTTTTGTTAAGTTCTGTTTCCTTGGCTTTCTGTACTGCTATCTGCTCTCGAAGCTGTGCCATTTTCTCTCTTTTCCTCACCTGTTGTGCATTCAGGAACATAAATGTCCATACTTCTCCAAGATAATGAAGATTCTAAATAACCATGAAAAAGAATTATTTACCTGATCAGTTACATCCATTCCCATATAGTTTATACCGATCGTCTCCCCGGACTTGCTAAACACTGGCTCTACATAAATCAAAAATGTCTTTGAACCAAATAATTCTGTCTCAAATGTGATTTCCCTCTTTGCAGGCAATCCTTTATCCAAAACTTCTTTCTTAAAATCTTGAGATTCCTTCACTCCTGAGCCTGAAAAAATTTCGACATCTGTTTTTCCTAAAATTTCCTGAAAAATGTGAAATGCACAATATAGATAGGTAACTCAGAGCGACTCCAGCTAGCTAACAAAATTCTTTGAAGAAGAACAACGAAAACCCTGCCTCGATTACAATTTCTTACCTCCTCTTGCAAACGCGGAAACTGATTGTAGATAAAGCGATATCTTAAATCCTTATCCTGAAAGAAGAAATTGCCAGCAAATCAGACCTTTTAGCTAGAAATTGGCCATATGGCAGAAAGAATAGGTGGGTTTTCATCATTTTTACTCCTAATACCTGATGGCCTATAACAACAGGAGCATTTTGAAGCACAAAATGTAAGAAATTATCAGCCCTTTTCAGAATCTGTGTCAACTCCTCAACTGGTGAGGATTGCTTTTCCAAGTTCTGTAAGCTTTCCTGTAACTTCTCCATCAGTAACTGCTCTCTGTGGACACTGGCCTCCAACAATTTCTCTAAATCCTTTGCTCGTTGTTTCCAGTATGCAACAGTGTCGAATTCGGCATCTATGTTTACTTTCTTGCTTTGAACAATGATATCACGTTTTCTCCGAGGAATATCTTGATATAAATCAATTATTTCATCCAATATAGAAATCGGTCGTTTATCGCCACTGTATCTTTCTTCCTCAAACCGAAAATCCTCCAAGATCTCCAATTTCTTGAGCTCAACTTCCTCCCTTTGTTTGCTTAAGATGTCAAGCTCTTCTCTGAGAAGGCGGACTGCATTTGCATGCTTGTATTCCCAATGTTGAACAAGATGTGTCAACTGAGAAGAGCCTCTATCAGTGTAATTGGTCAGCTCGACGAGATGGTGGAAATCAACTATAGTTGGCTCCTCAACTATTGTAACCTCCTCTAACATATCTTGATCCCCTACCGGCTTCTCTACATATGGTTTTGAACTATCAATATCTTCAGGCCACATTGAAGGGAGGGCTTCAATGTCCATATCCTCCATTTGTTCGTTCTCCATTTCGCTGACCATTAAATTACTTGCATCAAATCTTTGCTTCTGTCCAGAAAAGGCTACTGAATCAAGCTACTTACGCCACTCTAGTCCCCGGAACCAGTCAAAAACTTCAACCTTATTAAACCCTTTGCTCGCATTAGAAAAGCTTCCAAAACCATGAAATGGAAGCACTTTATTTTGACTAGAAAATTATGAATTCCTATTGGAACCTACAGAACAAAATGAATTACCAGAGGAAATCACATCCTACACTTCAGAAATAGGAAATCAAATAAGCATCTGCAAACATATCATGCAGCAAGATCATGAATTTAAAGGAGGAGCAGAAGAAGCAACAACAGCAAAATTGGATGGCTATACAAATTACAGCGAAGTCGATTGGCTATAGTAATTTAACCAAATATCAAAAAACAATAAAACTTGATATAGAGAAAGGAGGATTCATTGATTTAAAACAGTTAACCAAACAAAAGAATTCGCTCTCCATTCTGTCAACCAAACAAAGGAATCCTTGCATTACGTCATTAATCTATCCAACCTTGAGTAACTTTAGAAGACAACAAGTGCAAACACATGTCATTGTCAAAAACATTTCACGTACAAAGCAAAAGATCCATCAAAGAAAACAATTCAAGAAACAAAGGAGCCGACTAACCTTGGTGAATCAATGGTGATGGAATCAAAGTTCATGCAACCAAGAAGCAAAGAAGATCAAGAACACATGGGCAGACAAGAAAATGAAAGTTTAAGGGCAAAAACTTTTTCACTGTAGATCTGATGAAGAGTCTGGATACTGGTCTTAACTACTGAGTCGTTAGTTGTCAATGAATAATTAGCCACTAACAGAGAGAGAGAGAGAGAGGAGAGCATGTGAGGGGAAAAAAAGATAACCAAAAAAAATGTGGAGAGAAGAGAAGGTATAATACTAACACTATAGTTTAGCTAGTACAAGCATCAAGAAGCCATGTGCATTTGGAGGTCAAAAATATTAGAGAATTCTTTAAATTTGGACCTTTTTATTCAATCTTTAATTTGTGTAATAATTTATACAATAAAGTTTCTGTCTTCTTTCTTTTTCGTTTTTAAGGTCACATTCATGGCTAGAACTTAAAAAAAAAAAAAAAAAAAAGGAAATCACCAGCTTGCTCTCTCTGTTTTCTTGCTCCTGTTTCTCTGAGAGAGATATTTTATTTTTCATTATTTTTTTGGAAAGTTTTTGATCAAGTATTTTTTAAAATGGGAAGGAAGCTCTCCTTGTTCCCCGCCTTTTACTATTCCTAGGATACGTGTTGGGGTGGCGCGTGGGTACTGCGCCAGGAAATGGGAGCTTGTATGCTGAGAATACACTCCATTTACAGGGAAGCAGCTGAAAAGTTTATGTTAAATGCATCTACCATTGTTAGAAGGTTAATAATTAATTTAGTCCACAAATTAAAACTCAAACGAGAGATCTGGTTTGATTTAAATAAAAAAAATTAAACAATGTTATTTTAATTTTTTTTAAATAAAATCTTGAAACAATACTATTTAAAATTAACCCATTTAATTTTTGAACCAAAAATTATGTCGGTCCGTTTTTTGCTTTAAACATGGATTAGTCTACCTAATCCATTGAAATTTGGGTTTTGCTTGAGATTGTATTCTTTTGACATTGAAATTCGGGGGTCTTTGACGTGAAGATATGACCTAACAAAACTAGATTAAACGTGTTTTTTCAATTTGTTTTGAACACTAATAATGTAATTGAAATTCTCATGTCTATCCAATTTGATTGAACATTGTTTAGCTAAAAATCTAAAAAAAAAATAAGAAATGGTTTGTGAGGAATTAAATTATACAAAAATCCAATAGGCTGTTTTTATTTTTACGTTTCAAAAGTGTTTTTGAAAAAAAAATTATTTTTTTCTTTGCTTCAAATTAATATTTTTTTAGTGTTTTCAAATCGTTTTGATGTGCTGATATCAAAAATAATTTTAAAAAAAAATTATTTCAATGTATTTTCAAGTTAAAAATATTTTGAAAAGCAATCACAATCACAGTTCCAAACAGATTAAAAAAAGAGAGAGAGAGAGAGAGGAGGGAGATTAAGAGTCCAGGTGATTAGAAAAATCGATAGTCACAATCATTCCATGCAATATCTATTTATATATTTGTATTAAAATAAATTTTTTATTTTTTTATATAAATATATCAAAACTATTAAAAAATATCAATTTAATATTTTTAAAATTAAATATACTATTGAAATACAGCTGGACAAAGTTCTAAACGCAAAAGCAAAACGGCGCCTGCGACAGCTGATTTATATATAAGCAATGGAGTAATTAAGTTGGGCATTAATTACGTAACCTTTGTGAAAGGAACACTAAAATATACATAAATTAAAAGGTTTAAATAATTTATATGAGCAAACACACATTAAATTAGATTAGTTCGAAGGCCATGGTGTGATAAAAGGCAATGCCTATAGTTTATGCTGCCATGACTACTAAGCCATTTCCTTGTCACCTTTTCTCTGGCATTTGAGCTTTGCCTGTATAGCAATTCCCTATTTATTGATCCTCATTATCAATAAAGGCCAAAATATTTAGAAGAAAAAATAAATACTGCCAAAAATAAGAAAAGAAAAAATTGTCATTCCATTGATTAACGGTAATTAAAAGGGATCAGCCGCCTTTTCACTGTAGATTTTACTTTGTAAATCTCTTTTCACTATGGATTTTATTGTGCAAATCCACAGTAAAAGACAGATGCCTTTTAGGTATAAGGTTTTTTTTTCTCAATTAATCATTTTTTGTTTAATTTAATTTTTTAATATTAAATTTTTTCTATTTAGTTATCGTACTCTCATAACACATATTCCAGGTTTGACGGGTTAACCTGGTTTGGTGGGTTAACCCAGTTGACTTAGATTTTTTTTCTTTTTTTTGAATTAGTTTTTTTCTTTCAATTTCTTCTTTTAATATGGATTTAATTGAAAATTAAACTTCATGATTTGTTTTGTTTATTTTTTATTAAATTATCCTAATATCATGAAGGGGTTTTACTATACCCCTCCTCCCAAAACACTATTCATTAGAATAGTGCTTTACTTTGTTTTTTTCTTTTTAATTAATCTTTTTTGTTTAATTTCATTTTTTAATATTAATTTTTTTATTTAATTATCACGTTTTCATAACACGACCTTATAGTTAAACTCACATTCAAGGTTTTTAGATCTAGCATTGCAGTTAGATCCAATTAAACATAGATTAGACAAGTTTAATATTCTTATTAATATTATAAATATTACTATTGATATTATAATTAATATTTTCTCGTGTGTGCAGTACTCTAGTACAAATTATTTTCCCAAGTAATCCTTGCAGATTGAGTCTGCTGTGATATTCCATTGACTTTTTATTATGATTTATTTTGATATTCCATTAATTAAACAGTTTTCTTCTTATTATTATTAATAATAATTCCAACGTTTTCCAAATTGTATGGCACTCACAGTCCAAATAAGGAAAAAAAATAAATAAAAGACGGAATGATGATTGGAAGGACACAGCAAGGGATCAGCTTTTTGGTCTTCAAAAGACAATATTTTAATTTATAGCCGTCTGTGTTCTATTATTTGAACTCTAAAATACGCAATTGACACAGAACAATCTGTTGCCATCCACAGCATAGAATCATGCGTACGTTAAGTATTCATTTGAAATTAGAATTTCCGTCAGAGAAAATTATAATAACATGATGTTGATTTTTACTCCGGAAGAATATATATTTATGAATATGAAATCTTAATTAATTCAACATTTGAATGGGCTATTTATTCATGAAAAATTACCTTCTTGTGATAAAATTTAAATCCAAGATAATTAATAATGTTTGTTTGAGAATAATATAAATCATATTTTAAGACCTTACCTAACAGCTTAAACTTTTAGGTTAACACGGTTTTTTAACATAATATTAAAATCTTGATGACCAAACAGTCACGAGTTCACTGGAGCTAATTAAAGGAATATATTAAAAAATAATATAAATTATATCTTGTAACCACACCTAATAACTTATAATATTATAAAATAAAGACTCACATTACTATCACTGAGCTAGAACTCAAGAGTAATTTTATATTGATAAATAGCATATTTTAATTTGACGGTTTGAATTTAGTTCTTCAAAATCATGTAACACAAAAGGAATTTTTAATAAAGTTAAATTACCAATGAATGTCAACTACTTTCGTATACCCTATGGTTAATTTAAAATCTCAAATAAAATAGAATTAATTCAGAGAAACCACTTTGCTTAAGCATATTTTAATCGAGTTCGTCCTAGCAAGCTAGCTCCACCTAATTATTAAATAATTGAATCCCCTTTTTATGGAATAAATTAATTAAACCCCTTTAATGATCATAAAGAAAGGATGGTGAAAGTGAGATTAGTGACACTGATATATAGATTAATTAATCAGCCTTAAAAGAGAGAGATGATTGGTCGAGACAGCATCCTCAATACATGGATTAGTTAACTATAAAGAAATTTTGGTAAACGTGATGCAGTCCCTTTCCCTGTGTTTATCAAATATGGTAATAATTATTTTATTTTTAGAGCTGCTGCTAATTAATTAAATCATAATGGTATAATTAACTACAGAAATTGACACCAATGTGATTAGCTCTCATACCTACCGACCTTGAAGAACTACACGTGTCACTTTCATGCAATTGAGGATCTGTTTGTGAAGTTTTTCCACAATTTCACATTGGTATTTCATAAATTCTTGCCTGATGTTGATGTGATGTGATGTAGAGATTTAATTTATGGAAAAATAAATAGTAGAGATACAATAAATTATATGACCTAATACATTCAAGTTTAAACTATACTTATTAAATCTGGTTTGGAGATTAAATAAATCTAGATCATTAGGTTATTAAGTCAATCGTGATTAATTATTTTTATTAAAATAATATAATTATTTTAAAAAAAAATTGAATATTAACTTTTTAAATTTAATTTGATTGGATTAACTTTGAATTTAATACATGTTTAAGTATAAAAACCCCTCCACACACATAAAATAAAGTTAATTTCGCATAATTAATCAAGAGTTGTATGCTTTGTCATCACATGTCCATAATTCTTTTTAGGTACGGAGGAATAAGACACATGTCCTCTAGATTTTTCTTTTTATGGTCGGCATTATGCTAAACTGTTTAAGATATTGATTCTCAACATGAATTTATAAATTAAGGGTGAGTGTCATATTTGAAAATATATTAAAATAATATTTTTTATATTTTTAAAATTATTTTTATTATTAATATATGAAAACAATCAAAAAAATAAAAAAAATAATTTAAAATAAAAAAAAATACATCTTTTAAAAACGTCATTCCAAACTCCTTTCCAAATAGCTTGGAAGATCCCAGCACACAACATTAAACTATAGGATAGTTCCCTATTCCACTCTCAGAAGCCCTAGCAGTTTCATTTGGGAAACAAATTTTGTATACCAAGTCTTCATGAACAATTATATATATATATATATATATATGAATTGGGTTCGAAAGTATAACCAATCTACCTATATATTAATCGTAATTAATATTGATGCTACCATCCACTTAAGAAATTAATAGCCTATGCAGCTAGCTACGAGCTAAATGCATTGCTCAACAAAAGATACGAGGAGCAAGGAGTGCAAAGTGGATTAACAATCACTAATCATTAATTATCAAAAAGAAATCTGAGAAAACTCAAGGAGTAATTGCATGGATCATCATGGGTTTTGCGAGTCCTGACAAGATTCATGCTGGGTCTCATAATTTGGTGCCTTGTGTGGCAAATGTCAATTGGGTGTGCTAAAATTAACCATAGCTAGCAGACGCATCTGCCTGGGCTAGTGTGCAAGTCCAAACAAATACTATACTTTTGCTCGCGTTCATCATTTGGGATTGGAGCCTTTAATCAATTTGCTAGTGCAGTGAATAAAAATATAAAATTATTATTAAGACTAAAATTAAAGAAATATTCATCACGAGGAGGCAGTACAGATGTGTTTGAGTTGGGATGCTGACCCACATGCTTCCTTGTAGTAAGTATTTATTTTTTATTTTTTATTATTATTATTGCTATTATGGACAGCCGACCCACCGCCATTATCTCTCAATCATAATATACAAATTGCTTGCTGATGCAAGAATTCCATACATTTGTTTCTCTTTTTTTAAATAAATACTAAAATGCAAGAATTCCTTGGATTTGAAAAGCTATAGTTTATCTCCTAGAGACTCGGCAGTATTCTGCTTTGGTCCCTGTAGTTTAGTTTTTTTAATATTGATATTGTAGTCTCAAAAGGTTCTGATTAGCTCCGGCCTTTTAAAAGGCTAAGGAAATCAAAGTACAAGACCACTTTTTTATTATTTTTTTGGGTTTTTTTAAGGATTGTTGCGAGGTAATATGATGTATATAGAAGCTTGGAAAAAAAGAAGAGAGAAACCATGAAAAAAAAAAGAAAACAAAGGATTTGATTCTCCATTTTTGTTCGCTATTTGACGGCAATTAGAATAAAATACGATAGAGATTGCGTTTTAAAGTGATTTTCACTTAAAAATACATTAAAATAATATTTTTTTTATCTTTTAATATAATGTGATAAATATTGCATCAAAATGATTTTAAAACATAACAAAAAATTAATATTTTTATTAAAAAAATTTGACCGCACTCCCAGACAACATACCAAAAGCTTTAGAAACAAGATTAAAAGCTTTTTTTCAAAATATGAAATCATAATTGAAAAACCTAAACTATAGGGATTGAAGTGTAGGATCTAAAAGGTATTTTACCCCTAAAAAGTTTTAGTGGGCCCCTGTATAGAAAGGCGTGGGCCTTCTTTAAAGAAAGAATAAAGTGGGTTTAGATTCAATGGAGGGTCAACGTCTGAAGAATCCATGTAAGAGAGGAAAAGTAAGACTGTTGTGTTCATGTTACCATGAGGGCAGCTCCACCTTTACAATCGAATACATCCATCACACACCATGTGATATGCATCATTATTATGCAAATGAAACCAAACTTTACAACATTGCAAAAAGAGGATGCCCTTTATTCAAGTTAATAGTAATACGATCTTAATTTCATGTTGATGATTGATCTCAATTTTAACTATAGAGATTTTATTTTACCATTTTTGTTATATTAAATATAATTTGGATCGCCTGATTAATCTAAAATAATATCATTCAGAATTCTTTTAAAAAAATTTAAATAACATGGTTTTAAAAAAATTAAAAATTTAAATAAAGTCTTGACTGGGTCATGGATTAACCCACCGAGTTAATTTCCATCTAATTTAGAGATTATTTGGTAATGTGGTAGCGGTTGATTTTTAAAGTGTTTTTTACTCGAAAATGCATCAAAATAATATATTTTTTTTATTCTTTAAAAATTATTTTTGATATCAGCACATCAAAATAATCTAAAAACATAAAAAAAAAATTAATTTAAAGTAAAAAAATTTTAAAATTTTTTACAATATAAAAACAAACTGAATTTTAATTTATTATTTAGATTGTTTATAGCGCTACTTTAGTTAGAGGATAGCCAAATCTTAGAGTGAAAAAACTATGTAAATCCAAAGAGCATTGGGAATAAAAGAATTAGAAGAAAGTACATTTATCAATCATGCATGAATGTTCTTGCGTCATTTACCACTTATATACTTGTATCATAAAAAAAATGGTTTGCAAATTGCAACATTGTTGCCGAAACATAATTCAATATAAATTAGTGTGTAAAAATCCCTCGAACCCCGGAAGCGCCATACCATGAAAGATTGTGATCTTGACAACTCCATGACAAAAGAAATGCCCGCCCCATGAACCCTACATTTCCACTCCTCTTGTAGGACATATATCCATGTTGATTTGATATGGCTTTTCTCAATATTCTCTCCATGTAATTTGGTGTTTGTGTACCTATGGCGAGTGACATATATATATATATATACACTTTGAGTCAATATATGATCTCCCAAGCCCACCAAGTGCAAATGAATGGTTTTTTTATTGGATGATGATCATTACATTAAAAAGGTTATTAAATTAACAGCCAAAGCAAAATATAAAAATAAAACAAAAAAAAAATAAAAAACATACTTAAAGAAAAACAAAACTGATATGCTACAATAAATAAAAAAAAAAAACTAACTAAAATTTCTTATTACACTAGAATTTGATGCTATCAGAAAATTTTAAAATATTATTTTTTGTATAAATACCGATGAATGGTTATGTTGTTAGGTTTCTGGTTTCGAAAATACTAGCTAATTTTCTGCTAGAAAGAACATTACATCCATGTCGAAAGAGTTTTCGTAGCCACCTGAAGATATGATTGAGGACCCATTAAAACATTAGGGGGCTAGAAGGGTTCTTGATCGAGAATGATGTTCAGCATTTTAGGGCACATAATTATATATATGGGTAGTGGACAACACCACTCCGGGATTTCTTGCCTAGCTTTCTGATCATAGCTAGGGTTTCTTTTCTAGCTAGCATGATAATTAAGTAATTGCATGTCACTTTCGTTTGTGGATAGTATATTGTACTTGATTTGGTTCTTACTAAGTGAAACCAGGAGCTTAGAACAAAAAGATTGCTTGCTGATAAAAACAGTTTCATATCTCTGTGATCCTAAAATCTATGTAGCTGCTAGCCTTTTCTGTTCCTTTTCTCCTTCTTTCTGCACCTACTCACGATCAGACAAAATATTGCTTGATCATAAAAGCACCACATATCTTACTTTCCATAGTCTATGATAGCTATTTTAAGCTTTTTTCTCTTTCCTCAAACTTTTTTTTTTTATTTAAGGAAACCTATCTCCTGAAAAAACGTACTTTGTGGGCTCAGATGAGTGAGTAAAACCTCGGCTGTTCCACGTTCTTACAAGAGATGCACACCCTGACTCGAACTCGAGACCTGCTGTGCAGATCTCAAGCTTTTTGTCATCACGCTACGCCCCTTGAGGACTCCTTCCTCAACCTGCTCAAACCAACAGTCCAATTCTTCGCAGTAAAAACCATGAACTTATCGAAGTGTTAAATAAATTCCCCGCCGTAGAATGAACCAATAAATAAGAAACTAAACGATTTCGACAAGATTTATTTAAATTTCTCCTCTTGATTCACAAACAAGTCTGCGCTAGGCTTTTTACATGATTCATTAACTGAGTATTCAAAACTATCCAACTTTTTCACTCGGTTACGACAGCCATTTGCATGTTTTGAGTTGGGATGTAATTACGAAAGCATGCATGTTCTTACATTATTGGATATAGCTAAACTAGTCATGGCTCACATGGCTAAGCCCATGTTATGTCTATTCTAAAATCTTCTTGGTCTGAGACCTTTCTAAGCCTATCAACTAATGCTTTCAAAAAAATAAAGCCCAGCAACTAGTTTTTAGCTTTGCCCCAGTATGATAGTATTTGTCTTTTCTCAATTTCTTTCCTCAAAACTCTTCAATTTCTTCCCTTTTTTCGTGGCCATGGAGATCTATCACTGTATATTGACAAAACAAAAAAAAAAAACATTTTCTTATAAGGACATGTTCACAATAATTTGAAAAGGTTAATGGGTTTGTCATAGATTTAATCACTTCAACAGATTATTACCTAACCAAGTGCAAGCCCCTCCCCTCAATACGTACGCAGTCTTTCTCACTAGTCACTTATCTCGTGTAGCAATCCAAGAAAATAATTTTTAAATTTTTTTAAAAAATAAATTTTAGAAAAATAAATTATTTTTTGATATTTAATACTGCCATGAAAAATAAATTAAAAAAATATTTTTCAGTGTTTGGTTATTATGAAAAATAAACTGGAAAATAGTTTATTAATGTTTTTTTTTTTCAAGTTTATTAAAATAATAAGGAATAAATATTACAAATTAGAAAGTTGAATAAGAATGGAATTGAAAAAAAAAATCTAATTTCATAAATTATCTCAAATAAAATAAATAATAATCAAAATAATAGAGATTAAATCTAACAGATAAAAAAATTGAAAGATAATGAAATTAAAATAATAATAATAACAATTTTATAAATTATTTTAAATAAAATAGGTAACAATTAAAAGAATGAGAATCAAATTTGATAGATAAAAAATTTCAATTAAAAAAATAATAAGAGAAAAGTAAATAACAATCATAAAAATAAGGACCAAAGTTAATATAAAAATCAAATTTTAAGGTCAAATTAAATCAAAATTTAAGGGATGAAATTGAAAAAAAAATTCAAACAAAATATATAGCAATTAAAAGTTTGAGGACCAAATTTGACATAATCAGCAAATAATATAATATTTCTAAATTTTTCACAACTTCTGTAAAGTGTTTTCCGTCCAAAATAAAAGGAAAATATTTTCCTGGAAATCAAGCTAAATTTTTATTTGATAGGAAAATATTTTCTGTTGACTGAAGAGCGTTTTCTGTTGACCAACTTTTTAATAAAAAAAAATTAAATTTTTTTTTTAAAAAAACTACTTTCTAGAAAACAAACACGTACTAAAAAAAACCTAAAAAGAAAAAAAAGGGATAGAAAATATTCAGTATTTTCTTTCTTTTCTTTTCAGCTAAAAACCCATATTTGTCAGGTTCAAAAACAAAGAAATGAAGATTAAAAAAATTAAAAGTCAACACTTTGTTTTAGAAAATAAAATCTATTTAAGTTATTAAAAAGACAAGAACAACTACTAATTTATCAACTAATATATTTTTTTTAAAAAAAACGAAAGCTAAATGGTAAAAATCTTGACTAATTTATTAATGCATGCAAAAAACAACAAGAATAAAAAGGAAAGCGTAGATGCATGTCGGTGGAATAACAATGGATCTGAATTGGTTACTGCAATTTATTTTCACTGTCTTTGTAATAGGTTTAGGTTTGTTACACCTCGTTAAGACTTAAGAACACGGCGTCGAAGTATTTCGAAGCGGCTGAGAGTAACCACACTGTTATTGATCCAAGTATTGTTAACCAGGCAATGGAAGCTGAAGAGGATTCTGTTCGTTGTGTTAATTGTGGCAATTCGGGGTCTAAAACGTGTTCTCGTTGCAAATCTGTGAGATATTGGTAAGTATTTGCTATTTTCTTGGGCTCTTGATTGTTGGGTTTTCTGTTTTGGATTCTTTTGATGTTGGAAAATAATGGGTTTTTGTTGTTTTTTGGTAATTTTGTATGGTTTTGTAGCTAAATTAGTGATTTGTAGGGTAATTAATTGTGTGGTACATTCTGTTTCTTTATGTTTCATGGTTACTTTTTTAGGGTGTCTGAGGTTTCTTGTTTCCTGGGTTTTGGTCAAGTTGCAATCTTGTTTTGGTTCTTATGATTTTGGGAATTAATGGGTTCATGTTGTTTTTTGGGTGGTGTAACTAAAATAGTGATTTTAAGGGTAAATAATTGCATGGTATGATTTGTTTCTTTATGATTTCTTGTTGCTGAATTAGCTTGCAATCTTAAAGTTAATTTAATATGTAGGTTTTAGGTGCAGATTTTCTTTCTTTTCTTTTCTTTTTTCCAGCAGCATAAAGTATATGGTTGTTCTTGTTTTCTTTTCCCCAGCTCACAGGGATGCCAAACAAAACACTGGAAGGCAGGCCATAGGTTAAAATGCAAGGATTTCAGAGCAAGCTCATCACGAACAGCAAAATCAAACTCTAAGCCTATTATAAAGAAGCCTGGAGTAACTAATCCAAACTTCTGGGAAGATCCTGTGCGTGGTGATAGCTACAACGGATGGGGCGCAACTGTTGCATCCACGCATTCAGCTGCAAGCGGCAGTGGATGGATGGAGGAGGCACCAAGAGAAGACTACAACGGATGGGGTGTGCCTAATATGGGGCCAAGTGGCATGAGTCAAGGTCATGTACAAACCCATGATGATATTCCCCATGTTTTTGAAACATGTAGTGGAAATAATCCATCAGCTCCGCCAATTCCTGATGGGGCATTCGATGAAGAGCTTATCCATCATCCGTCAATTGATTTTAGTCCACTGGACTTGTCTGTTCCAGCTATAGAGCATGGAGCTTCTGTAACAAGTGATGTGAACGAAGGAGGTACTTCTTCATGTATAATATGCTGGGAGGCTCCTGTTGAAGGTGCATGCATTCCTTGTGGTCACATGGCTGGTTGTATGGCTTGTTTGAGTGAGATCAAAGCTAAGAAAGGTGTTTGCCCAGTTTGCCGATCCAATATAAACCAAGTTGTAAGGCTTTATGCTGTCTGAAAAGCGGACATGACTCACCCTGAGTAAAACGGATCTGGCATTGATTTGTAAAAATGTTTGGTTTGATCTTTACATCTTTGATTTGTGAGCTTTTTCTAAGTATAAATTCCATTGAGACTAAAGGTGCAACGCGAAGAGGCAACAAGCAATTCTTTCTAGTCGACAGAAACCTGAGAGTGCAGCATGGACTACGAATATTGAACTCTGCTTTGTGATGTTTCTCTATGGATTATCTTGTGGCTTCCCAGCACAAGAAGTACAGCGTGACAAGGAAACCAATGCTAGCTATCTGTGGCATCAAGGAAACCAATGCTAGCTAGCTATCTGTGGCATCAAGGAAACCATCATATCTCACCTCACCTTGGAACTGAAGGGCCAGAACGCTTAATCCCTACTTAATTCACAGGTTGGTTTTCTTGCGTACTTTTATTTACTTGTTTGATAACTGTACATTCATTCTAAAGAAAGAAACTTTTAGTAAATGTTCAACGAAAAGTATACCAAATGACGGATCCATATTTTGCTTCTTCCATTTTTCTAGCACCATGTTTGGGTGGGAGGACGTAATATAGGTAGGATGACTTGCAAGGAATTAAAGAATTGAAAGATATTGTATCTAAATTTAACGGTACAAAAACCCTATGAAAAGTTTAAAAAAACCCCCTTAAAATCTAAGAAAGCATCTCTTTTGGACTCAGCTACCAAGCCCAAGTCTAATTGCTATCGAGATGCATGAACTCGGGCGCATGGTGGTCTTAGCTCATGTTGTCACACCCTACAAAAGTTAGGGGTGCTTGGCATGCCAGTATCACATACTATATTTATACATAATATCTATACCCAATCACTTTGGGGGTGTATGGCGCACTAACAACTTTTATTGGATCCGACCCAATTAATTTTTACCAATTTGCATGAGTCAAACTCTCCCTTACAATTTTTTTTAAGGCTCCACGGATTGCTTGTACCTTAATATTTTATATTGATGTGATATATATTATTTTGAGGATGATAAAACTAAAAATATCATAAATGTAAAATTATATTTTAATCATTTTTTTTTAATAAAGGACAAGACTATTGAGTTATAAATATACAATGAATCCTTCAAGCTAAATGTTTACAATCTTTTCATTCTTAACACTTTCAGCATATATTTTTTTACAATTTATCTTTTTAAAATATCATTGCATTTTTTTTCTTTATAAAATCATTAAATGAAGTATCAGAGAGTCCTCACATCCATCAAAGAGGATTTTTTTACAAGTACTAACTACTAGTTACTTTGACTTACTAGACACCACCTGATACCAGCTATCAACCACTTGAGTTTTTCATATCAAGCCATCAGACACCTTGGCTAGGAAGAATGGATCAAATTGAACTAAAAGACTAACCGATTGTCTAATACATCGATCTTATTTCTAAGCATCTTGAATTTTAGGACTCATCAATTGATGTTGTTTATGGAAAACTAATAAAAAAACCATCGATTTCTAGAACTTGTTTTTAACATTTATAGGTCATTTCATGACACACAACTAAGATACACTTGGGTTAGGATGCAAGATAAATATACAAGTTATCACGAACACTTCTACTCAATCAAACCTTCAACAACTTACCAGTCTTGTGCAACTCCTCACTCAGACCGTTTTGGAAACCCAATGACAAAACCAGACCTTGCCACCCCCAATAAATCTTGACTTCCTTAATAACACATAACGCCTCAAGCTAGTCATGACTCACATGACTAAGACCATGTCATGTCTATTTAGCCTGTCAAGATTTTCTTGATCTCACACCTACTTAAACATATCAACCATAGTTATCAAACCCGACCCGGGTATTGACCCGGTTAAGGAGCTGGGTCCCGGGTTTTTATGGGTCAACCCGGATCAACCCGGATCAACCCGGAAAATTTTTAAAAAATAAATTTTAAATTTTAATATTTCATAAAAAAAATATTTATATGAATATAGGGCTATATATATTGTAAATAAAATATTTTTTTAATATTTATATAATAAAAATTAAAAAAATTAATAACTTAATAAAAAAATAAAAAAAATACTCACATTTAAAAAATAAAGAAAAAGGCAGCCCTTGGAATCTGCTCCCGTTGCATTAAACAGACCATTATTCCCAACCTCAATCCCACCACTAGCACCACCTCCACCCCCTCTAGCACTCTGCATCAGCAATTGGTCATCCTCATCCAAAGGCAGCCTCTCATCAGCAATTGGTCAGCTTGCTTTCTCGAATGCTTGCCAACGCGTAATCCATTTTTTGTGGTTGGATTTGTTGTTCCAGGTTAGCCATGATATTGCTTGCCTTTCCTTTCTTCAATCACTTTCTTACTCAGTTCTGGGCTTGGATGCAGGAACGGTGAGCTCCAGGCCATGTCTCTGCGATCTCATATATATGCCTTCACAAAGGATTATGAGTGCTTTTTTGTGGTCTTTTGAGAAGCCTTTCTCAGTCTTTTGAAGTTAGATCTCAAATCGCCTGGCCTTGTCCCCCAGTAAGGAAGATTGTGAGGCTCGTTGTGCCTGGAGGGCTGGAGGCGGCAAGAAAGATCCAGACAGAGATAAGATCTCAAATCTGCCATGGAGAGTCACCCGGGTCTCGCCCGGGTTTGCCCGGGTCACCTGGGTCATGGGTTGACCCGCCGGGTCGACCGGGTTTGGCCGGGTCGTTGCATAGGCCGGTCTTTTGACAAACCCGAACCGGTCCAGCCACCGGGTCGACCGGGTCCCGGGTCGACCCGCCGGGCCGGTCCGGGTTTAATAACTATGATATCAACTAGTTTTTAGTTATGCCTAATATGATAGTATTTGTCATTTCTCAATTTCTTTCCTTGAAACTCTTCATTGTCTTATTTTTTTTTATGGCAATTGACATCTATTATTGTATATTGACAATTTTATTTTTTATAATGACATATTGATAATAATTTGAAAAGGATAATAAGAACATTTAAACAATCATCCTTTTAAAAGACAAAGAAGTCTTTCATGTTGCCCTACTTAACATGGTTTAATAAAGAAAAATGAAATTGACTTCGATTATTTTTATGAGTTTTAAAGAAAACACTAATGGAAAATGCATAAGCATACATGAAAATTCCTATACCAATAAGTCAATCAATTAATTGTGTTGCCTTATCTTAGCTAAATCTATAGTGGAAGAAATTTATCATAATCTATCTTTTCAATTACATTACTATAAATCAAACTTGATTATACCAGCTAAACTCGGTCCATTCAACATAAAAAAAATCTTTGTGATTTTAATAAAAATAATTGATTTGAGTTGACCCAATAGATCAAATCTTTTTTTGGGTCAGTTTCTGAATGGAATGTGACAACTATAATTGAAACAGATGTTTTTGCATAAGAACATGATTTTGCATGTCATCCCCTTTAATACATATCATAGTTAGCATAATTAAAATTAAAAAAACTCATAAAATCCCATCTAATTCAACTGTAATTGACCCATCTGATTCAATTAGAATTGATTTATGTTTTGGTAGTTTTAAGTTGATAATTTTTAATATATAATGGAAAAAGTATGCTTCTACTATTGTCTTTGAGGTTCACATTTTCATAGAAATATTTACAAATTGGTAGGTTTTAGTCCAAAAGCACCTTAAATTGCCACATTAAAAAATAACAAAGTTGTATAGTGATTTTACGGTTAAACTTGCATTCTGCATTCTCTCATAAATCATTATGGATTGAAATACTTAACTTTTTCTAAGCTTTCAATTTGATCCCCGCATATTTTTTTCATAATTAAGCCATTTTGAACCCAAATTAATAGCTAATCACATCTTTTTTTAAGAGCGGGTAGAATCGAAACACAGGGGACAAAGTGAAAAACACAGAGAAAATAGCTAATCACATCTTTGAATTTTGTTTAAAAATTTAGTCTGGTCCCCTCATCTTTTTCAGTTAATAAGTGGTTGATCTCTTTAGTTGTCGGAAATTCTATTTTAGTAACAAATATCATTTTTCAATTTTTTTTTATGAGAGAAGAGATAAACACTCGCTAGAATCCAAAGCAGAGAGAGAAAATTTTCGTTGACATCTATTTCAAAATAGTTGAAATTGATGTCAGTGAGATCCATTTGATGAGTGGAGTCTTAAAGTAATTGTTTTGAGTCTTAATATTTCCTAAAAAAAAACTAAATCTAAGTCGAGAATGAGAAATTTTATTCAGGTAAATTTGTGATTTATACCTTTTTATTTATTTATTAGGTTGATATGTTGGTTTATTGATGTTTTAAAAGTGATTTTGGGTTAAAATGAGTTGAAAATATGTTTTTTTTATTTATAAGAATCACATAGAGCTAATTTTATAGCCACCACAGTGATGGCCGAATTATAGATTGCCACAACGATTACATGTCATCTGTCTATTTTTTTCATTAAAACAATAGGAACAAAAAACATATTATTTATCTTTTTAAATAAAAAAATTTACAAACCCAAGCATACGGGCTTGGACTTGAATGCCTAGGCACCCAGGCTCATCCTTTCACAAGCCTAGGACATTGGCCACGAGCCCACACCACTAGCCTATTTTTCAGTAAGTTTATAAGTATATTTAGGTTAATTATAAATCAATCTCTCTCTCTCTCTCTCTCCTCTCACACACACACACTAATGACTAAACTACAAATTGATATTTTTCATGGAGTGGTTAAACTATAACATCAAAAACTACCTAATCATCATTTCTCTCGTACACAATTAGCAATTTCAGCTAATCATCGTTTCTGCCATAGCAATTTCAGGCAAACATGGAAGAGAAATAAAGAAGCATCACTTGTGAAAGGGCTAGCGTGGATTGATTCCCAAACCTAACCAAGCGGAGTTGATTTATCCATACTTATCATATCTTATCTGGAATTTATCAATTCGATTGATTAATCTACATCCTTTTAGATTAATTTATTTTAAAATAATACCATTTTGAATAAAATATTTTTAAAAAAACACAAAATAGGAGGTTTTAAATCCTCCTCTCAATACGCAGTCTTTATTTATATATATATATATATATATATATATATATATATATATATAAATGCAGTCGTTCTCACTTGTCACTTGTCACTTCTTTCATGTAGCGCACTCCCAAGTTGAAGACATTCGACTAAAAGCATAGCTTGGAAGGGAAGAAAGGGGGGGAAAACCAGTACTTTCTTTCTTTTCTTTTCAGCTAAGTAACCCATCTTCGTCAAGTTCAAAAACAAAACAAAAAATCCTCAACAAAATACATTTTCATCGTTTTTTAATTTAGATTTATTTAGAATATGCTAATCTAGATTATCTCAATATTAAACACATGTTAAAAGCATATTTAAAATTATCGCTATTTGTTTAATTGTAATTATAAAAATTATCACAATATTAATTATACACTAATAACCCATTTGACACCGCAACGATTAGCCGCGATAATATAAGCTAATTATTAGCAAATAAGGCTAATTATTAGCAAATAAGGCGATAACAAACGTACCCTAAGGCTAATTACTAGCAAATAATTAACTACCCTGCTAATCAACCCACCTTATTTCCATGCAAAAGAAAAAAAATCCCCAAATCCCTCACACCAAAAGGGAATTAAAAAAACCCTAATAAAACACGGAACTCCAAATACAAAAGGAAACACACCCTTTCTCTCCTCTCAAAATACCCATTTTCCATGTAAAAAATAAAAAATAAAGAAAAAAAATTCATCGATTAATGCATGCAAAAAAGAATAAGAATAAAAAGGAAAGTGTAGATGCATGTCGGTGGAATAACAGTGGATCTGAATTGGTTACTACAATTTATTTTCACTGTCTTTATAATAGGTTTAGGTTTGTTACACCTCGTTAAGAATACGGCGTCGAAGTATTTCGAAGTCGACGCCAATTTCGAAGCGGCTGAGAGTAACCACACTGTTATTGATCCAAGTATTGTTAACCAGGCAATGGAAGCTGAAGAGGATTCTCTTCGTTGTGTTAATTGTGGCATTTCGGGGTCTAAAACGTGTTCTCGTTGCAAATCTGTGAGATATTGGTAAGTATTTGCTATTTTCTTGGGCTCTTGATTGTTGGGTTTTCTGTTTTGGATTCTTTTGATATTGGAAAATAATGGGTTTTTGTTGTTATTTTGGTGATTTTATATGGTTTTACTGGTTTTGTAGCTAAATTACTGATTTGTAGGGTAATTAATTGTGTGGTACACAATTAGTTTCTTTATGTTTTCTTGTTGCTTAATTGAAGTTATGGTTCCTTTTTAAAGGTTTTTTAGGGTTTTTGAGGTTTCTTGTTTTCTGGGTCTTGGTCAAATAGCAATCTTGTTTTGTTTCTTATGATTTTGGGAATTAATGGGTTTATGTTGTTTTTGGGGTTTTGAAGCTAAAACTGTGATTTGAAGGGTAAATAACTGTATGGCTCGATTTGTTTCTTAATGTTTTGTTGTTGCTTAATTGTAGTTATGGTTCTTTTTTGGTGGTTTTTGAGGGTTCTTGTTTTCGGGGTAAAAATGCTATCGCTTTTTGTTTTTGTTGGTTAATTGTATATGTTTTATTGTTTTGGTGGCCAAATTAGTGATACGAGGGAGGGTATTTGGAATTGATTAAGTTTTTATAGTGGTGAAGGTGCTCATTTACCTCTGGAAATTACCAGGGGTTTTGTTGTTCTGCTGGTTTTTGTAGGTTATATATGTATGGTTTAAATGGATGTGTGCTTAAATTAGTAATTGTAGGGTAATTTAATTGTATTAGAATGAATTGAGTCTTTGTTAATATTGGTTGCTAAAGCTTATAGGTGAATTTTTTGGGGGTTCATAAAACTGTGATTTTTGTGTGCTGAATGAATAGGTTTAGCTTAATTAGTGATCAGTAGGGCAAGTAGTGAACTTGATTGTGCTAGATGGTGTGGCTTAATTATGCATGTTTTAGCTTAATCAGTTATTAGAGTAATGATCTAGCTTGTGCTAGATGGTTTGTTGGTAAAAATGCAATCTTTTTGTTTTGAAGATGGTTTTTGAATTTGGGAATTTTGCGTTTGTGTAGTTCTTTTGGTTTTGTGAGCTTAATCATTTATGGTTTTTGGTTTAACAGCTTAATTGGTGATTTGTAAGTAATTAATTAATTATATTATGGGTGTTGTTGTTGGTGTTTTTTTTTTTTGCGGGGGGGGGGGGGGGGGGTTGTTTTTTATGGTTTGGTTAAAAATGTGTTATTTTGTGTTTAAAGCGGTTTCTTATGCTTAGAAACTACTGGGTTCATCCTGTTCTTTGGTTTTGTGCCTTAACCATTTGTGATGTAATTGGTTTGCAATCTTAATTAGCGATTTTAGGGTAATTGATGGACTGCTAGCTGCTCATAGATGATTTATTTCAAGAAGATAATATTTCTAGCGATTGGAGACAACATTGGAAGTATAAATAGTAGGTTATGATATAATATGCTATTACTTTTAATGATTTGATGATGAAGGTTTAATTACCTGTTTTGTATTTTTATCTTTCCTCATAATTGGTCGTGTGTTTTTGTACTGCCTTCTATATCTAGGTTTTTTAGGTCTATTTTTAAGCTTATATTTTTGATGCATTAATTAATTTATTTTTGGTTTGCCTATCCTTTTCAGTGAGATTTAAGTTTAATATGTGGGTTTTAGGTGCATATTTCTTTTTTTTTTCAGCATCATAAATTATACAGCTGTTCTTTTTTTCTTTTCCCCAGCTCACAGGGATGTCAAGAAGCACACTGGAAAGCAGGCCATAAGTTACAATGCAAGGATTTCAAAGCAAACTCATCACAAACAGCAAAATCAAACTTCGGTTTTAAACCATCTGGTGGTGGGAGCAAAAGTTTTTCTAGCATCGCACTTGTTCCTGCCAGTGGAGGTTCTAACTCTAAGCCTACAAAGAAGCCAGGAAAGGTATATGTTTTAACCTTTTTTCATTTAGTTGTTTATTTAGATTATTTAGTGAATTCTTGTTCTGTAATGTGAAAACATTAACATGCACTTCTATTCAAGGTTCTTTTCCCGTATGATGAATTCATCAAACTTTACAACTCAGACAAACCCAGATTCCCTCCCTGTGGGCTCTTAAATTGTGGAAACAGGTATGTGTTTGTGATCCTCACACCCCTTTATTTGTTCATTTGAGCAAAAACTATGCATGGGCACAGACATAAACATTTGTTAATTGTGTTATATTTTTCACCTGGGCACATATTCTTTTTCTATTCAATTTTCCTTTTCTTTTGCTGCACAGTTGCTTTGCCAATGTGGTTCTGCAATGTCTTACTTACACTAGGCCACTTGTTGCCTACTTGTTGGAGAAAGGTCATCAAACAGAATGTAAGTTCAGAAATTGTAATTATATATGGCCCCTTTGTCCTCCTTTCTGGGGCTGGTTTCGACAATTCTTCCCTCTCACAATTTTTCATCTTTGCTTTGCAGGTAGACATAATGATTGGTGTTTTCTTTGTGAATTTCAATCCCATGTTGAAAGAGCAAGCCAAAGTGCACTTCCTTTTTCACCGATGAATATTCTTTCTCGGTTACGCAATATTGGTGGTAATCTTGGCTATGGAAGACAGGAGGATGCTCATGAGTTCATGAGGTTCTTATTACTGGCCTGCCAACTCGCTTACATATTTTCTACCCATGTTTCATCTGGTTTACATAATTTCTACCCATGTTTCATCTGGTTTACATAATTTCTACCCATGTTCTTTTCTTAGATAAACATCCCCCACCCCAAAACACAGTCACACTCCAAATATAATAACAGGGAAGGATAAGTTGAAGAAAGTGATTGACTGGAGAATAAGTTGTGGTTGTGTTTGATGCTATGCCCAGTTCAATATTGTAAGCTTTTTTCTGTCTTTTCTGCAGGTTTGCTATTGATACAATGCAATCAGTTTGCCTTGATGAATTTGGTGGAGAAAAAGCTGTTGAACCTGCCTCCCAAGAGACTACAATAATTCAACACATATTTGGGGGTCGCCTCCAGTCTCAGGTCATGCATCCTGTTATACTGAAGCTGTTTGATTTTGTTCTTGTTTGTGAAAACTGCTTTTCCTCAGCTTGTATATACTGTATTGAATTCCACTGTCATGACATTATCCAGAGCTTGTCATCCTTTTCTGTCATTAGTCATTACAGATAGTAAAAAAAAAAATAGAAGTTGATGGACTCTTGAACTGAGCTGTTCTCTAGAAGTCTGATATCTGGTGCTGGTTGACATGAAACAAAAAATGGCATTCACTTTTCTGCCACTGTTTTATACGGGAGTCACATGCAAGGAGAAAAGCTAAATGCCAATTTAGAAGTGGCTTAGAAATGTTTGCCTATCTTGATCACACCTTCTTCTACTTATTTAAAATGAAGAAAATAAAAGAAGTTTTGCATCTGAAAGACTTAACAGAGCAGAAATACCAATGCCCTCGATGAGGTTTCCCATGTACAGTAGATAGAAATAAATCCAGAGGATGTGGGAAAACTATCAGGCACTTTGATCCTTTTCTTTGTTCGAAATGTCTTTTAGAAAACTTTTGGCACTATTCTAGTAAATGCATATACCGTTTTTCTTCTTTTTAGCAGGCTTCTCACTTAGAATTGTCTAGCATGAGAAAGATTGTTTAGCAATGTGATAAATCTTTCCTTGTTGTTTTGGCATATATGCAAATATGGCTTTCTTTTATTGAAACTTTCTAAAATGATTGGACTAGTCCTATCTTTAGATTGGGATGCTGTCCTAACATGCTTCGTCTTCTTTAGGTGATATGTACAAAGTGCAATAAGATTTCAAATCAGTTTGAGAACATGATGGATTTAACTGTTGAGATTCATGGTGATGCTGAATCCTTGGAGGAATGCCTCAATCAATTCACAGACAAAGAATGGCTCCATGGAGAAAATATGTACAAATGTGATGGGTATGGCTGCTTAATCCTGTGATTTCTGAATCCCAGAAGCTTAAATCATTTACTTTATTGTTTGCATTTCTTCACCATATTTGTTTCATTATGCACACAATCTTTATTTATTTATTTTCTATATTTTATTTTCCATCTTTCATTAATATCTATCTTGCTCTTGGATAGACTAGGAGTTCTGTCCTCTTGGATTCTTCCACCCTTGTTATAACTCTACTAGTAATTTTAAATTGTGATGAAATTTGATGGAGGTGGCTGCAATTGAAATATGAATTTTGGTATGGCTTAGACTGCATGGAAGAAGCATATGCATCTATCTTGCTCCAGCCAGTTTGGGATGTGAGTCTTGAGGAGTTGTTTTTTCCCTGGATGGTGATGGGGTTTGTTGGTTTCAGCAAATGTTTCTGTCCTTGCATTTTGAGAAAAGATAGGCCGCTAGATGGTAGATGCTGAATTCAGTCAAGTAGTGTGTTATTTTTCTTCCTAGTCATTCTTTGGTTTGGTATTATAAATACTCTCTTAAAAAAGGGAAAAAATGTGCTTATTGGTTAATTGATCTTCATTTCTGCTCTGGCACAATTAACACGGACATTACAATTGCTTCACTAAATGTTCAATGTAATCCACTCACCCTGGTTCTGTAGATGTGTAGAATGAAAATGACTTCTTAGATGTAAGGATGTGGTCTCTAAATATCTGCTCAAATATGGCCCTAGATCAGACAGAATGAAAGGATGATTCGTTAAGGTTTAATAATCCAACTCCAGATAGTTTGGCATGAAGTCTTGATGGTTTAATAATTGAAAGTGAAATATGTCTTGTCATGGAATCTTTCCTTTTTTCATGCAAATTTTCCAATATAGTTGGAGCCCAGCAGAATTTAATAGAACAAGGATAGCAGTGAAATGGATCACAAGTCTGCACTTAATATCTTTTGACGTGTGCATCTGCTTTGATTAAGGTACAATTTTATACTGTTTATAGGTGCAATGACTATGTCAAGGCATGGAAGCGTCTTACCATTCAACGAGCTCCGAATGTTCTTACAATCGCGTTAAAGAGATTCCAGGTCAGATTTGTATACATTCTATGGTTATAGATATCTCCACCTCGTTATTACCTTTCTGAATCTAAACTACCTTTTCTATGAAAATTCATCAAGTTTGTGATATTCTAGTTCTAGAGTTTTTTTATATCTTCTGAAATTGTATGTGTACATACCTTTGCAGAGTGGGAGGTTTGGTAAACTTAACAAAAGGGTAACTTTTCCTGAGACTTTAGACCTGAGCCCCTACATGAGTGAAAAAGGAGATGGCGCAGATGTGTACAAGCTTTATGCAGTTGTTGTCCATGTTGACATGCTAAATGCATCATTTTTTGGTCATTACATCTGCTACACCAAGGATTTCCATGGAAACTGGCACAGAATTGATGACTCTAAGGTATAAACTCACTCGCTCTGTGTGTGTGAGTGTGCATGCACATGCTTTATGCACTTCTAAATTGATCTATTAACTGTAACTTGTGAGGATTGGTAGCCTAATCTTTTTAAAATCATAATGTGAAACTTTCTTGCTTGTTTATTTAAGTCTAGTGTAAGAAATGATTTCCTGCTTTATAATATTGCTATGCCATCATTATGACAGCAAAGCAAGACAGCTAAGATGTTGCAATCTACTTGGACTTGTTTTCCTCTAACTGTGGTTTTGGCTTTTCTCAGGTTTCTAGTGTTGAATTGGACGAGGTGCTTTCTCAGGGAGCCTATATGCTTTTATACAGCAGGTATACAGTTTAATGCCTGATGGTTATTTATGACTGCTGCAACATTTGCTTTGCTTATATATAGTATTTAGCTTGCTATAACCAGTTGTTGGCGAAGTAGATAATTCGGAGTTCATAGCCATGCGTACATTTTAAAACCATGGCATCAAAACTTGATGGTATTAGAACTTCAGGAAAATACAAGCATAAAAGGCTCGGATTCTAATTCTTAATTTATGTTAAAGGAATGTTGAAATTTTTGGTTTCCTTGTTGGAAACATTTATTTAAGCTTCATGACATTTGTGACGGAAGAATTGTACAGCAGAATGATACTGCGATTTCTTGATCTGAATTGGGGCATACAAGCATCTTATGTTCAAATGCAGTACTGTTTTTTTCCATAAATGCTTTCTGGTTGTGTTCTAAAGACTATATTTGCTTGATGTTGGGCAGGGTTTCTGTTCGACCATCATGTCTCAGAACCATTGAGCCCTCAAAGGAGCAGCAATCAATCGTGAAAGTAGAATTAGACTCCTGCACAGAGAAACCAGCTGGACACCTTTCACCAATGGAGTCAACGGATGCCACAAGTTCTGGGTTCCTAGCACCCGCACCTGAAAGTAGAAATTCTGAATTTGGAAGTGCATGTCATGAGGATGCTGTGGTAAATTTTGAGTCAAGCACAGCAGTTTCAAAGGGTGTTTCATCCTGTGAAAACGAGTCACCATCTAAAGCTGACATGAAAGACGCAGAAGATTCAGGGGTTAATCATAATTCTGAGTTATCTTCATCTGCTATGGAGGAGGATCCTAGGGACATACCAGTTGCTTTGAGTTCTGGGATTATTCATGAAGTTCCAGAGGATATGAATGGAATTGATTCCAGCTCCAGTTCCTTGATTCCAGTGGGGGTTTCTGACTTAAAGAAGGATTCCTCAACTGCACTTGATTCAGAAGCTGTTGTGATAGAGCATTCCTTGGACCATTCAGATACAGTTATGTACGAATCAGATTCTGCTGTTGCAAAGGATATCAAAGTAAATGGCAGTATTCATTCATTCTCGAGCGAAGAGATTTCAACAAAACCTAATAGTTTGAAACGTCAGCCACCTTTCCATGATTCGGATGGCGAGGACACAAATGGAGCTAAAAGAGCAGAAACAGTAGATAGTTGTTGATGACAATGAACTGATGAAGCATCATCAAAATCCCTAATCAATTGTTTATATTTTTTAAACGATCCCAATCATAGAAGGAAAATTTGTGTTGGGCATTTTTCATCTGGGGTTTCATTATTTGCAGAAATCTCGGATTCTATTTGTAACAGTTCTAGATGGGGAGCTTTGCCTTGATCCAAGAGACAGAATAGGAGGATGCCATTACATCATGAGCAGGAACTTGTTTATAGTCTACCATGTAAGTTGCTAAGAAAGTCAGGTCCAAGGTAAGCAAATGACAGGTTGATTAATGAAGAATTTACTGTTTGACTTTCTGCTCCAGGAATCTCTTTTTTTTTTTTTTTTTTTTGTGTCAAGAACAAGTTAAAAGGGCCTTCCTGATTGAATGATGACTGATATGCATAATTGAACTGGAACTGCCTAGGATGATAGGGCTGGTTTGAGTTACGTGTGGCTATAGTGACCGACGGCCAAACTGGGGGCCTAAGCTCAGGCCTACATTCAACCATTTTACCGCCAAAAATTGTGGGGGTCTAAGCTCAGGCCAATATTTAACCATTTCACCGCCGAAAATTGTAATTTCGAGATTTTTAACATCAAGCCTCTGATTACATTTGATTTAGAGATTTTATTAAAATTTTATATTAGAAATTATTTTAAATGTTAAGAATTAAATTTTATTGCATAAATAAAAATTAATGTTAAAACTAGTATTTTTAAAATATTTATTTACATGTTTTCTTTATCACTCCTCCCTTTTTTCTCCCTTTTGTCACTAGACTAATATAGAAAATAAAATAAATTTAATAATATAATATAATATTTTTTCTAAATTCATGAATTTAATTTATTTATTTATTGAATTCAAAATAAAAACTATAATTAATATTTTAATCATGTTTCTAAACATGAGACTTAACTATTTTTTCCATCCATTTTAAACACATCATCTATATTCAAAGTTGTCATGTTTTTATAAGAAATCATTTCAGTTAGTAATTTTGCTAGCATCTCCCGCTTCGTTGGATTAGACAGAACTTCCAGCTCTAACTTCTTAACTGTATTGTTTGGGCAGTGGTAGAAGTAAAATTTTATAAAATTTTGATTTTTTTGATTTTAAATTAATTTTTGATATTTTTAAATTATTTTAATATTTTATAAAAAATATTTTGATATATTTTTAAGTGAAAAAATATTATTATTATTGTCCCAAATATCCTTTAAATTACCAAGCATGAGAAGTAGCTATGAAAACTGACCGGTGCGGTTAAAAATGCTTTTAAGTTCACTATAATTTTAAAAGTTATTTGATTTTTATAACTTAAATTTACTTTTCATTTTAAATTATTGTAAAAACTGAAAACTCTATAATTTGTAAGTTTTTTAATTTTTTTCAAATTATTATTATAAAAGCTATCACAATATCAAATACAAACTAAAAACGTATTTGATATTATAGTAATTTATGTTTTTTATCCAATCACAAAGAAAAAAAAATCACTTGTTTATCAAATAGTTCCTTTGTTTTTACTAGATCTCATGTATAATTACGTTTCAAATATTAATTTTATAAAAATTAAAAGAAGTTGCTTTGTATTCATGGAAATCTACTTTCATAAAATAATTTTAGCCAAATATATTTTTTTTAATCATAAATAAAAATATTTTTTAAAAATTTATTTTTTAAATAGTAATTACAATAACAAACATATATTATCTTGTTTTATGGTAACAAAATATTTTAAAAAAATATTTTTCACTTGAAAATTTATTAAATTTTTTTTTTTTTTTTAACATTTATACATTAAAATTATATTTCTTTAAACACAATACAAAACAAACATTACAAATAATTAGAAGTAATGGTGGGCTATTTATTAGAGTGGATCCAATAATGATGTGATTAGGTAGTGGTTGACATTTTAGACCGTTTATCTTGAAAATGATAAGAGTGGAAGATAGGTTGGAACAACAAAGCAAAACCATGTCTCATCTGATGGCGATTTCTCCCGTGGGTGTTGCCAGCTGTTTGTCTATCCCTTTCCTTGACATATTATTTTATCAACAAATCCCTAACTTCCCATCTCTCTCTTTCCAAACCCTCCATTATTTTTTTATGGGTTTTCCACTCCAACAAAACCACTCACTAAAACCTCTCACTTGATCCAAGAAAAAAGATTATTTTTTTTTGTTACTGTGATGTAAAAAAAAATTGTTTTTACCAAGGTGGTTGTTTTTTAATGATGTCCCAGATTCCTTTTATGATTTCTTTTTATATGTGCTTCTCTAATTTGATGCTTTTTGTTTGATTATTTTGCAGGGTTTTGTTTTCTTTGTTATTTTTAATAAAATTCTGGGATTTGTTTGGTTCTATTGACAGCAATGGAGAATCGCAGTGAAGCAGAAGCAAGTCCTTATAAGAGGTTTTTTTTTTATATTATTGTATTATTCAGTTCTTAATTCGAAGCCCATTAATTAATGCATGTAATCCTTTATCACATTTTGTTATCTGATTGATTTGTTTGAATGCATGTTAGTGATGATTGTGTGTGAATGAATGGATGTAGTTTGGTTGCGGCTGTATCATATGGGATTGCTTCAATGGCTATGGTTTTTATCAATAAGGCCATTTTGATGCAATATGGTCACTCAATGACCCTTCTCACTCTGCAGGTATTGAACTTTTCAAAAATGTAATACACCCTTTTGTTTATTGTATTGTTATTTGGAAAAAAAATCAGTGCTAATGTTGTATCGTGGATATTTGTGGGATCCACATGATGATGAGTACTGAAGATATTTAGGCTTTTTGTTGTTGTTGTTGTTGTTGTTGTTGTTCTCATGTGTGTTTTCGGTGATTATGATTACTGATAATGGATGCTGCAATTGGTTGGTTGTTATTGGTTGGTTGGTTGGATTAGCAACTGGCGACAGCATTGCTTATACATTTTGGTAGGCAAATGGGGTATACGAGATCAAGGGGAGTAGATATGCAAACAGCTAAAAAACTTCTCCCGGTTTCACTATTCTACAATGCTAATGTGGCATTTGCTTTGGCTAGCTTGAAAGGAGTTAATATTCCTATGTATATTGCAATAAAGAGACTCACACCACTTGCGGTACTTATAGCTGGATTTTCTTCAGGAAAGGGAAAACCTACAACACAGGTTTGCGCTGCCACTTATTAAACCACTTTGCACTTATATAGTTACTGTGTTCTTTTGTAATGTATTTAGATATACATGGGACTCTGTTTTGCCAATTGTTTTATTTATATGCTGTTGTTTTAAATTTGTTCTTAGTCGAATGATTATATTTAATGATATTGACGGAATGATCCATAATTCACATTTCTGGCTCCAATTCAGACAGTACCACCTGTGTTGATTTTTTAATTTTATAAATGAAAAAGAAGCTCGCTGTTCAACTAGCAGATATCTGTTGCTGAAAGACCAATTGTTATGTTATATACACGCAATTTAGTTACCAACCCACTGAATCCTTGACAAGGCATCTTTGTGACTAGAGATCTTGAATATGGGAAGTTCCTTCAAATTATTGACACATTTACATGTTTCAGGTTACTCTCTCTGTGCTATTAATTGCTGCTGGAGTTATTATAGCAGCACTTGGAGATTTTTCTTTTGACCTTTGGGGTTACGGCATGGCCCTCACTTCTGTTTTCTTTCAGGTTTGCTATTAATTCCTTAATTGCTCAGGGATGTGAATAATGAAGCACGATGGTTCCTTCTCATTGTTAACTAATAGCAGTTGTGCTTTGGAACTGCAGACAATGTACCTTGTGTTAGTTGAAAGATCTGGTGCAGAGGATGGCCTCTCTTCTATTGAGATAATGTTCTATAACAGTTTTCTTTCTCTTCCATTCTTGATATTTCTCATCATAGCAACAGGAGAATTTCCAAACTCTCTAGCATTATTGTTTGCAAAGGTTAGAATCTTAACCCCTCTTATTCAGACTCAGTTGTTGATTGTGCTAGGAAAATATGGCATGCTGATGTTCTGAAGCCTATTCTCAGCATGATAGCATGCTATTCTTGTGTAATTGCATATGCTCTTCTCCTGATTGTTTACAAATGGAACTTTGATCTAATAATTGATGCTCAAAACTTTTAACATTTCAAAGTTTTATATGAGAGTTTGGGAGTTAACATCATCGAATTCCAGTCTAATATATTTTGCATAGGCGATTATACATTACCTGGAAAATTCTGTGTTCCACTTAACACATCAGTTTTTCATGTCAATTGTACAACATCATTGGTCAAACATATTTCAGAGAGCAGTCAGTTATGTAAGTTTCAATCATTGTCCTTCCAGTTGGTATCCCCACTGAAAAGGATTAAATGGTTTTAAGTCACATTCAATTAGAGTCCTGTATTTCATATTTTTCAATTTGGGATTGTTGATTGATGCCTTCAGTGTTAGCCTGATTACTGAAATCAGGACAACATAAAACTTGGTCATTTCAGAATGATCTGGATAACATTTTTAATATCTAAGAACTCATTTTCTTACGAGGGCAGTGCAAGGGTAAGGGTATTCATCATGTCTTGTGAATACCAAGTCTGACGGTGGGGTGAGGGTATTGATTGTATCTTGTAATCCAAAATTGGATTCATGTAATGAACACTCTTGAAACCTTGACCTCACGTACTTGTGCTAAATTGAAGTGCCAAAGTTATTATTTATCATATTCCATTTATGTTCCCGTCTCAGTTTAAGTCCTTTGAAAGTTATAGCATTATTATCCGGTGCATCATGCCCTATTCAATCATTAGATTTTTATCGTGCTTCAAGGTGCCATCATCTAGTGTATCCATGAAACTCTAGGCTTCCCCATGCATGGCCTTTTCTTAAGTCTGAAATATTGTTTTGCCTCTTGATATGGTATGTGTCTTGGTAAATCTTTCTAACCTGATCATCTAATTTAATGGGAAACAAATTGAATGGCAATCAAAACATCTATAAAGTGCAGTGACAGTTCAAATTTCCTTTTTCCTCTACGAAGTGCAGCACTTTGCGCTCATGTGCAGTTTATTTAGAATTGGTTTCTAACTTGAAATCTGTTTTTTATTGCAGAGTAATTCTTTATCATTTTTGGTGATCCTTGTTATTTCTTTAGTAATGGGCATAGTTCTCAACTTCACCATGTTCCTATGTACCATAGTCAACTCAGCTCTAACAACAACCATCGTGGGAGTTCTCAAAGGTGTTGGGTCCACGGTATGTGCATATAACCCTTGTTGCTTTTGTCTTTGTAGAGAACCTACAAGAAGAAATGAAAAAACTTGAAATTTTAACAATTAAACCAATTTGTTTTGGTTTTTTCCATTACCCTTTTCTTTTCCTAGCTTCTCAATAATTGAACTGAACCTGCATCATTAGTTACATTTTAATAAAATGAAAAAGGGCATTAAGTTTCCTTTTCCTTTGCTGCTCAGACCCTTGGTTTTGTCGTACTGGGTGGCGTGGAAGTCCATGCTTTGAATGTGACTGGATTGGTTATCAACACAACTGGTGGGGTGTGGTACTCATATGCCAAATACCAGCAGAAGATGAGCAAACCTCCAAGGCACGTATCAGATGTAGAGGTACATCACAAATAGGTCTGCTTTGGAGGATCACCAACGGTGATGAATTGCTGCTTCAGGCAGTTCCTTGTCTGATTTTTGTCAATTTCCCTACACTGTAATCATTCACAATGATCTCATAGTAACAACCAAAAGGGGTGAAAAATGAAGTATAGCAATATTTTTATGTTGTTAAAGAATATTCAATTCTATAGCATATCCTTGCTACAGGCTCTTGATTTCAGTCAGAAAATGTCATGATCGAAATGATTGATGCTGTCGGCTGATTTAGATTGGATTATTGTGCTTGAAATTGATATTCTAGCCGCAGTATGTTGTTCAAAGCATTTTAATTCTGTGAAATGAAAAGCTTCTCTTAGCTCATTTACTTTCTACTCTGTAATGACATTATGTCTGTGATTCTCAGTTGCCATGGATGGTTCTTGTCCATAGTTGGCGAAAATGATTTGACCTAATCTACTTCGTGATTGTCTGGAGACAATTCGTTATGATAATGCAAATCCTGGCGTTACACTGAGACGCCTGAGTTCCTCAACACTCATACCATACTAAGATCTGTCCACTCAGCTGGAATGGTCTCCACTCTTACCCCCTTAGAATGGCACACAATAAATGGTAAATTCAGGTGAATAATCATGACAGAAAGTGAGAGACCTTATTTGCTGCCATAGGCAAAATGAATCCACCCCAGTTTAAGAAAACATCTTCTCATCAGTCCAATCAAGTATAAATCATTGTTCATACCAATTTTCTCTGACTTGATCCATTGCTCCTCGTCTCAACTCTCTCAATTGTCTCTTTCATGGATGATTAATTTTGAAGTCTCGAGTGTTTTCATTTCTTTCCCTAGCATTTGGACGGGACGGTACTCAACTACTCGAGCTAGTTGTTCGCAATATCCTTAATCTAATCAAAATAATGCCATTCACATCTGCATTAGAGATTCCTGAGGAATCATTACATTATAACATGACCCTAGGAGTCTTGTAGAGCTTGAGCAATCATTTCAAAGTTCGAAAAAGTCGTTCGTTCTTTTCCTTTTTCAGTAGATTAGATATTCATCACCGTTTCGTGATGCATAGAAAAATATGGCAATGGAATGTGGGTGGGACATACAATGCCCATAGACGGCCCAGGGACAAATATGGTTTTGCCATAACTCTTCTGCCTAATGAAAGCTGGCCATAGCTTGGTGATAACTGGTGGTATCCATGGATGGTTCAGCAAGGAGTGGACCTTCTGTTGTTGGAGGTTACTCAACATTGAATAGCAACCGAACATGATTTCAAGAATCATACGAAAAAATTCTAGAGCTATCAGGTTCTAGATTTGCTTTCTAAAGATTACCAGTTCGAGTTTTATAAATCTCGTAGTCACTGGAGGTTTCTATAATCGTTAACATCAAAGCCTGTAAAATTAATTGAGGTATGCGCAAGCTGGTCTGGATATCCACGTTAATAATAATAAAAAAAATCATACTTGAAAATGTTCTGCTATTACTACACATTTTCCATCGTTTCTTTATGAGTCCCTCTTCTACTTCTTTTTCAACTTGAAAAACGAATTCCTCTGACAACATTTTAGGGATTTAGGGTTCATTAGCTCAAGCTTAAAATCCACCATCCCCAAACTATTGAAAAAAAAAAAACAGAGACGATTCCATCCTTTATCTCCATACTTTCCCTCTACCTTTACCTTCCGTCCTAACCTAAGTTTTAACCCTAACAGACAATCATGGAGCACATCATATGAGGACAACCCCCCCATATCCCTCCAGGCTCCAACGTCCCCCATATCCCTCCAACGTCATGTTCATAATAAAATCTAAGCACATGGTATTGTTTTTATTTTTAATTTTTTTTGTCACTGTCTTTGATCAAACCAATATGACCTGGTCCATGTTGGCATGCATAATAGAGGACCTAATCTTACATTAATATAGCATGTTTACTGACTACTAACTGTAAATCGTGTTTTTTAAAATTTTTAAAATAAAATTTGTTAAAACTTATTTTTTATATTTTTAAATTATTTTAATATGTTGAAATCAAAAATAATTTTTAAAAACTAAAAAAATATATCATTTTAATATATTTTTAAATAAAAAATATTTTAAACTATAATTATTACCGCACAATCAAACACACCGGGTAAACAATCCCACTAGAAAACATTTGAGATGAATTGACTGAAGGGAAGATCTAAACTCCAAAGTGGATGGGTCCATGTATAATCTGCTTTTTTATACCAATTTAGGCCGCCGGGGAAGGAAAACAATTGGCCTCATGGGGCAAATTGTGGTGGGCAAGTGGGACATTTCCTGTGGGTTGTTGTCCCTTCGCTTGTAGGACTTTAAATCTCCATCGTCCCATTATTTATGGCTTCCAAAATTGTGCTTTAGCCTTTAGGGATGGCTACTGGTAGTGCCAAATGCCAAAACCAAATCTCTGCAATTAGATTTATTTGATATTATTATTAAATCCAGTGTAATAAATAAATTTTAAAACTTATTAATTTGATTTTTTTATTTAATTTAGATTTAAAAAAAAAACTGTATATTTTAATATAGAGAAACATACCCCCATCCCACACGCTAAAAGTCCACTTTCTCCTTAAGCTTTTTCACAACAATGGAGGCTGCTGCATTTTACAGGTGTAATTAATGTGATATAATGCCATATTATCCACTGTAAAAATTTATTGTGGATTTAATGTTTAGAATTTTACTTTTTTAAATTTTATCCTTATATTTTTTTAATACTTTTTTACACTATTACATTCTTTTCATATTAAATTTAATGATAATTGAATCAAATTTGTTGACTAAGAACAAAATTAAAAGATAAGAAATCAAAGTAGAAAAGACATCATAAATAGATGATAATTTCAAAGTTCACACATATAGTTTAATTTAGTCCTCAAACTTAACAAATTATAAATATTTAGTCCCTTAATATTTTTTTCAATTCAAATTTGACACAAAAGTTTATTTTTGTTATTTTTCAGTCATTGGTTTAAAAGATAAAAGAAAGATCATCAGATTCCGATGATAAAGAGAGAAAATCAGCGTTAACACCAATTCCAACCACCACAATAATCGATTTGGTGTTAAAGGGTTTCATTTGGTAAAGGGAGTTTCATTTAGGTATCAAGGTATTTAAGCTCTTCTCTAGGTGTTTGAGGTCAAAAGTGGATTCTTATATAAAAAAACATAGATTTTTCTTTTCTAGTAACCATAGTGGTCGAAATCTAGGGAATACCAAATAACATGTCATCTAAATTTTTTTCTTTTTAAAAAAATATTGGGGTAGATGACATGTCATCCACCTCAATTATATTATTTTTTTAAAATAGGAGCCGCGCGCAAACCCTTACTGAATAAGCTAGGTGCTAGCTTGACTTTTTTTTTAATTTTACTTTTTTTAAATAAAAATCATGCTTTTATATGTGTTTCTTTAAATAATTTTTTAATTTATATTTAAATTAATACACCTTCTCTCTAAATTATATTTTTTAAATTTAGCTTTTTTTAAACCGTGGTTGTTTTTAATTATTTTGTATGTATTTAATTTTTGAAAAGATTATTCTAATTCATCTATATTTTTTTATATATTTTATATAATTGAAATTTATGTTTAGAAAAACATTTCTCTATATAGATTTTTTTTAAAATCCAATCTAATTTATGTACCAAAATCAATTAAATTCTGAATTTACCTATCGAATCGTCGGTTAAGTTTAATGCATGTTTATTTGGTTCAAAACTATCCACATACCTTGTTAAAATCATGTTACAATGTCGGTGCATAAACATTGATCTAAAACACAACTGCATTTACAAAAAAAAAAAAATAAAAAAAAATCAATCAATTTCTTCACTACCAACAATGACAATCACAAAGTATAAGGACGAGAAGTCGTCTTTGAGAGTGATATCACAATTAATAGCAATGGCTTCAAATCTCCATCCTTGTAGTTGTCACATCTCAATGGTTGTACGTATTGTGTCATGTTACCCTCGTGATGTTACCGTCGTCGTTTGATTTTCTTTTTCATGATTAAGATTTGAGATGTTGGATTACAGCAAGAACAAATAATTTATCACTTCCTTCTTCTTCTTCATTAATTACACAATAAAAAAAAAAATTAGGGTTCTTCGTGTATGTATATTTTGGGTGAAGGAGTGAACACTTTGCTTTATTTTCATAATTCAAGAAAATTGGACAGTTTTAGTGAGTATTGTTTGTGCATTATAACATGTTTTTCAGATTATTATTTTTGTATGAAATTGATAATTTTAGATGTTTTTTTTAATAATTTTAATATGCTCATATTAAAAAAAATAAAAAATAAATATTATTTTAATATATTTTCAATTAAATAATATTTTTAAAAACATTTATTCCATGTAATTCTACATTTAAATAGGATGTACTCATAAGTGACATTATGTTATCTCAATTTCTTTTTTAGATTAACGTAAATATTCGGGTTAACTTGTATGTACCTCGATTAATCCCACGGGCCTTGAAGTTAACGACCATGTAAGTCTCCAGTGGCCATGAGATTTATAAGACTCGAACTGGTGGCCTCTAGGGAGCAAACCCAAAACCTGACCAGTTAAGCTACACCTCTCAGGGTTATTATCTGGAAAAAAAATAAGTAGATAATAATGAAAAAATAAGTAAATTTTCAATTTTTGATATATTTATATATTATAATTTTCAATTATTAAAAACTTAAATATTATTTAAATATATTTTTAATTAAAAAACACGGTGGATGAATTATCAAACACACAAATACATAGTTTTCTATGCATTTTCAATCCAATATCTTAATTATGTGATCCAAATCCAACGCTGACCCTGCCTTGACTTCATTAATTTCCCTAATAATAATTAATGAAAACCAATGCATTGGGATAACCCCAGATGCAATCAGATATTTTCCTTCTTTTTCCTAATATTTTTCTACTTCTGCATTTATTATCCCATTGGTGTGTGTGTCTGTGTGTAGAATTTGGAAGGCTTACAGCAGAGTGTCTGTGAGAGGATCCTCCTTGCTTCTCCAGCTCACTGTGATCCTCCTTTTCTCCAGCTCACTGCGCTGAGTTTCTCCAGCTCACATGCATGCTGCTGCATAGACAGATCCACAAATAATTGATAAGTTCCAACCAAGCAAACAGAAAATAAACCAAAATGGGATGCTTTTATTTTTCCTTATTATAATGACTTGTCATTTGAGCATTTATATTATGAAAAATGAAGAGATGGGTTGAGTTCTATCTCATTTCGAATTCGAATTCTGAAATAATTTGTAAAGAAATATTTTTTATATATAAATAACATGTTTAAAATCCAATCAAATTCATGGAAAGTTACAATCCCCACTGTAAAATAGTGCATCAACACATTTTCATCAATGTTTTTTGACACTGGAAAACCAAGAGCTAATTATCAAGATTTTGGACTATCCGGACACGTACTTCGTGCGAAGGTTGAATTCTCCCTAGATAACATTTTCATCTTCTTAGTATAGGGTTTCTATTTTTAACCATAGGTATTTTTTCACGAGTAATCTGACCTAATAAAGCATGGAGATCATATTGGAATTGAAACCCAAAAGAAACTTGAACATTTATTACTTGGATTATATTCGTGATAATCTATTCACCATATTACACACACAATCAAGGGGGAAAAAATCAATTTTACTAAATTTTAACAAGAACAACATTAGATATATCCGTGTTTGGTTACTATTTTATGATAAAAAAAGAAGATATGAACAATGATGATAGAAATATATTTGGTTAAAAAATTACATATGAAATAATTTATTTATCTATGCTATCTATTTTTTTTATCCCACGATAATAATTAAAGGTTAATTTGTGATCAATGTGCCAAAAAAATTAGTGCATAGTGTTGATGGCATTTTGGATCAAGCACTAACGCTAAAGACAAAGAAATCTACTAAGAGAGTTTATTTATCGGCATAGAAGCCACAAAAGAGAAGGGGCAGTGTAAGTTGATGGCTGGCATTATTGAATCTTCAAAAAAAAGAAAAAAAAAGAAAAAAAAAAGGAGAATTGTGAAGAGGAGAGAAAAGAGTTCATGACCTTCTCTATAAGCAAAGTTGACAATTGTTTTACCCCTCGATAATTAATGCTAAACATTTGTCCATTTAGCAAGTTTAGAATAAAGTACTGTAATTGATTAATTTTATAGACCACCATCAAAATCTAAATCTAGTTCAACCCTATAAATTTGATTACCGATCTCAATACTTCATTTGGTAAACTAAATAGGAATAAAAAAAATTATCATAAAAAAAAATATTTCTTCTAAACTAAACATAAAGTAATAATAACTAAGAAAAATAATTTTTCCCTAAACAAATTCAGAATGTGGAACTAAAACCCTAACCTATTATCTGTTGAGTTTTCTGAGTAGGTCTAGCTTGGGGTGGGTGGCTTTTCATTATTGTTGGGTCTTCATTTACTGTATTGATAAGCTCAAAAAACTCCTATTAACTACTCTAACAACATGTTATTTCTCAAATGTTAAAGCCCTCTAATATGCCTTCAAAATTGTTCGCAAAGATAACAAGCATTACACGTCTTAGATCTACTATAGTAAACTGGTTTGATATCTCGATACCAAATGTTATTTCATTTATGCCAAGTCATTAGTATGATTGTTAATAAATTTACCTCATTGTCTCAATATGTGAAGTTGTTAGTATAGGGTTTGCATATAGATAAAAGGAAAAAAAAAACAACACTCCTTCATCTTATCCTAGTCACTGATTCTTAACTTTCTTTATCTCTTTCATGACCTCTTTAACTACTCCTACTAGGCAAACGATCGACCCTTCAATATGATCATAATCAATTTCAACTTTATTTGTTTTAGAACCTTTTATAGTAAAAAACTCATTCAACCAATTGATGAAATCTTCTTCCCGTATAGTTCTTGCAAATTCAGGGATCTTGATATTAAATTCAAAATCTCAAGCTCTATTTTTCTATCAATAAAAAGGCTTTCTACTCTACTCTTTCCTCTAGAATGGATTCATGGTATTGCCTAGGAATCCATGGTCACTTTCCTCTTGACTTTATTGCTATAGGTCTTTATATTCTAATAGATGAGTCAACTTTGTGATCTGTCTCTGTATATTCTCTATCACAAGCTCCTGGACATTTTTTTGTCAGGGGAGAACCCCCTCATCCCTTCATCGACTATGCCCTACTCTACAACCTTTTTCTACCATAGTTGTTAGCAACACATAAAAAGCAAAAAAATATTCATGAGATTGCAACGCACAACGAGCAATAATCCTAGATTGTTGGACTCGAATACCAACTAACACAAACAAAAACATAAACAATAGGACAATATCAAGAGAGAACAAATTAACGGATGAAATAATGTAGAACACAAGAATCTTAATTCATAGTTTTTGTTACTTAAGAGAAAACTCTATTATGATTTACCTTTTAAGAGGTTTACAACACCCTAAATAAACCAAAAAACCAACCTAAACAAACTAAAAAACCTAAAAATAAAGGAAAATTAATAAAAATCCTAAACAAACTAGGAAAAATAAAATTATCAATCTTAATACTTGATTTCCTAAACTAAATAGAAAAAAAGTAAAAGCACCATAAAAAAATATTTTCCTAAACTAAATAAGAAATAATAATAGCTAAGAAAAATATTTTTTTCTTCTAAAAATCCTCTTGCATCACCTTGTAAGCTGTAAGTGTGTATTTAATAAAATAGCCAAATATTATAAAAAATACTTCAAAAAATCCTTCATTAAATGTTTTACATATAAAATCAATCAAAATATAGTTTTTACAGGGTTAATCATGTCAATTCCTTCTTTATTTTTTTTTCAACTTGAACCTATTCAAGCTCTAGGTTACTCAAGCCTTGAGTTGACTTGTAAATCTAGTTCAAGTTTTAAAACATCGACTCAAACCGGAAACATCAAACATTATCTATATTATTTGAAAAAACATTTTAAAAAAACTCTATGATCGTAGTAATAATAAACGTAAGCTAAATCGTAGCAAAGATCTAATGGCTACTTCTCCAAGCTTCAAAGATGACACCTGCCAGACACCTAGAAAGGCACTTCATCATTACATTGGCTAATTAATGCATAAATTCTTACTGACAGTAAAACTAAAAAGAACCATGATTATTATTAATTAATAAAATAAATGCAAAAATTAATCTTCCAAGATTCCTCCATTTGATTGCTTTCCTTTTCTATTATTCCTACAACTCTATTATTCCTTCAACTTTACCGCATTATTTAATCTCAACTAAGACCCCACAAACCATAATAATACAAAAATAATCCATAAAACCTACCCTTTAATTACCATCCTACTAGTTTACATCTCAACGCTCCTGCTTTTAACATTAAAAAAATGTTTAAGCAACTTGATTTTTTTTTAAAATTGTCATTACATTTAGCTTAATAGATTAATCTTAAAATTAATCATGTAAAAATTATCTTGATATAATTTAATTAATTTTAAGAATTTAAAGATAAATCAGATAACTAATGAAGTGCAATTTGACTTAAAAAAATTTAAGATGATATATATTTTTTATATTAAAAAATAAATAAAAAAAGGGGGAGAATGAAAAAAGAAAAGAAAAGGGGGACGAAAAACATTAAAAAAAACCCACTTCCTTCACTATTATTACAAGGAGCTGCGTTGCACCCAAGATTTTTAATATATAAATTATAATGTGCTTTCTGTACTTTAATATTCTCTAAAATAAAAAGAATTCTAAAAAATAAATATGGACAAAAGGGGATGATGACCTCATTTCTTGGATTCCTTTCCTTGGAAAGTGGATGTGGTGAGGAAAAGACATTCCTACCCCTTAGGATGCAACTTGTAGGCTATTAATGAAGGGTGAGATGGGCAATTTGCTGGTGTCCCAAGCCACTTGTGTTTCTCTCTTGATTTTATTTACTTGAATTACTTGTATTCTTTTATACAAAATAGTGAGGGACCAAACAAAATGTTAGAACAGAAGAAGAATATTCTCCTCTCTCGTTTCTTCTTCTCCTCATAACCGACATGTTCTTACCTTCATTTTTCTTTTATTATGATTAAATTAAGTTAGTTTATTGAGAATTTAGGGTAATTTAATTTCCCTTTTCTTTCATTTTCCCCATACCAATTTCTACTCATCAAAATTAATTTGTTTTCCAATTATATCTTTTAATCATCTTTGAATTGAAAAAAATGTATTAGTTAGTTGATTTAAATGTTTGGAAATACCTTTTGTTACTCAAGAAATTTAAGTTTCCTTGTTTGGTTAATTTATTTTAGAGTAAATACCTTTTTTCTAAATTATATTTTAAAAATCTAATTCTTGAGTTAGAAAAGCAAACACATTTTCTATATTATATTTAATTAATCTAATTTTATTTACTTTCATTACAGATTTTATAACATGTAATCCAATTATTTAAAGTGGTAGTAATTAACATTTATGTATGCATTGGTATAGAATAAAATAAAATAGAAAGAATCTTAATGTCTAAACAAATTTCTATAATCAGTGAACATGCTTAATTAGGCATGGAAATTTCCATGTTCTTACCTCATAATTTAGTCAACACAGCATCACACCCTGAAACCTTTCATCTAGATTTTCACAAGTTTACTTCCTAGTCAACCGATGTTTACTTTCTAGTCCAAGGTGCAGTGTCTTTATTCTTTAATGTACTAATGATTTATGCAGATCCCATAAAAAAGATTGGAGAAATAAATGGTGGTGGTAAAAAATTTTGAACAGTAAAAGGCTAAGGTTGTATGGTTTATCATGGGCTTTGGTTTTAGAATATTCGACAAATTCACATGGTGTAAGGGTTCTTACAGCTGCAACAACAGATACCTTTCCTCGTAATATTTCTTTGCCATGCTGGATCTCTTGGTAGTGTGCGTCTTTAAGTGAAGAGGATACAAGGAACATCTCTTTCACTCCTTTCCTTTTGCCTTTTCTTGCCACATTGTACTTAGCTTGACTGGCTAGCTTTAAAGTTGAGTTCTTTTTTTGTTCTTTGATCGGGGAAGGGTAGGGATCTAGTTTTCTAGGTTTAATATGGCTGGTTCTGAAATGGGGGTCTCTTGTTTCTTGGTTTTGGGATCTGAGTGTTGAATTTTTGTTAAAAAGACTGGAGCTTTTGAGGATTTTAGTTTCTTGGGATTTTTTTTTTTTTTTTTGGTTTTTTGTTGTCTGTGAATTTGTGTTGTAGATAGAGAAGAAAAATGGCTCCAGGATTGGATTTTTCAGATTGGTGGGGAAAAGACAGAAAGAAGGGATCACCTGTGGTAGTGAAAATGGAGAATCCTAACTATTCTGTCGTGGAAATCAATGGTCCAGATTCTGCATTTAGGCCAGTTGAGAAGAGCAGAGGCAAGAATGCTAAGCAAGTCACATGGGTTTTGCTCCTCAAGGCTCATAGAGCTGTTGGTTGTGTTGCTTGGTTAGCTACTGTCTTTTGGGCCTTGCTAGGGACTATCAAGAAGAGGTTGATCTTTAGACAAGGTGTTGCAGTGGCTACCGAGAAGTTAGGCAAAGGGAAATTGGTACTTAAAATCATTAGAGTGTTTTTAGTGACCTCTTTGGCAATTTTGGCTTTTGAAGTGCTTGCTTATTTGAAAGGTTGGCGTTATTTTGAGAGTGCTAATTTGCATATCCCAAGTACCTTGGATTTGCAAGGCTTGCTTCACATGGTTTTTGTTGCTTGGTTAACATTCAGGGCTGATTACATTGCGCCAGTAATTCAAGTTCTCTCTCAATTCTGTGTTGTTTTATTCCTTATTCAATCTGTAGATCGTTTGGTACTTTGTTTGGGTTGCTTTTGGATTAAATACAAGAAGATTAAGCCAAGGATTGATGGGGATCCATTCAAGTCAGATGATGTTGAGGCACCAGGCTATGAGTATCCCATGGTTCTTGTACAAATCCCAATGTGTAACGAAAGAGAGGTAATGCACTAAACTTTGTCTCCTCTTTGTTTTGCTTTCTTGTGCTTGCCTTCCATCGCTGCGTGTTGCTTTTAGCTTGCGGCTAAATCTGTGACTGGGACTTATTTTCTGCATTCAAAGATTTAGGGGACATGTTAATTAATTTAAGCAGTTGAAATGACAAAAATATAGCAAAATTTTCAGAGATTCGAAAAATGATAATTGTGAAGTGGATAATTTATCGTTGAATGATTAGATGTTCCAATAGCTGATATATATATATATATATATATATATATATATATATATATATATATATATATATTAATTTCTAGTCGTCAAATAGTTTCGTGATTTATTTGTAATTTGAAGAATTCGATGACTAAGTTAGGTGCCATTTAAATAATAATTTTGGATTGTATCTAGCAATCGAAAAAATAATTGGATCTGTTATTTTAGATCAATATCAAACCAGGAAGTATCAGACTTTAGATGATTATTAATAGGGACATCTAGGATTCGCATACGATATAAGTGGTGGCAATGTCAAAATCCCTACAGAGTCCTTGATGTTGATATGCTTTCTGTATGCAGGTATATGAGCAGTCTATCTCTGCAGTTTGCCAAATGGATTGGCCAAAGGATCGCATACTGATTCAAGTTCTTGATGATTCTAATGATGAGAGCATCCAATGGTTAATTAAGGCAGAGGTTACTAAGTGGAACCAAAAGGGTGTCAATATAATCTATAGGCATCGCTTGATTAGAACAGGTTACAAAGCTGGAAATCTCAAGTCTGCAATGAGCTGTGATTATGTAAAGGATTATGATTTTGTTGCGATTTTTGATGCTGATTTCCAGCCCAATCCAGACTTCCTTAAGCTGACGGTGCCGCATTTCAAGGTAGATAAAGACAAAAGAATCTTATTTCAGTGAACTGTTTGCTGTCCAAAATGTTTTTGTGATTTAATCCACTTGTCTGTCTTACCTTGTGTTGCAGAACAATCCTGAACTAGGGCTGGTTCAAGCCAGATGGGCATTTGTGAACAAGGATGAGAATTTATTGACTCGTCTCCAAAACATCAATTTGTGTTTTCACTTTGAGGTTGAACAGCAAGTTAATGGAGCATTCCTAAATTTCTTTGGTTTCAATGGAACTGCTGGTGTTTGGAGAATCAAAGCCCTTGAAGAGTCTGGCGGATGGCTTGAAAGGACAACTGTAGAGGACATGGACATAGCTGTCCGTGCACATCTTAATGGTTGGAAATTCATCTTCCTTAATGACGTTAAGGTACTCTTGTGCTACTATCAAGCTATATCCATCGCTTCCATTGCATCAGTAAATATAGTTTGGTAGGATCAAGATGAACAAATACAGAGGGATCATTCCATTTCATTTTAAAGCAATCTAAAATTTTAGTATGTAAGATTGATGACAAGAAAACAGGTGCATACTTTCCTTCCTCATAAATTTTGGACAAGTCATAACAACATGAATTATATGTGTAACCTTTCAGGTCCTCTGTGAAGTTCCTGAGTCCTATGAAGCTTACAGGAAGCAGCAACATCGTTGGCATTCTGGTCCTATGCAACTTTTCCGCTTGTGTCTTCCAGCAATTATAACCTCTAAGGTGCCTTTGATCCCATTTGTGCTTCCTGTAATATAAATTCCACACTGATTTAACTTTACTAAGGGTTTTCCATGTTTTCAATCTTGCAGATAGCATTATGGAAGAAAGCAAACTTAATATTCCTATTTTTTCTATTGAGAAAACTTATCCTTCCTTTCTATTCCTTCACACTGTTCTGCATAATTCTTCCTTTAACAATGTTTGTCCCCGAGGCTGAGCTTCCTATGTGGGTTATTTGCTATGTGCCTGTCTTGATGTCATTCCTGAACATTCTTCCTGCCCCAAAATCCTTCCCTTTCATTGTTCCTTACCTGCTCTTTGAAAACACCATGTCAGTTACCAAATTCAATGCCATGGTTTCTGGTTTATTCCAGTTGGGTAGCTCTTATGAGTGGGTTGTCACCAAGAAGGCTGGTAGGTCATCAGAATCTGACTTGCTGGCTGCTGCTGAGAGGGACTCAAAGACAATGCAACCACAGATATGCAGAGGAGCTTCGGAGACCGAGCTTGAACTGTTAAACCAATTGAAGGAACAAAAAGAAACAGCTCCTAAACCCGTAAAGAAAGTGAACAAGATTTACAGGAAAGAGCTTGCTCTAGCTTTCCTCCTACTCACAGCTTCTGTCAGGAGCTTGTTATCAGCCCAGGGAGTCCACTTTTACTTCCTTCTCTTCCAAGGTGTGACCTTCCTTGTTGTTGGTCTTGATCTGATTGGAGAGCAAATAAGCTAAGCGTGAATGAAAGCAAGATAGAGTGTAATACATTTCCGCTCGGGTTCAGATAATCTATCAATAGCCTACTGGGATCGACCATGCAAATGATGGTGAAGGGTAACCTTCAATTCAATAAAATGGAAGTCATTTTCTACGTGATTTGAAAGCCTATAGGATTATCTATTCAGAAATCACTCTCCATACTGTGGTCATATTTCCTTTTATTTTTATTTTTTTTCACATAGGATATTGGTCATTGTTAGTTTTCCTCAGGCATCGAATTGTTGTTGGTTGTTATAGGTAGGATATTAGGTTTCATTTTTTCTTTTACAGTTGACTTGTATTCTTGCTTGGGTGTGATTTAGCAGCATTTAAGGTTCAAGCCATATTTGCTCTTGTAAAGTCTAGAAGTTTGAGTGAGATCAAAGCATTACCTTGCCTGATGCTTCTGGTTTTCAGATTTTATCTTTATAGTGTGTGACATGTAAAAGAATTACTATATGTACATTTTCACATATCCCTCTCCTCATATTCCTTTTGTTCCCTGTTTGCAATCTGTTCCTCTGAATGTGCATGCATGTGCACATGTATGGCTGGATTTCTTATTTTAACAGGAGGTCAAAAGAAAGTGTCGGCAAGCGAAAATGACTAAACAAGTTGAGCCTTTGTAGCTAATATCAGATGGCCAAGGTGATGAGGTTATGGTTCACACACACATCACTCTTCAAATTATAGTGTCCAAAAGGTTGGGGGGGCCAAGTGATCTTTCCTGGGCATATATTGATTATGGATTCTGTATATCGTGCTGTTGGTGGGAGTATAGTTAGGACAAACTCGCTACTTTCTCTGGTCCACGCCATTAAAATATTTGTCTTGAGAAGACAATCAGAAAAATCTTTTGATTTGACCACCCACCCGTTTCATGGCCTTTCACTTTCATTTTTTTGGCATCACCTCTGTAGCTGGCACTGTGCTGGGTTACTAGTGGGATTAGCTCGGTAATACGTAGGCAAGTCCAAGTTTTTCTGCCTGTCCTAACATGTTTTGGATATGACCAAGTCCATTTTACTAGGCCTTGCATGGAGGATTATGGAAGTGTGGATGATATGTCATTGTTTTCCTCTTCAATTACAAGAGTCAAGTCTGTCAGCAATTGAAAGAGGCCAGGACTTCAAAACTGTACTCACTGTTTAATGGGCCTTTTTTGAGTTTGAAAATGCTTCTGCTTATGCACATATGTTGAAGATTCTACCCAGTCCTGCACTAAGACTTGCTAGTCTCAACTCCAGCAAAGGCCATTCATCCTCTTGAAATAAGATTATCCTGATAAAATTTATTGTGGAGCTCAATACCATTTCAGCAAGAAAATCCAAGGCAATAATGTGTTAATCTTTACCCAAGTGGCAATAACAAAACTCTACGTTAATCAAGACCTGCTACATGTATACCTATAGACTAATGGATATCATAGAAATGGCATGCAACCTGCACCTTTTACATCCACTTGGCTTCCAGCTACCTAAGAATCAATGCAGTCATCCCTGAGTGCTTAAGCATTTATGATGTGCATCATTTAAATTAATATCTCTTCGGGATTAATCTTTTGGCTTCCGTAAGAGCTTTTACCCATGGATAGTTGGCTGTTGGATGTGAACTGGGGTCGAACTAGTCATCGTCTGGTTCTGTTGAAAAATCTGGCTCTTCAGGTTTTTGCAACCTGGGCATGTCAACTTTCTTGACTTTCTGAGCCCCTCTTCTTGTGTTTGCAGCAAATCTTGAAGCCAGTATTGTGACACCAAGGTGCTGTTTTGCTTGAGAAGAAGTTGAAGATGCAAAACTAGGTTCAGCCTCCTCTTGTGTTGTTTCGTCATCAGCTGTTTGCCCATCAACAGAAAGTGAGAAGGATTCTGACATGCTCAAGCTCTTTGCCATCATTCTCTTCTTGTGCCGACGCCAAGCAGCCTGAATGAAGCAGGTAGCCCATGTTCTCCAATGGTAAGAGTAGAAACGGAAGGTATGTTGTAGCTTCTTGCTATGGAGACGTCTAAACTGATTGGCGACGAACTTGAGGTCTTCGGCTTGCAATGCAAATGCTTCCACTTCTTCTAGAGCTCTCACTGTCCTTGTGGAAGATGGTAAGTTGAGAGTAGATTTTGGGAGCAATGCCCAGGCAAGCAGCTCCTCACCGCAAAAGTCGCCAGGTCTCAAAATAATTGAATTGAAGAAACCAGTTCGTCCTCCATTTGTAGTTGAGCTCTCTAGCTTTCCCCTGATAATAAAAAGCATCTCTGTGACTGGATCACCTTCTCGAACTATATAGGTTCCTTGAGTACTCAAGGAGGACACTAAGCGCTCACATATTGCATCAAGTAGCTGACCATCCATCTGTGAGAAAAAAGGAACCTGCAAATAGGAAAAACATTAGCTAGAGCACGAAAGGAGCAGATAGATTTTAAAATGCTTGATGGCAACACTAGGGAACTACTTACTCGTCTAACAAGGTCCAGGCATAGGTGGCGCTGGATGTCTCGACGAAGATCTGTAGGTAATGCACGCAAGATTGATTCTCCATCAACCCCTCTAGTTGCAAGCCACTTGTATTGAACAAACCGTCTGACACGTTCTCGTAGACTTTGAGGGAGTTGACGATGTCTCATCCACTCCTCTGTGTCTCGTCGCTTGAGCCTCCACTCCTCAAGCCTCACGGTGATAGATTGCAAGTATGTCTGTGCAAGAGAGAGCATGTCAAAAGAGCAATGCAAAGATTATTCTGGCCATCATTAAACATGATCTTGCTTTTATACTTCAGAGGAAATTCATCATAAAATTTCGAAGGAAAATAGTTTCTTGAGAATGAGGACATGTCCAAGTCTTCTTCAACTAAACAGATCTCCAATGGGTTTTGTTTTCTTTGTTTTTTGTATCTGAGAAACATTTCAATTATAAACACACAGTCCAACAGAGGCCAAAAGATAGGCAACGGGGTGCCTCAAGTGGTCTACATTTACCTGCATATTTCCTATCAAATGGGAAAACAAAACCAGGCCCAAGATGGCAATGAGTATGGCAAATGCAGTTTCCCCAATAAATGTGCTTGTTGACAAACTCTGGCCATAGGAACTGAAAAATGGAACAAACAGAAAAGATATGTAAGAAAGTCCCTACAAAAATGTACTTCAGTTACGAAAACAACAGATGGAATCTATATATCTGCAGATGTTAATTTGTAGCAATTGCATACCGAAGAAAGAAAATTTTCGCTTCAATATCATGCTTCGATTCAAAGAAAATGATAAAATGCAATCAGATGCTATCATTATCTTGAATGAACATTTGTACCTCAAGTTCTGCAAACCCCACCAAAGACAGTAGAAATACTTTTCAAGAAACTCAGAGGAAAGTACATTCTGGTTCAATGCATTTGCGAATATGCCGTAATCGAAAAAGGTTTTGTTGGATGGATTACATCTTGAAAATACAACAGTAGTGTTTTCCCATGACTTGCGATCAGCAAAGTTCAAAGTACCACAATCCAAGTAACGAGGCTTGCATGGTATAGGGCTCAATTCATGTTTGCAAGCAGATTTCCAGCATGTTGCATGGCGCTCAATCGACAACAAATACCAGGATGCCCCCAAGACCTACAAGATCAGAGGCCTAATCAGTATAAAGCACCACCAGATGACCAAAAACAACAACAGGAGCATTTCGAGAGAGAAGCAAGTAGCCTCAAAGGGCATGTATGCTCTGATTTAAGGAGGCATTACATACATGACTAGCCAACATGTATAGCAGGAGATTATATGCAGCCCCAGCCCAGGCAGTCTTTGTGACTACTCCAGTAGCTTTAATGATCTCAGAACTCAATGGAAAAATCAGATATAATCTGGGAATATACTGGAGCAGAACAATCAGTACTATGGCATTGTTGGTATGATCAGCATGAGAGCTTCTAATTGCTGGTATTATAAACCATATCACAATCTGCCAAAAAAAGAACAATTTGATGCCATTTCCTCTTTAGCTTCAAAGGATAGACTTCAATAATGAAAAGATACTAAAAATCAAAGCAAGAAGAACTGTCATTTGCAAGTAATGGATGCTTAAAAAAAAATCAAACACCCTGCCATATGTATTGTTGCCATATCTAATCTGCATCTAAACCTTTTCCTTTACTTTCCTTTATTTATTTTATTCTTGTTATTTTCGTGGTTCTTAGGTGACAAAGTTGGAGCTCAAACTCGAGAACTCATCCCCCTCTTTGCAGAGGTGAATGCCACTGGGCGAAACACCAATTTGTAACAGCAGCTCAACCTCAAGAAGTGAAAGAGATGCAGGGAATATTGAGGCAAAAGGGCAGCTGAAAATACAATAGCAACTCCAACCTCAAAAACCAAATGAAAATTTCAAGTTCATTCTCACAAGTATCTGTGATTTATAGGCAGAAGAGAAGAAAGAAATCACAGGCTAAGTTCTACATCTAATCCAATAAATAAAAGCAGAAAACAAAGTTAGGAATGCAAGTACCTGAGGAAGAGGTAATGCTGCAATAAGATCTATGAAGAAATCTGATCTCAAATATCTCCTTGCAATCAACTCAGGATCCATAACAAGTTCACCTCTCCCAAAAACTCTTGAACTAGGTGAGACATAAGCTGTCCTAAACTTTATTACAATATGAATTATGTAAAATAAATCAGCAAATGTTCTAAAACATGTCACTGTGATTCCTAAATTCAAATCAGTATCCATACAAGTTGACTTTCCATTGCTGATTACTGATGGAAGGTAAAAAAACAACGGATCAACAAAGAGTGCTGTTAAGCATGAGAAGAGGAAAACCCTGTTCCATTTCAAGATAACATCACTTCCTGGATCAAGAATCTTTTCTCTCCAATATGGTTCATGGTTATTCTCTGGAAATACCTTAAACCTTCCAAACTTAGGAACCTTGTCACTTGTGTTTCTGTCATTAATAATACCACCTTCAGTTTTGAAGAATGAAGCTGATGTCTTATGAACAGGCAATGTCTTGTCGAGGTTTTGACCATCATTAAACCTGTAAATTTCGAGAACACCCTTCAATCAAATCATCAAAGAAAGCAGATGAGAGCCATAAAAGAAAAGAATATGTAAGTTAAGAGAGTAACCTCACAAGCTTCTCTTTCTTGAACTCCATGATTGCAAGTGCTAATCTTATAACATACTATACATTCAAGAAAGGTAAACAAAAGAGGGTTCTGCATCGCAAAATATTCCCTGAATTTTCCATTTCTCAACTGAAAGCAAGTCTCTCAAGAAATGAAGGTTGAACTCCAAGCTGCAAAAGATGAAAGGAAATATTTTGCAAGAAGAGGAGAAGAGAGACTTTAACTGGTGAAATGGCAAAGTGGGTGTTCAATGTGGTTAGCTTCCATTAAAAGCCTGACAGAAAACTAACAGTAAAAGAAAAGAAACACAGCTTAGATACTCAGTTACTCTCTCTATTTCCTTTTCATGTTTTTTTAATGATCTAATAATATTTTCGAATCATCTTTCACGTATCAAAACTACTTTTTCTCTAATCACCTCTTAGATGTTCTCATGCTGGAATCCTTAATCATTACATAGAGAGCATAGTTGCAAGACTCAACATGGGTTGAGAGTTGAGAATTGGTAAGGTTAGCTTGTGCGGATCCATAGGTAAATTAACTATTATTATTTTTTTTATCAAAACAACATTATTCTTGTTTTAAAATAATGTCGATTTAGATTTAAAAAAAAAAGAATCGGACTTAAAAATAAAACTCAATTCAGGCAAAGCTTTAAATCTGCAAATGAATCATATTAACCTGTGGCGGCCGGATCAAGTTTTATAAATATGGTGGAAAGAAAACCCACTTCTCTTCCAAACCATGTATCCAAAAATTCAGTTATTTTATATGCTTCGTTTTTCAACTTGTAAGAAAGTGGACTTGAACTCTACAGAGATAGCGGACGTGGAGGCATGACCAAATTAAAAAAAATAAATAAATAAATTTGTGTAAACATTACCTGTATACCAGACACCAAGAACGCAATAATCTTTTTTGTTGGCTGATTTCTCGGCCAAATATCTTCTATTTTATTAAAAATTTGTGTGGTTTAGGAGGTTATCAGGTGTAGATTTGATTTCTGTTTTTTTTGTTTTCCTTTCTTTTTTTTGGTGAGTGTTAAAGCTCTGGTCATGAGTCAAGTAAATTGTTGTTTTAGAAGAATTGTATTCCAAATAATATTTTAAAAATTATTATTATATTTTTTAAAAATTATTTTGATATATTAATATTAAAAATAATATTATTTTAATCAACACAGATTTAATTTGAACCAAGTCTTGAGTGGACAAATTATGAGCAAATCACGAGAAGGTGTAGTCGATTATTATATCTATGATAATCATGGGCACCTCCTGGCTCCTGCAAACGTGTGGAGCCATTGCCTCTTGACTGACAAACCACAGCTTCCTAGTCTGCACCCCTTTGAATTTTCCTCCTTGGACAGCCATTGATATCAAAATGGAGGATGCTAACCCAACCCTCTTCAAGTTGTGATTCATATTCAGCCAAAATAGACTCTCTTTTTCCTTAATTTTGTTTTCCTTTTTGTTGAAGACCAAGAATCATACCTGTTTTCTCTGTTGGAAAAAAAATGGTGCATCCCTTTGACGGGTCAAAGACTAGAAATTCCAATTCTTATATTTTATTTTACATGAGTGCCAATGGCATAAACACTAAGATAAACATATTTAATGGATGGCTTGATTGTATTTCTTCTGTCTAATTATTGTGTAGGGTTTGCAAATCCCAGTGCTATCAATTTCTTCCACTCGTAAAGAGGAGACACTTAGCAGGTCACCCCGTTGATTAGTTAATTTGTGATTTGATTGGGTTTTAAAATGATGTTATTTTATCCCTTTTTAAAATCTTAAAACGATACTAATTTAGATTAATTCAAATCAATAATTAAGTCCAACTCCTATTAGGTCAAGTTAATTCGTGATTTGATTAGTTAATTTATGATTTGATTGGATTTTAAAACAATATTATTTTATTTTTTTTAAATTTTAAAATAATATTATTTTAAATGAATCGAAATCAATAATTAATTCCAACTCATGACCAAAATGTTAGATCAGGTCATGGGTTAAGTCATATTTAATAGTTTTGCTAATAAACCATTAGTACAAGAAATTGTAAAAATAAAATATCATGAATTTAAAAAAAATAATCTTGATGATCAAAAAGAAAAAAACTTCATATTAAAACTATAAAAAAAAATTCAAATTAATAATTAAGTCCATACCGTGATCTAAACGTTAAATCAGGTCATGGGTTAAGTCATATTTAATAGTTTTGCTAATGAACCATGTGTACAAAAAATTATAAAAATAAAATATCATGAATTTTGAAAAAATAGCCTTGATGAACAAAAAGAAAAGAACTTGGTATTAAAACTAAAAAAAGAAAGTCTAATAAATAGGAGGCAGGATTTACAAGAAATCAAGTACAAAAAAAAAAAAAACTAAGATTATCAAATTAGCATAGCCATAGTATTAACCTGTTTTTCTTGCCGGCCATGGAATCTGAAAACTAATGTAGAGTGTAGTTACTAAGATTATCAAATTAGCATCATGAACTGAAGATGTCAAAGGCCGGAGGCCGGCTACCATTTTTTAAGGTTAAACATTATCAACTGGGGACTAGGACAACACAGACTACAACTTGTAGCTTTCACTAATAAAGTTTAATCCTAATGACTTGTGCTAAAATTTATATTTTCAGGTGGAATTATCAGATTTATTTACTAGAAACTGAGCCCACACTTTTCATTTCAATTCCATCAAATCAATTCAATTCAATTCAATTTAAAATCATATAAATTTAACCAATAAAACTTGTTTATTGATAAAAAATTAAGGTTAAAACTTACAAGATTATGTTTTAAGGGTACGTTTGTTGGCACAATGCACTGCATTAATAATCATACACTAAATGTATGATTGATAATATGAATGTTTTTCAATTAAAAATACATTAAAATAATTATTATTTTTATATTAATACATCAAAATTATTAAAAAAAATTTAAAAAACATAAATTCCGATAAAAAAAAACTTTAAAAACAGGTTAAACTACAAAAATAAACACTCTCTGAGTTTCACTTTATGTAATATGCAAGAGCTCAATTTTCCCCATTCATGTAGGTCAACATCTTAGATTATGAATCCTATTTCAACAAACACTTACGCTAAGACAGCTATGTGTACTTCGAGGTTTTATTTGATTTTCTAAAAGATATGGATCTTGAGTTTCTCGTCATCAAAGAAAAGGAAATCAAATCAATTTGAACCCTTTTAAGTACCGTTTATATATATGATTTACGCATTCATGAAAATATTATATTCGTTGTGGAAAAAGCATTTAATAGATTTTATTCTTCTAAATGCACCAGACAGTTAAAAAAATGCATTCTTAAAATTATTTTAATATAAAACTTAGTTTCTATTAACGTTAAAACTGGGGAATATTATTACGTTCAACTCGTTGGCACACCAGATTTTGTGGTAATCTTGAGGCAATAATAATATTTTTAGTATGAAAATTTCGAATTTCGGGGATAGATACGAAGCCCAGAGACACGACATTGATGAATTGGGACTCACAAACAAAGCACATGCGGCCAATCAAGGCTAAAAGAGTGCCAGATTTATGCTCAGAGGGTCCTACATTAGCGATCTCTGCGGTGACTAGAACGTGCTTCTCGTTTTGCTGAGTTTCTGGAAGGTGGGCTGCTTAATGCATCATGCACCCATGTCAAGTCTCTCATCTCATCACCCAGAAAAGACATCAAGAACAGTTAAACCATGAATTCAATTTCCATTTTAGCATACCCTCTTGACTTGAATGTAGATAGATTCGAATTCGATGAGAAACCACGATAAATGAGTTTTTTTTTCTGAATATTTTAGTTCAAGCTCGTAAGAAATCTAAACAAGAAAAGACTTAGTTTCGATGTAATTTAGTGTTCTCGTCGTAAGGAATAGACTGTAGGCTGCTGAGTTTTTTGAAATCTGCAGTGAAAAGCACCTATTTGTTTGATATTTGTTAGAGCTAGTGTTGAGGTTCATCTGTTGCTTTTTGAAGCAAGTGGAGTGGTAGTGATTGGCTCCTGAGAGAAAATGCAGTGATGTTATCACCATGGCTTGGAGTTTACTTTGAAGTTGACTCTGCTGTTTCATGGAAGTCATGGACTCTGACGAGGAGCCCAACAGGCATCCTGTACTCAATTTCGGTTGAAAGTGCATAGAAACAATCGCTGGATACTTAGAGTTGACATTATTGAAATAGATGCAATGTCACTACACGAATCCCGAATTTATGATCAGTAATATAAAAACGGTGTAATGAGAACACATCATTTATGCTTGGTCGGCAAGGCAAGTTTGTATACCACTACCCCTACTCTTTCTAAAATTTGAAAGGGTCCTATATACCTGGAGCTCAATTTTATTTTCTTCCCAACTTTAAAGAAATACATTATCACCCATTAAAAACTCTAAATCACGCCTCATCTTATTCATGTAATTCTTTTACTTACTCTGAGCTATTTGAAACTTATCTCGAATTACCTTAATCTTATATGAAGTAATATGTCCTAACCCGAGACTCATCAATCTCCTCTCACCAACCTCGTACCAACATACATGTGATCTACACTTTTGGCCATACAAAGTCTCATGCGAAGCCATATCAACGCTCGCCCGATAACTATGGTTACACGCAAACTCCACCAAAGGCAAATACTTGCTCTATCTGACCCCAAAATCTATCACACAAGATCTCGGCATTTTCTTTAAAATTTGAATAGTCCTCTCAAACTCTCCATCAGTCTTATGATGAAAAGCAGTACTTAACTAAACATTAGTCCTCAAAGTTTCTTGAAACTTCACCCAAAACCAAGAAGTGAATTATAGACCTCTATCAAACACAATTGAGATTGGCACACCGTGCAATCTCATAATCTAGTTAACATAGATTTCTGCTAGTTTTGCAAACCCATAAATCACCTTTGCTGGCAAAAATGAGCTAATTTGGTCAAACAATCAATTACCATCCAAACCGAGTCAAAACCCTCCTGAATCCGAGGCAAACTTGACACAAAATCCATAGTGATTCTCTCTCATTTCCATTCAAGAATCAACAATAACTGCAGAAGCCTTAGTGGCTTCTAATGCTCACCTTTAACCCCTAACAGATCAAGCATCGAGACACAAACCTAGCAATGTCCTTCTTCATGTTATTCCACTAATAACACTCTCTCAAGTCTTTATATATCTTGTTAGAACCATGATATACGGTATAAGCAGTTTAGTGTGCTTCCATCATCACATCTCTTTTCAAATCATCCACCTCAGGACATATATAGCCTAGAACCAAATCAACACACCATCCTAATTGACAACAAAACTCGAAGCCTTTCCTAACTCTAACTCATTTCGAATCTTACATAGTTGCTCATCTTTCATCTGAACTATTTTAATCCGGTCTATATATCTGGCCTAGCCTGAAAATGAGCTAACAATATTCTTGAATCAACAATCTCTAATCTATCCTTATCCTCTAGCAACATGTGTAACTCTTTTAATAAAATATCTCATCACCTCCTGAATATGACTTCCTGCTCTAGGCATCAACAACAACAACCGTCTTGACCAGGTGATATTGAATAATCACTAAACAGTTCTATCCACCTTCTATATTTCAAATTTTATGATCTAAAAATATCTCACGTCTCCTTATCAAGTAGTACCTCCAAATCTTAAGAGCAAATACTACCACAACCATTTTCAAATCGTATATGGAATAATTTCACTCATGATTCTTGAACTTCCTTGAGTTATAAGGAAAGGAGAGGAAATGCAAATTCTTTGGTAACTTTCTCCTTAAATACCTACTCATGATTCTTGAACTTCCTGAGTTATAACGAGAGGAGAGGAAATGCAAATTCTTTGATAACTTTCTCCTTAAATACCTATGTTAGATTGGAAAAGGTTTGGACCGAACTTTAAGCTTAAGTCTAATTAGTTAAGAATATGAATTTTTACATCACCATTTAACCCATGGAAAAAAAAAACATTTAACCTAGCTTTTATTATCAAAAGAAATCACTTAAGACAAATATCGATTATTTTAATAGTTAAAATCAATAAAAACAACAATATTTTTCTCTTTACCGCTAGAATCTAATAATCTCTCTATCTTCACTGCTTCCAAATCAGTAACTAAAATACAACAAAAATAAACTCTTATACTCAAATTAAATTGAATATATATAGAAGGACAAAATATATATAGTTTATAAAGTTTAATGACAATTAAACTTTTTGTTTGAATTTTAAACTTCTTTTCTACTTTAATCATGTCTTGTAATTTTATCCCTAATGAACAAATTTGATTCAATTATTTTTTAACTTTATCCAAGAATGCAATCATGAAAAATATTTGAAGACCAAATTGAAAAAAAAATCTACACTATAATATAAATGAGTGAATGGTGATATGTACATTGTTTTGACCACACCATTTAATGTTTTCTATAATATTCCAAAAATAAAAACAAAACCAAGAAGAAAAACATATTTAGTTATAAAGACAAATAAAGATATTAATGTTCCAAAACAGGAAAAAAAAAAAACATTCAGAAAAAGAACCAGATCAATAAATAAAAAAACCTTTATTAACGTATTCATGACTTTTCATATGATCACAACCTTGGGAGTTCAGTTGTGACAGTAAAATTAAATGATACTGCACAAGCTACATGAAAATAAAAAATCGAATAAAGTAATCATCAATCATTCACAAGATATATTTAAACAGATAAGAAATTGAACGAAGCAACTGTCCCAGGAAACTCCATTAAGGAATGACACTGCTCATCATTGCACTTTAAGGACAAGTGTCATGCGAATTAAGGATTAGGTTTCCAGGCGTGGAAACATAGACTACTACTGAAAAGAAAATAAATCCAGGCCTCTATGAGGATTTAAGATCTTCCTATGCAACAGCAGCAGATGAAGAAATGGACCATTCTCGAGGCCATCAATATTGTTAGAAATCCTCCAGCTGAGATGGTTCAAAAAGATATGTTGCAGCTTAATCATCCAAACAGAGACAGGCAACTTACACAATAGTCGAGTTACCTCTCTGAGCTTGTTGGGAGAAGTGGTCAGTACTCACAAGGCAAAGTTCACTGCTATGAGCTTGTATAACCTGGCATCTTAACAGTGCTCTTCCACAACAGCTCAAAAAGACATCCGCTTTGTAAAAGACCAGATAGGCAGGAGATTAACATACCAAAACTCATACTATAGGAGAAGGGGTAGAAATATCGAGAAGAGAGACGATGGACCAATGCGAACAAGGGAAAACAGAAGCTTTTTATAATGTCAGAAATTTTGAAACTTCAGCAACAGCCAACCAAATCAAGGAAGAAAAAAACATTTCATTCCTGTTCCATTTGAAAGCTGATGACATAAAAGAATAAAAACAGAAGGATGACAAAAGTTATTTAAGAAATTTTTCCTGCACCAGAAACAATTAGATCAACCAATTCATTTTTCTTCAGGTTAGTTCATTGGTGCAATAGAGTAGTGAACAAGAAGAAAAACCATTTACGCATCAACTGAAAGGTAAGAGAAAGTACCTTGTGTGACCGTGACCAATTTTGAATTTTTAATTTTTAAGAATAGGGCAACCACACAAGAGATTCCTAAAGAAAACCCCAACTTCTGTGGAACAGATATAGGTACCTGCCAGAAGTGTTTGAAGCAGCTCTATCCTTCTAAGCTAACTAAATGAGATGCCATTAGTTTGAGGAAGGAGCATCACAGCTGGAGTGCAATCAAACAGAAGCATGTAGGCATTCAGTTTAGCAGGGAGCCCAAACATTCACTATTGAAGATTTGAAGCAGCTCTCTATCCATCTAAGTTTAACTAAAACAAATGCCACTAGAGTTTGTGGGAGGCGCATCACAGCCGAGGTGCAATCAAACAGAAGAATGTAGGCATGCAGTTTAGCAGGAATCCCCAAATATTCAAAATAGAAGACCCCAATGCAGGGCGGCCAACAATGAAACCTCAAGTGTAGAGAAGCACAAAACCAATGAAGCAGACCCAGAAGAGACCTCAACACAAAAAAGAAAAGCATAAAGTTTTAGCACCACTCTCAGAAGCAACCTGTCTCAATAAATTCATAATAACCTACAGAGCCTTCTGCTAGAAAAGCCTACAACTATCCTGCATAGCTTAAAGAAAAATAACAAACATAGTAATAAGTATGAAGAAACTTAACCAAATCCATGAGGCTGAGGGCGCTGCCCGTTTAAAACATAGTGGTACTGAAGTCCAAACATAATAAACACACTCTAATTGCAGTATTTTCCAAGCAAAGCCAAGTCGCCTAGGCTGCAACTCTTAACTCCTGCTTCGGCGACGATCCCTGGTGCCATTTCTGTCCAAAACACAGAAACACCAACCATTAGTAAATCTACAGATAAGCAACAGGGTTCAGGCCAAGGTCCTAACTATATAAGCTGGGAATAATAGTTAAAAATTCACCCATTGGTATATGGGAGCTCTTCACGTCCACGGTACTGTGGTGACCTGCTATAGCTGCGCCCACGAGGTGATAGACTGCGGCGCTTGGGGGATCGTCCTTGAGGGCTGTGGCTCCTGCTCCTGGGTAATTTGTCCAAAGAAGAATTTAAAAAGCACCAAATATAAGTCCACTTTATGAAAAGAAAAGGAATTTACAAACACACACCATGCACATATAACATACATACATCATAGATACATATGTATTGAAGGCACTATCAGTTTCAAGAATTCACCTTCGACCATAGCTTGGGCTCCTGCGATATCTAGGGCTGCGGCTACGACGTCTTCCTGCACCTCCACCTCCACCTCCACCTCCTGAACCAACACGCAAGCGGCACTCACGAGCGAAATGACCAGCCTCACCACACTCATAACACTTCAAGTCAGAACCACCAGAACGACCACGACCCCCTCCACGGCCACCGCCACCACCACCCCCACCCCCACCTCCACCTCTGGAGTTGTGAGAAAGCTCAACTCTCCAGCCATTTTTTCCTGCTCCAGAAATAATTGATTAACTAAAATGATTCAACAGCAAAATAAATCAAATTGCTTGTAAAATAACATCTGTGCAGCAAGTATCAAGATTTATCGGTGCATATAAAGAAGAAATAACCCTATCATTTATTACTAGCAACACTTTTTTTTTAAAAAAAATAGTTTTTGAAATAGTGTAAGGCAATTGAAACAATTAAATCAAGGCATCATAAAAAGAAGTTGGAAAAAATTGAGAATTAAACAGAAAGAATTTTAAATTTTTTACTAAGCAATAAAACCATCATGTTTGAAAATGATAATGCATAAATTTCGACATAAATTGAGCCAAGATCGTGGGGTCTTATCTTCTTGACAAAAAAATCAGGTGATGAAACTAGCTATAGTAAAGTGATAGCTTATCAACACCTCGAATTCCATGACATAAGGCATGCAATTAACACATCTACCAATCATCCATCTATCTATTATCAAGGGGGAGAGAGATGAGACAAATAAGATTGATACACAATGTAGGCATTAATTAAGAACTACTCTGATAAAAGATAATTAGAATCCACCAGCGTGTTTTTTAGCAGGCCTCTACCAAGCCATACAGTTAAATAACCAAAAGTTCAAGCAATAAACTTACAATCAGAAAACTAAACTGCAGTAAACAAAAAAGCGTACCATCCAACTCATGAATAGCATCCTGAGCATCCCTTTTATCATCGAAATCAATAAAAGCATAACCTGGCGGCCTCCTTGCAACCCACACACTACACACAGCCCATTAACCAAATCATCATCAACACAATAACCCATACTCAAGATTCCATAAAACACAAAAAAAAATTACGAAATCAACCTTCTTATAACACCGAATCGTCGAAACTCATCTTCAAGTTCACGTTCAGAGACTCTTGGGTCCAAGTTACCGACATAAACCCGAGACATTGTTTCTTTGACTAATTATATCTGTCAAAATAAACAAACCCGTTTCAAAAAATCTAATCTTTTTCTCTTTTTAAGCCTCGAACAGCATAAAAAAAACACTTTGAACACTTTCAAGAATCAAGAACAGCAAAAAAAAAGAAAAAGTTAAATGCAAAATTCTTGAAAAATAGTAAAAGAAAGGCTTCATGTGCTGTAGATTATAAGATATTTTCGTTAAAAATTACACAAATATGAAAGAGAAGGAGAGAGATCTGAGACTGTACCTGTAGAACTTTGTAGAGAGAAACCCTAGTCGCTCTGTTTTCTCCTTAAGTGTTTTTTGGATATTTTAAGGGCTTTGAAAGATATTATTATAGAGACTAGAGAGTGGCAAGTTAGTGAATTTAAAAGGTCCTTCAGGTTTGGAAAGTGTATAGTTTAGTCCCTAAGGTTAGGAATTTTATGTTTGAGGATGACTTTGCACTTTGGGCCTGAAATAGGAAAAGTGAGGACGGGCTAATTTTAGATTTTAGAATTTATGCCTAGTTTTATAGAAGCAGCAGCAGCATGCTTTCTGGTGAGCTGGATTTGACGTATAAGGCGGTAAATGTAAACCAATTCATATTATAGTTATTAAAAGTTGGGCTTATTAGTTTTGGTTGATTTAATTTTTAAAAAAAAGAAAAGTCAATAAATCTTTTGTTGGGCTTCAAGAATCAATTTAATATTTTAATCGAGTGATACAAGCTAAATTTTTCTTTTATTTATTGTTAAACATATTCTTTAATAAACTTCGTTTTGAAATACAGTGCAAATTATATTTCTTAAAAATTTATTTTTTTAATTAAAAATTAATTTTTTATGTGTTTTGGAATATTTTGATGCGCTGATGTCAAAAATAATTTTAAAAAAATAAAAAAACATTATTTTAATACATTTTAGCACGAAAAACACTTTAAAAAACAATTATAACCACACTTCCGAATAGACTCTAACTCCTAGGTGACCTTATAGGGAAAGTCGAGTTTAATGATCCTAACAAAACACTTTTCAAATTATTAAATTAATGTTTAAGAGTACATTTGATGGTTTGGTTAATAATTCAAATTTTGGTTGATTTTATTTAAAAAAAATATTAAATTAATATTTTTTAGTATTTTTTATATATTGGTGTTAAAAATAGAAAAAAGTCTAAAATAAAATTATTTTAATATATTTTTTTTAAAAACAATCTTGTATAACAATACTAAATATATATCGGATAGAATCTGCGCACCTAGTCATGGGATAATGAATTAGTTAGGAATAAGGAAATAACGTATTTTAATTGTTTATCTTATCTTCAATGGTTTTCTTGTTTTTTTTCTTTTTATAGTTATCTCACGTATATTTCAACATTTAATATTTAAATATTTTATAGTATAGTGCATCGCTATATTATATTAAATCATTATTTTCAATTTGAAGTTCTCAGAAGATTTTATTTTATTTTTTTGCAAGAAAATATCTCTTGCTAATTTATGTCATATACTATTTTTCTCTCCTGATTTAACATTCAAATTTATAGAAAAAGTATATGATAATGTGCAGACACGGTTTATACATGGATTTGAAATTTTAAAAAATAAAAAAATAAAAACTCTACATCAATACAATTTTCAAAAAAAAAAAAAACCCTTGTTTGACACTTGAAAAATAGCTAAACTTTTTTAATTTTATTTTCCCCCCCTCTAAAAAATGCTCAAACTTCGCCACTGATGGAACACAATTATCTCATGGAACCGAAATGTGTTGTTTGGGTGTAGTTGCGGTTATTTTTCAAAATGCTTTTTATTTAAAGATATATCAAAATAATATTTTTTTTATTTTTTAAAAATCATTTTTGATACTAGCACATCAAAATAATCTAAAAACATCAAAAAAATATTGATTTAAAGTAAATAAAAAAATAAAACAAAATTTAATTTTTTAAAAAACGCTTTTAAAATATATAAACAAAAGTATTTTTAACCGATAGAGAGATTTGTTTTTTGGCTTTCAGACAGTCAGGGAGATTTTATTTTTTTTTGTTTTTTTCTCTGGTTTGTGTAAATTTTTTAAAAGAATACTAGCTTTTTACCTGTGTTACGTTAGGAGTGAGATTTTAAATTAATTTATAACACGAGAGAAACAAATAACTGTTTTATAGATATGTTTTCATGTATTATAACTTTTTTTAATTGAGAAATTATTTATACTTTATAAATTAAATTAAAAATATATGAATTGGTAAATAAAAAAGTTCATAAGGTTAATTAAATATGGAAGCTAATATTTCTAGTAAAAAAAACTGGTTGTTGTTTTTATCTATTTATTGTGGGGGCTGATTATTGTTACTAAATACAAAAGATTTTCAATTTTTTAAATGAGTCATACAAATACATCTAATTTATATAAAATAAAAAATTGAAAACAGATTATAATAATCCCTTCCAAGTATTATTAAACTAAAAAATATTTTTTAAAAAAATTAAATATTTAAAAATAAAGTTCAGAAGGTTTATTATCAATTAAATTGAAAACAGACTCTGTGTCTGTGTGTTTGTAAATAAATATCAATTTACTTGCAAAAGGTTCATGAACACTTGGAATGGTTTATTATAATGTGAATGATGTCCTCTTCGTTTATGAAGTAACAAAATGAAATAACTTCTTACGTTATAGTTGCAATTGGTCATTTGTAATTTCCATTCTTATGAAACGATTTGTTATATAACAAGAGAAATTAAATAAACTCTTACGTCATAATAGGTAAATATATTTCATAGTTTGTAAAGAAATCATTAAAAAAAATAAAATAAATGAAGGTTTTGTCGTTTACACAGATTCATTGCACTATGAACAGAAATGGTGTAATAATGATTTTACTATTCTAAAAACAATAATTGAATTGATTATTGAGAGTAATACAATCCTTTTATAAAGTTTATTAGTCATTGTTAGATTGATCGGGGTTAGCTCAGTCTTTTTATATTCATAAAGTATAGTAAAATAACTAAATTACTCTTAAAAGTAAAGTCTACTTAACTGGCATCTAGAGGATTTTTCATATTTTTAATTTTTTAAAATATAGTAAAATGATTAAATTACCCTTAAAATCAAAATCTCTTTAATTGGCATCCAAAGGCTTTTTTGTATTTTCATCTTTCTTTTTTTTGTTATAATCAAGTTGATTGAGGAGAAATATGATATTTTAATAAATATAAAATATTATTTAGAAATCAAAATTGTCTAGCACATTACACGCGACAACACGTCAATATTCTTGCGTGTTCAGACGGCATGTGTAACTTATTTCTATGCTGAAGTCAGCTTCCCTTAACATCCTTGAAAATGTCTCGGTGGAAACTTCCTCCCTAGACATCGCGTGTAACTTATTGACTTTCGGTTTGGTGCCGTCAACCTTTGTTTTTTTTTCTTTTTTGCTTCTTTTCTCTCTTTTCTTTGAGTTTTGCACCAGACCGTTCAAAGTCTTAAAGAACCCTTCAATTTATTTTTTCTTCAAGTTGGTCCTTATTTTTTTATTACTATTTGTTTTATTTAAAATAATTCATATAACTAGAGTTTTTTTTTCAATTTCATCCTTTTCTCATCTGTCAGATTTGGTCCTTATTCTTTTGATTGCTATTTATTTTATTTAAAATAACTTTAAAATTTATTTTTTTACAATTTCATCCTTCATCAACTTTTTTTCTATCAGATTTGATCCTCGTTCTTTTAATTGCTATTTTCTTTTACTTTCACAAAATTTTTAAATTGAGATTTTTTTTTTATTTCATCATTTAACATTAAATTGGTTGAGAATTGAGCTTTTTGATTGAACTAAATTTAGGATTTAACTGGTTGTGAATTTAGAATATTAATTCAGGTTTAGGAGATTTGTATGAGTTTGCTTTTTTAAAAAAAAAACTCATGTTTCTTCAGTTTCATCCTTCAACATTTATCTAATTGGAGATTGAGTTTAATTATTCTTTATCTATATAATTTTTCACTAATTTTGAAAATAACTCGAGTTATTTTAGGTCTTTTTATTTGTTATTATTTGTTAAATTTAGCTATTTTATCATATTATTATAACCCTAATCTTGAATTTTTCTTGCCGCGTGGAGAATGAAAGGAAATAACAAAGGAAGCTAAGAAGCAAATTTCTGCCTCCCTTAATTAGCATATGCTCTACTAATTAACATCGACGAAGTTGGTCAATGAGCTTGCTCAGGGTATCATGCGACGACCCATCTTTTTGCACCGCCCTCCTAGCCACCCTGCCTAAGGGCTCTGCTCTCTCCCGTGCACTCCTTCCCTTTTGTCCTCCCATCAACTCCTTCACACCTTCACTAATAGCTTGCCTTGAAACAAGGATTTCAGAGCCTTGATTTTGCACCTTTTTGATACTAGTCCCGGCTCCAAGTCCATCTACTATAAGCTTTGCATTCAAAGATTGTTCAGCCATCATGGGCCAAGCCAGAATCGGCACACCAGCTGCTACACTCTCTAGGACCGAATTCCAACCACAGTGACTCAAGAACCCGCCTGTTGCACGATGAGATAGTATTTGGCGTTGATCAACCCATTCTTTTACAATCAAACCTCTACCTTTTATTTTCTCTTCCACGCCACCAGGTAAAGACCATGACTTTGAACGTACAACCCATAAGAATGGAAAGCCTGACTCCTCCAAGCCAAAGGCTACCTCATCAAGCTGAGAATCTGATACAGCAGCTTGAGTACCAAATGAAACATAGATCACAGAATCTGGTGTGATTTGCTCATCAAGCCATTGTGTTGACATGGAGGAAATTTGACTTTGGTTAATGGATTTCTCAAGACCCTCCATTTCGTCATACAAAAATAAAGGGCCTAGACACCAAGCCTTAGCCCCATTCATGTAAAAAGACTCAAAAGATGGGATATGATTCTCTTCTAACTCTTTAAAGCTATTAACAATGATTCCCCAACTCTTTGCATCATCCTCACCCACCTCTCCAATGAATTTAGACATGGGATCATCATGGTTTGATGAGTTCACGGTTTCTGCAGGCAAGTCTGCTTTAGTTAAAGTGAAGGGAAGTCTCATACCAGGCAGGTCAACAGGATCAAACATAGACAATGAATCTATTTGTGGTGCATGTACCCAAGATGATTTGCTAATGGCCATTGATAGAACACCCATGCCATGAAAGGCTAACCTAGGGACACCTAATGCTTGACATGAAGCAAGTGACCAGCCTAGAAAGAAATCAGAAATAACACATAAAGGAGGGGTGTTGGATTTTATCATTGTTTCAAGTACCTGTTCAAAGGGCTTTTGTAGTTCTTTGGTGGCTTGAAGAAAAGGAAGGAGAAATTCCATTGAAGGAAGTTGAGATGTGTTCTCACAACCTTTTGGGAGGCCATCAATGGTGGGGAATGGGATTTCATGGAGATTGATATCAGGGTGATTAGTAACATACTTGGCCATTGAGTTAGCATTTGACGGGGTGGTGATGATGGTCACTTTGATTTGTTGATGTGAAAGAGCTTTTGATAGGTAGAGTAATGGAAGAGTATGGCCTTGAGCCATGAAAGGAAAGATAACAACATGGGATGATGAAGAAGAAGGCATGGTATGACTCTTGCTCTTGCTTTCTCAATTTGTGCATGGCCCTCGTTGATGCAAACTATGGGTGCTTATAAAGGAGAAAATTTGTTTTAATTATATATGTGTGTGTGTGTGTGTGTGTGTGTGTGTGTGTGTGAATTCAAATTAGTATTTAATTTATCTTGATTAATTAAGTCATGATTATATTGGTTAGTTATTATTTATCGTCACGACCGTTACTAGTCCCTACTCCCTATATGACAGATATTAACCATTAATTATAAGTTTATAATCAAATTTAATTATTTTCTTATATTTAATGATCAGAGCATCTTTCATGGATTAGTAAAAGAGACTGGGATTTCTCATTTGTTTTGAAACATTATCTATTATAAACATTATCAATCATTTAATTTTTTAATTTCGTTGAAAGTTTAAGGGCGTTGAATTTATTTATAAAATAAATAAATTAAGATTGCTTTAAGAAGGAGAGAGAGTGTTGAGTAAAATCTCGTTAATTTGGTATGGCAAATATATACATTAATTTCCTTTAATTTCAATACGTATACTCACTTAATTATAAATAAAAAAATATACAAGTCAAGTTCTACTTTAAAATGAAATATAATTACAGAACAGTCGTAATTAATCTGTTATTTGAATTCAAAGACTAAGATTTGACCAATGTAATAAATCATGTTTCAAGAAATATGAGAGGATCTCAATCATATTAAAAAATAAGAAACAGCTTTTAATCATTCATTATCTTGGAAAACAATGCATATTAGCTAATATCTATTCAAAGCCATTTAATTAAGATTAAATCAGCTAAAATGAACTTTTCTATTTTTAAAACGTTACTCCAAGGATTCACACTTTTAATTTTTAATTTTTTTATGTTTCTAAAACAGTACTCCAATATATTAATATTTGTATTTCTTCTCTTTTCTAAAAATTAATTTTAATTAATTTTTTGTTTCATGATAAGAAAATTGATGCAAGCATGAAGAAAAATAAATTTGTTATAAGTCAAAATCATCAAAGATCATAAACATCATAAATATGAAAAGACTTTCAAAATACTTAATTTTATTTCTTTATGTTTCACTTGCTAAAAAGTTATTATAACCCTTTATATAGAATAAACTAGAAAATTCTAATAATGCTAAATAGAAAAAATAAACTAAAAAGAATATTCCTTTCAAATAGAAAAAAACTAGAAAAACATCATAATCTTTGAACTCTAATATCAATTGACGCAAGCAAAAGCGAACGGTAAAATATTTGTTATAAGTCAAAACTCTCAAAAATCGAGAACATCATATATATATATATATATATATATATATATATGAAAACCTTTTAAAATACTTAATTTTATTTTTAATGTCTTCACTTCTCAAAAAAAAAAAAAAAAAACTATTCCACCCCAATACTAGGAAAAACTATAAAACCCTAATAATAGTAAATAGAAAAAACAAACCAGGAAGAATATTCCTTTCAAATATAAATAAACAATGCATGCATATTAGCTAATATCTATTCAAAGCCATTTAATTAAAATTAAATCAACTAAAATGAACTTTTCTATTTTTAAAACGTTACTCTCTAAGGATTCACACTTTTAATTTTTAATTTTTAATTTTTTTATGTTTCTATAACAGTACTCCAATATATTAATATTTGTATTTCTTCTCTTATCTAAAAATAATTTTAATTAATTTTTTGTTTCATGATAAGAAAATTGATGAGGCATGAAGAAAAATAAGTTTGTTATAAGTCAAAATCATCAAAGATTATAAACATCATAAATATGGAAAGACTTTCAAAATACTTATTTTTATTTCTTTATGTTTCACTTGCTAAAAAGTTATTAAACCCTTTATATAGAATAAATTAGAAAATTCTAATAATACTAAATAAAAAAAATTAACTAGAAAGAATATTCCCTTCAAATAGAAAAAAACTAGAAAAACATTATAATCTTTTAACTCTAATACCAATTGACTCAAGCAAAAGCGAAGAATAAAATATTTGTTAGAAGTCAAAACTCTAAAAAACTGAGAATATCATATATATATATATATAGAAAAACTTTTAAAATACTTAATTTTATTTTTAATGTCTTCACTTTTCAAAAAAACCATTCCACCATTATGTATAGAAAAACTATAAAACCCTAATAATAGTAAATGGAAAAAACAAATTAGGAAGAATATCCCTTTTAAATATAAATAAACTAGAAAAATATTTTTTTCAGGACGTGTTTGTTAAAATAATTAAGATGAAACACAAAAAAAAAAGTTAGAATTCTGAATGATCTGTGTATTATAAGTGCGTAGTCTTAACCTAAATACAATAAAATATATATAGGTTAAACTGAAAGTATTATTTTACCCTTACTAAATAAGACTACATAAATATTATTTAACAGTATTCACTCTTAAAATTGATGACTTTTCTTATTTATTTTTGAATAATTTTTATATGCACACGATCAATTAGAAACAGAACATTAATTTTACTAGTTGATTTTTAATTAGTTTTTTAGGGGTTTTTTTTGCAGTTTATAATTAATTAAAATAGAAGGTGGTAATAATCTCTTCATCTTGCATCACAACTTCATCATTAACTTTGAATTAAACGTCTTATTTATTGATTGGTTAATGGGGCATTCAATTACTGGTCGTGACCACAGCCTGCATTAATTACTACTAAAAACAAAATAAGGGTCTTGTGAATATATGCTAAGAATGATTTTTTTTCTGCCTCGTCAATTAATGTTGCTGACTAAATGGTCATGTTTGGATTTATAGCCAAGTGTAAAGACTAGGTTGAACAAGGTGAACTGGATGATGAAATTGAGGACCACGGGCTGACTTTCAATGAACAACAACCTCCTAATTAATTTTGTAATTGGTTTATTACACTAATTAATCTAGCTAATTGTCTGGATCATTAACTCTTATCTGTTAATTACATTAATTAAGGCATGCATAATTCCACGTCATTTCTAGACAAGTCCACCACTTTGCATAATTTGTAGTCTGTCGGTAAATTCATCATTAATAACTTTAATAATAGCTTTACAAATAGAACATATAAAAATGGTGGTCTTAAAGAACAAGTAAATGGTTACAAATTTAGAAGGGTCTTAGAGGACATTAACCTTGATGATCTCGCACATTAATTAACATAGTAATTGGGTTTAATTCGTCATGCGATGTAACAGGTGTAAACTGTGAAGAGAAGCTTGGCCGACAAGATGTTGGCACAAGAGGAACATCGAGTATTCTGTGTTAGAGACAAGGATAATGAAGCACGTCTGATGAAATTGAGGAACATATCATGGTAACATGCAATGAACAAATTAAATAAAAGAATCATCCCGTTCGATGATGCTTAATTATTGATACTCTCAAAAATATATAATAGAAAATCCAATGGGCATCAATTCCATTGGTGTCATTTTTTTATTAAATTATTTCTTCAATTACTCAAGTATATATTATTGTTTCGTTTTTCTTTCTTGAAAAGTTTTTTTAAAAAAATTTACACCACCAAGCAGGGATGGAATGAAGAATTTAAGGTTTTGTTTGTTTTTGTGTTTCAAAAATGTTTTTGAAAAAATTTAAAATTTTTTTATTTTTTTTGTTTTAAATTAATATTTTTTTAGTGTTTTTAGATTATTTTGATGCGCTGATATTAAAAATAATTTTTAAAAAATAAAAAAAAATATTATTTTAATATATTTCTAAATGAAAAATAATCACAATTATATTTTTAAACAGGTTCTTAGATGGAAGAAGGTGAATATAAAAATAACTGATATTTTCAAAGTGCAGAACACGTAAAATTGAAGAGAATAATAGTATTTAAAAAAAATGTAAGATTTTCACCATCCAACGTAATTCCACCCACAAAATAGAGAAGCGTATGATTTCAATTATTTCAAAACTTTTTTTTTGTTTTGTTTATTGATGAAAGAGTCTTTTAGCCAAGTTTACTAAATAGAGATTTCTTCTTCTTCTTTGTTTTATTTAGATTTAAGAATATTAGACTTGTTATCCATGCAAAATTCTCTTCTTATTGTCAGAAAATTTTATTTGAAACATTTACTTAATTCATATATTTGATGTTAAATTAAAAATAGAATTCACTCAGTTTTAAAGTTAATTTTTTATTGAAATTTCATTTTCAACATAAATTCCTTATAAATATATCATAAATCGTTCAAACTTCATATTTATAATTTTTTTATTTTTAATATTTTCAGCATGTATAAAACATTAATATGATTAAAATCAATTATGGGTGAATAAAAAATTGATCTCAAAGAATTTTTGATTTGCATGTTTTGAAAAAACATAAAACCTTCTAAAAAACTATCTCACATGGGAAAAAAACAAGTTTTTCTGGTTATTTATATAATAAAAATATGAGAAGTTAAAATTAAATTCAAATAACATTCAAGTTTTTAAATGAAAAATGACATAAGAAAAATGAAGTTTGAGCTTCAACCAACCACATGTGCTCGAGTCGAGTTAGGCTGGTGTTTCTTTTAATATAAAATAATTATAGAGTTATAGAAGATTATTTTTTTGTCAACCTACTTTGAGGTTGGGGTTGAATTTATAATTTTTTGTCCTATAAAAAATTATTTTTGCCAGCCTATTGTTTTGTTTAGTCTATGAAAAAAATAATTTAATTAGTTTTTTCTAGAATAGTTTTTCTAGATCAAAAACATCGAATTTAAATCAAAATTGGCATGCTTAATTCTTGTTTTATAGAGGGTAATCAAAATTGATAATAGAAAAAATTAGTTCCAATAATTATAAAAATCAATTCTATATTAGTTTTGGTTCAGAAATCTATTATATAAAAAAAAAGGGATTGAATGAAGAGTTTTGGCAATATTTTTTCCTCACTTCAATTTTCAATATTTTTTGCTTTAGTTTTAGCTTTGTTTTAAGCTTTATTTTTCCTTCATATCTAAAGCTTAGATTTGATCTTTGTAAAGAGATACTTGAATTAATTTTTTTAGATTGATGAATCATATTTAGAAATACATCCAAACAAAGCGGTACTTTTAAAATCTTATGATGCATATTATAAACATTTTATTTGCACTAAATGAGAAGAAATAAAATTTTAAAGATAAATGATTAATCCTTTATAACAATAACATCTTAACTTGATCGAATTCTAAGAGTTTCAACAAGTAAATACTTTTTATATTTTTAGTTTAAGTTTTATACCTTATAACTTTAATATGCATGCTAAGATTTTTGTTTATATCTCCTGTGCAAATTTGGATATATATCTTATATTTGTACTAATATATCTAATTTGATATTTATTGTAAATTTACTTTGAATAATATAAGAATTACATGGTTATAAATTAAATATTCTAATTAGTCTAATATCTTGGACAACACTTACAAGATATCTTAATTTAGATTTGAGCCTAAGACAATGATTTTGAGAATGAATCTACTTGCTCATCGACTATTTTGTCACAATTATCATTTACATTTCCAATAAAAGCCGTGTAAAGAGTTTGGTAATGGAGAATTTGTTCAAGAAATCACATGACCAAATTAATCTTATAATATAAACACCCTCGTAATAGTCATTTGTTGCACCGAATGTTGGCTTATGTCTCCTAGTGGCAACAAGGAGGAGACTGGTGTGCCGGGCAACTCTTCTCTTGTCAAAGTGAAGGGAAGTGTCATGCCATGAAGGTCTAAAGGATCAAACATTTGACATTGATTTTAGTTGTGGTGAATGAACCCAAGAGGATCTTCCAAAGGCCATAGATAAACGCTTTTTTCATTAACTTAAATCAATTTCCCTTACAATGAGCTAGAAATTTATGTCAATTTGAAGTACGAGGAGATGATTAGACAAACATCTCGCGCATATATATATATATATATGATAACATTATGCATATATACTACATAGAGACACGAAGTTGATCAATGAGCTTGTTCAGGGTGTCATGAGACGACCCACCTTTTTGCACTGCCCTTCCAGCCACCCTGCCCAAGGCTTGCGCTCTCTCCTTTGCAATCCTTCCCTTTGATCCTCCCATCAACTCCTCCACACCTTCACATATAGCTTGCCTTGAAACAAGAATTTTAGAGACTTGATTTTGCACCCCTTCGACACTAAGCCCGGCTCCAAGTCCATCCACTATAAATTTAGCATTCAGTGATTGTTCAGCTATCATTGGCCAAGCAAGAATTGGCACACCAGCTGATACACTCTCTAGCACTGAATTCCAACCACAATGACTCAAGAACCCACCTATTGCACGATGAGATAGTATTTGGCGTTGATTGACCCATTCTCTTACAATCAAACCCCTATTTTTTATTTTCTCTTCCAAGCCAGTAGGTAAAGACCATGTCTTTGATCTTACCACCCATAAGAAAGGAGATCCTGACTCCTCCAAGGCAAAAGCCACTTCATCAAGCTGGGAATCTGATACATCAGCTTGTGTACCAAATGAAACATAAATCACAGAATCTGGTGTGACTTGCTCAGTCAGCCATTGTGTTAAAGTACAGGAATGGTCTTGGTTGGTGGATTTATCGCTTCCCATTTTTTCATACAAACATAGAGGACCTAAACACCAAGCCTTAGCCCCATTGATGTAGAAAGATTCAAAAGCTTGGATGTGACTCTTTTCTAGCTCTTCAAAGCTATTAACAATAACTCCCCAACTCTTTACATCAGCCTCTCCTACTTCTTGTATGAACTGGTAAAATTTGTCATCATGTTCTGGTAAGTTGGTCGACCCTGGCAAGTCTGCTCTAGTCAAAGTGAAGGGGAGTTTCATGCCAGGAAGGTCTAAAGGATCAAACATTGACACTGATTCCAGTTGTGGTGCATGAAACCAACTAGATTTGATGATGGCCATTGATAGAATACCCAGGCCATGAAAGACTAGCCTAGGGACACCAAATGCTTGGCATGAAGCAAGTGTCCAGCCAAGAAAAAAATCTGAAATGACACATATAGGAGGGGTTTTGGATTCCAACATGGTTTGTAGGACTTGCTCGAAGGGCTTTTGGAGTTGTTTGGTGGCATGGAGAAAAGGAAGGTGAAATTCCATTGAAGGTAGTTGAGAGGTGTTTTCACAATCCTTAGGTAGGCCATCAATAGTGGGGAATGGGATTTCAACGAGACTGATTTTGGGGTGATTAGCAATGGTTTTGGCTATTGATGTCGCATTTGACGGGGTGGTGATGATGGTCACCATGATTTGTTGACGTGAAAGAGCTTTTGATAGGTAGAGTAATGGAAGAGTATGGCCTTGAGCCATGAAAGGAAAGATAACAACATGGGATGACGAAGGAGAAGGCATGGTAGGACTCTTACTCTCGCTGCAAACTATTTCCGTCTGTGTTCCTTGGTGTAGAATCGGCATTTATATAGACAAAATTCTATTTTACTTGTATTTGCTGTTCTTATGTTTTTTTTTTCTTTTTTTATCTACGTCAATTGTGTGTTTTGTACAACTTCTTGTATCGAATTAATTGCCATAATCAAAGGGTTATTGATCAATTTAATTTTTTGTGATGCAACAACCGAATAAATCAATTCAATTATTCCTGCTGCCCAGCACATGGTAACATGGGTAGCTAATTAACTAAGAAAATCCTCGTTTTAATCAATCCTAAAACAAATATCGAGGTTTTAGTACTGTAAGAAGCGAATTGTAAAGACAAAGTTGACCAAGATGCAACCTCCACACATATTTTAATTAGAAGCTTTATGAATGCATGCATGGACAATGTAACTGGGGAAGAATCCACAAGATAAAACAACCGGCACCTTCTTCCACCGATCTTGTTTGAGGAGTTTGAGGAGGTGTTTGGAAATATAATAATATTTGTTTTTTAAAGTATTTTTTATTTAAAAATATATTAAAATAATATTTTTTAATTTTTAAAAAATTATTTTTGATATCAATACATCAAAATGATTTGAAAATATAAAAAAAATTAATTTAAAGTAAATAAAAAATTAATTTTTTTTCAAAAACGCTTTTGAAATACAAAAATAAATTAACAGAGAATCTTAGATAATTCCTAGATAAAGATCTGATCATGTCTACGAGAGGCATGGTCAAATTTTGATTTTGTTCAGGCATTCCATCATCTAAAAATTAGGATATTTTAATTGGAAGAAAAAAAAATTAGAAAAAATCAAATCTAAAACATGAACTCTATTAGGTGGATTGTATTTTCAAAAATCATATAACTAAACCGATACATTATACTTATTTATTTTAATTAACTAAAGAAAACCAAAGTTTATTTAACAAAATACTTCCAAGGATGGATAGAAATTGATAATAGAGAAATAGAATTCTTCTTTTTCATTGGCATGTGTCAAGAAAGGCTAAAATTTGCACCAATGTCGTCTCATTCTACCTAAGGGCAACAAGGCACTCCCATGCTTTCACTTGTCCTAAAATAATTTTCATTTTCTAAAATTTTTAAATATTTCATTTTGGTTTATTTATTTTTTCAATTTTTCAAAAAAAAAAAAAATTCCCTTTCCAAAATGGAATATCCGCCCTCCTCTCTACCCATCTAGCTCAGGCACAATGGGCACAGAAACAATATGGGCCCTGACGTTTGTCTATTCCATCCGAGAGAAGAAAGTCATTTGGGCCCTGAAATTGGTTTATTTTTCAGGCTTTGTAACTGTTATCTCGATCCAACTTAAATTAATTCTACTAATATTATTTTAATATTTATTAATGGTTTTGATATATTGATGTATAAAATTAAAAAAACATGTTTTAATATATTTTCAATTAAAAAATGCATTGCACCGTATTATTAAACAACACTTCAACTGCAATCTTAGACCCTGAAATGTGATTAAGAAACCAAACCATGTTTTCAATGTTGCTGACTGGAAGGCCTAACGTTGATTGGTGCGAATCGCACAAGGTCGAAACAATTAGGACTAATGTGGAAGGTACATTGAATTTAGCAGATGTTTGCGAGCAGCATAATCTCTTGGTGATGAATTTCGCGACTGGCTGCATATTAATTTGAGTATGATCAAGATCATCAAGAAGGATCAGGATCAATTGGGTTCATAGAGGAGGATAAACCAACCTTCACAGGCTCTTTCTGCTCCAAATCCAAGGCCATGGTAACAATACATTACCCTTTTAGTGTCTTCCATCTATGCCAACTTAAATCTTAGGATGTTCAGTGTGCAGGTGGAGGAACTGCTTCTGAAAGAATTTGAGAATGTCTGCACACTGCGAGTTCGGATGCCAATGTCGTCCGATCTCAGCAATCCTAGAAATTACAACAAATGGAACAATTCTGGTGTAGAAGAACAGGCCAACAAGAAGACTTAAAACATTAAAGCTGAAGAATGAGTTCCCTGAAATGTTATCAATTCTGGTGTATGCAAGGCTTAAAACATTAAAGCAGTTGCAGGTAGAGAATTAAGAAGCTGTCATCAGCTTATGTACGTTCCTTGCGGTTCTCAGTTTGGACTGGAATAGCCGAGTTAATTCGCTAGCTATCATTTATCAATCAAATTTAATCAGTCAATATCTTTTTCAATTCAATTAAAACTCGTTCCAATTAATTAGCTGGCTAGGACTTCCTAACTATGATTGTAACCCGCAATGCTTCCCTGTTGATTTTGTGATTTTTCTTGAACTCTTGATTGTTTGCTAGCTGCTACATCATTTTCTGAGCATAACTTGCTGTAGTAGTTGTTACTATTCTGATGTCCATTAACTTTCCTCGTGTTCAAAATTTTAAAATATTTTATGAACATGAACAATATGGTCAAATGTGTTATTGCACGAACTAGATTCATATTTACTTGAATTATGATCTGCTATATCAAGTATAGTAATGGTTGTTTTTTAAAGTATTTTTTATTTAAAAATATATCAAAACAATATATTTTTTTAATTTTCAAAAATTTATTTCTAACATCAGTACATCAAAATAATCTATAAACACAAAAAAATTGAAACATAAGAAGTTAATTTTTTTTTGGAAACTCATGTTGACCCCCCCCCAGTGTTTGATCTACTAAGCTTCTATTTTGGTATTGTGTTTCAAAATGAAGGTTAGTTAAATTTTTTAAAAAATATTATTTAAATTTTTTTTTTATATTTTTAAATCGTTTTGATTTGTTGATATTAAAAATATTTTTTTAATATATTTTTTTTAAAAAAAACTTTTAAAAAAACTATTATCAAACTCTCGCATTCTAGTTTCATATAATAATTTCATGATATGTGTGTGCTAAGGCCACTGCCAATATTTGAATCCACTCCCAATTCGTGGATGTCATCGTTTCTTCCACCAAGGAAAAAAAAAAACTATAGATGGAAGATGAGTCATTTTTTGTTTGATCGTTGTCGTTCTCACTGGAATCATCCAGTTTCTGCTTTGCATATTCACCAAGTATCCTGTTGGTTCCAAAATTTACTGAGACTGTTTTGAAACGCGATGCAAACTATATTTTTAAAAAATTTATTTTTTTTGGTTAAAATTTAATATAATTTATATGTTTTGGGTCGTTTTGATGTGCTGATGTCAAAAATAATTTTTAAAAAATAAAAAAATATTATTAACATGTATTTTAGCACGAAAAGTTGTGAATATGAAAGTAGAAAGATTCTGGACAAGAATCTAAGAGAGGAATCAATATTTCTTAAGAAACACAAGATAAATAAATAAAAAATAAACATTTTGGTTTTTCTTTCTTTTCCCTCGTTAGTTTGATTCTTCTCCAAACATATATATATATATATATATATATATATAAAAGAATTAAGATGAAAGGGGTCAATATATATATTCTTCTCCAAACATGGTAAAACAAGATTAAATATTGTTTCTTAATAAATATAGTACTGATCGAGTCCTTTTCATCACCTTGAAGATTGTATGAATCTTCCTGGCCTTCATAACATAGCATGAAATTAATGGCGAGGCTGCGATTTAACATTTTCTTTGTCTAATTTGAGAGAAAGATTAGGGACGGCTCTACAAATATATTTAAATATGCCAAGATGCATCTTCTTAAGGACAATAAAATAAATAAATATTTCAATATATATTATTTTATTATCCTTGGGACCCTTGGAGTCGTGAAATCACTTGTAAACATTTAACGTGCTCTTTTGGGTGATTCGATCCATAAGCCATTATCAAGATAGTGCATGGTGCTAATTGATGGTGACAAAATCGTGTCGTAGTTGTGTTCTCAAGGTTTTGATTTTTTTTATTTAATATGAATATTCGGGTTAACTTGTATTCACCTTAATTAATTCTATAAATTTTAAAATTAATGATTATACAAATCTTCAATAATTCTAAAAAACTTGAATTTATAATTATTCTCAAACTCGTAACTATTGGTATGATTTCCCTTTTATTTCATTAATGGCAGAGTGCATGATGACAACTAAAACACATAGTAATTGCTCATAAAAAACAACTTCCACATAGAAAATCAATGGATGGATATGAAACCCGACCTTTCCTAATGGATAGTATAAAAGGTGGAAATTTCATTGGATTTTGTTAGCTATTTAAGATGGGTTGGTTAAAATCTTTTGAGTAAATTATGGATGATGCTAAAAAATCTTGAGTTATAAACACCGAAGAGAAACATTTTTTAAAATGCTAAAGAACTAAAACTAGATAGTTTTAGATTTTTTTTATTTTTAATATCTCACAATTAACCTGACCCGGTTAAGTTTAGATCGAGTGATTAACCGAGTCAATTGGGTGATATTCAAGTCAATTATGTCCTAGTCTTAATTGGTTTAATGTTAAATATATCTCCCAAGTTAAGCGTCATTGAATTTCTAGATCAATCCATCATATTGGAAAACTTGAGGGACTTAAATTGACTTATCCTCTCCTAACCAATCACGTTTCGAGACGTGGATGATACGCATCAACACGTGGCAAATTCCTTGGAGCACAAAAGGCCAAATAGTAGAAGATTTGTTCTTTAGACAGAATCTCAACCCCCCCAATGTGTCAAGGATATCAGCTGAGTACAAATTGACCATGAAAAAGGAGCAAGGACTTGCAAGATTATTATATCTTCTTTTTTAGTTAATTACAATTTAGTCCCTATAATTTATCAAAACAGATTAATTAGTCCTTGTTGTCTCATAAACTACATGTTTAGTCCTTATATTTCTAAATCCATCTCTAACTTAATCAATTCCATCTAAAATAATTTTAAACAAAAAAATTAGTTTTAGTCGCAAAGCATTTTGACCTTAATATCAAACACGACCTTCTTGAATTAATGAATATAAAATAAAATGCATGGGGAGTCTTTAATGATGGATCGACAAAACGATGTCGTAGTTGAAAATGTCGCTGCAACTTGGATGTAATCAAGCAAAAGTGAAGTCCCATCCACGTGGTCATGTTTTCTTTTTATGGTAACTAAAATGGTGTGTGTGTGTGTGTGTGTGTGTGTGTGTGTGATTTAGGGTAAATTAAACTAAGTAAATCTCATGTTTTTAAACTTGATTCATGCACGGATTACAAGTTAGACATTTATATAAGATTTATAAGGTATAGTAAATCTCATCTTTATAATAATAGCTTAGATTGCGAGAGTTATATAAGTTGATTTGGATTAATTAAAATAATTTTATTTTAATTTTATTTAAAATAAAAGTTAAGAAATGTTATTTTAGAAAAAAAAACAAAAACAAATTTTAATCATCCCATTAGTGGGAGGTCCTATCATTTTCTTTTTGAAGTAGAAAATCAATCTCCCCACTATCTCACTTGTGGTGGTGCCTGCAAAGTTTGAATTGTACAAAACTTCTTTGATTTTTCAGCTATAACACTTCAAATTGATCTCTATGATTAAGCCTCGCCTCCAAGAAAGTCATGGCGCCATCTCATCATATTATCAATCTAATTAATCCATGGTGTTTTAAAAAACAAACAAATATTTGATTGGTTAAAAAGACAGCAACAACAAATACTTTGATTGGTTAAAAAGACAGTAACAATAAATAAATAAATAAATAAATAAATATATATTTATAGTTTTAAGGATGTAGCTCAATTGGTCAGATTCTAGATTTATTTCTTGAAGATCATTAGTTTGAGTCTCACAAATCTCAAGGCTACTAGAGGCTTACATGGTCGTTAACTTCAAGGCTTGTGGGATTAGTCGAGGTACACGCAAGCTGATCCGAACACCCATGTTAATTAAAAAAAGATAAATATATAAAATAAATATATAATTCAAAAGGAAAAATATATTTCTTTTTATTTATATTATCTTTATTTTTTTTTGTCTCCAAACATAAACAAACAATGTTTTTTTATATCTTGAAATGCGAGCCAAACCCTACATTAATTTGATTTTGGTTTGGTGGGTTTAGTTATGCTTTATCAAAGAAAACATGCATGCAAAGTCCAGGTGTGTTAAATGATAAAAGCATTGCGACAACACCATCCATCATGTGAATTCAACTAGCAAGTGGCAGACCTCATCCATTGAATATTATTTAGACATCACATGGTCCTTCTCACCTTAAAAATCATCTCTTACTTCCTCCTCAGATCCAACTGAACCAAAGAAAACCTAAACCTCTCCACTGGATATCTTGTCTCTTGTCCTAGAGATGGAATATTCCAGCCACCACTTTGATGTTATCGTTGTCGGTGCCGGCATTATGGGCAGCTCCACTGCATATCAACTAGCAAAAAGAGGTCAGAAAACGCTCTTGCTGGAGCAATTTGATTTCTTGCACCACCGTGGATCCTCACATGGGGAGTCACGTACTATACGGGCAACTTACCCGGAAGACTACTACTGTGACATGGTCATGGAATCCTCGCAAAGTTGGGAGCAGGCCCAGTCAGAAATTGGCTACAAGGTTTATTTCAAAGCCCAGCAATTTGATATGGGCCCCTCCGATAACAAGAGTCTCCTATCGGTTATCTCTAGCTGTGAGAGGAAGTCCCTCCCTCATCAGGTCCTGGACGGACAACAAGTGGCTGACCGATTCTCCGGTAGGATTAACATACCGGAGAGTTGGGTTGGGGTGTTAACTGAAGTCGGCGGGGTTATAAAGCCCACCAAGGCAGTGTCCATGTTTCAAGCATTGGCATTTCAGAAGGGTGCAGTTTTGAGGGACAACATGGAGGTGAAAAACATTGTTAAAGACGAGGCAAGAGGAGGGGTAAATGTGGTGGTTGCCAATGGCGAAGAGTATTGGGGTAAGAAATGTGTCGTTACTGCTGGGGCTTGGATGGGCAAGTTGGTTAAAACGGTTAGCGGGCTTGAATTGCCTATACAAGCCTTGGAGACTACAGTGTGTTATTGGAGGATCAAGGAGGGGCACGAGGCAAAGTTCGCCATTGGAAGTGATTTCCCTACGTTTGCAAGCTATGGCGAGCCTTACATTTACGGCACGCCGTCGTTGGAGTTTCCGGGACTGATCAAGATTGCTGTGCATGGAGGGTACACTTGTGACCCTGACAAGAGGCCGTGGGGTCCTGGGATTTCATCGGATTCCATGAAGGAATGGATCGAGGGGAGGTTCTCAGGCTTGGTTGATTATGGCGGGCCTGTCGCTACTCAATTGTGCATGTACTCAATGACCCCAGATGGGGATTTTGTGATTGATTTTCTTGGTGGGGAGTTTGGGAAGGATGTGGTGGTGGGTGGTGGGTTTTCAGGTCATGGGTTCAAGATGGCTCCAGTCGTGGGGAGGATTTTGGCTGACCTTGCGCTTAGCGGGGAGGCCAAGGGTGTGGACCTGAAACACTTCAGGATACAGAGGTTTCAAGAGAATCCTAAAGGCAACGTGAAAGATTATGAAGATCAAGTCTCCAAATCACAAGTAGATGAGTAGCCCATTTGCCTGTCCATGTAGCAAGACTAGACCTTTTAGTGGCCATTTGTATCTTATCTTTAGTGGTTTAGCTCTCTCTATCTCTCTATCCCCACCACACACATTCCACAGAGGCTTGCTCTGGGATATTTGTCAACCATCCTTGCCAATCAAATTAGTGATTCTCAGGTGAATTTGGGTTTAGAAAAACGATAAAAATCACAGAATTGATGCAGAAATAAAAAAAAAATATTGCTTGTGAAGAAACTGGCTCAAGAAATAATATGATGTATGCTTCATTTGCTAAAAAAATGGAGTCCAGAGACCCAATATGTACAAACTACAATCCCATACAAAGCATTGTTGCTTTTGTATAATTTCCAAAAAGAGGAACCCAGAAACACTGACGGGTGACGGCAACGCGATTCACCTTTTGATTGATGGGTTCAGGTAAGGCAAGATCTAAAACTATATCCTGTGTAATGGCAATTTCTCCTTATTGGATGCAACAGTGCAATCTGCGATTTGTAAAAATAAAACGGCAATCACAGCTGCCTGATTGAGCTAAATAATGAATCAATCTGACCAAATATCGTGGGTTTCAATCTACTCTACACACAGGCTGAAAGACCCAGCAGAGATACAATCCTGAAAAAGGAGCCTCCATCCATCTAGCCTTTAAACCAAATAGAGAACCTGCACATCAGGGAAATAATGGCATCAGCGGCGCACTCCAAGTTTCAAAAAATAATTGTCAACTTTGCCTGATCAATGAAGAAACTAATTCTGATAGATTTGGTTTCTTTAAGAAGATAGGGGCAAAGCTATTCCAAGCTGAAAGCATGCTTGTCTACACACAATTGCTTCACCAGCATAGGTAATAATATCAACCAGTTGACCACCATTCACAAACAGAAAAAAAAAAAAAACAAGTTTGCAATTGGCTATCAATCAATTGAATACCAGAGTTTTTCAAAGAATCAAAAACTTCAGGCAAAGGTTCATCAGAAATTAAACATCAACATAGTGGAACCTAAACGTTAAAAAGTGGCAAAATCACTTTGTATTCGTTGTGTGCTCCTGAACACAGGAAACAAATAAGTGAAAGAGAGCAAGAGAATGTATGCAAGTCCAGAGTTTGAACCCATAACGGTAAAACCATGCATGCAATTTCCAAACAGTATAATCAAGTGTATAGATAGATTGATTCATTAAGTTCAGATAAAAAGAACACAGTTACTTGCAGAGAGCCACTTTAATGACCAGCTGAACCAAATCCTTACATTAAATAGATTGGCAATTATAGACACCACCTGTGTTGCTCGCTAAACCGCAAAAGTTGCAAGAAGTGCATGCAAGACAGCCCAGTAGATAATTATACAAAGACGTAGGGCAGGCCGACGCATTAATGCCCGGTCACAAGAAACCCTGAAACATTGCATATATAAGATTTTTCAGACCATTATGAAAGCAATGTAAGTATTGCATCAAAACAGGGAAGAAAACAGATAATCCTACCATAGACCATCTATCATGTCAGACACTGGTCTTGTAAACTTCGGTACAATTCTCGATGTAGTAAGCGACTTGAAACCATGAACTGAGGAGGAAGAGGAAAACGAAATAAGAATCAAACCGTGTTAGAACCAAAAACATCAAAGAGCAACAAAACATCTTGTTGGACTACCTTTATCATCATCTTCATCCTCTAAACTATTCTTGCCAACAGGATCCTCATCTATAGCAATAGCAACTTGATCATTGTTGACTTTGCGCAAATTGCGAACTTGAGATGAACTGGAGGGCACAGGGGCTACCCATTTGTTGATCTGCATGGAAATTACACCAAATCTCAGATTGTTCTCAAGCACTCAAAATTTGAATTGCAACAAGCATATAAAAATAATTGGATGTGTTAAACTCAAAAATTTCGACAAGCTTACCCTAACCCTACTAATCAACACAGAGAGAACTTCTAAGATTGTGTGACTTGTTTCAACTACTTGACAATTTGATTGCACAGTAGAGAAAAAGAAAAAGGAAAAAAATTGATATCGCTGTTTTAATGGTGCATCACTAGAAAACTAATTTTCATATGTGAAAGGATAGATTAAGAGACTCACCACTGGTTCGACTTCCACAATTTCTGAGACTGAGTTGGTTGTCTGTCCCAAATCTTCAACCCCTTCAAGCATATTTAATTGGGATTCTTTCTCACGTAAAGAGCTCTCAAGAGTTTCTATTCGACGTGTTAACTCATCTACTTTATTCCTTTCTGTTTGCACTAATGTGTCCCTGCTTTGAGCCACCACCTGTAGATCCTCCAATTTAGACACAATGCTCGTAATCTTCTTCTGAAGCAATTCCTTGTGCTCAGGTGCCATACTGCTATCATAAAGATTAACATCTTGCATCCCGACTTGAGAAACCAATGTGTCCAACCACAACAACAATTCATGGATGTCGTCTGAATTTCTCTTGCTGCTCATCTGAGATGCAACCAGAACTTCATTGGTGCACCTAGTGACCTCTTGCCTTAAGAAAGATATTTCAGCATCACGCTCTTGCAATTGTGATTGAAGTTTTTCAACCTCAGCAAGGAGACTTTCGGAAAAATGATGGAGCTCATCAAACTTGTTCACAGTGATGGAAAGCTTTTTCAGAGCCTTTCCACGAGAAGCTTCAAGGTTCTCAATGTCCAAATTCTTTTGCTGCAAAATCTTTTCCAGTTCTTTTGTTTTGCTAGTTAAATCTTCCATCTGGACCTCTTCCTCATCAAGAGCTTGCATCAGGGTTTCAATTTCTGTAATCAACAAGTAGCATCCATTATTATGGATTATCTAAAGGAAAAATTTGAAAATATAGCAATTAAAACTACTCATTTCAAAGTCATCTAAGCGTACCTTGCTCTTTCGCAGCAAGCACATCGGTCAGCGATCTGACCCTCTCCTGTAAATCTGCTGATATGGCTTGCCCATCTTGAAGTTCCTTTACTCTCTGCTTCAATAATTCCCGCTCCTCTTCCTTCACATCTACCTGTTTCTCCAAATCATAGATGCGAGTTCTTGAAGATTGCAGATCTAGCAAGTAGCTTGTTACAGCTGATTCTGCTTCCTTAATTTGACTAACTAGCTCCATGCAAATCCTCTCTCTTTGAATGTCCTTCTCCTGAAGCTCTTTCTGCAAATTTGATATCATAACTTTCATTTCTTTCTTTTCACCCTCTGTGATGTCACCTTTTATACTAAAAAATTCCTTGACTGCCACGGACAATCTTTCTGCCATGGTCTTGAAATGCTCCTCAGATGGAAAATTATGCCCACCACCATCAGCGAATCTTGCAGGTTTCCAGTTCACTGCCATGTCACCAGTAGCCAAAGCATTTCCTGATACTTCAGCTTTTCTATTTTCAATTTCCATGATAGAACTGGTGCATGCTTCATAAAGCAAACTAATGTTTCTGAGCAATACAACAATTTCCTTTTCCTTTTCCTTTTCTGCTGATTTTATATGCTTATTTTCTTTTTCCAAGGCCTCAAATGACTCTTTTTGGGAAATCATTTCTCTATGAAGGATCCCGATCAATTTTGATAGATTTCTGGCTTGGTTATGTAATGCACCAGAATGTTCGCCTAATATTACTTTAACTGCACCAATTTCTTTCATTAATTCTTGCACAGTATTACAAACTTCAATAATAAAATTATCATCAAAATCATCTGGCATGCTGGATTGTGATGAAAACTCCACAGAAAAGTTGTCCTGAAAAGAGAGCTTAGGTTAGAAACACAAAACAATAAATAGTAGGTCCAATCTAACTAAAATTTTCAAAACTAACAAGCTTCAAAAACAAGATTTCTTGAGAGAATCAAGTAATATAGACAATACCATGTTTTCTGAAGTGTTGAAAGTAATGCCATCAGCCCTGCTAAAAGGTGGAACATGAACTGCAGGATTAGTTTCTGTTCTTTTAACACATGATGCCATACCAGCCTCTACATTTTGCAGAAATTCCAGTTCCATGGTGAAAACACCACCCAGTAGATCATTGATATCAGAGAAGCTTTTCCTGAGTTTGTCTGCCGTAGATTTTAACACTGCAAGCTCTGAATATTGTTTCCTTTTCTCCTGTGCATGAACTGTGAACGACCTTTCCAGACGTGAAAGAGCTTCCAGTTTTGCAGCCTCCGCTGTATCCCTCTCCTTGGAGATCTCTGAAATTTCAATACTGGCTTTAGCCAGCTCCTCTTGTAGACTATCATTCCTGTCTTGGACTTCATTTAATTCAGCAAGCAGCAGTTCTGCCGCTCTTCCAGATTTTTTAGATTCTTGTTCGGCTGAAGCCACAGCAGCATGCAAATCACGGCATAGTTTCCCCATGTATTCCAACTTCTCGATTGGATCATTGCTGTAAATTTCAGCACCAACATCGACGTCTCCGAGAACATTCAACATCATGGTTAAAGTATGCCCTTTCTCCTGCAGAAGGTGCTCAGTTTCAGCCAAATGATTTCTCAAGAGTGAACTATCAGCTTCAAGGGCTTCCACCCTTTCAGGGTAAGTGGCGAAGTCTCTCATCTTCTGTTCATTGTCTGCAAGAGCATTTTCCCTGTCCTTAATCTGAGTTTTCAAGAGCACCAACTCCGCATTCATCTCTTCAATGGTTTGTTTCAGACTATCACGCTGTTGTACCAATAACTTCCCTTTTCTAACAGCAACGTTCAGCTTCTCTCTCACAGAAGTAGACTTCTGTTCCTCCTGATGCAGTAGTTCTTGTAACTCCAATATCTTTTTCTCCTTTGCTTCAACTTCACAAATCAAAGACTGCTGCTTCTCTCTGTCTCTGTCTCTTTCCTCCTGCACACATGCCAGTTCACTCAAAGTCTCTTCCAGTTCTTTTTTCAGAGAATCCCCATTTTCTTCCTCATTACCCCATGCATCTCTCTTCAGAAGAGCTGCATCAGATTCCTCAAAGTCCAATATATCTCTAGTTTGGCCTTCAATAAAATTGGCATCAGTTCCTTTAGCATGGTAATCTACAACTGCCTCGACAGGCACAGATTTTGCAGAAGAAAGTGTTGTGTGGTTCTCTACAAGCTTCCTCAGTAATCTTTCCAGACACTCTGTACTGCTGCCATCAGATATAAAATCTTTTGCACCAGGATCCTGCAACGCATCACAAACCAAATCCTGCATCCTTCTTATCTCATCATTAATGCTCTGAATACGCTCCTCAATCCCAAGCTTGTCAACCAATTTCTCCTGCAAAGCAGATGCTTCATTCTGCAGTTTTTCATTGTCTAGTTCAAATTGGACTGTCCTTGCTGAAAGTTTCTCAACATCAGAAGTCAGAATCTCCAATCTTTCAAAAAGGTTCTCTCTCTCAAGGATAACTGCTTGAAGGTCTCTCTCAAGGTCAGATACTCTCTTTGATGACTCCTGCAACTCAGCAATGAGGTGAGATACTCTATCTTGTGACTCTTCCAAATCTGCAGTAACTGATCTGCAATAATTTTCAAGTTCATCAATCTTCTGCAGCAGAGAATTTCTATCATGGCTAGCCTCTGAAAGTGCATTTTCTAACCACTCAATCCGATCCTCTGGCTCGGCCAACCGCAAGTGGGAAGGCAAATTGATCCTAGCTAAACGTTCTTCCCATCTCTGAACCAAGTTGTTCCTTTCCATCAAGGATTGCTCCAGCATTTCATTTTGTTCAGCCAAGCCATAAAACTTACTTTGAAGCTCCTCATATTTTCTTCTCAAATCATCCCCTGAATTTGAGCCAGACTGTACATCCTCTTTCCAGGTATCTGTGACAACAAAACCAGTATCAGAATGTGAACCCCCAACTGAACTTTTTTGGTCCCAATCTGTAGGCAGTAAAGTGTTTGCAGTTGCTGATCTTGCTAACCAATCAACCTTTTCGATTATATCTCTTGAATGGAAATGCTCTGGCAGATCCAGATCTTCTAAAATCTCCTCTATCCTCTGGAGTACCGAGTCTTTTAGAAGAAAAGATTCTCTCAGTGCAGTAGCTGAGTTGCGGATGTATGAAAGTTCAGATTCCAGAGCTTCCACGCGCCCACCAGCCTCTGAATAGGTCTTCAGTTTTGCTTCAATTTCATGCAGCCTGGAATCTTTCAGCTGTAACTCCTGTGAGCATCTGTCCAATTCACCAGATGTCTCTGCCAGGGACTGCTTGAGACTGTCACGCTGCACAACCAGCCCCTTCCCCTTGGCAACAGCTATGCTAAGCTTCTCTCTAATGGATGATACCCTCTGCTCTGACTGTTGGAGTTCACTTACTTTCTCCTGCCATTCAGATCGCATAGCAACAAGAGCTTCCTCAGCCTGGGTCACATGCTCCTTAAGTACAAGGATTTCATTCTCATGCTGAAGCGTCAACCCAGTTAACTGATGTATCTCCTTCTGCAGTTCTGTCATTTCCAGTACCTTAGAACCAAACTCTTCTCTAGATGAGTTAACCTGCTCCTTAGCCTCCTTGTATTTGTGCACAAGGAAAGACACCAATGACTCCAGATGGGAAACAGGTGTCATCTCTGAGTCTGCCCCACCATCTTCAAGTTTCACTTCACCCTCAACATCTTCAATTAGCCTTTGAATGGAACTAAAATCATGGCACCTTCTGTTCAGTTCCTCAATATCTTTTATTTGACTCATCAACTCAGAGTTAAGTTTCTTGTTTGCAGACTGAAGTTGTAGCCTCTCAGCCAAAGCATTCTCCAATTTCTCCAAAAGGGCTTTGAATCTAATATAATCTACAGTGTCAGGCAATTCCTCATCTTGTAAATTACTTTCTTCCACATAACCACATGAATCAATCACAATTTTTCTAAGCTCAGAGTACAGCTTATGCAAAGTGGCATTAACCAACTCACTTTTTCCAAGCAACTCATTGCACTTCTCACTCACTCCATTGAATAAGTTAGAGGCAGTTTCATGGTCTCTGGAAGAAGCTTCAAGTTTCGCCTTCAGATCCTGTATCGTATTTGTAGCAGCATTAACAGAGGCAGTAACATGACTGCTTACATCCAAGGAACCATGACTGGGCATTGAGGCGGTGGAGGTGAGCGAAAATCCAGTAGAGACATCTAGCCTATCAACTGCTTCAATAATCTGGGCAACGGTTGAATTCCATTCCTGCTCAACTGTCAATGCCCTCTCAGCTGCTTCCATTTGGGATTTTGCTAGTTCATCATGAAGTACGGAAGCCTTCTCATCTGAACTTTTCTGTAAACCATGCAACTGACTCTGCAAATCTTCAATTTTCAATTCGCAGTCACTCAGTTTTCTGCCAAACTCAGAATTTTCTGCTTTAAGACTGAATTCTTGTTGTCTCAGGGAATCACAAAGAACTTCAAGCTTGTTGTTTTTTTCATTAAAATCAGACAAATGCTGCTTTACAGCTTCATAAAGAACACCAAGTTGGATGTTGGTTGCTTCCAAATTATCATTGTGTTCCTTCAGGGCTTCAGCCTGAAACTTGAGCTCCCTGATAGTGCAATTAGCAATGCTTATATCATCTCTCTCCGTCTTGAACATTAAACTGGCATTCTCAGCATCTAGAGTCAATCGCTTAAGGATTGCCTTCAAATTTCCTGTGTATTCTTTCATTGAAGCAAAAGGATCTGTTGCTGGTGATTGATCCTCTTTCATGGAACCATGCTCTGCCTCATTCTCATCGTGTTGCCCCTTTGACTCAAAAGCTTGAATTAGTTTTGACACTGCAGGAGATGCACTTTTACCACCAGCTCTAATTAGTGATACCGAATGAGAGTGCACCACTTCAATTTCCTTTTCAAGACCTAGCATAACTTTTCCTGCCTCCTCAAGGTGTCCCTTCAAGGCTACAAAACCCAAGGAATCATCAAAGACTTCCTGCCCCAACAGTGCTAGTGGCGGAGCTACTTCAAAGTTACCAGACATGGATTTCTCAGACATTGAAAAGGTAGCTTCACCATCATGCTCAACATCAGATGCATCCTCCCAAACCTTGCTCAGTGTTTCCAAACTTCCAACTGGATTCGCAGCTTTGCCAACCGGGGATGACTTTTGGGCTTGCAAGTCTTCAATTTCTTGTAGCTTAACTTTATGTATATCCAGATTGCTGCTAAGAAATATATTTTCCTCCGTAAGTTGTTCAAGACGCATTGTCATCTCTTTTAGCTCAGATTCAAATTGCAAGCATTCTGCATGATCTTTAGATAACTCATCATGAAGGACAAGAAGCTCAGATGAAAGTCTATCTCTCTCCTGGGCTGAATAACTCATGTCCTCTTCAAATTTCTTTCTCTCTTCTGTAGCCATGGCAAGGCTCCCACTTAATTTCAGATTTTCCACTTGTAGAGCTTCCACCAAACCCTTACAATCAGATAACTCCAGGCAAATCTTATCATGACAATCAGCAAGGTACTCCTTTTCCCCATTGAGCTTGATTTTCTCATCTGTCATTGAAGCAACAGTTCCCCTCAAGTTGGAACTTTCTGTCTGCAAAGCTGCTATCAAACTCTTGCAGTCAGCTAATTCATTCAACAGCTTCTCATTCTCATGGAGACAAGAATTTTTTCCCTCCTCAACTATCTTTCTCTCCTCGGTCAAGGAAACAAGATTGCCATTTAAGTTTTCAACTTCCACCTGCAAGGCTGCAACAAAATCCTGGCTGTTGGCCAATTCCTTGGATAGTCTCAATAATTCTGATTGAGACATCTCCAGACTATTCTGCAACTTGTATGCTCTAGCAGAAACTTCCTCGACTTCTACCTTTGCTTTGTGAAATTGCTGCTCAAGCTCCTCCCTCCCACTAAAACTAGCCTGAAGTTCAGATCTGCATTCTGCAAGCTCTTCAGCAAGGGAGTTACCCCTCTCACGAGCTTCTTTGAGTGATGCATGAAGCACAGATATTTCATCATCCAATTGATGCAAATGGTGATCATTCTCTATTTGTAGATCAGACTGTTCAGAAAGTTGCAATTGAAGGATATCTTTCGTGCACTTTGTGAGGAACAATTCTTCTCCAAGTCTCTCCAACAAACCCGGAAAGCCATTTTGTGATGAGAACGAATTGGTAGTCCCCAACTCAACATTAGAAACTGATCCCCGAGACTCGAGCAGTAACCTATACTCGTCTTCATTAAGTCCCTTTATAACCTCTATCAGCTGCAAGAAAGTGACTTGGCCCAAATCATCAAAAGGAGACATAGCATATCCATCAGATGTACTTGCTAGTTTATTTAAAAGAGGCCTTTTGTCACTTTCAGCAACAAACACAAAAGAATCCTCGGGAAAATATTGTGGACTGGATGCTTCTGTAACCAACCTATCAGATTGAACACTTTCCCCATCATTTCCACAATATCCATACCCAGACGGAATTTCCACATTTTCTACAGTAGATGGACCTATATCAACAACTTTCCCATGTTGATTCGTGGCTTCATGGATAACACCTGCACTTCCATCGGCCTCCGAAATAGGCAAAGTAGATGCCACTAGCCCATCTGACATGTCAGTTGCACTTGCAGAAACAGAAGCATCATCTACCCCATCACTTTGCTTTGATTGAGAAGCTGCTGCTTCCTCCACATGGATCTGTTCTGAAGCTGTCTCTCCAGCACATTTGGCAATTTCACCACGCCCAGAGAAAGAAAGCCTCCTGTCTCCTTCAAGCTCTAAATCACTGCTTCCACCAAAATGCTTTGAGTCCAAACCATCAGCTTCCTGCATTGCCCCCACCCAGCAACAAATGAGAATTTAATTATACGTCAAATCCACACGTTACTTTGTCCCAATCTGCCAAACAGACTTCCCTAATAAAAGGAAAAGGGAAATATAGATTGACAATTAGTATTAAGAGATTAAGAGCCCAACCTACATCCGTTACCTGATTTCCCCTTGCTTGTATCGAGGATGTATCAGGGGTATCTTCTTGTGGTGGCAATGGCCACATGCCATCTTCCCCATCTTGGCTCTCTGTTTCACCTGTAACAGTTGTGCCATCCATAGTATCAATTAATTTATGAGGGGCTGACACATCTACGCTTACAAATGCATCATCATGTTTGGTTTTTGCTTCAGAATCTGGAATATCTGAGCTTCCTAAAGGAACAACTCTTGCAGCCTTATCATCAATAGACTGGCTACTTTCCCCTTCATCAGGTTTTGAGGAATCAATATGATTCTCATCAGCCCCACCTTCCTCCGCAGCACTGCCAGCATCATGATCCAAAGCTGTTTCGGCTACTCTTGTTTCAGGTGTCAGAGGAATTGAAGGCAGATCAACAGCCACAACATCAAGATCAAGATCAGGAGCCCCAGAAGATGAAGACACCAAAGAATCTACCCTTCCCGAATCAGGATCACTCTGAGATTTAACTTCCCATTCATGAACCTGTTTCAATCCTGCTGCTTTTCCAGTACTCAACGCTTCATCAGCGTCAGATTCATGATTCTCCGACGTGCTAGACTTTTTTGAGGATCTTCCATGGCTACTGCTACTGCCTTTACTGTCCTTCTTCTGGCGAAATTGCTGAAGCTGATAATTCAAAACAAAGACTCAGATTCCAACCAATTGCATTCAATCTTTACCTCTTTTCTAACCCAAAGAAAGAGAAAAGAAAAACAAAAGGTTTAAACTTCAAAGAGACTACACATCACACAATGTCGAATCTCCTATAGTTACAGCTAATCATATCCGATTCTAATTTTTCTTCTTTACAAAACCACAACAGTGGATTTTTATTTTTCCCTTCGGATTTAGCTTCCGCAGCGTTCCTAAGATTAAAACCAAAAGCAAAATTCACAACATTCTGTTATACATTTTCTCCTACTCTATTTATTAAAAAAATAAAAATAAAATCCATTTCCCTCTAATTCAGCGCCAACCAATCAAATTGTAAAAAACACCGAATCAATCAATCAATAATAAAAATAAGTGAATGAATGGCAATGACAAATAATGTTAACAATAAGAAGAAGAAGAAGTACCTTTTTACGACCAGCGGCGAGCAGATCGGTACGGCTCTTGTTCTTGTCCATCCTCCGATCCGCTCCGTTTTTACTCCCCACCGTTACTTGTCACTAAACACCTCCTCCTCCTACTCCAATTCTCGCGCTCACCATCAGATTCTTCTTCAATTCATTTAAAAACATAAACAAACTAAATCAAAATCACCCTCATTAAGAGCATTATTCACGCTTATACCACGCTGGTATTTCCTTTTCCAAACAAGGACAGATTGATTCGAGAGAGAGAGAAGGAAATACCTGTGATTTCGGTTCAGATTGGTATCGGTTCTGGAGGAGTTAGTTGCGAATTTGCTTGGAAAGGACTTGATTTTGCTGCGTGTGTTCGTTTGCTTGCTAGGTTTTGAATCTCGTAGATCTAACGCAAAGCTTTTTCCTCTGTTGCTTGCTGCAGGTGAGATGTCGAGGGAGCAGCAGGAGCCATATTTTGATTTGGTTTTGCTCCTTGGGCTGTAACGGCGTCGCGTTGGTGAACGAACCGAGACGACAAGGCGGGCGGAGTTGGAGGTTGGATGGAACGGCTTCGTTTTGGGGAACTAACCAAGACGACAAGGCAGCCAGGCAGAGTTGGGGAATGGACCCTGGGCCTGGAGGGCCGAGACGGATAGACGGGTCTCTGGACTGGCTAACTTTGGGCTTGTCATGGGATTTACTAGTAATCTTCGTAATATTTTCAACTCCTATCAAACACCTATGACACTTCATCTTTTAAAATTAATAGTTTATTCCCTTTAAATTGTGTTTGGTTTAAAATTAAAAAATGGAGATAAATTTTTAATAAATCCCAATATTTCCCCCAGCCTATTTTTCCCCACCCTCGACTAGTTAACACTTAATCCTTGTTTGGAGGTCGAGTGTTTATCCCCTAATCCTTTTCCCCTCTCAAACAAAACTAGGAAACAAGGTTAAAGGGGTTAAGTATTTATCCCTTAACATATATCTCTCTTTAACAAAAAAAAAAAAACCAAACACAACCTTACATTTCACTATTAAATTTTATTCTCGTAAAACTTCTCATAACTCTTTTTTAAATTTAAAATGTTTTTAGATGGTTTTAATATATTAACATCAAAAATACAAAAATAAAAAATATTATTTTAATATATTTTTAATTAACAAGCTCTACATCACAATACAAATCACACGTTAAAAAAACAAACTTCGATGATGAATGTCCAGAGTTCAATCCAAAAGCAAAGATTGTTCAATGTTGATGAATTGTTTTTTTTTGCTACGAAACAAGTTGCGTGGAGTAATTAACTTATATGAAATTTGACCCAGATATCCTAAGCAAAATTTGTTCTTGAATTATGAGCTTGTAAGGATCCTTTACATGTCTATCATAGGTTTGAATTTACCAGTTCAGCATAGTGTGGGAGCCCATACTAATCTGTGGAGGTAAAGCTTCCACACAAAAGGGAGAGGCCAAGAGAGATGGAGATAATTCAATTTAATACCATTATGCAATAAAAAAAAAAAGTAGGAAGTTTTACAAAATGCTTTCTTTGTGTCTCATCTGAACATTTCATGAACACCTGCTCAATCAAAGCTTTTTTAGTTGATTTGCCCTTTGATTTTGTTAATTGAAAAGGTCATTGGTCTGGACCCATAAGAGGAAAATCTATTTGAGTTTGAATAAATAGATTTTCTATGCATTCTTTCAAATGTATTATTTTCAATGAAAAGTGGTTATGAGAGGTTGAAATATTGATCTAGTTTTACATGTATATAGCCTGGATTTTTATCCGGTCTTAGATTGACCTGCTATGTCGATCGACTTAGACCAGATCAATTTTGAGTTTAAATAAATAGATTTTCTATATATTCTTCCGAATGTATTGTCAATGAAGAGTGATTATGATAGGTCAGAATTTTGATCTACTTTTATATGTATATAATAGTCTAGATTTTTGTCCAATCTTAAATTGACCTGCCATATTGATTAACATAAACCATACCAACCTTTACTCGGTTTTAACATGAAATCAAATATGAGTTGATGAGTTATTGGGTTGATCTATCAAGCTAACACAAGTTTAATAATATTAGTGAAATATTAAAAAATAATAAGTTTATTAGAATATGATTTTGTAAGTTGTTATAAGGAATTTAGAAATATAATTTTTTAAAAATATTTTTGAAAAATCCCTTTCATCTGGGAGGTCATTCAATACACATGCATCAATAAGTTCAACGCATTAAATTAAAGATTAAAATTAGGACAGCCACCCTATTTTATTACATTCAAAGTCATAAGAGCAAAAGATAATTACTAGCCTCGAGAGTTTTGTTGGACAGATACAATGTCCTGTCTGATGATATGTTGATATCTATCAAGATCACAAAGTGATTTCACTCGATGAATTCACGGGTTAAAGTCAACTCAATCTTGCTGTAAATCAATGCTAGCAGACAAGTCTCCCTCCGCCATGAACTTTCCTGCACAGTGGGCGTGTATGATCACAGATTTTTGCCTGTTAAACAATGGGGCTATACAGCTAACATCGTGCCCATGGATGGCACCACCCCAAGAAAAAAACACACAAAAAGTGGAAGGGTGTGGCATTTTTTAAAACCAAATGACATTTCCAGATGAATAAGATATTGCCACCATGGAATCGAATCAGAAATCAGATCTTCCCCATGTTGTTTTAATGGGAAAAAAAAGCTTAGATAGGTCAAAACCTGTTTGGTCAATTCTTATAAAAGGCTTATCAAATGATCCTTGAGATGCTAGTGATGATATACGTTATATATACATGGTTGGTGGGCTTGGAAATTTCTTAAGAATTATAAATGGAAGCAAGAAAAATACAAATATTCTTGGCATTCTCTCGCTCTCTCTCTCTCTGACTTCATGTTCATGCCGACCCTTCAAATCCTTGTACGAAAAAACAATGGCAAGTTGATAGCTTTTCAAACCAGAAAGCTTTAGCATTCGCATGCTATTAATTAAAAATTAATGGCGATGGGTGAATTTTATAGCTAAAGGAGCTCGGTGAGGTTGCCATTTTGAATATCTCCATTATTCTGGCCTTTGTGTAGTCCACACATGCAAGTAATGAGTCACATTCAACCTAGTGAATGTTCATGCCATCTTTGTAGACAGAAAATATTGATACAAAATAGAGTAGATAGGCCTTATAAAAACAAGATTAAGAGCATACGAAACCCCACTAGCATTAACCTAAAAAATAACATACTAACTGCACTCTTAGAGATAACGGTTATTATCTCTCAAAATAAAAAAATAGAGATAAAAACACGCATGTCCAGCTGAAAAAGAAATAACGAAAATGTAAATTAAATATATCTTTAAAATAAATTTATATATTTTCAAAACATGAAGTACATATGAAGATACATCGCTTCAATCTTCAATATCTTTGTTTTTAAAAAAAAATATTAAGCAAAAACCCACTAGCATTAACCCAAGAATAACATATTAACTACACTCTTAGAGATAGCGTATGGTTATTATCTCTCAAAATAAAAAAATAGAGATAAAAACACGCATGTTCGGCTGAAGAAGAAATAACAAAAATATAAATTAAATATATCTTTAAAATAAATTTATATATTTTCAAAATATGAAGTACATATAAACATCGCTTCAATCTTTAATATCTTTGTTTTTTTAAAAAAAATATTAAGCAAAAACTCATTTAAAGATTAAAATGAAAGAGATATATTATTTTTATCTTTAATATCTCGGTTTTTTTTCCAAAATATTAACGAGAGACTCCCTTGGAAATTAAAATGAAAGTTCTTTAAAAAAGTGATGAATCCAATCCTACCAAATGATTTTGTTCCAAGCCGATCTTTCAAATACTAGAGTCCTAATCAAAGCGTGGGTCGACCACCAATCACCTCACCTAGTTAATTAGGTAAACTCCACGTTGATAGATTTTTTTTTTATTTTAAATATGATGAGTTGACAATCTATCAGACTCCATTTATTTTTCATTATTTACCTGTAATTATGCCGAAACTGTTGCACAAAATCTTTTATTTTTTCAAGAACAAGATGAAAATTGCAAGTCTCCCAGAGAAATTATTTTATTCAACGGCTCAAGGTTTATTAGCCCTTCGACATGTATTTTAAAGGTAGGCCACTTCTGTAGCAAGAGTTGGCTTGGAATAAAATTTATCCTATATGATTTATTTTAGTTTAATTAGTTTAATTTCTATATTAAAAAATTAATTTAGTTTAATTAGTTGGGTTTTGGTTTTGCATTTCAAAAGCGCTTTTGAAATAATTTAAAAATTTTTTATTTTTTTCTTTGTTTCAAATTAATATTTTTTTGGTGTTTTTATATCATTTTGATGTGTTAATATCAAAAATAATTTTTTTAAAAAAAATATATTATTTTGATACATTTCTGAGTGAAAAACACTTTAAAAAGCAACCGCAACCGCAATCTCAACTAAAATTTTTCTTCATTTACTTGTCATCCATTTCTTTCTTTTTTTATTTTCCTAGTGATATCATCCATTTTAGATATATATAAAACTCAAGAAATAAATTTGACTTTGCATTTTTAATATAAAAAATAATAATCTAGATAACCTTAAACACATCTTTTTTCTGGGAAAAAAAATGGTAATAATATATGCTTAAAATGTTGGCACCAGCTAATATCAGATTTTCAATGCCTCGGTATGAATTCCTACCCCACGTGGCAGCATTGGGATGGTACTTCGACTTCGGGGTTCTTGATGGTGAAAATAAGTCAACCATCTCTATTTTCGTCAACAGTTGGATTAACTAAGTCGAGATCGAACGGACCGTAAAGTTTTATGTTTTCTGGTTAAAAAACAGGCATGGTTGAGGTGATCCCTGCTTGGAGCCAGCTTTCTAGAGATATTTATTATTACAGTAATAATTGTTTTTTAAAATATTTTTTATTAATAAATACAGTACATTAAAATAATTTAAAAATACTAAAAAAAAATAATTTAAAACATTTTATTTTTAATTATTTGCAAAAATATTTTTTAGCTGAAAAAACGAACGGGGTTAACATATCTGGTGCAATATGTTTTTTAATTAAAAATATATTAAAATAATTTTTTAATATTTTTTTATCAGTAATAGCAGCACATCAAAATTATTAAAAAACATTTAAAAATATTAATTTAATATTTTTAAATAAAATATATTTTAAAAAATAAATTTAACAACAAAAACAAACACTCCAATATCTCTCACAATTTTAACTTTCAAGACGTGGGCTGGATTGTTGTTGTTGTCGTCGTGGATAATTTATGAGTCAATGAAACCAAATTAACTCTTGGAAAAATGTAAAGATGCTTTTCTCATTCTCTTGTATTGTTCCACATATTTATCAAAATATTTAACTTGGATGATGATTTTAATTAAAGTATAAAATTAATTAAATTGTTAAGGATCACAGAGAGAAACATCTTTTCTTACTATATCATCTCTTTAAAATTAATCACATGCCCTAACACATAGCCCTTTGGTTAAACCTAATTCATTAGTCACTAATCAATTAGATGGGCATGCCGAGGAGATGAGTCATCTCAAGATTGGTTTAAACTGTTTTTGGTTAGTTTTTAAAATATTTTTTATTTAAAAATATATTAAAATAATATTATTTTTTAAAAAATATTTTTAAAATACAAAAAGAAAATATAACCACCCACGTAACCTATAATAAGAAGGCGGCTTTTGTCCTCGAATAGTGCGTAAATACATTAATCACTTTACCTTGACACGGAAACTCTCACATAATATAAGATTAGTAAACAACCTTCAACTCTAACTAATACAAGAGCATCTTAATTACTCCTCTTGTCTGGTCTTAAATATTGTTTTGCAAATCAAACACGCACGTAGTTTTGTAAGATTTTTATATTCGATCTAAACCGATGAAGATATTAGAAGGTCCCAAATCCACAAATGGAGAATCAATGTTGTCATGTACTCACTTCATTATTCACTACAGTAGTTGATTGACGTTCATGGTTTTACCAAAAAAATATAAAAAATTGTTTGCCTTTAATTAGGGAGTATTTCGGTATTTTTATATGGCTATTCATCATTATTAATTTGTGGGGAGATATTTAAATATCTAATATTTTTATGAACATTAAAATAAAAAAAATACTCCCAAGAGTAAGAAAATCAATTGTTTTAGGCAGGGGTAGAGGTATTTTTGGTTTTTTTTTATATATATAGTTAAGTTGCAAATGTACCCTTGAATCCAAGAAACTTAATGCATTGGGGTTAAGGATATTAGAGCCTTTTGATTCCATTTTTTTTTTGTTAATTGTTGGTTTGCACAAGGGTAGTGTTGTAATTTATCATTAAATTATATTTTTAACTAGAAAAAGTTGATGGCGTGTATTGTGCATTTGTCAGTGAGTTGGGGATGTCATGTTCTTTGAGCACTGGTTAAAAATAAAACCTTGTCGTATAGTCCATTCCCCATTGTCTCCTTTTCTTTTCCAGGTGGTGTGTGTAAACCAAATATTCTTGATTTATCGCCAGTGTCCCCTTCTTTTTTTCTCCCGTTCATTTTTCTCCCATACTTTGATAAATACATTATGGTACCTGGTGTTAATGAAAATAATATTATTATTAGTGATATGATGGCAATGTTAATTATAATAATAATAGTAGTAGTAACGGTGGTGGTAATGATGAAAATAAAAATATCAATGAAAGTAATAATATTATTGATGATAATAGTAATAATAATACCAATAGTTTTTTTTAATAATAATTAAACATTTGTTACCGTTTGTTAACTTAAATCTAATTAGTGTTATTATTATACATTAATTTTTATTTTTAATACCTTAATATTATTATTTTTTCCCGCACAAAACAATAGGTCGCCACGTGCGGAGGCTAGTTCTATTCTAGAAGACAATTTTTACATATTATATATCTTGAGATAACACATTGACCGGTATTTGTTAATCTACCACGTAACTAGTGATAAAAAAAAGGAGAAGACATGAATAAGAAATTGGGAAATACATGCAAAGGGAGGGTTAGCTTAGTTGATTTCTTCTAAGCTTTGAAAAGTCAGTCAAATTTAATAAAAGGATTCAAACATCCACACTAAACCAACACCTCAATAATGCACTCCTGGTAAAAAGAAAGTTCGAGCTAGAGTAAACAATAATAAATTAACTTGACCAAATTAAGGAGATCGATCATGCATGAATCTTGGTCATGAGTTTTCTTGACTTTTCCATCATATCTTGTCTTTTAAAAAAATTAATGCTCGACTAGCTTTGCAAGAAAGCAATGCCCTTGAAGTGGACTGCAACTATCTATTCTTGAATAATTTATGTATATTATATGCTGGGTGTTCATATATATATATATATATATATATATATATATATATATATATTCTTGAAATGAAAATCTTGACTTTGGGCTTGAGAGTGTGGTTATGATTGTTTTTTTAAAGTGTTTTTCACTTGAAAATACATTAAAATGATATTTTTTTTATTTTTTTAAAAATTATTTTTGATATCAACATATTAAAATAATTTGAAAATACTAAAAAAATATTAATTTAAAACAAAGAAAAATTTTAAAAAATTTTAAAAAATTTTTAAAATACAAAAATAAATAGAATCTTTATATACGATAAACAATCACCGATTATCATTAAATTTACTTGAAAACTAGTGACACAAGGGAAATAATTAGATATTTTTTTATTTTTAAAAAAATATTTTTGATATCAACATATTAAAATAATTTGAAAATATTAAAAAAATATTAATTTAGAACAAAGAAAAATATAAATTTTTTTTTAATATTTTTAAAATACAAAAATAAATAGAATCTTTATATACAATGAATAATCACTGATTATCATTCAATTTACTTTGACACGAGGGAAAAGACAATAACTAGAAGTTCGCAAATATAAATACAAGAGGCTCTCCTTGATATATTATATTCAACAATTAACAATAGAATTAACGAGTTGAGGCTTGTTTGGATTTGATCGAGATATTAGGTGAGCCTGAATTTTTAATAAAGTTAAATATTTTATTATTATTATTATTTTCAACTCAGATTAATCCAAGCTCGGAAATAACGGGGTATCGGATCGATCTATACGGCCAGTATAGTTTTTATAACCATGGTTATATTTTGGTCTCCTCTGCAGAATATATATTTTTTTCCCATCTTTCTACAATTTCTTCTTCTAGTCTTGTCAAAACCCACATTCCCCACTCCATAATGCATTCAACAATAAGCTACAGTAATTCAATCTCTCGTATCGTTTTTCAAACTTAACCCTCTTTCGTATTTTAGTTTGGTCTCTCGTTTCTTTATTGCTCCCCGCTACCCCACATTGAACTTTTCAAACTCATCTCAGCCATTAGATCACAACTAATCTTTGACTCTCTCCTCTATATCAACCCCTTCAAGTTCCGTTCTTTCCCTCACTTCCCCCCCTCTCTCTCTGAACAGCCCGGAGACCTCCCTCATGCCCCGTTGAGCTCTCTCTGAAAAAGCCCTGAAAGAACCTGTCCAAACATGGCGGTAGAGCTGATGAGTTTTAACACAAAGATGGATGATCAGTCGGCTATACAAGAGGCTGCGTCACAAGGAATTAAGAGCATGGAACACTTGATCCGAATCATGTCTCACCAAAATAATCATCACGTTGCCGATTGCACTGACCTTACTGATGTAACCGTTTCCAAGTTCAAGAAAGTCATTTCCATCTTAAACCGAACAGGTCACGCCCGGTTCCGTCGTGGCCCGATTCAACCCAACCAGCCGGCCAAGTCTTCGTTTTCCCTCTCTCCACCCTCCACATCGACACAATCACCGCAATCACAGTCTCAGTCCCCCTCCTTCTCTCGCTTCCAAAACCTAACCCTAACTCCACAGCAAATCACAACTCCGGTCACCGCACCGGCGGCGCCGACGAGTCTGACGCTTGATTTCACGAAACCGAATATATTTAGCTCCAAGAGTGCAGAGATTGAGTTCTCGAAGGATAGTTTCAGTGTCTCTTCGAACTCGGCGTCGTTTATGTCGTCGGGGATAACCGGAGACGGCAGCGTTTCTAATGGAAAGCAAGGATCGTCGATTTTCTTAGGATCCGCTGGCAAGCCGCCGCTCTCGACGGTGCCGTACAGCAACAAGAAGCGGTGCCATGAGCATCATCATGATGACACTGTCTCTGGCTCCTCTAGTGGCAAGTGCCATTGCTCTTCCAAGAGAAGGTACGAATTCGCGCACTTTAACACCCAGTGCTTTTTAGCAGAGTCCGCGCATTTTAACGCTCTTTGAATTTTTCTTTTTTAAGGATTTGACTAGTGTTTGTTTCAATGCCCTTGCATGCATGCTTGGCTGTTAAAAAATATAGTAGTTGGTTTGACTCGAGAGAGTTGACTCGGTGAGTTGCTGTCGATTTGCTTGAAACCGGGAAAGTTTAACGAAGGCTGTAGTTAAAATAAAGAGAATCCCGTCCTAACTTATCATCGAAATTTTAATTTCATCCCAATTTAATTATTATTTTTACCAGATTCATCCCTTCGACCTATTAGCAAAAAAATTGCAATTGCATCCTTCTGTTCAAAACAATTACAATTGTTTTTTTAATAGAAAATGTCAAATTTCTTAAAAATGGTCTTCTCTAGCATGCTATGCATGGATGGAAGTTCTCTATTGAGAATGAATTAATATTTTGATTACCAATTGGAAAGATTTTTAGATCAGGGACCTAATTTGGTATTAATTGATAGGTTAGACGCTAATTTGAGAGTTTGTTTCTGGAATAGAGCTAGTAAAAAAAACCTCGGTAAATTTATTAACTTGGAACCGACGGCGAGTTATGGCGAGCTATAGTGAGCCGACTTGGAGTTTGGTGTTGGTCAACGAGTTGGTGTAGCTGACCGGTTTATTGAAGTGGTAATTAATGATTTAAGGAGCACGCGTGACGGGCAGGGGTGTATAATTACGAAAAAGACCGCAAAGCGATAACTTTTGAGCTTGCTGGTAAAGACATTTTTGTCTTACACACATAGTTTGCTTTGTCGACTTGGTCTCTTTATTTTCCCAATGTTGACCACTAATAGCTTGTTAGGTTGAATATTAATTGGACACGTTAATCACGGTCCCTGTTAGTGGACTAGATTGTGTCGGGTAGCTGATGGTCCCTTTCGGGAGGAGTCGGGTATGGAGGATATAGAGGATCGGGAAATGTTCCATACAGTGATGGCGGCCATAGAATTATCTCGTGGAAGAAAGTACGAAGGATGCTTATTGCATATGTTGTAATTATGGGGAGAAATCTAAAAAAAAATAAAACTAATATGGTCAAATTAAATATTTCAGGGCATTAACATAATGAAATGAAGCTTAAATTAGTAACTGTTTGTTAAATGGATTCATGTGAATGGTTTGATTGATCTTTGTTTATAATTACTTAATGCAGGAAGAATCGGGTGAAGAAAACAATCAGGGTTCCAGCAATAAGTTCAAAAATAGCTGATATTCCACCAGATGAGTATTCTTGGAGAAAATATGGTCAAAAACCAATCAAGGGATCACCATACCCAAGGTAATTAATTGATTATAACCCTTGATTAATTCACTTATCAATATCAAATCAGACAACAAAGTCCTAAACGCTTGTGCTCTGGTTGATATGTTTCAGGGGATATTACAAGTGCAGTACAATGAGAGGGTGCCCGGCAAGGAAACATGTGGAGAGAGCAACAGATGATCCAGCCATGTTGATTGTAACCTACGAGGGAGAGCACTGCCATACTCAAGGTGCAATGGAGGGTAACATGGCTGCCGGAACTGTTAACTTGGTGTTCGAGTCAACCATGATGGTAGGGGAATAAAGGAGGAGAGAGATTTAGGCTTTAGGAAAAGAGACAAGTTAGACTTTTGTAATATCAAGATGGTTGAATTTGGTGTCTGATTTTGTATATTAAATTTTTATTGATAGCGGTGGGGGGAATCTTAATCTCCCAAGGTGATCTTCAAAGTAAATCAAAGTGTTTTTAAATTATTTGTTCTTTGTTCTCGGTTATTGGATCTATCTCTCTCTCTCTGTGGGTTTTTTTTTTTTTTAAAAAAAAAGAAATGATTCTTGATAAAAACAAGGGGCATCTTGGAGAGAGTGGTGACAAAAGAAATGGTGATCGACTGGCTGGCTGATAGTGGGCTATGACTAACGTTGTATGTTATTTCTGGAATGTGATTATATTCCTTGAAAATGGAAATAATAGAGCTTAAAACTATCAATTCAAGAACCTGTAATCTTTATTTGAAAGTCTCCGCATTAGGAATCAAATTTCAAGATAAAAATATATTTATTTTTAATTTTTTAATAAAAAACCCGAAACGAATTTGATTCTTTTATGATAAAAGGACAGGGAAAAAGAAATACTTTTGTTGTTAAGTAACAAATGGGTGGTAGAAAAAGAAGTTGGAGTAAGGAGCTATTAGATGACCAAAACAATTCATAAACCACCATTTGACTTTGAGTTTCAAATTCTTTGATTAAAAAAGCCAGAAAAAAAGGGAGATCACCAATAACTACGACTTTTAGGTAATAAAGGAGAGTTTAGAAACACAGGACAACCATATTTTTAAAAAATATAAATTTTTTATTTTTTTATTTTATTAAAAAATAATATTTTTTATATGTTTTAAATCGTTTTAATGTGCTAATTTCAAAAATAATTTTTAAAAAATTAAAAAAACATCATTTTAATACATTTCAACAAAAAAAATATTTTAAAAAACAACTTTAACCACGCACTTCCAAACATGTCATTAGAGATGGCAAAAATAGTAAATATAACATACTATGACTTGCTTGATATTTAATTAGTAGCGAGGGTGGACCTAAATCAAGCAAAGTTGAGTCTTTTTATGCTGAGCCAATTCAAATGGTTGCTTCGTAGGGAAGGACTCTAGCTTTTGCCGTCTAGAATCTAGATAGATCTTTTGACAAAGGGTATTTTTTTTTTTTTTGATTTACGTGGGGTGTCCGGACCAGCTTACGCGCACCACGACTATTCCCCACGGCCCACTGGATATCCTGCAAGCCCAGGAGCAGGTAAGGCACCGCGGGGGTGACAGGCGTGCACATAAAGGGTCGAACCCGGGACGGGGGCGGAACAAGTCACACGATTGACAAAGGGTATTTTTACTAGTACAGTCAGGTGTATATAATTTATATATTTTTTCAAATTGATACTAAATTGTAAGGATCAGGTCTCTGCACAGGGCAAAGAGTAACTGAAGAAATTAGTGTTTATTAAATTGATTATAATGTATGAAATCAATCATAATTGCTTGTGAAAAAATATCCTTGCATATATATATATATATATAATATCTTTTTGTTGTCGAACCAGAAAAAATAATGTTTTTTTATATAAACTATTAGAGCATGTCTTTAAACTATTAGAGCATTGTCTTCGATAAATACATCTACTATTTCAACCAATTTCCCAACATTAGTTCAAGAATATTTGAATGCAATGCAAAGAAACACATAATTCATGGCAAGTGTGATGAGTTAGAGATTGGCATTAAGAGTCAAGCATTGTGTTCCCATCATCTATCCTATTAACTGGCCATGCCCATTTATACCATTTCTATAATTTCAGTTCATTGGAATTAAAACGGTAATTATTTTTTAAAGTTTTATTTTACTTGAAAATATATTAAAATAATATATATTTTAATTTCATTAAAATTATTTTTGACACTAGTGTATTAAAATATAATAAAAACATTAAAAAAATATTAATTTGAAGTAAAAAAATAAAAAATTAACTTTTTTTTAAATATTTTTTAAATATAAAAGTAAATAAAAATAAAATCATAATGATAGGTAAAGTCGATGAGCTAATTTTAAGAAAGAAATTCACGCACCGCCATTAGAGATTGGAATTAAGAATTAAGCATTATGTTCCCATCGATCTTTTTAACTTTTCATGTCATTTATATCATTTCTGCAGCGTAATAATTGATTTTTAAAATATATATTTTTTTAAAATATATTAAATATTTTTTTATTTTTAAAAAATTATTTTGACACCAATATATTAAAATGATATAAAAACATTAAAAAATAATAGTTTAAAATAAAAAATTAAAAAAATATTTTTAAACATAAAAATAAACAAAATCAAAATCATAATAATAATTTAAGTCGATGAGTTAATTTTAAGAAAGAAATTAATGCACCGCCATTAGCATGTGAAGATGGGGTCAAATCATGCTAGCAATAAGAATCATATAGTCTTATATTGTGGATGGAATTGACCATTTCAAAAATCATGATTCATTGTTTTTTTTTTTTTATTAATAAAAACTCTAAAATGCGTATGTTTTTCACCGTAGCAGTAGTTTTTTTTTTTTTCAATTTTGTTTTTTGCTTTTGTTTTTTTTTTTAACATGTTTTTTTATGGTTTTTTTTTACTCAAAATTGATTTCTTCTCTTTTTTTTTGTTTCGTTTTTTTTCTTAATTTTTTTATTTCAAAATTATCTTTGCTAAATTTTTTTAAATATTTTTGCTGGTTAAAAATTTAACTATGTAGTTTTCTTCTTTAAAACATTATGGATTGCTATAATATTCTCATACATTGTTTTCTTTTTTTTAATGATTTATTTATTCTTTTTTTTTTCAAAATGGTCTTTGTAGATTTTATTTTTTTATATTAAATTGGTTGAGAATTTAGCTTTGTAGTTTTTTTTTTAAAAAAATTCCCCAGTATATTTTTTTAAAAAAATTATCTTTATCGAATTTATTTCTTCAATATTGAGCTGGCTGATAATCTAGCTTTGTAGTTTTTGTTTTTTTTCCAAAATTATCATTTTTTACATATTTTATTATTATTTTTTGTCTTTCTCTTTAAAACACTGTAGCTTTCCCCACGTGTTTTTTTTTTCGCTTTTGTTTCCTTTTTTGTACATTTTTTTTTCATTTCTTTTACCCAAAATTGACTTCTTTGTTTTTTTTAAGATAGCTTTTGTCGGTTTTTTTTTATATATTAAGCTGGTTGAGAGATTAGCTTTGTAGCTTTAAAAAAAAAAAACACTATGGATTACTACAGTGTTTCCCTTACATGATTTTTGTTTGGCTACAGTGTTTTCCCCACATGTTTTTTTCAAAAAATTATCTTTGTTAAATTTATTTTTTTCAATATTGAGTTGGTTGAGAATTTAGCTTTAGCTTTAGCTTTCCTCACTTTTTTTTTTTTTTTTTAAATTTTCCCCACGTTTTTTCATTATAATTATAATAATAATTATTATTATATTGTATTATATTATATAATTGTTTTTTCCTTTTGTTTTTTCTTTTTAATTTTTTTATGAATTTTTTTTTTAGTTTGTTAATGTTAATTTTTTTTTTATTTAGTTATCAGATTTTCATGATACGAATTTCGGGTTTGATGGGTTAACCTGATTTGACGAGTTATTTTTTTCATTTAGTTTAGTTTGTTAAAGTTAATTTTCTTTCTATTTAATTATCAGACTTTCATACTTTCATGACACGTATCCTGGGTTTGACGGGTTAACTTGGTTTGATGGGTTAACCCGGTTAATTCTAGGTAAACCCGTCATTTTTTTTTCTATTTAGTTATCAAACTTTCATAACGCAAATCCCAGGTTTTACGGGATAACCTGGTTTAAAAGGTTGACCCAATTAATTCAATTTTTTTTTCCTTTTCTTCATTAGTTTTTTCCTTCCTGTTAATTTTTGTTCTTTGTTTTTTTTTAATTAATCTATTTAATTATCACACTTTTATGACACAACCTTATAGCCGGACCCACATCCAGTATTCTTGGGTCCGGTGTTACAGCCAGACTCACTTAAACTTGGGTCATACAAGTTTAATTTTATTATTAATATTATAAATATTACTCTTAGGTCAGACGTTGTAGCCAAACCCAAGATTCTTGGGTATAACTTTGCAGAAAAACCCAATATTTTTAAATTTTTATTTTTTTTAATATTTTTTATATAAAAAAATGACCCACGGCATCGCGCGGGTATAAAAGCTAGTTGAATTGAAAGTGGGTGATTATAGGTCCAAAGAAGAAAATTGATCTTATCCAAAGCTACATGTGTGTTTTGCCACGTAATTAAGATATTTATATACATTATTGACAAGATTATAGTCATAAAGAAACTATATAAAATTTAAGTTTTAATTTTTTCAGAAAATCGTAAAAACGAATCTCAAGATAAATATAATACTTTGATACGAAGGATCCATTGTTATATAATAAATAACTTAATTAAAATTCGAATTAAGAAAAACATAGTACTGGTGTGACCCATACACGATGCAACCGACAGGTCGTTTTAACAGAGAATAAAACTACAGAAATGGGGATTCGACCAGCGAGTTAGGCGAAAGTACAGAGAAGCCTTTTGCCTTGCTGTCTTCTCTCCACCGTGGCATTAGTCATTACTAGACCTTGCAAAAGAGAGACCTGTAAAGATCCCCCCCACCCTCTTAAGATTCAGGGTTTTCTTTAAAATCTCTCTTGCTCATCAGATTCTGTGACTCACCGGGTCAACTCGCTCTATCAAGCTTGTCAAAGCTTAAAAAACCAAGCAAATCTCATCAAGCGAGTTTCTTGCACTCTTACATTCTGTTGTCTTCCTTGAAAGACCAAACTTCCCTAAGGTTTGTTAGTTACCTGTGATGTTAGCTTTGTTAGTCTTTAGTTTCGTCTGAAACTGGTGAAGTTTGGTTAAAGATTGTAGGCATTAAGATTTGTTGTTACATGAATCCTGGTTAATAATAATTAATTTCCCAAAGAACCCAAAATCATTAGATAAAAAACGATCAAATCTTGATTGCTAATTTTAGCCTTTTCAAGCAAAAGTTCAGAACTTTGATTTAATACAAGGCCTTTTCAGCTTAATTTGTGTGGAAATCAGAAGTTAAGATCTTTGATTTTTTAGGGGTTTGCTGTGTAATTAGAGAGTTTAGGATTGTAATGGCTGAACTAGGGAGGAGTGATGTTAATGGTAATGATATGATTGAGAATTTGATAGCTGCAAGGAAGTCATTGAAGCTAAGTTTAGAGAAGTCGAAAGCTTTAGGGTTTTCTCTTGAGAAGGCTGGGCCGAGATTAGATGAGATTAACCAAAGATTGCCTTCTCTAGAGGCGGCAGTGCGCCCCATTCGTGCGGACAAGGAAGCACTTCTTGCTGCCGGGGGTCATATTAACCGTGCCATTGGCCCTGCGGCCGCGGTGCTTAAGGTTTTTGATGCAGTTCATGGACTGGAGAAGTCGTTATCGGATCCAAGGAACAATCTTCCTGGTTATTTGTCAGTGTTAAAGCGACTTGAGGAGGCTTTGAGGTTTCTGGGGGATAATTGTGGATTAGCAATCCAGTGGCTGGATGATATATTGGAGTATTTGGAGGATAATGTTATGGCAGATGAGCAGCATCTTTTGAATTTGAAGAAGTCATTGAAGGGTCTTAGGGAATCGCAAAGTGATGATGAACGAGCTCGTCTTGATGGTGGGCTTTTAAATGCTGCGTTGGATAAATTGGAAGGTGAGTTTCGGCGGCTTTTGACAGAACATAGTGTGCCACTGCCAATGTCGTCATCTCCGGATCTTGGTGAACAGGCAGTCATTGCACCATCACTTTTACCTGTGTCTGTTATACACAAGTTGCAAGCCATTCTTGGGAGGTTGAGAACTAATAATAGACTTGAAAAGTGCATATCAATACATGTTGAAGTTCGTAGTTCGAATGTTAGAGCTAGTCTGCAGGCGCTGGATTTGGATTACCTTGAGATCTCAATAGCTGAATTCAATGACGTGCAGAGCATAGAAGGGTATATAGCTCAGTGGGGCAAGCATTTGGAGTTTGCAGTGAAGCACCTGTTTGAAGCGGAGTACAAGCTTTGTAACGATGTTTTTGAGAGGATTGGCTTGGATGTTTGTATGGGATGCTTTTCCAAAATAGCTGCCCATACTGGCATTCTTGCGTTTCTTCAATTTGGGAAGACTGTTACAGAAAGTAAGAAAGATCCAATCAAGCTTCTGAAATTGTTGGATATATTTGCGTCACTGAACAGATTAAGGCTGGATTTTAACAGGCTTTTTGGCGGAGCAGCCTGTATTGAAATCCAAAATCTCACACGGGATCTCATTAAGAGGGTGATTGATGGGGCAGCTGAGATTTTCTGGGAACTTCTTGTTCAGGTGGAGTTGCAGAGGCAGATTCCACCTCCTCCAGATGGGAACGTCCCTATACTGGTGAGCATCATTACTGATTACTGTAATAAGCTGCTTGGGGATAATTACAAACCTATCCTGAACCAGGTTCTGCTCATTCATCGAAGTTGGAAGCGCGAGAAGTTTCAGGAGAGGATTCTTGTTAGTGAGGTTTTGAACATAGTTAAAGCCATTGAGCTCAATCTGGAGACATGGACAAAGGCTTATGAAGATTCTATCATATCTAACCTTTTTGCCATGAACAATCACTATCATTTATACAAGCATTTGAAGGGAACAAAGGTTGGGGATCTCTTAGGGGATTCTTGGTTTAGAGAACATGAACAGTACAAAGACTATTATGCTGCAATATTCTTGCGAGATAGTTGGGGGAAGCTTCCAGGTCATTTAAGTCGTGAAGGCCTGATTCTGTTCTCAGGTGGGCGTGCCACTGCACGTGATCTTGTCAAGAAAAGGCTGAAAAATTTCAACGAAGCTTTCGATGAAATGTATAAGAGGCAGTCCAGCTGGGTTGTGCCAGATAGAGATCTCAGGGATAAGATATGCCAGCAGATTGTGCAGGCAGTTGTACCTGTTTATCGGAGCTATATGCAGAGCTATGGGCCCTTGGTTGAGCTAGATGGAAGTTCCAGTAAATATGCAAAATACTCGGTGCAGACTTTGGAGCAAATGCTGAGCTCACTATTTCTGCCAAAGCCAGGAAGATATGCAAGTTTCAAGGGCAGACAACTTAGTGCCAAATTCAACAATGGTGTTGCAGATCTTCGCCGTACAACCTCTGCGGTGGTGTGATTTTCCTGCTATTATTGCTTTATGTTGGTTAAGCTGAAAGGTGCCCGATCCAAACGTCATCCCTCCTTTGATCAGCAGTCAGCTCTTGAACTGTACATATCTGTATGTTTGGTGGCTTGGAACTATTTCGGAAAAATTTAATTTTAGTAGAGCAACCTCTTTTTTCAGACCATTGTCTGAATTTTCCCAGTGAGATCGAAATTTCAGAAGCTGTTTAAATGCAAAGCAAACGGAGTGCTATATCTAGTGCCTGGTAGGTTCTGCAATCTCGAGTAAGTCCTGGACACTAGGATTAAAGCGAAGATGGGCCTTTTTGAAAGCGTAGATAATACTTTGAGGTATAGATTGTCATTTTACTTTCATTTTCACTCTCATTTATTCAAATAGTGGGCGGCTGTAGAAACCTTGTATTTGCTAGATTTGTGTACAATTCTTTGATTGAAGAGCAATTAGAGGACTAGCAGGAATTAAATTGTTTACTTGTATTCTGAGAAGGGCATAAATGTTTGTGTGGAGAATTTAAGGATGATAATTCTATGCAATTGCTGGTGTTAGAAGTTAACTTACAGCCTTGAGTTCACTAGAAATATGATCAGCAATAAGATGTTGGCTCATTTAGCTTGTCCTATTTTGAATTGTAAGAGAATTCTTCATTGTTTAAAGCCTTATTAGTATATGATTCACGCTTTCATCGATCAATTACTCTATTAAATTGGAGAAGATGCTTTATCTTTGCGTACTATTACTGTATATTTTGTTTTCCATCTCAATTGGTTGACTTGGATGTGCCCTGGTTGAGAGGGCATGCCTTTTAGGCTGATGTGTGAATTTTCATGAATGTCTCTCTGAAAGCTTTCATAGTGTAGTACTTCTAGTGCTCTTTCTTCTTAGACATTCCTGATTCATGACCTTATGATCCTCCTATCAAGTTGCTCCTACAAAGCTAGCTGCTTGTCCACAGATCCCTGCAGATTCTGTCTCCTCACTGGCCATGCTCTTCTAGATTTTCTACGAAGTCATGTTTCCATCTCTTCTCATCCTCATGGCAGAACCAGTACCTTCCTGAATAAAAAATCTCATTAAAATGTCTTGAATGATGGACCTGAAGCCACGACTGTGCAATGAAAAAAGAAGCTTCCTAAATCAGGGAAAGAATGAAAGCCAAGTTACGGCGGCCAGAAGACGGAATTTAACAGTAGTCAATGAATGATGCATCCCATTGATTAACATGCTGATTTTCTTTTCTATTTCTTTTTCAAAAAGTATAAAGAAATCCAAGTTCATGGACTCCATTTGAAAATAATGAGGGAATAAGATCTGCAACTTGCATTTTGGATTGTACCTACATCAGTACATCACCAAGGATGACTCTCAGAAAGCACTTTGATTCCCCTTCTCAAAAAGTGCTTCAGGCCGGATGGAATATTTTTTCCTATTCTTTTTCCATGTATTGGTTAGGTGCTGCTGATACTGTGTCCCCCCACCTTTGCTAACTTTGCCTGTGTCAAAATCGTTATTTACTTTTATTTATTTAATTTTTAATTTTTTTTTTATCTAACTAGCTGTTTTAAGATTATGATAACGATTTTTTTATTTAAAAATATATTAAAATAATATATTTTTTAATATCAATATATTAAAATAATAATAAAAATATATAAAAAATCTAGTAAATTGGTTTTCAACAACAAGAAGCTCGACAAGGTAAGGAGATTTCTTCAAGTTGGTTTTGCGGGAAGAAAAAAAACACTCATAAAGGAAACTCTTTTCTTTTTGTCATCTGACTTCAAATTTCTCAATAGTGAATGTCATATAAACATCTAGTATTTACGTCCATAGAATATATCAATATGTCCAAATCTAGCTACAAAGAAATCCAAACGAGTTAATTTAGCTTCATGATGAAAATAAATATATTTTTTTATTAGTATGAATGTTAGGATCAACTTACGTATAAATTTTTAATTTAATAATTAATGGTTAAATTGGATAAAATTTTACAATCGTGTTCTACCTATTTTGTTCTATAAATGACCTGTTTTTATTATAATAGATTGATGTTTTGGATTTTTTTTAAATATTTTTTTTATTTTCCGAATCCCTTTCTAATTAGATTTGTAATATTAATTTAATATAAATTTTATTAGTTAAGTCAGTTTAGCTTCCTATTCAAAACAATTTTCTATTAATATTCAATTATTTACTTTTAGAGTTTATTAAACCATAATTCTCTCTATAATTTTAAGATTTCTTCTATTTCGTTATATGGGAGATTATTGAGGTGATTGGGTACCTCGTACTACCGTTTAATTCGTCAAAATATCGATTTTTTAAACCTCAATTGGCAAGAGATTATTGAAAGACAACAAATTATGTCTCGACACTTGGTGTGTCCTGTGTTTTCGCAGGCCGAGTGGAGATTTTCTGGAGAAGGAGAGGCTGTGATGACAAAAAAACGCCTGGTACTTTGATATCAAGTCATAGAAGGATTCAAGTTTAATCAACACGTTAACATGACCTTGACCCCCTTTTTTAATCCTCATTTTCAAGCTTCCATGGCTCCTCGAAATGCTCTGATATGGGAACCCTTTTTTTTGTTTTGGTCAAACATAGGAACAGAGTGATGTGCACACTTTCTTTAGTTATTCTAACACTGAAACCTGATGTCAACTGGTCTTATCCACAGTATCAGCAGATAAGAATTAGTCGAGGGTCAGGCCAAGAATGTAACTGGTCCGTAACCTGGAACATCCAATCAGGTCAACCTTAAGTAACAGCGTGTTGTTCCTTGGTTTACTGCAAGGTTGTAAGATTCTGGACCTCCTTGCAGTTGTCGTGTTGTTCGTCCATGTCTGTTCTTTTGTTGACAAATTCTGCTACACATTTTGGATCCAATTAATACTAATCAACCGGTTTGACCGCCTACAAATATCACAGAACCGTGTTTTACTTGTCTATGTTTTACCTCTGCTAGGATTCTTATTCCTTGCTTAAATTGCCCGTGCCTGTTATAGACTTTTCACAGTTTCTCTCTTTGACACCCCCCCCCCCTCTCTCTATATATATCTAGACATGGAGATTAAGAAGCTGAGATAAATACTGCTTTAAGAAATACTCCTTATCATTACAAATTTCAAAGCAGAAAAGTAGTAGTACAGAAAAGAAAGTTTTCGAACAAAAATGTATGTGACTAGGCCTCTTTCGATGTACAAAAGAAATCCCTCAGCTCTTTCGTCAGCTCCTCCTGAAGGTTCAAATTCTGGTATATTGATAATACAAGATGAAGAAGTTGATCTTACTTGTTGTTTTTGCTGCTCCAAGATCGATTTTGTCAAAGACCTGCCTTTCCCGCAGAACAAGAATCTAACAGTTAGCTACACCACAACCACAGGTAATAATGGACAGAGTAATAATGGGCAGACGACTACTAACAGTAGTAACCAAGTTATCTTCATCCCTGTGCTTAATCAGCCACTGTCTTCCAACCGATACTACGTGATCGAGCGTCAAGGGAAGCATAAAGGGTATGTTTAATAATCACAATTCGCAGTTTCCATTTATTTGTTTTTCATATTATGTGCTCGTGAAGCTTTAGAAAATCAAAATCCTTTATGTTCGGCTTCTTTACATAATCGACATGATTTTTCTAACTGCATCTGTGCATTAAACTTGGCCTTAATTCAGGGAAGCACACACAAATGCTAAAGAGGAAGACGAAACAACGTGCTGTTTTGGCTTCTGTAGACATAATCCGGATAAGGAACCGCAGTCTTTCGACCCCAAGGACGTGTACGAGCAATTTGAGATTAGCAAGAGTAACAGGTTTGGTTACGTTTCAAAATCGGTGGCTCCAGATGGCATCCCTCCAATTTTCTTAAGGAGAAAAGGCTGGACAGTGTCAACCTCAACTGCACGTGATTTTGAATTGAAGGAAGCAGCAGGCCTTGACAGAAATCTCCGAGCCCGCCTTCCAGATTTCCACTTGCCATTATCACAAAGAAGTTCTGCACCTGTTGCTGTAGGAAACTGGTATTGTCCTTTCATGTTTATCAAAGAAGGAAAACTGAAGGACCAGATGAGTATTTCAAGGTACTATGAAATGACACTGGAACAAAGATGGGAACAAATTTTCGCAAGTGAATATAATTCTAGTGAAGGCAACTCTGTCGTTGTGGATGCTGTTGTTCAAAGAGAAACGGTTGCTGTTGCAGGTAGAGAAGCTGCACCTGACAAAAGGAATGCAGTTGATGGGGTGATGTGGTTTAGGAGCTCCGGCGATGTTGGAGGAGAAGCAAGTGTGGGGTTGAGTTTAGAAATTGTGGGGGGGATGAAGTGGGAGCAAGAAAGAGCTGGATGGCTTGGCGGCGGCGGGAGTGATGTTACGGTGAAGAGAGTGGAGGAGTTCGGAGGGGTTGGTGGCTGGAAGAAATTTGGATGTTACGTGCTGGTTGAGAGGTTTGTGTTGAGGAGAATGGATGGAAGCTTGGTGCTAACTTATGACTTCAAGCACACTCATCAAGTTAGGAGCAAATGGGAATGAGATTAATACTCTTCGATTCTTTTTAATATTTAAATATAATAGATATTCATAAGAAAGAGAGGAAAAATATATTTTCTCCTTGAAATTGTCTTTTTTTATTATTTTTTGTTTTGACAATAAAATTATTTCTTTATCAGCATCATGATTCATGGAATAAAAAGTAAAAAGAAAAACAAATATTCGCAGAATATATATATATATATATAATAAAAAATATCATCACAAAAGCCATATTCTTCTTTAAAACAGTAATATTATTGAATAATCAATTAAATATTATTTTAATAAATTAGTTTTAAAGGATTTTTTTGTTAAAAAAAAAATAAAGTGATATCTAAGAAAAAAGCCAGACACGCATGGGCCTCGCAAACCAGGATCATGCGCTTTTTTTTTTTATCCATAGTAGAATAAATCCCATCGTCGAATAATCCAAAAATAAGGCCTTGCTAATACATGCAGCCAAATCGGAATATGATATCTGAAAGAAGCAAAGCAGAAGCCCAAATCACACTCCATCATTCAGCTTCTGCTCTGCCCTTGATGGAGGCCCATGCCAAGTATACAGTTTCCTTGTGCTCGTCGAACCTCCATCTATTGAATTGAAACAACAAATCGATCCGGCAGCCATGGGAGTCTTGATTCAACCTTCCAGCTTTTCTCTGTGTATGGCTTCACTTTCTACACTATCATCAAAAGATTTAAACACTTTCTCCTTTCTTTTATAAACACGCAGATTGATGCAAAGATGACAAATCTAAGATCTCATCGAAAAGGGATCTAGATTTGGTGTGCGAGAATCTTTGGCTCGTTGTAGGAAATTGCTTCTGTTCGTAGTTGGATTACAAATTGCTGTGACATCAACAAGTATTTTCATAAACAGAGAGAGGCACAGAGGTTGACTTGTGTGGGTGTTGGGTTTCCACACTAATCAAAAGTCAATAGAGAAGCCAATTTGGACTTCCTATCAACTAAAACAAATCAATTCTCGTCAAGTTCATACTATCACTTAGCATTTGGATGGTGTTTTTCTTGTAGAAAGTGCTGCACTTCCTCGGCGCAGAAAAACCTGTGCTCCTAGCTGTTTACAAGTTTTTTCCCAAAAGTCAAGCATGCACCTTAAAATGTCAAAACCACGACAATTTTGAGTTCCCAATTTTGTCTCTTTATTGTTTCTTGAAAGGTTGAGATTCGTGTGAAGAACAATGATGATCATCACGATAATGTCAATGGTAATGGAACGTGTCGCCTGCTTTGCCGTGAGCAGACATGGCTGCGTTTTGGTTTTTGTCAAGGGAAAAATGGGGATGGCGTTAGATTTGCAATCATAACCTTTGACATTAGTCCACCCCAAATCTTACAATAGATTGATTGTAATTGCTGACCAGAATTTAGGGATGGACATTGTTTTTCAAGAACTGTGGCATAAATCACGAGAAACTTAGAAAAGATCCAAAACTTATCGTTGGAGCTACTTTCGACACAACAAAATTAGCTTTTTATGGCATTTGTCTAAAAAGCTTATTGAAATAAATGCTATATAATACATATAATTATAATGACATTTTAATGTATTGAAATAAATGCTATTTAATACATATAAAATTAGCTTTTTATGGCATTTTATGTGTTTGGCTATAACGGGTGTAAAAAGCAAAAATATATATGCTATGAAGACTAAACTCTCTCCCAATCACATCATGTTTAATTAATGTTTTTAATTATAAATTTGATTGTCAATAGATCTAGTGATGGTGAACTCATTTTAGTTAAAAAAAAAAATCATCACATTAAAATGTTAGGATATATAGTCCCTCAACTTTATAATAGCAGTTAATTCAATCTCTGTTGTGATATGTGTCTCTCTAATTCTATACTAACTCATTACTTGTTTTATTATAGATTACAAGGGTTAATATATCTGTTATGAAAAACTAGCTACAATTATTAATGAATATTATAATATAAGAGAAATTAGAAAAAATATAAGATTTAACATCATTCGGTAATGTATCTATATCTACATGAACAAAAAGGTTTTATTTTTTACCATATCAAAATAGAGTTATATGATATTTATTTATAGTATACCCTAACTGTCCAAGAAAAATTAATAATTTTTCTTAACACCTCTTTACCGTACCATAATAATAAAACAAAAGGTAATCAACTTCATTTTGTCGCTCCACTCTAATATTGGCCTATGAGTCCTAAACTATAACAATATCTATCTATATATACGGAACCTAAAATAAGATACTACATTATATATTATGCTTTTCATGAGCTGATTACTTAAATTAAGTATCTATAAGAATATAAGTATAAGTTAAATAATAATTTACAAAAACCACATGTTATTATTTTTTTATTTTTTTTATTTTTTGTAAAAAAGAGATCAAACGATTTGATATAAGAACCACCACCATGAATCGATGAGTGGCTTCATTGACTTATAACGTTAGTTAATGCATGTGGACAGAAATCTTGACGCAACTTGATGAATTCATTTCAAATTGGAGATAGCCATGAACACTCAAATTTACACCGATTCTTTTTTCTTCGCACTTTGAATCATCACTATATATCCACTTTTTTCCTTTTAAAAAAAAAAAAAAAAAGAGGAAACAAAGAATCATTGGACGTAATCAAACTCAAAGTTATTACAACAAAAGGAATCAGAAAATCTGCTCATAATAATATAAAACAAGGGACATGGATTAGTGGTCTAGTTGTCCGGTCCCACCTTGGATTATTGTTCTTTTAAGCAAATGATCCCTCTTCGTTCTCGAGCACCCAAGATAAAAGCCTGGTTTTCATTGATTAATTAATTAGATTATCTAAAGAGATAAGGTAAGTCTGCAAATGGGCGAGGAGTAAGACTAGATAGAGCCACCATTGGTCATTCCTGGCATTGACCTCGTTCCCTCCCATAAGAGTTCATTAAATTATTCATCCTCCTCCTTTCAATACCTTTTATGATCATTATATGATTCAAATTTATTTTCACTGAGTTTCATGCAGATTCTTCGAGCCTTAATTATATATTCATAAGAGCTTGATTCCATCATCTCTTTTTAAAACTCCAATCCCTTCTTTCTTTACTGAACCCGATCCGGCTTAACCTCTAGTTTTAGCTAAGTTTTAAATTAAATTAGATAAAAATTAACTTGATACGATTAACCAATCAGATTAAAATAATATATTTTAACTTTTTAAAAAAAAATATTGAGAAGATAATATTTTGAATGGATCTGAATTAACCCGTGAAATAATTAATATAGTCAAAATTTAAATTTGATTTTTGTAAAGAAAAAACAAAGTCATTTTAAACTCCTTTTCAAATCTTAAAATAATCATGTTTTATATTAAGTCAGGTTTAACTCTTAGTTTAAGCTAAGTTTCAAATTAAATTAGATAATAATAGACTAGTTTGCCACAATTGATTTCTCAGGTCAAAATAAAGTATTTTAATTTTAAATTTTTTTTGAGAAGATATTATTTTAAATTGATCTGAATTAACCCGTGAAATAATCAACATAGTCAAAATCCAAATCTCATTTTTTTTTATAGAAAAAACAAGGTCATTTTAAACTTCTTTTCAAATCTTTAAAAACTTTGAAACAAACCCCCTTATTACTTACTTGAGCGAATACATCAAAAGCATAGAAAATGTATATTTATTTATGAATAAAAGATATTAGAATATTTGTCGGCCAATGAAGAAAAGTCGACCAAGAAGCAAAAATCTCATTGGCATGACTACTTGTCAAAGGGTGCTCATTGGCATGTGTGGATCCTAAAGCTTAAACAAATACAGCAATCTAATAATTAATATGCCTTTAAGCTCTCTTAGCATGCAAATTGGCATTTTCTTATCATAAAATACATAGAGGCAACCAACATGATTAATTTGCATCAACAACTGGATTATCCATTAAGAATATTCGACCCGTACATATTATGGGTGCAACCCACGCATCAACGATTCCATTCAAGGGGGATTAGTCAATTTGTTAGCTGGCTAATCCATTGTTTAATATTTCTATTATTTTGGCTTTATTCTTTTAACAGTGGTTTAATTATATTTCTTTTGGTTTGATGTTCTTGGGAGTTTAAAATATATATATATATATATATATATATATATATATATTATTTAATTTATTTATTTATTTATTTTTATAATAAAAAGTATCTTTGAGTCTATTAAGATTACAAATAAATATTCTGAACATTTATTTATGTGGGTAATCAGTATAATATTTGACTGCTAATTTAAAAGAAATATTCTTAACATAACTATGTTTGGGAACACGATGCAAACCGTGTTTTTTAAAAAATTAATTTTGTTTTTGCTAAAAAATTAAATTTTTTATGTATTTTGGATCGTTTTAATACGCTGATCTCAAATGATTTTTTTTTTAAAATAAAAAAAATATTATTTTAATGTATTTTAAGACGAAAAATACTTTGAAAAACAATCACAATCACACTCCCAAACAGACATTTTATATATATATATATATAAAAAAGATACTCGAATCATTTTTTCCAGATTTATCTCGATAAAAGGAATTCACTAGACTTATCATCAAATTACATAAAAATTCCAACCATATACTAATATTGATTTTTTTTTTCTCTCTCTGGAAATTGTCAAGCTGATGAGTATTTGGAACTGCCAGCTAACCCTAGATGGAAAATGTTTGAAATTTCCTTGTATTTTCAACTTTCTAATTGATGAGAGTCCTATAATTCTATATCAGTAGCATGTTTCTTCGCTGAAACTTCCCCAAGTCCTTTCGCTGTTTGTTAATTCTAAAAGAAGAAGAAAGAAACCGTTGCTCATATCAAAATGCTTTAATTGTCAACTAAGCTACAGGAATCTTTTTTTTTTAAATATATATATTATTTTAAAAACATTTCTAAATAAAATTTAATCCACAATATGATTGTTTGGTTGCTAATATAGTAGTGATTATTTAAAAAAAATAGATTAAAAAACATTTTTTTATTTTTTAAAATTTATTTTTAAGAGTAATATACAATGTGAAAATATAAAAAAATTAATTAGAAAAAATAAGAAAGCTTTTAGTTTTTTTCTTAAATGTTTTTAAAATACAAAAAGAATAAAATCGGAGAGAGAGAGAGGATGTATGGGCTCTCGTCAGTGTCTGTGCCACGTCATCAAGTACGTGTCAAACCTTCGCCTTTGCCGGCAGACATTAGCATCTCTCTCTCTTAGCATATACTATTACTTATCCCATGTACGTACATATAATTATCCATACTAGCAGTCCAGTTTGGTCCATCTATTCTTGACTCTGTCTCACTTTGGTCCTATTCTTCTTCTTATTTTGATTTTAATACCATCCTTTTAAGATTCTAAGCACAATTCTTATGTGATTTATTCTATTAATTGCTGTAAAAAATCATCATTATTTTATCTTATAACCATCATTAATTTCTTGTTAGATATTAATTAGATGGGTAGCTCGTGCTATGTTGCGGGCTGAACCAAATAATTTTTTAACATGAAAAAAAATATTTAGATGGCGATAGTGTTCTAAAAAAGTAAGGGAAATTCAAGATTCATGTTATTGACTTTATTGGATTAAATTATCTCGATAAATTTAATAATATAATTATAAAAAGATATCAATAACAAATAAATTGAAAAACAATTTGACCTCAATCAACCCGAGTTAGATTGGAATAACTCATGAAACTCATGACCTGTTATGTGAGATTGGAATAACTCCATAGAAGGATGAGATCATAAAAAATCAATTGTAAAAAAAAAACCTGAAAAAAAATACTTAAACCAACCCAGACCAATCTTTTAAACCTATGACTCGAGTCCTGAGACCAGAATTATATCATAGAAGACAAACTCAAAAAAATCATGAAGTTAAATTCTAGATTAACAAAATCTTAATCAATAAAATATTGGGGGATGAACTTGAAAAGAAATTTCCAATAAAAAAAGATTTTAAAACAAAACAATTAGCAATTAAAAAAATAATGATCAAATGTGACATAAAATAAAATGAAATAAAATATCAAGGGGTGCAGTTGGAAAGATAATTCAATTAAGAGAATGATTAAAAACAAAAAAATCTCAAAAAAAAAATAAAGATCAATTTTAAAAGATAAAAAAAATAAAAAAAATAAAAAATGAAAAAAATATTAATTATTTTAACCAATAAATAACAAATATGATACGAGTATAATAAAATTAAATATGTGAATACAGATTGAGAATTTTACAACATCAAAGTTTTTAGATGAGATAATGGTAATTGCGATTGAAGAATATTCTACATATTTGGGAAATAGTAGTTGAGGATGAAGTTAAAGTAAAAATTAGAAAGCGTTTATATTTATCAACAATTGACATAAGAATACAATGGTAAAAACAAGAGTTTTAGGATCAAAGTGAACAAAAAACAAAGAGGGAGGGACCAAGTAAATCTCCACAATAAACTTATACGTAAATCTAAAGACACTTGTGTGCATATATATCCACTCGCCCTTGCCTCCTCCTCTCTCTCTCTCCATACTCCAAGAAACATAAAGAAGTCTTGATTTTTATAAAATTTGTGATCTTCCTTTTCTCTCTCCTTAACCTTCACCCTCCCCCCACCTTATCCTGCGCGCCGTTCTTACCCCTTAACCTTTACCTATTCTTACATGACAACAAGCCCCGTCTGGAAACCAAAGAAGAGAAGGCGAAGACGACGGAGAGGTGAAGGCTAAAGCGGTCAAAACCTTATCGTTTTTCCGTTTGTCTTACCATCAATTGATCTTTGCAGTTTGTGATTTGCTGTAACCACAAAATCATGGAGGTTTTGGTGGGACCCACTTTTAGCATCGGTGGAGACGTTTCCTCAACTGGGTCGACGTACGTTGTAGCTCCACCGCCGCAAGAGAAGCACCAGGTGGGGGTGGCGCCGCCGTTCTTGTTCTTGAAAGATGTTGACGGTGATGAGAGTCCGATCTCGAGCCGGGCCGACTCCGGTACTCACCCGGATGATTTATCTGATAGTTCGTCGTCAATCGGAGCTCCTGATGATAGTGATGAAGATGAAGAAGAAGATGAAGAAGACGGTGTTGTTTCGTCGAATAACGCTTTGGGTTCCTTGAATTCTATGGAAGATGCTCTTCCCATTAAGTAATTAATAACTCTTCGTTTTTATGTATTTTCTAGCAAACTTGATTTATTTATAACTTTTAATTACTATTTTTTTGTTGATTTTTCTCTCTCCCTAATATGGGATTATTTCTTTGTTTTGTTTGTGTTTAGGAGGGGATTATCAAATCATTTTACTGGCAAATCAAAGTCATTTACAAATTTAGCAGAAGTGAATACAGTAAATACAGTGAAGGAATTGGAGAAGCCAGAGAATCCATTTAACAAGAGGAGGAGGATTTTAATGGCAAATAAATGGTCAAGGAGATCTTTTTACAGTTGGTCAAATCCAAAATCCATGCCACTCCTCACTATGCATGAAGAAGAAGATGATGATGAAGATCATAACAAGGGATTCGGAGGAGCACAGGATGAAGATAGCGAAGAAAACCCATCATTGACGCAAGGCATCATAGCAAGAAAATTGCAAGAGAAGAGGCTTACTAAGTTTGGTTTGAAGTCTCAAAGTTGCTTCGCTCTTTCAGATCTACAAGAAGAAGAAGAAGATAATGATGATGAAAATGATCAATAATATCATTACTTTTTTACCTTAAATTTAGTTTTAGGGTTTCATTTTGTTTTTGTTCTCCACTTTATCAAAGTTTTTAAATAAAAAAAAAACTTTTATCTTTAATGCAATTCTTCTTATTATTGTCACCATTATTATTATATTTTTATATTTTTTGAAAGAGGAGATAATGCAAGAAGATGGATGTGTTTGCCATGGACACCATGGATTTTCCTTCGAAGAAAAGTAGGGACTTCCAAATTTTAAAGACGAATCTAACCTTGTTCTGATTTGTCCTGGAGTTATTTAGTTAAGGATAACAGTGACTTTTTAGTCATTGCACGAGCTGGACCTAGAAGCTAATCTATCTTTATCTTTATCCATCATCTAGCTTTAACTCTCTTCTTTCTTTATTCAAAGCTCTTTCAAGGTATGGTGGGGCGATGGGACATGGAAGGGGAGGAGGGCGCTAATCGCTATACCAAATTGTTTTTTTTTTTTATATATAATTATTAAACGGGATTTCAATGTTTTTATTTGTTGAATGAAAAACTAGATGCTAATTTCTTTGAATATAAGATATCATCGTTGATATGTCTTTGTCCTAACCAAAAATTGGAACCTTCTTGTAATAAAAGAAACGTGAATAAATAAGGTTTTTGACAGGTTCCATGAATTATCATGGGCTAGAGATTTTGGCAAAGCCAATTTGGAATAGTCGTTCTTGATTGATGTCCTAGATTTGTTGAAACTTTCTAGTGGGAAAGCATCATGGAAATGTCTTTGCCAGATCATTGAAATGTGCTTACCATTGAAATTAAAAAACTGTTTGGAAACGCGGTGCAAACCGTATTTTTAAAAAATTTAAATTTTTTTTATTAAAATTTAATATATTTTGTATGTTTTAGATCGTTTTGATGTGCTGATGTTAAAATTTTTTTATAAAAACAAAAAAAATATCATTAGCATGCATTTCGGCACGAAATGTTATTTGAAAAGCAACCGCAACCACTCTATCAAATACATTCTAAGTGTTGGAGCAAGAAAAATTGTCCTTGCATAATGAGATGCTAGAGGGATTTCATGATTCAAAATGAGGAGGGTTTTGCTAAAGAAAAATAAAAAAAATAGTGTCCACAAATGGAGGTCATGGGTTAAAATCTTTATCATTTTTTCTTGATTTACCTTCAAAATTGTAATTTAAGTGTTGTTAGTAGTAAAAATTATCATTACTATTCTATAGTTTAATCATTTTTATACTCATAGTATTATTGGTAAGTGTGAAATGGACTAAACTATAATAATATAAACTTTTACGCGTTATTTTTGTAAAATATGAAGGATTAATGTAAAAATAATTAAACTGTAATTTTTATACTCATCCTATAATTAACTAATTTGTCAATTTAAAATGAATTTTTTATGAGCGATTTTAAAATACATTTTGGTATACTTAAAGAATAAATTTTTATAATCAGGGTTGATAATTTGAACTTAAAAAAAAAAGGATTTATCTTATACACTTGAATATTTATTATTTATAAATAAAAATCAACCGAAATTCTTGTTGTGACAAAATTTACATATTTTTGTCTAATCATTTGGGAAGAATCGTTGAGAATTTTATGTTTTTGGCAAATGCAAAGTTTGGAAATAAATAATATATTTAAAACATGCAGGACAGCTACAAAATTCCAAAATAACAAAGCTTCTGATCTCAACTATTACAAGCTTGCAAGTACTGGAAATATATATTATGATTGAGCATCAGAGGCAGACAAATTGTTCTAATATTCTGTTCCTTGTTATCTCTCTCCTTTTAGAACACACAGCACAGCACTTTTACAGAATCAAAGCTCTTATCCTGTCTGGGAAGAAGAAGAAGAAGAAGAAGAAAGAAAAAAAGAGAGGATGGGTTTTGAAAAAGAAAACTCTGTTCTTATCAAGGTGTGGTGGGTCTAAACTGGAATCGCATGATGGTCAAGATAAAAATTCAGGTTGGTGTCGCTGTGTTTATCATTCAACATGCCCAAGTCTTATCCCCAATCGTACTCCATATATTCTTTTCTGGTCCAAAAATAGACGTTTCACCTAAGATAAGCAAGACCCATTAGCCCATAATCATAGATGTTTAATCCAGTTTAGGGTTTGATAAAAACAGAAAAAGAAAAAGCAAGGGTTATTTATTGTCATCATGGAGTCAACTTGAATCAATTATTTCCATTAAAATGTCACCAATCCCATATCTCTTAAAAGATGAAGATCTTAATTGCTTATAAAAATAAAAAAAAATCTTTTATAAAAACAAAACCTACTATATAGTTTAAGTGAAATAATACCTTTTAAAATCCTACCATATATGGATATAAACATATATTATCATTGACGTTGATTATGAGAACGTCATTCATAGACGGCTATCCAAGCTCCATCATGGATGTAGACATATATCATCATTGACGCTAATTATAAGAATGTCATCCATAGACGACTATCCAAGCTCTATGATGATGGCACCAATTTTATATTGATTAGGAAATGAGAGCGTGATTATAAGTTTATTGTCATTACAGAGTCAACTTGAATCAATTATTTCTATTAAAATGTCACCAATCCCACATCTCTTAAGAGAGATGAAGATCTTAATTGCTCATAAGTATAAAAAAATCTTTTTTTAAAAATAAAACCTACTATGTGGCTTAAGTGAGGGTATTTTAAAAGCCTATAATACATGGGCATGAACACTTATCATCATTGATGTTGATTATCATAATCAACATATACAACTATAAAAGCCCCTCTCTTGAAGAGCTATGATGATGACACTAATTTTATATTGACAAGGAAATGAGAGTGTGGTTATAAGTTTAAAATACATCTCTTTTCTTAAAAGATGTTTTTTAAAAGGATAAAATTTACCATGTGATTCTGGTGGGATAATATCTTTTAGATAGTCCATTATATGCGGATGTGAGCACATATCATTAAAAAAATATTATTTTATTTTATTTTTTTAATTTCTTGATATTGATGTGGTTAGATTTGAATTGAGTTTTGGTGGGTCAACTATATAATTACAAATCTAACCACAACAATTAAATTTCACGGAGTTAAATTTTTTTAAATTTCACTTAAAACCTGTCTTGAATTAGTTTTGAATTATAAGTTTATCATATCAATCATATGACAGATTTAAGGACCGTGCCTTCAATCATGTAGTGTTTTATGCCAACAACATTGCATCTAAGATTGCATGTCCCTCAATCTTAAATGGTGTAGCTCAACTTGTTAGACTCTGGGTTTGCTCCCTAGAGGTCACTAGTTCGAGTCTCACAAACCTCAGAGCCACTGGAGGCGTACATGATCGTTAACTTCAGGGCCCGTGGAATTAATCGAGGTACGTGCAAACTGGCTCGAATATCCATATTAATAATAATAATAATAATAAAAAAAAGACTACATGTCCCTCTCTGGACTGCAACTTCAAAGCTTAACTTGCAGGTTTTTTCTACCTGATTCTTTCTTTTTTAAGACCTCGTGGAATCTGTCAATGGATCACGTGTTGTGTGGATAATGCTTCTCATGTTTTCTTCTAGCTTCTAACAAAACATTTTCTCTCTGAAAACTCAGATTAAGGATAATAATGTTAAAGAAGAGGAGTCGTGCCCATTAAGCATTTGTTTAATTAGTGCATTAATTGTGCTTTAAAAACAATAATATTTGGATTAGTTATAAGAAATAATTAGCTGTGTTCTTAAAATGCATTAAAAAAAAATACCACTCCTCGTTTACTTCTGTTTTCGATTTTATGACTAATGATATTTTTAATTAAGTTCTTAAATACTAAGACTAAGTATATCTTAATTTATTGTCTTAAAAAATAGGTTATCGGACACTTATTGCTCAACCTTCTTATGTTCACAGTTTTTTGTTGGTGGTTTGACTCCTAACCATAGTTTTGAAACCCGACTCGACCCGGGACTGGAACCGGGCCGGATTGAAAAAAAATAAGGGAAGAAAAAACCCGGCGTGACCCGGTTAAAAACCTGGTTGCGACCTGTTGACTTTTGTTTTTTATTTTTACTAAAACGACGTCGTTTTAATTTTAAAAAAAATTAACCCAGATAACCCGGTCAAAACTCGAAATCCGAGCCTTAAACTAGACCGAGTCTGAAAACTATTCTCCTAACCTTACAAGTGCAATTAACAAAAACCTAAAAAGGATTAATGTTTCACTTAAGCCTATGAGGAAAAATATTTTTTTATTCAAACCGTATTTCTCTTTCTTGTTTTTTTTTTGTCCCCAAAATTCTTACGTTTTGGTCCCTCAATTTCTTTTTTTTTCTTATTTGGTTCTTTATCATTGATTTGATTTGCGATTGGTCTTAGTGATTTGTTTTTCACGCTTGCGCATGAAAATATTCCGAGGCATCGAGAAAATGGTTAATGCTAACAGATTGATTTGCTACATTTGTTCTCTAAACCGTACCTGTCGTTGTTTTCTTTATCTTCATGCCAATTTCATTGAATCTTTAAATTCCTAGTTTCACTGGAATCGGAATTGTTAGCACTGTGATCAACATTTAAGCTTTGGCAGAATAAAATCTCAACTAGTTCTGTGAGTATTCTGATCCATCAGCTGTGATATATCAACTTCTTGTGTTGCAAAAGCAATGTAATATTCTGCTTTACTTGTACTGTTTTCCATATTGTCAGGCTGTGGAAATTAATATCCAAAACTATTTTCATTTAGTTAGTGTCCCGTAAATTATTATGGGGTTTTTTTTAAGAATGAATTTGTCTTTTCAAAAAAGAAAAGACAGGGGACATGTTCTTTCTATGTTCATTATCTTCGTCTTTTTTATCTCGGGACAACAACCAAATGCCACCACTTGATACCAGAACCCTTTGGATAAAATGGAATTCGGTAGATACTACTGTATAGATTGGTGCGCATAAGATTAGATAAGAACATCATGTCCCTGTGCGTTTTTGAATCAGAATATGTTATTTGGTTTACTTTGTTAGTTATAGTAATCAAGCTTTCTTATGTATTCAATTCTTACAGTTTAGATCTTAGCTCTCAAAAAGCAGAATAAAGTGCTTTCCCTTTAATCAATTTGCATGATTTTGTTTAGCATGAATGAAACGAGTTCTTGATTTGGCTTCACGCTATCGGCTAAGCAGAGAATCAGGCAAGAAAACAACAGCAATTGCAAGGCTAAAAGAAGATGGCAAGCCCAATAATGTTTCCAAGCCTGCAGCTCCCCTAGAGACAGTGTCCGAGTCTCAAGATATTGTTATTTTTGAAAGCACTAGAGTGGCTATAATGGCACTCATAAAATTGAGAGAAGGGATAAAGAAGAGAAGCTCTTTGATGCTGTTGTGATGGCTATAGTGTCACAGACTGTTAAAGAGGAAAACATTCAGCAGCAGATAGCAGACATGCTGGGCTTGAAACTTGATTAGAAAAGTGAACGAGGAAGAGCAAGACGGTTTCATACTAGACTGAAGAATGTGGAATATGAGATCCTTTTCATCTTGGATGAAATTTGGGACCATAGGCATTCCATTTGGGGATGATGATGGTCAAAACGATCATAAAATAAAAAATACTTTATATTAAATAATAATGAAAAATTAAATAAGTATACAATTATCTAAGTTTGTAGTCCACAGAGATTTTGGACTGCTAATTAGATGGTGCAGATATAAAATCTTGAGCATTTAATAGCATAATATAACTATCAGTTTGCCGCTTCTGACCTCATAGCATATAATAAACGAACTACATCCTCACAAAATACTAAAGAACTAGCTGGCTGATACCAAACGGATAAGCATCAGAAGGGTCAGCAGCGTGGAACGCCCTTGCTGCTGTAAGTTTATTCATAGCCTCTGTAGGATGGAAACCATCCCAGAATATGAACTCGTTTCTATTAGGACATGCAGTTGAGCTTGGATTACAGAGACCAGCATTGTTAACTTGACAGCAGCTAGATTTGAAGACCTTGAAACCTGCGAGTCACAGAGCTTAGGATTTGCATAGGAATCAATGGCTAACAGTAACAAAAGCAACAAGATTGGAGATTCTCGACCACGTACCAAGCTTAGTAGGATTTCTTCTTAACGTTCCAATTGAATTGATATAAATAACTTTCGAATCGGTTAATTCTTTATTGAGTTGATCAACAAGAGATTTTAGCCTGACATTAAAAAGCTGAACTGCACCAGTAATGCTCTCTGCACATGTACCATTCTTGCCAAATAAAACAATTGAATTTGGAGTGCAGCTAATTGCTCCTAAACCAAACAAGGCAATCTTTCTTGCTCCAGCATCGTGCAACGTCTAGAGAAACAGTAAAGATACGGGTGTCAAATTTGACGATGAATCAGAATGTTGTAAAAAAAAAAAAATACTGAAAACTAGGAAAGCTCACCCTGATTTGCTTAGAATATTGATCGATAAGAACACCTGCAAACTGATCAGGAGTATACTGAGTACTCGTTGCGGAGCCAGGCAGAAAGTAGTCGTTTATATAATCATTGCTGCCCATTCCAACAGTATATAGGCATTGATTAAGGTGAGCTGCAGTTGAATCTTTTAGAGTTTTAGTCAAGCTTGATATTGTAATCTGGTGGTTGTTTAATTGCTGATTGAAGCCAACATGAGTACCCTGCAAAGATAATATATCATATGTTCATCGATTAGCACATATAACCCTTCTCCAATAAGAAAAAAATGTTTATTACCAAATTACGTCCAGCCTCATCACGAATTCCTGAGGAGCCAGATGCATAATTCACACCATTGATTATTTCTGATGCTGTAGCTGTGGCAAATGGTTGAATATAATCTTTCAAACCCAAAAGCTCGGCTGAACATTATTTACAGGAGAAAAACATAGAAAAATATTAGCGCCATATACCTATAAACCATATATATATATATATATATGTGTGTGTGTGTGTGTGTGTGCAAAATGGTAACAGAAACAGGCAAAGCATACTGATTATATCTGCTACGGTTTTTCCATTAGTGAACCTTCCTGTTGGGCCAGCAGGAAAATCAATCCCGTAAGGTGGATAATTGACTTTTGCACTTGTAGACAGTCCATTATTATTGCCACTATCAACCAAGGAATCGCCAAATATGAAATAACAAGGAACTGATGCAGCTACGAGGATATAAGGTTGCATGCTTGATGCTACAGTTAGTAAAATAAAGATCAAACATGATGGTTTTAGCAAAAGAGCAGGCGCCATTGATACAGAAATGAAACAAAATCTCCAAAAAAGTTGACAGAGAAGGATGGTAATTATTTCTAGATGAGAAGAGAGGAAGGATTTACGGGTTATATAGAGAGAGCAGGAAGAATTAAATTAGGAAATAAGAAAAATCCAATAATTTAGTGTTTCTATTGTAATAGCAATGCATGTAATTCTGCGACTCTCTCTCCCTAGATTGATCAAGCTTATCTTTCGGGTTTTTCGTATTGTGTGGATGATGATGCTTCTCATGTTTTCTTCTAGCTTCTAGCAAAACATTTTCTTTCTGAAAACTCAGATTAGGATAATAATGCTAAAGAAGAGGAGTTGTGCCCATTAAGCATTTGTTTAATTAGTGCATTAACTGTGCTTGCTACCTATTAAAAAAATAATTATACTCCAACGTCCTCGGAGCCAGATTTAATCATAAGGCCATAAGCCCATAAGTCCATAAGCCCATAAGCCCATAAGCCCATAATCATACTCCAACGTCTTCGGAGCCAGATGTAATCATAAGCCCATAATCATACTCCAACGTCTTAGGAGCCAGATGTAATCATAAGCCCATAATCATACTCCAACGTCTTAGGAGCCAGATGTAATCATAAGCCCATAAGCCCATAATCATACTCCAACGTCTTCGGAGCCAGATGTAATCATAAGCCCATAGTCATACTCCAACGTCTTAGGAGCCAGATGTAATCATAAGCCCATAAGCCCATAATCATACTCCAACGTCTTCAGAGCCAGATGTAATCATCTCTCACAAAGCATCACAGCGATTTGGTACTACCTGCTGTCATAATATCACCTAATGGCCACACTTCTTTCACCACGTCGTTTCACCCCCTCCCTCCGTCACCTCACACCTTCAAGATCCAAAATTAGGGCTCGTGACCTCTCCTTCCCCTTCCGCGTCACAACTCGGTCACTAACCCAACTCGCGTCGAGCTCCATGAGTCAGTCCACCACAGATTCAGAACCCAATCCACAAAACGAAGAAAAGAAAGCAGGGAACTCAGATGAGGTGTTGGTGCAGTATGTGGTGTTAAGGAGAGACCTAATAGACACGTGGCCGATGGGGAGTGTGGTGACACAGGGATGCCATGCCTCTGTTTCGGCCATTTGGTCACACAAGGAGGATCCTCATACTCTTCAGTATTGTAGCCCTGAAAATATCGATTCTATGCATAAGGTAATTTCTTTTTTAATTTTCCTTCATGGTTTTTTTTTTCCTTTTTGATTTTTCATAAATTTCTCAACTTGGAAATGGTAGAAAAAGATGAATGCCTATTATTCAGTCTTAGTAGATAAATTGGATATTTTGGTGACAACATTATCAAATTAGAGGTCAGAGGAGATTTATGGCTTATGTAGTGGAAATATCCAGCAAGGAAGGTGGTCAAAATGTTCGGATTAAGATAATTATAAGGTATAAAAGTTATTGAATCTTACATGAGTAGACACATCAAATAAATGATTTAGAATTCCTACTCTTGCCATTGAGGCTGTTCGTGTAAAATTCTAAGTTTTATTTATGAAGCATTATTCGAAGTGTTTATGTTGATTCTTGTATTTAGCATTTGATATTGTTGTCTCATGTCCTGGTTTGCATCAACAAGGCCTATGATGTCTCACGTTGGCAGCCTCCTAATAACTTGCATTGCCTTTGAGGACGTGTTTTAGCTGGATATATGTATGCCTTGATTTGTATTGCTGGAGATTGTATGATGCCAGTTTGCCTTGTGCCTTGGATTTGTTCACATTGAGAAATGGAGATTTATGTTTAAAGGGTATCAATGAGAACTGGGGACATCAATATTTGATACATAAAACTCTCAACTTTGAAAGTTTATGAGGATTATCAGTTATGACCTAGGATCTGTCTCTCCTTTCTTATGCCAGGTTACTCTGGAGGTGAAAGGAGAACCTCAAATCTTGAACTTGTCAGAGAAGCTCAAAGCTGGAGGTATTGCTCATAAACTCTGGATTGAACAGCCAGAAAACATTCCTACTTGTCTTGCTACGAAGCCTTATCCTAAATCTGTGGTGGCATTGTTTTTTAAAAAGTTGAAACTTTGCAAGTGATGTATTTTGGATATTATGATTCATAAACAATTTTGCATTTTCTTTCCTGCTTGCTACCAATTATGAATTAGCTGCAAAAGCGTGAAGGGTCTATGATATATTATGTTTTAAGATTTGGGACGTGTTTCATGACTGGCTCGGATGAGTGATCGTTGGACTTGACAATATGGTCGATGGTGTGGATTCCCATCCGACTTCCTGAAGCAGGTGTCTAGTTGTGATCCACACCATCGGACAGCGAGTCAAGTCCAACATCCGAGACAGTCCCGAAATAGTGGGTGATATGCTATTTTGCAAGGGAATGGCTGGTGGTAGAAGTCTCTACAACATGCGGAGTTCCGGTTCAGGAGCTTCCAAAAGATCATCCACCAAAAAATCGTTACTGAAAGAAAATTTCAGTTACCCTGATTGTTATACCACTTAATAAATCCCTTCTTCAGTTGGTCCTCATGTAAAAAATGTAAGTACAGAATTTAATTTTCTAACATTTCCATTAATTGTGGAAAAAGTTATATAATTACTTGTTTACTAAGTGATGGATAGGGAACGATGTTGAAATTGTGTTTTTCAAAAATTTAATTTTTTTTTTGTTTTTAAATCGTTTTGATGTGCTAATGTTAAAAATAATTTTAATATATATTCAAGTAAAAATATTTTAAAAAATAACTATTATTGTACTTTCAAACACCCTTTCAAAATAAAATAAAAATAAAAGCAGCCCTTGTGATGAAGCTCCAATTAGAGCTCATGGTATAAAAAAGAGTGCTTTTTATGATGATATTCAAGGACAAAACCCATTTTCGATCTTGAGCTATGGACAATGAAGAATGAGAGTTGGACAAAGCTATTCATATGCAGTGGTGAATTTTTTAATTGAGAGGTAAATTACTAATAAATATTTGATATTATATATTATATAGATATATGTTATATAGAAAAATCAATTTGCAATATATGTACTAACTCATCAAATGAAAATAATTTAAGAATATTTTTAAAATAAAAAACTTACATTATAATTGTTTTCTTTGAATTTTTATATTTTGAAACCACTTTATAATGACTTCATTATTAATTTCATCAAAGATATTTTTCTCAATGTATATAACCAAATTGTCATTCATTTACTTATCTCCCATCCTATTTCGCAATCTACTCTTGTCAATATGCATGACAGAAAAAACTCTTTCCACTGTAGCAGTTGCAATTGGTAAAAGTAATGATAATTTGATAAGCATATATACCAATGTAAATAATAAATTCTTTGTTTTTATCATTTTTTCCGTAAGACTAACAATACCTTCAATATCAGAGAACTCATCATCATTGCATAGATCAACAATATACATATCAAGCTGGTCACCAAGTACCATAAGGTCCACTATAGAGAATTCATTGGGATAAAAACAGAGAGGCGAATAAGCTTTTCTTTGTTGAAAGTAGAGAAAAAGTCATTTGGGTTTAAACATGCCACACAAAGAAGTAACTTTGTACTCGTCTTAGTGAAACGACCATCCAACTCATTAAATTGCATGTCAATGATATTATTAAACAATTCATAATGGAAATGATTTAGATTTGTAATCCCTTAAGATTTTAACCTTGAACGCCCGCGAAGCTTTGATATTATAGAGGAGCTGAATCAAAGTATCAAATATAGAAAGTTTTGATGGTATAATCACAAACCATAGAAGCAACAACAAAAAGTTCTCTCTAACTCTTTGAATATTTCCAGTTTCCTTCTTTATATGCGTTGATTAGTTTTCATTTTGTTATAGAATAAAATCATTATATATCTCATTACTTCTCTATCTGTTAAAAAAAAGTAAACAACCGACTTATAATTCAAACATCAGAAGCATTTTTTGATGAATTCAAAGATAAAAGTTTTTATTTTGAGCTTTGCCAGGAAAGAATATAGACAGTCATAGCACAATTCATTAATACGTCTCTTGACTCTTTATCTTTTGTAAAATATGACTTAAGCTATTATATTAATATTTTAATGTAAAAATTATTAAAATAAAATAAAATTAAGGGGGCAGTTGCCCCCTTTTACCCCAATGTGACGCCCCTGTTTATATCCCTTCCCAAACGCAATTTTGCATGTCAAAAGCCAGTTTCCCCTTTTTTTTTTTTTTTTTTTACTTTAACAAGTATTTGTTTTGTATGAAGACTACATGCTCATAATTCTGTTATATATTTAATTAAATTGTGGTAATAATATGAAGGATATTCTGTTTTTTTTTTTTTTGTCAAATACAAACTTTATAATAGCATAATAATATTACGTTCAACCTATATCGATTTGTATCATATCGATTTGTATCATATTTTAAAATAATTTTCCTTTTTTAATTTAACACGGAGAATATTTATTTTCCTCAATTCTCAGTAAATAAAAAGAGAAAGAAAAAACCCTAAAAACAGCCTTAACACAAAATAGCAGCTGCATAGTTTCCTTCTTCAAGCGACCCTTCTCTCTCTCTCTTTAATCAGTTTTCCAAAACATAAAGAGAAATCAAGAGTTAGGCTACACCAGCAAGCATGGCTGCCGGATCCTGTCTACCTGAAGATATGATTAGAGAAACTCTGTTAAGATTGCCAGTGCAATCCTTGCTTCGATTCCAGGTTGTATGTAAACGCTGGCTGGCTCTGATTACAAGCTCCGACTTTATTCTCACACACTGCAAACATCGTCCAAAACACTCTATCATGCTTACAAACACTTGGTTCGGAGAAAATTATGGCATATCAGTGCTTGAAGCTGATGCAAAAAGTAAACCTGAGCATCGAAACCTACCATCGTCGCTGATGAATAATGTTGTCAAGTGTCGCGGCATTGGTTCTAGTAATGGTTTATTATGTGTTTATGTCAAAAACACACATAATGTTGATTATTTTTTATGGAATCTAGCAACAAGAAAACATCGGCTTCTGCTCTTTCCCCCAACACTAGGTCATTACACTCCTCGTACTTTTGGGTTTGGTTTTGTTCCTGAAACAAGTGATTACAAATTGCTTATAATTGATGATGCATCGTTCGATGGCCATCTCAATCTCAAAGCTTTGGTTTACACATTGAGCACAGATTCTTGGAAAGAAGTCGAGGGAGTTACTGCCAGCCGAAGTTATCTCAGTCCTAAGATTTCTGTGGTGGTTCAGGGAATGTGGTATGATTTGATTTTCCGAGAGGAGGAGAACATTGTTCAAGGCACATTAAGGGAACCTCGGAAGGTACCATCTATTCTCAAATTCAATATGGTTAATGATGTCTTCTCAAAGATTGAAGATGGTCTACCTTATGATAATGCTTGTGGCAGAAACTTGAACCTTATGGAGTACAAAGAATTACTTGCTATGGGCGTTTACAGGGATGAAGAAACAACTTTCGAGCTTGAGATATGGACATTGATGAAGAATGAGTACTGCTGGACAAAACTATTCGTGTGTAGACCTCTGCCCAAAATTATGACTATGATACCTCTGGGGTTTCGGAATGATAAAGAAATCATATTAAGTGATTATTCTACCGAATTATTTTATGACATTTTGCAATTGTATGATCCCTCGACCCAAGAATCAAGTGTGGTTTCCACATATGAAGATTTTATATACTTCGACGCTCATAATTACGTGGAAAGCCTAGTTTCAGTCGATGCCTGGTCATCAAGCTGTATGCAGATGTTTTCTTAACATGGAAAGGACCTAGCCATCGATCAGCAGGGGGCAAGAGAAAGCGGAAGAGAACAGGTTGGAATTGATGCCTTCAAGTAGGTTATAACTTGTAAGAGGTTTATGTGCTTTCGATTAATTAAATGGTACGGAATGATTCTCTTGTTTGAAGTTTTTTTTATTTAACAATTAGCTTATGATAACTATATCAATCCAAAATCTTAATAAAGTTTTAGATTAAAGAAAGTGTGTGTTTTTTTTTTCATTTCATTGATAATTCTGTACAGAACATACACCAATTCATACAGGCTTATTAGGACTAATTTAGGGTCTAGATCCTTAACTCTTAGCTAACAAAATATTCATACTAATTACAAAGTCAACACCAGTAATTACAGAGATTGTTTTCTATTTGTAGGATTCTGGTCAACACCGGGATTCCAAGAATCCAGGGATTATGTTTTCCAACCTTTAAACTAATAAAAAAAACTTCAAAACTTTGATTATCCTATTGTTTTGTTGTATATGGAGTTCTTAACACGAGACAGCTTCACAATAAGAATTCAAAGAGAGCACTGTGACTAAATCTCCATGTTGATTCAGAGAGAGATGACAATAAAAATTAACGTCTGATTTTATTATGAAGAGGACATACACATGGGGTGGAGATACATATTAAAAGGTTAATGAGCGGAGTCAAATGCATATATTCCTGACAGCATGATAGATCATGTTCTTCTCGATCCAGACGCATTAGGACTTTGTCAATTACTTGATTATATGTGGTCATCGATCCCACCAACCATGGCACCTATAAAAAGTTTCGCAACCTCTATGGTACCCATTTGCAGGTGTCTTCACACATGGATGTTTTGGGCCACAGAAGGGTTCGTGATCACCTTTAACGATAGCTCCATAATTAATAGATCTAGTCGCCTCTGCGTTTCCTGGAAAAAGAGTGCATGCCATCAGCATGCAAAGCCCCAAAGCCATCAACTTGTTTGAGGGAGACATTGTTAACAAGGGCAATGGTCTTGTATGCTAATGTGTTGCAGGAAGGAAGGAAGGAAGGGATGGAAGCAGAGAGCTGAGGAGGTTATTAATTTGAATGCTAGTTGAAACCCATGGAATTTATGCATGCATGGATTTGCCTATAATAAGGCATATTGGTTGGCCTTTACAACTCATCCTGTTACCTTCATCCTACGTTGTGGATGATAAAAATAATTGTGGTCTGCGTCATTCCAAACAGCTGTGTAGCTGGGCTAGTTTTCTTTTAAAAAAAACTGTGTAATTATCAGCTGGCTAAGACACCGAGAATCAAACATTTGGTAGATTGCTAAATAGCCAACCGAATGAACATCCCTGAATTGTTAAAGGATGAATGCAGATGCTATTTCTGGCAATTAAGGCCAGCTTGAGGCTCAAGGGCTAATTAACTTCTGGAAGGTGCAGAAAAGAAGGAAAGAAGTTAAGTATGAAAGAAACAAGAAGATTTGATGATGATGAGACGAGAATATAGACAACTGGCACATAATATTTGGCCAGGTATTACTTTCCAAGAGGTCCTGAGTTTTTGAAAATCTTGCTGTTGAGTTTTTTTTTTTGGGTACGCAGGAAATAAACCAAATAGACTCTGAGATCTAATAAAGAAACTTGGGCACACCAAATGCTTGACAAGAAATCATATTCAGAACTCGAGGCATCCACACCACACTATCAAGCACACCGTAGCAGCAGAATGAACAAGGCAGATAGCATTCTGCAGCGTTTCCATTTCTGGTGTCAAATTCTCATCAAGTCACCCTGATAATCTGAACTAAAATCCACAGGTCTCTTGTAGCCACTATTTCCATTTTTCTTCAACACCATCAAGAGAAATAGTTGCTGGAGACCATTTTTTGAAATTCTAGAAATGGGAATTCTGCAGACATAATTGTTCGACAAAGGAAAGGAAGGGAGAAGCTTCTTTTTATTTGGATATTTGAGTGTTATCGATTAGTAGGAAAACTGTTTAAAGATAATTGAAACGTACAAAAGACAGCTCCTGAATCTTGCTTTTCTTTGTTGCCTTGTATGCTCCTACTGCTTCAGCACAAGATGGGCAACAGTCATCAACAGATATATGTGTGTGTCTGTGTATATATATATATATATGGATGCAAGAGAATAGTAACAGAACATCCTGAGCTTTCAATTGGAAGAATTTAAGGTGTGCTAGGAGAGTCTTGTGCAAATCACTAATGGTTGACAAAATGAAGCCTGGCAAAAACCATAGGAAGAATTATGTATACCAAAAGAAATTATTAGGCCAAGAACATGAACATTGCTTGGGATTTTTAACATCGTTTCTGGTTGAAACGAAAGAATAAGATTCGAAAGATCATATAAAAATGAAATCGTCAAATGCTGCCAACAATCTAATAAGACAGTACATTCCAAAAGTTCGGATCATTGAACTTTTGACAATCTCAAGCAAATATCGAAGAGCTGCATTGTTAAGACTCAGAAATATATTCCAGCATGTCTTAAATTTTAAACTTGATTTATGCTGAAATGTCACCAGCGCAATGATATATATATTTGGCATTTTTTCATGACTTTAATCGACAGGGCTCCCATTTATCCGATGCTTGAGAGTGTTGATTTTTGGGTTTACAATCAATCTAAACTATAATTTTATTAACTAATATATATATATATATATATATTCTATTTTTTCCCATTAAATCTTTTTTCTCCTACGACAGTAGAGTTTGCCGGGTATAGAGACATTATCTATATGGGTCGGAGGTCCAGATCTCTATTTACCATAAAAGTTTGAAATATTTAATATCATAAAAAAAGGAAAATATACGACATAAAAGATATGTGGAGTTGATAAAGGACTATAATTATATGATTGACTACCAGGCTAATACAGTAACGGATGCCTTTAGCCTGAAAAGAAAAACAGTGGTTGATAATACGGGGATTAAAGAACAAGGGAGTCTAGTAGAATTGAAGAAGATGAGTCTACTGCTAAGTGTGGGCCTTGAGGAGTCACTACTAGCTCGGCTAAAAAATCAATCTGTACTTCAAGATAAAGTCCTAGAGGCTCAGCATACGGATGAGGAAATAAGGAAGATCAAGAAAAAGATGAATCAGGGCATGGAATAATGATTAATAGAGGTATATATGTTATTTGTTGATAACTTAAGACCTCCTAATATAAAAAAAGACTATGAAATTTCAGTGAATCTCGTATGAATCCAGTTTCAAAAATAAAATTACCATGTTTTGCCCATTATATGATTGATGTGTGGTCCTGAAAGTTGAGATGTTACACCATACCCTAGGTTTATCCTCAACTCTTGGCCCTTGAATCTTGTAGGCAGACACCTCTTGGGAGGCAATCAAAGCAGATTTTTCAACAGGTGCAGATTCGTCGTCCTTTTTTCCCAACATAACTAATCTTCTTCTCTCTTCCCTTCTTACTTCCGCGAAGACTTCATCCAGAGGAGGTAGTGGCTGACTACCAATAACTCGACCCTTCAACTCATCAAAATCAATATTCAAACCTGGATATACTGTTTGCAGGAATGGATCAGGCTTGCTCTATGATTCTGAAAGCTCCCTAGCTAGATCTATTTGGCAAGATTGGAAAAATAAGGCCATGCATTTTTTTTAGAGTGGAGGATGTTAATGGAACATCGTGCTTGGGATTTCTAGGAAGTAATCAAACCTGGTGTTGTGTAGCATATCGATCTAGTGATGACCCTCTAAGAACTGTAGTTAGTAGATATGAGCAAATTCAAGGTTTATGGGCTTTGCCTCTTATTTCTCCTCATGGTGATGCTAATTTCTCTGCTGACTTGAAGAGAAAAGGTTGTTGGAGATTTAGTAAGAAAGAGATGGATTGTTTTGTTGTATATGGAGTTCTTAACACGAGACAGCTTCACAATAAGAATTCAAAGAATAAAAATCTCCATGTTGATTCAGAGAGAGATAACAATAACAATTAACGTCTGATTTTATTATGAAGAGGACATACACATGGGGTGGAGATACATATTAAAAGGTTAATGAGCGGAGTCAAATGCAGATATTCCTGACAACATGATAGATCATGTTCTTCTCGATCCAGACGCATTAGGACTTTGTCAATTACTTGGTTATATGTTGTCATTCCTCCCACCACGGCACTTATTAATTGTTTCGCAACCTCTATGGTACCCATTTGCAGGTGTCTTCACACATGGATGTGTTGGGCCACAGAAGGGTTCGTGATCACCTTTAACGATAGCTCCATAATTAATATCTCTAGTCGCCTCTGCATTTCCTGCAAAAAGAGTGCATGCCATCAGCATGCAAAGCCCCAAAGCCATCAACTTGTTTGAGGGAGACATTGTTAACAAGGGCAATGGTCTTGTATGCTAATGTGTTGCAGGAAGGAAGGAAGGAAGGGATGGAAGCAGAGAGCTGAGGAGGTTATTAATTTGAATGCTAGTTGAAACCCATGGGATTTATACATGCATGGATTTGCCTATAATAAGGCATATTAGTTGGCCTTTACTACTTATCCTGTTACCTCCATCCTACGTCGTGGATGACAAAAATACTGCTGCTCTGCGTCATTCCAAACTGCTCTGGAGCTGGGCTAGTTTTCTGTTAAAAAAACTGTGTAATTATCAGCTGGCGAAGACACCGAGAAGCAAACATTTGGTAGATTGCTAAAAAAGCCAACCGAATGAACATCCCTGAATTGTTAAAGGATGAATGCAGATGCTATTTCTGGCAATTAAGGCCAGCTTGAGGCTCAAGGGCTAATTAACTTCTAGAAGGACCAGAAAAGAAGGAAAGAAGTTAAGTATGAAAGAAACAAGAAGATTTGATGATGAGACGAGAATATATACAATTGGCACGTAATATTTGGCCAGGTATTGCTTTCCAAGAGGTCATTAGTTCATATTCAGAACTCGAAGTATCCACACCACTGTCAAAGAACCATCTCAACCTAATAGCTTAAACTATTAGGTGAGGTCCCAGGATATAATTTATATTATTCTCTAACACACCCCCTCAAGTGAAAGCCCTTTGGGCTTGAAACTTACATAGGCTCACTTTACCTTGTGCTTAATTTTTATCAAATAAATAGGGATGATGAGATTCGAACTCGTGACCGCTTGGTCATCAAGGCTCTGATACCATGTCAAAGAACCATCTCAACCCAATAACTTAAGCTATTAGATGAGGTCCCAGGATATAATTTATATTATTCTCTAACAGCCCCCCTATATTAAGCACACCGTAGCATGCAGCAGAATGAACAAGGCAGATAGCATTCTGCAGTGTTTCCATTTCTGGTGTCAAATTCTCATCATGTCACCCTTATAATCTGAACTAAAATCCACAGGTCTCTTGTAGCCACTATTTCCATCTTTCTTCAACTCCATCAAGCGAAATAGTTGCTGGAGACCATTTTTTGAAATTCTAGAATGGGAATTCTGCAGACGGAATTGCTTGACAGGTTTAGGAATAGATGTAGTAGGAAGAGAGAGATTGGTGTCAGAAGTTTTACCTGGAGGATTGTGGTGTAAGTCCGGATCAGGCCTGAGGAGTTGAGATTGGTCTGATGCGTGTTGTGAATGAACTCTACTAAGAAGAGGTTTCTTCTGTCTGTAAACCTGCAGTTCTGCGGTAGGATATTTACCCAAATTTGGGTCCTTATCTTGTAATGTTTCTCCCTCTATATCAATAGCAGGATGATGTGGTAGTAAACTAGAATTAAGTTGTTCAAAATCTAATTTTGAGACAATCTCTCGTGGTTATTTATTTCCTTATTTGACTCGAAATCAAATTCAACTCTTTGACTAATTGCTTTATTTAAGTTGGAGTCAACCCTTTAAGAATCCTTATGAGAATTAATTTCCTTAACAAAAACAGAATCTTTCCTATTCTATGTACTCAAGGATTCATTAGGAAATTAGATATTGGGTAATACCACAAAATTATACCAAAAAATCCCAACATCTTCTCTTTGAGTCTCCCCATGAAGATGTTTTTCAAGAAACAGTTTATTTTCACAAAAGACAACATTCATACTGACAAAAACCTTTCTATTACTGGGATTGAAGCATTTATATCCCTTTTGGTGAGGAGCATACCCCACAAAGACACATTTTTCAGCCCTTGCATCCAACTTTGATCGAGAAAACACAATGCAACTGAAAACCTTTAATGGCAGATTTGCACTTAATCGATTAGTAGGAAATCATTTTCGAAAGTAGTTCATGAGAGTGTCATGATTTAAGACTTGAGTTGGAACCTTATTTATCAAATAGGCAGCATTGAGGACTACCTCTCACCAGAGGTATTTTGGGACTTCTATGGATAACATGCATGAGTGCCCTAGTCTAAAATGCCACATCATAATCTGGGTTCCTACAGGGAGAGAACTAACATTACAACCTAAGACTAGAATAGAGTTGTTACTACTTAGATTGTCCTCAAAATAGTAGAGTCCATCTTGCATCCTAGCACTGCCAATCATTCTCCCCAAGCCAAGGTCCTGAAACTCACATTTATTAGGATAAAACACAACAGAACAGTTAGAATCATTGGACAGTTTACTCACAGATAGTAAGTTGCAGGAGAGGTTAGGGACATGTAGAACTGGTTTTAAAGTGACGTGGTCTGAAATTTAACAGACCATTTGCTGGCAATGGAAGATAAGCTTCCATCTACAATTTTTACCTTTTGATTACCGACACAAGGAGTATAGCTATGGAATAAAGAGGATGTGCTGGTCATGTGATCTGAAACACCGGAATCAATGATCCACTGTACAAGAGTAAAGGAACTTAAGAAACCAAAAGGAAAATTGCTTGTGTGGGAAATCAGGCTGCTAGAATTTAACATCCTCATTCTGGGGACCAACACATCAACCATAGAAAGGGGGGAAAACATGGTAAATTTTGTTTTTTGTATTTTACCGAATTCATACCAAGATCACCAAAAATTTTACTGAAGGCAGAGTTTTCCCTGTATTAAAAGGTCTCAAGTTATTAATAATAATCTGTGCACCACTAATCCTCATAATTTAATCACATCCCAACCATTCAAGATCTCCATATCATTATATTCATAAATACAACCACAATATCACAAGTAAACACATCTTAACATAGAACATTGCTTAATATTTAAATAGCAAAGACAACTTACATAAAGATCACATACATATCATACTACAATTTACGTCCAAATATTTAAATTACAAGATGTCGTTACAATTCAAGTCCTATAGTTCTTGAATACAAAATACATTTTAATTTTAAATAACACAAAATATAAAATCTAAGGCACTACTCTTGTTGTGGATGAAAGACCTGTAACAACATAATATATTTGAAAAATAATTATATCAAGGCAACAATATTGTAAAAGAAGAAAGATCAAGCGACAAATATAAATAAATATGCAAGGTTATGTACTATCATAAGTCCTTACAATTCCTGTCTAATGCTTTTAAGTTCATTGTTTTGGAAATCACCAAATAATTTCCACAATTTCCAATCAATATCCGTCTCTTTAAGGCCGAAGGAATAATTCCTTCAAGATGCCAATCCACATTTTATTAACACTTCTAATCATTCCCCATCGAGAATACCATTATAACACTTCTCACCCAAAACCTGGAAGGGAATGCCGACACTAATGAATTTAGTCGCCCATATCGGATTGACTAATCAAGTTCGTTGTGAGTGACGACATTAACGCCACCGATTGATGTCATTGACTATTTTCAACCCAGAATAGTCAATCAGATTAATCTTTCCATAATACCTTGGAATATTTTCGGAAATGCCAATGTTAAGATTCTTGACATCATTAGCTTTTATTTCAGAAATAGCTAATCAAGTTTCATGTGATTGCCGATATCGACGTCACAAGTCGATATCATTAAGTATTCTCACCCAAATAGTTAATCAAGTTTAATATCCTTCATTTTCAGGGATGATCATGCCGATGTTAGTAAACCTTACTAACATCATTAGCCTCCACATCCAGGACCGGCTAATCAAGTTCGAGAAACGATCATCAACGAAGTCCATTAATATAACTCATATTCTTAAATCAATCAAGTACTCAAATCCATTTTACTTTCTCATCTATTTCACTTTATCCTTTCTCTTTTCAGTTTCGCCCATGGATATAAAGACCAAGAATTAAACAAGTTGGCAAAATCAACGTTACGTAAAAAGTGTAGGTATAGAACACCCACCTGCTGCAAAAGTTTGGTCCGCGCTCCCTTATTGTTGTTGTTGTGCCCCTCCTGCGGTCTCTCCTGAATCCACAGGTATACTGTGATGTTTTGTATTAAAAAGAGTTAGGAAAATACAACAAAGCCCTTGGTGGCTTAAAGAGAGAGTATAATTAAATGAGGGGTATTGTAGTAATTGTATAAAGAGATGATATATATAAATAGAAAGTAAAAAAAAAAAAAAGGAAAGAGGGATCTGAATTTTGAGAGAGAACCGGCAGGAGAGTGAAGTGAGAAAGAAGAAGAAGAGAAAAGAGGGGAAAATAAGGGAAAAAGGAAAGGAGTTGGAGGAAATAAGTAAAAAGGGATAAGATTATGTTTTAATGTGTATAATATGTTTTCTTTAGCTTTAATTTCGGTTTTGATAAATGTTAGGGTTATGAAATTTGTGTTTTGAGTTTAATTGATGAATTAAATTGAATGTTAGGGGTTGATTGTTGTGGTTAATTGATGATTTAGTTGATTATGGAAGATTATGATGATTTTGAGTTATAGTTTTGTTTGAATGGTGAATTTTGAGTTAAAAATCAGGGGAGAACAGTAGGTTTCTGTTAAAATTCTGGATTGGAGGTTGAAGATGACGAAAATTCAATTTGGTCCCTCAATTTTGGAAAATTACAGTTTAGTCCCCAAACTTTGGAAAATTTGCAGATTGGTCCCTGGAGCATATTCCGAGATTCTGAACAGAATAACATATGAATTATGGACAGAATTACTGTATAGATAAGAGAATTTAACACTTTCAATTTAGTCCTTCAATTTGATAAAATTACAATTTGACCCTAAAAATTTGGTAAAATTCCAGAATGGTCCTTGGAGTATAATGAGATGATCTGGACAGAAATGAGGACTAATTATGGTCAGAATTTCAGTATATTCATGGATTTATGATAAATTTCAGTTTGGTCCTCCAATTAGACAAAAGTTGCAATTTGACCCTTAAAAATAGGATAAATTACAGATTATTCCCTAGCTGTAATATTAGCTTTTGCAGATTAGTTTGATGAATAATTAAGGGTTATTTAGTGAATTATTGCCAATTTTATTAGTTGTTTTATTATGGATTAGATTTCGGGAAAACCGTTAAATTTTATGTTTTTGAGAAAATTGACTAGTTAGTTCAAAAACATATAGGGTTATGGAATACACCCTTAGATAAGTGTATTAAATAGGTTATATGTTCTTTTGAGTCATTCTTAAACATGTCTCCTTCATATTCAGATAATCCTGATATTCTACCGGCGGGACGTCAGTAGGATTTTCTTCGGTGTCTGCTTTTGGCTTCTGTTTGCTTTTGAGTCAGGTGAGTGGATAATTTTCCATATGCATGAGAAATATTATAAATATTTGATTTGTTAATATGAATTGGATCATGCTTCTTGATAATATATATGTTGATTATTATCCTTGTTTTGATAAAGCATGATCAATTGTTGAATCTGAATTCTTGATATGAACCAGTATATGTTTTGAATTGAATTCTGAATTGATAGCTCCTCATTTGATTGATGTCATGAGTTGAGCCTTGAGATATGAATATGTCTGTTTGATTATGATTATGAACCTATGGTATGCCAGTCAGAATACCCATGCTAACAGGGTAGTGTTAGTCTTTGTGCACATCGTATCTGAACCCTAGTTGGTCGGGGGAGTCACCAACCTGTGTGGACTGATCATCCCACAATACGGAGCCTCATGCTCATTGCATTTTGATTTTCTGACGAGTTTTACCATATGATCTTCTTGTTATGGCCAATTTGAGAACACTTCCATAAGAACCTAAAGCCATACTTGTATATATATTTCTCATTGTTGTATTACCTCGTGTGTGTATATTGAACGTTATCTACTCACTGAGTTGTTGAACTCACCATCTCATTATTTATTCTTTTCAGGCTTATAGCTTGATAGTAGGTCATTTTGTTGGACCTTCAGAACCTGCTTTTTGGTTGTACTTTGTACCTTTCCTTTATGTCTAGTTAGTGCTCCAAAACTCTGAACTTATATAAACTCTTGTATTAAGACAATTCAATTATATTATGAAGTTGATTTTGTTGTTAATGCTGCGTTGAACTCTGATTGAGTTAGGATAAGTTTGTGTGTAAGTTTGGGTTTGCATAGGTATGGAACCTTGGAGGGGAACCTTGCCTATGTGCCGGTCATGGATCCGGGATTCGGGTCGTGACATATACCATGTCATTTCTTACTCAAGTTACATTTCTCATAACAACAATAAAAATAATAACGACAATGTTGACTTCTCTTTAATAATTGCTTCCTTTACAATTGCGTTTTCTATTATATCCCTTAAGATCATTTTTTTATTACATTATAATTATCATCACAAATTCGGTTTCGAACACGGCTTATTTTCTTTTGAACCCTAAGACACAACACTGCATATTTTCTAAGTGGAAGAAATCTAATTCTGCCCCCAACACGCCTAAATTTCCTATTTTGCCAATTTGTCGAATATGCCGGCAGAGGTGGCAACTCGACCTCTTCTCAGATATTTATCTATATCTGGAGTTCTAGAACCCCAAATTAAGCGAGGTCAAATTCATTGGAAAGCTAACATCCCTGGCTATAACTTCTATGAAGAAACCTTCCCTGAATTTTATCATTATTAGGCCTGAATCCTCTCTATAATTGAGGTGATAAATCTATCCAGTTTTCATCGATGGTTTTTAGATAAACTTTCCATTATCCCCATTTCCCTTTTTCTTCCACGACAATTATTTCTATGTTTTTCCTAAATTTCATGATTCTTCTTAAGCCGAATTGTAAGCTATACCCGTGGTTAATAAATTTTGTTTTTCACATTACGTAACACATGTATTTGATTTTCGAAGATTCATATTATCAAGTTTTCATACTTTTCCCCATTAGTAAACTTCCTATTACACCCAATTCATTCATCTACATATGACATCCCAAAACACCTCTTCCCCATCCTCAATTTAGTCTTGGCCGAAACTTGGCCTAAGGGGACCAAGGGTTCCCTTCCTCTTTTCATGTACTTATTTAGCTCATTCAATCATTGTTCACATCATGGCAATATGTCACAAGGTTCTCATTAAGCAAAAATCAGAATATGTTTTCTTCCCCTTTAACCCACCATGGCCGGCCTCTCTTGTCCTTTTGGCCACTGGTTTTGCTTTAATATTTTTGCATGATTTCATGTTTAAAGTAACCTATACTACTAGCTCTAATTAACTTAACTTCAATCATTTTTGCATTTCCCTCAAATTTCATTTAAAAACCCTAATTTTTCAAACTTCAAATTGGTGCACAATTCTTAGCTGAATTTAAATTGGTTTTCACAATGGGTTTAGAACCTCTTACCTGAAGGAAATTTGGGTTTAAAATCTAATTTGATTAAAGATTTTTTAACTCCCTTTTTCCTTACATGCAGCTGGCTCCTCCCCTCTTTTACCTTCACAATTTCTTCAGTTTACTTCTTGTTAATTCTTTGCCCAAAGTGTTTTTTCTACCTAGTAATCTAAAACTTGTGTAGGCTTAACAATTTAGGTGTTTTTCTCTTAAGTTTGGTGAAGGAAAAATCTGAAATCTTTCCCCTTTTTCTCTCTCAATTATGTCGGGCCACATGAAGGAGAGAATGGAGTATTTATAGTCTCTTTCTCTTTTAATTATACTTTGGCCCATTCTTTCCTTTCTTTTTATAATTTGATTATACCTCTTTCCTTCTTCTTTTTTTTTTTTAAAAAAAACCTCTCCTAGCAATTTAATTTATTTGATTTTCTTCACACATTTAACCATCTCTATTTTTTTTTTGTAGAATTTTATTCTCGGGTTTTACATAGAAGTTGATGTGTTGGACCCGGATCTGGGTGGAATTAATTTCAGTAGCTGTTCAACTTGTTCCTTGTTGAGAAGGGTCTGTTCTGCGGAGTAAGCAGTGGGTACAGACTGTTATGAATTTTTTTCCTCGGGGTTTGCAATTGGCAGGCTTGCCATATAGCTTCCAACAGGTTTCCCTAGTGTGTCATGGTATGTTACAGTGATCACACCGTACCTTGGGTTTATCCTCAACTCTTGGCCCTTGAATCTTGGGAGGCAATCAAAGCAGATTTTTCAACAGGTTCAGATTCATCGTCCTTTTTTCCCAACATAACCAATCTTCTTCTTTCTTCCCTTCTTACTTCCGCGAAGACTTCATTCAGAGGAGGTTATGGCTGACTACCAATAACTCGACCCTTCAACTCATCAAAATCAATATTTAAACCAGCCAAAAACTTAAATATCCTGTTGTTTTCTGTTAGCCGTTGGAAATATGCTCCATCAGCAGGATCTTTCCACTTTTGTTCATAGAACATATCAAGATCCTGCCACAACTGTTTGAGGCTAGCGATGTACCTAGTGACAGAATCTATCCCCTATTTGGCTTCATTGATTTTCAACTGGAGCTCATAAATTTGTGACTGATTATTCAGATCTGAATACATCCGTCTAAGGCTTTCCCACATCTCCTTAGCGGTAGAATAGCCTAAATAGTTGGCAGCAATCTCTTCTTCCATGGAGTTAACTAACCAAGACATTACCATGGAGTTTTCGGCATCCCAGAATGCATACTGTGCATCTGTCTCTGCCGGTTTTATTTTTTCTCCATTCAAGTATCCTAGTTTTCCCCTGTCACGGATATTCATCTGGACAGAAAGGGACCAGCGAAGAAAATTAATACCATTCAATTTAATGTTGGTGATTTTAAGTGGATGGTGTTCTGTAGGAGGAGTTATTGGTGGTAGGTTGTGATTGCAAACGGAAGAAGAAGAGATTTCAGACATGATGTTGGGTTGAGAAAAAAAAACCAGAGAGAGCCTAGGAAGAAGTCCAAAAACTCTTGGAGATAGCCTAGGTTTCAGAGTTGGAACCTGGCTCTGATACCATAAAGATTTAGATGAAAGAACGTGTTTTTTTTTTTTTTTTTTCATTCATAATTCTGTACAGAACATACAGCAATACATGCAGGTTTATTAGGACTAATTTAGGGTCTAGATCCTTAACTTTTAGCTAACATAATATTCATACTAATTACAAAGTCAACACCAGTAATTAAAGAGATTGTTTTCTATTTGTAGAATTCTTGTCAACACCAGAAATTACAGAGATTGTTTCCTATTTGTAGGATTCTGGTCAACACCGGTATTCCAAGAATCCAGGGATTATGTTTTCCAACCTTTAAACTATTAAAAAAAACTTCAAAACTTTGATTATCCTATTCATAAACTCAAAAGCGTGAGTTTAGAAGTAATTCTAATGTCTTTGTTAATAATTCATGAAGTTGATTCAATCCAATCAAAACAAGTTCAAAACTTGAAGAGAAAAGGTTGTTCGAGATTTAGTAAGAAAGAGATGGATTGTTTTGTTGTATATGGAGTTCTTAACACGAGACAGCTTCACAATAAGAATTCAAAGAGAGCACTGTGACTAAATCTCCATGTTGATTCAGAGAGAGATAACAATAACAATTAACGTCTGATTTTATTATGAAGAGGACATACACATGGGGTGGAGATACGTACATATTAAAAGGTTAATGAGCGGAGTCAAATGCATATATTACAGACAGCATGATAGATCATGTTCTTCTCGATCCAGACGCATTAGGACTTTGTCAATTACTTGATTATATGTGGTCATCGATCCCACCAACCATGGCACCTATAAAAAGTTTCGCAACCTCTAGAGTACCTATTTGCAGGTGTCTTCACACATGGATGTTTTGGGCCACAGAAGGGTTCGTGATCACCTTTAACGATAGCTCCATAATTAATAGATCTAGTCGCCTCTGCGTTTCCTGCAAAAAGAGTGCATGCCATCAGCATGCAAAGCCCCAAAGCCATCAACTTGTTTGAGGGAGACATTGTTAACAAGGGCAATGGTCTTTTATGCTAATGTGTTGCAGGAAGGAAGGAAGGAAGGGATGGAAGCAGAGAGCTGAGGAGGTTATTAATTTGAATGCTAGTTGAAACCCATGGGATTTATACATGCATGGATTTGCCTATAATAAGGCATATCAGTTGGCCTTTACAACTCATCCTGTTACCTCCATCCTACGTTGTGGATGATAAAAATACTTCTGGTCTGCGTCATTCCAAACTGCTATGGAGCTGGCCTAGTTTTCTGTTAAAAAAAAACTGTGTAATTATCGGCTGGCTAAGACACCGAGAATCAAACATTTGGTAGATTGCTAAAATAGCCAACCGAATGAACATCCCTGAATTGTTAGAGGATGGATGCGGATGCTATTTCTGGCAATTAAGGCCAGCTTGAGGCTAAAGGGCTAATTAACTTCTGGAAGGTGCAGAAAAGAAGGAAAGAAGTTAAGTATGAAAGAAACAAGAAGATTTGATGATGAGACGAGAATATAGACAACTGGCACATAATATTTGGCCAGGTATTCCTTTCCAAGAGGTCCCGAGTTTTTAAAAATCTTCCTGTTGAGTTTTTTTTTTGGGTACGCAGGAAATAAAACAAATGGACTCTAAGATCTAACAAAGAAACTTGGACACACCAAATGCTTGACAAGAAATCATATTCAGAACTCGAAGTATCCACACCATGCACACTATCAAGCACACCGTAGCAGCAGAATGAACAAGGCAGATAGCACTCTGCAGTGTTTCCATTTCTGGTGTCAAATTCTTATCATGCCACCCTGATAATCTGAACTAAAATCCACAGGTCTCTTGTAGCCACTATTTTCATTTTCTTCAACTCCATCAAGCGAAATAGTTGCTGGAGACCATTTTTTGAAATTCTAGAAATGGGAATTCTGCAGACCGAATTGTTTGACAAAAAAAAGGAAGGGAGAAGCTTCTTTTTATTTGGATATTTGAGTGTTATCGACTAGTAGGAAAACTGTTTAAAGAAAATTGAAAACGCACGAAAGACAGCTCCTGAATCTTGCTTTGCTTTGTTGCCTTGTATGCTCCTACTGCTTCAGCACAAGATGGGCAACAGTCATCAACAGATATATGTGTGTGTCTGTATATATATATATATATATATATATATATATATATGGATGCAAGAGAATAGTAACAGAGCATCTGAGCTTTCAATTGGAAGAATTTAAGGTGTGCTAGGAGAGTCTTGGGCAGATCACTAATGGTTGACAAAATGAAGCCTGGCAAAAACCATAGGAAAAATTATGTATACCGAAAGAAATTATTGGGCCAAGAACATGAACATTGCTTGGGATTTTTAACATCGTTTCTGGTTGAAACGAAAGAAAAAACATTAGTTCACAATACCAATAGCTTGATTTCTGAGAAAAAGATTCGAAAGATCATATAACAATGAAAATCGTCAAATGCTGTCAACAATCTAATAAGACAGTACATTCCAAAAGTTCTGATCATTGAACTTTTGACAATCTCAAGCAAATATCGAAGAGCTGCATTGTTAAGACTCAGATATATATTCCAAATTTTAAACTTGATTTATGCTGAAATGTCACTGCAGCGCAATATATATATTTGGCATTTTGTCACGAGTCACGACTTTAATCGACAGGGCTCCCATTTATCCGATGCTTGAGAGTGTTGATTTTTGGGTTTACAATCAATCTAAACAATAATTTTATTAACTAAGCTATATATATTCTATTTTTTCCCATTAAATCTTTTTTCTCCTACGACAGTAGTGTTTGCCGGGTATGGAGACATTATCTATCTGGGTCGCAGGTCCAGATCTTTACTGACCATAAAAGTTTGAAATATTTATCATAAAAGGAGTTAAATATACGACATAGGAGATGTGTGGAATTGATAAAGGACAATGATTGTGTGATTAACTATCATCCTCGTAAAGCTAATGTAGAAGTGGATGCCTTGAGCCGAAAATGAAAAGCACTAGTTGGTAATACGGGGATTAAAGAACAAGGGAGTCTAGTAGAATTGAAGAAGATGGGTCTCCGGCTAAGTGTGGGCCTCGAGGGGTCACTACGAGCTCGGCTAAAAATTCAATATGTACATCAAGATAAAGTCCTAGAGGCTCAACATATGGATGAGGAAATAAGGAAGATCAACGAAAAGATGAATCAGGGCATGGAAACGCCTTTTCAAATTTTCACATCTATTGTCCAATGCAGGTATGTAACTTAAATTTCAAGGATGAAATTTCTACTAGGAGGCGAGAACATAAACCTCGAGGATAAACTTTTGAAAAAAAATAGAACTTTAAATTAACCCCACGATGAAGAAGGTGAGGTTAAAGGTATGGAAAAAACAAATAACTTTAGTTGTTAAAGAGGGGGATTTTTAAAAGATAAAAAGGAGTACAGCTCAAATTGTAAAAAGAGAGAAAGAATCGGGCAAAGTACAATTAAAAAAAATGGGACTATAAATACCTCATTCTCTCATCCATGAGGTCGACAATAAAGAAAGAAATAGGAGGGGGAGAATTTCAGATTTCTTCCACCAAAATTGTTAAGTCTATACAAACTCTAGATTGCTAGGTAGAGGAAACATCATTTGGCAAAGGAATTAACAAGAAAACAAGTGAAGAAATTGTGAGGGAAAGAGAAGGAGAGGGCTAGCTACATGCAAGGGGGAGGAGTTAAAAATCTTTAACCAATTTAGAATTGAAATCCAAATTTCCTCCAGATAAGGAGCATTAAACCTAATTGTGAAAAGCAATTTGAATTCGATTAGGAATTGTGCACCAATTTTGAAATTTGAAAATTAGAGTTCTTGAGTAAAATTGAGAGAATTGTAGAATTTGTTGAAATTGAGTTAATTAAAGTACTATAAGTTACCTTAAACATGAAATCATGTAAAAATACCAAAGAAAAATCAATGGCCAAAAGAACAAGAGTGGCCAGCCATTTGGGGGATGAATGAGAGGAATTTTTTTTTTTAATTTGCTTCACAAAGTCTTTGTGATATGTTGTTATAATGTGAAAAATGATTAAATGAGATAGATAATTGCATGAGAAAGAGAAGGAAACCCTTGGTTTCCTTAGGCCAAGTTTCGGCCAAGGCTAAATTGAGGAGGGGGAGAAGGAGTCTTGAGATTTCATATGTTAATGATAAATGAATTAGAAGTGGTAAGAAGTTTACTAAGAGGGGAAGTATGATAACTTGGTAGTAGGGAACTTTGTAAATTGAATGCATGAGTTACACGAGGTGAAAACGAGTTTAGTGGCCATATGTATAGCCTATGGCTTGTCTTAGGAGGTGTTGCGAAATGTAGAAGAAACGTGGAATTCAAAGATGTGGATGTTTCTTGAAATAGTTCTTGACCACCTTACACAAAAAGGGATAAATTAGCTTAAACGGCCCTTGGGAAGTCATATTTAGGAAGGTTATCGTGCATATAACGTAGAAATAGTTGTCTTAAGAGGAGAGGGGGAAATGGGGATAATTGAATGTTCGTCTAAACCATTGATGAAAACTGGATAGATTCATCACCCTGATTCCAGAAGGATTCGGGCCTAAAAATGATAAAATTTAGAAAAAGTAACTCATAAAAGTTATAGCCAAGGATGTTAGCTTTCCAACGAGTCTGACCTCATTTAATTTGGAGCTCTAGAATTCCGGATATAGATAAATATCTGAGGGGAGGTCGAGTTGCAACCTTTGCTGACAGTTTCAACAAATTGGCAAAATGAGAAATTTAGTCATGTTAGGGGCAGAATCAAGTTTCCTTCCCTTGAAAAATATGTAATGTCGTGTCTTGGGGTTTGAAATGAAATAATCCATATTTGAAACTAAGTTTGTGATGTTATTTATGATTTGATAATGAACCATAATCTTTAGAGATGTAATGGAAACACAATTGTAAATGAAGCAATTATAAGAAAGGAGTCAATGTTGTTGTTGTTCTTATTATTATTATGTGAAATGTAACGTGAGTAAGAAATAATGTAATATACCTATGGATTCAGGGGGGACCGTGAGAGGGGCACAATAACAGCAAGAGTGCGCGAGTCGAGCTTCTGCAACAAGTAGGTGTCCTATACCTATACCTTCATAAATATTTGTAACCTTGGAAATCTACTTAATTTTTGGATTGTATACATGTTGATGTTGCTAAAAGGAGAATCGATCAGATGGAGTAAATGAGAAATGAAAACTAGACTTGACTAATTGGTTTGGTTAGGAATAATGAATTATATTAATGGATTTCATTGATAAGCGCTTCTTGAATCTGATTAGCTGGTCCCGAGTGCGAGAGACTAATGATGTTAGTAAGGTTTACTAATGTCGGCATGATCATCTCAGAGAATGAGGGATATTGAATTTGATTAACTATTCGAGTTAAGAATAGTTAATGACATCGATGGGCGACGTCGATATCAGCCAATTCATGAAACTTGATGTGAAAGCTAATAATGTCAAGAGTTCTTGACATCGGCATTCTTAGAGATATTCCAAAGTGTTATGGAAAATTGATTAACTATTCCGGGTTAGAAATAGTTAATGATATCAATAGGCCGTATTGATGTCGATATTTACAACAAACTTGATTAATCGGTCATGGCAAGGACGGCTAATGATACTAATAAGAATCATTAGTGCCAGCATTACCATCCCAAGGTTTTGGTACAAAGTGGTTTGATTAGTAATCTCGGTAGAGATTGGTTGATGGTACAAGTAAAATAGGTATTGGTATTTTTAAAGGAATTGTTCTTCGGCATTAACATATGATATTGGTAAAAATTTGGGAGGAAACAGGGAAATCTTTAGTGATTCCCAAAGGCATAAATCTAGAAGCATTAAAACGAGATTAGATGAAGAATTGTAAAGAATTATGATAGCATGCAGCCTTGAAAATATATATATATTTGGTTTGATTGTTTTTATGTTAATATTGCTTTTATTTTAACTATTTTCAAATATTATGTTGATGTATTTTGTATATCAAAAAACTATTACAACTTGAATTGTAATAGCATCTTTTAAATTTAATGTTTGAACATAAAACTATAGTACCATGTACTTGTAATCTTCATGTATGTTTGTTTCTTTTATTTAAATATTAAATTATATCCTTCTTTAAAATATAGATATTTGAGAAATTGTGGCTATACCAATAAATATCGATTAAGATTGAAATTTAAGACGATTGGGCTGTGATTTGTGATTGAATAATGATTAATAGAAATGTACATGTTGTTTTCCGATAACTTTGGACCTCATGATATATGGAAGACTCTAAAATTTGAGTGAATCTTGTATGAATCCAGTTTCAAAAAAAAATGTGCCATGTTTTGCCCATTATATGACTAATGTGTGGTCCTGAAAGTTGGGATGTTACACCATACCTAAGGTTTATCCTCAACTCTTGGCCCTTGAATCTTGTAGGCAGACACCTCTTGGGAAGCAATCAAAGCAGATTTTTCAACAGGTGCAGATTCGTCGCCCTTTTTTCCCAACATAACTAATCTTCTTCTCTCTTCCCTTCTTACTTCCGCGAAGACTTCATTCAGAGGAGGTAGTGGCTGTCTACTAATAACTCGACCCTTCGACTCATCAAAATCAATATTTAAACCTGGCTTGCTCTATGATTCTGAAAGCTCCCTAGCTAGATCTATATGGCAATATTGGAGAAATAAGGCCATCCATTTTTTTTAGAGTGGAGGACGTTAATGGAACATCGTGGTTGCGATTTCTAGGAAGTAATCAAACCTAGTGTTGTGTAGCATATATATCGATCTAGTGATGACCCTCTAAGAACTGTAGTTAGTAGATATGAGCAAATTCAAGGTTTATGGGCTTTGCCTCTTATTTCTCCTCATGGCGATGCTAATTTCTCTGCTGACTTGAAGAGAAAAGATTGTTCGAGATTTAGTAAGAAAGAGATGGATTGTTTTGTTGTCCATGGAGTTCTTAACTCTTAACTCGAGACAGCTTCACAATAAGAATTCAAAGAATAAAAATCTCCATGTTGATTCAGAGAGAGATAACAATAACAATTAACGTCTGATTTTATTATGAAGAGGACATACACATGGGGTGGAGATACATATTAAAAGGTTAATGAGCGGAGTCAAATGCATATATTCCTGACAACATGATAGATCATGTTCTTCTCGATCCAGACGCATTAGGACTTTGTCAATTACTTGGTTATATGTTGTCATTCCTCCCACCACGGCACTTATTAATTGTTTCGCAACCTCTATGGTACCCATTTGCAGGTGTCTTCACACATGGATGTGTTGGGCCACAGAAGGGTTCGTGATCACCTTTAACGATAGCTCCATAATTAATATCTCTAGTCGCCTCTGCATTTCCTGCAAAAAGAGTGCATGCCATCAGCATGCAAAGCCCCAAAGCCATCAACTTGTTTGAGGGAGACATTGTTAACAAGGGCAATGGTCTTGTATGCTAATGTGTTGCAGGAAGGAAGGAAGGAAGGGATGGAAGCAGAGAGCTGAGGAGGTTATTAATTTGAATGCTAGTTGAAACCCATGGGATTTATACATGCATGGATTTGCCTATAATAAGGCATATTAGTTGGCCTTTACTACTTATCCTGTTACCTCCATCCTACGTCGTGGATGACAAAAATACTGCTGCTCTGCGTCATTCCAAACTGCTATGGAGCTGGGCTAGTTTTCTGTTAAAAAAACTGTGTAATTATCAGCTGGCGAAGACACCGAGAAGCAAACATTTGGTAGATTGCTAAAAAAGCCAACCGAATGAACATCCCTGAATTGTTAAAGGATGAATGCAGATGCTATTTCTGGCAATTAAGGCCAGCTTGAGGCTCAAGGGCTAATTAACTTCTGGAAGGTGCAGAAAAGAAGGAAAGAAGTTAAGTATGAAAGAAACAAGAAGATTTGATGATGAGACGAGAATATAGACAACTGGCACATAATATTTGGCCAGGTATTACTTTCCAAGAGGTCCCGAGTTTTTTAAGATCTTCCTGTTGAGTTTTTTTTTTGGGTACGCAGGAAATAAAACAAAACTCTAAGATCTAACAAAGAAACTTGGACACACCAAATGCTTGACAAGAAATCATATTCAGAACTCGAAGCATCCACACCATGCACACTATCAAGCACACCGTAGCAGCAGAATGAACAAGGCAGATAGCACTCTGCAGTGTTTCCATTTCTGGTGTCAAATTCTCATCATGTCACCCTGATTATCTGAACTAAAATTAATCCACAGGTCTCTTGTAGCCACTATTTTCATTTTCTTCAACTCCATCAAGCGAAATAGTTGCTGGAGACCATTTTTTGAAATTCTAGAAATGGGAATTCTGCAGACGGAATTGTTTGACAAAAAAAAGGAAGGGAGAAGCTTCTTTTTATTTGGATATTTGAGTGTTATCGATTAGTAGGAAAACTGTTTAAAGATAATTGAAAACGCACGAAAGACAGCTCCTGAATCTTGCTTTGCTTTGTTGCCTTGTATGCTCCTACTGCTTCAGCACAAGATGGGCAACAGTCATCAACAGATATATGTGTGTGTCTGTGTATATATATATATATGGATGCAAGAGAATAGTAACAGAGCATCCTGAGCTTTCAATTGGAAGAATTTAAGGTGTGCTAGGAGAGTCTTGGGCAGATCACTAATGGTTGACAAAATGAAGCCTGGCAAAAACCATAGGAAAAATTATGTATAGCAAAAGAAATTATTGGGCCAAGAACATGAACATTGCTTGGGATTTTTAACATCGTTTCTGGTTGAAACGAAAGAAAAAACATTAGTTCACAACACCAATAGCTTGATTGCCATAGAAAATGAGGAACATGTCAATAGTTATCGGGTTCATGAAGATTCTCTGAGAAAAAAGATTCGAAAGATTCGAAAGATCAACAATCTAATAAGACAGTACATTCCAAAATTGAACTTTTGACGATCTCAAGCAAGTATCGAAGAGCTGCATTGTTAAGACTCGGATATATATTCCAGCATGTCTTAAATTTTAAACTTGATTTATGCTGCTATGTCACTGCAGCAAAGATATATATATATATATATATTTGGCCTTTTGTCATGACTTTAATCGACAGGGCTCCCATTTATCCGATGCTTGAGAGTGTTGATTTTTGGGTTGACAATCAATCTAAACTATAATTTTATTAACTAAGCTATAATTCTTTTAAAACCATTGCAATGATGTTTCAGGTTTTTTTAAAAAAGAAAAAAAATGAAAATAATGTTGTTTTGGTAAGAAAAGAAAAGAAGAGAAGGGGGCATTATTTCTTGAAATATAATTTGCTTGCACACATTCAAAAGACGAATAACAACTCCTGCTATCAGGGCGGCCATGGGGATAAGGTGATGGACATGATAAATCTCTTTAGATTTCTCAAATAATAATAGCAAAAAGAATAATCTCCCCAGAATGGGCATTATGTACCCTCTCATCACATAGTTCCCACCAAATCCATGATTACATTACCAATTTCTTGAAGGAAAAAAAAAATACATAACCAAAACAAAAAAGTTGACCAGTATTTGAGTGTTGCTGCTCCTCTACAACTCAAATATAAAAGGCGCCGAGTGAAATATGGCTTTTAAAAAAAATGGCTACAGGTCTGACCAGAAACAGAGCACCCGTGCTCTTCATCAACTGCCTCCCTTCTGCTTGAGAGTGATCTTATCCCCTAAGCTGAGGGCTATTCCCTGGGTCTTGCTCCTTATACGGATGTACCCACTAAGCTTCCCATCCAATTGCTTCTCGATGCTCACGTTAACAAGTGCGTCCTCACCGAAAACACTCTTGGCGTACAAATTTGCAGCCAGGAAACCGCAGTCACCATCCAGTGCGGACCTGAAATTCAACCACCCAAGAGAGCGCTTCGTCAAATACCAACGGAAGGACATCAGATCGGTCAAAGAGTCTGTTATCTATGTGTGTGTGTGTGTATATATATGTGGAGCACATAGACCAAAATAACTTACGGTGCGGTGAGACACTTCATATTGGTAGACTTGATGATGTGGTCCAGAAAATCCTTCTCGCTTTGGATTATTGTGTTCACAGCGACCTGGAACAAGTTATAAGCAAAAACATGATTAGAAATTATTATATATCAATAGCAGGACAAGAAGACAATTTAACAGCGGAGTGCAAGGAAGAAATGGAGATCAAATCAAGAAACATCCAATATAAAGACAAGCACATAACCAGAATTCAGGCAAATTACAATATCAAAGACAACATCGAATAAAAGGATACTTCCACCAACAGAAATTGCAAAAGAGGATAGTTTAGATTGAAGCCAGCCAAGAAACAATTTTCTCAACTGAAAAACAGAGGAAAATTATACACCAAAATAGCTAAGCATTGCTGCAAATAACAATGACGGCTTCACATCAAGCCACAGTTCAAGTGGCATTCACTTTATATAAACTGAATGATACAGTTCAGAAATTGAAATTGTCACTCCAGTCGTGTCCCAGTAACTAAAACAAGTTAGGCTTATATCCTTGCACAATGATGCCAGTGAAATTTGAAAAGTTTTGTATCATTGCAGGTGGCATGTAACACAAATCAGAGTAATAAATAAGTCAAAGAGAATGCCAGGGGTACCTTGTTTTCCCATTCAAACTCCGCCCACATTGACCTGAAAGCTGTATCTGTGCAAACCGCAGGAGAGATGTAATCCATGATATCAATATGGATGTCATTAAGGACAACAACTGTCCGCTCAAGTACATTGGATGCCTCATACACAATATTGCCAAAAATCACTCCTGTCTCTGTTGAGGACACCTTGATGTTGGCCTTTATCTGCCTACTAGACTCGGGAGCTAGGGTGTAGTTCTGGGGCCGCTCCACCAGTTTCAGATCACCCATTGTGGCAAGTTCCAAGCACAAATTCTGGAGAGTTTCTGTTGTCCTGTTGATCACTGTGACATCAAGCACAATGTCATAGTGATGAACTGTCACATAAGCTTCAGCATAAACAGGGTCACTAAATCCTGTGAGCTGAAGGATGCGATTAAGCTTATTCGCATCATCCCTGTCCTTGATGAACTCCCCAGTTGCTCGCTTCAAATCATCTTGAACTTCATCTTCCAACTCCAGCTGACTCATACCCTGAAATTTGATGATATCACGAACACTTAATGTGAATATTTTACTACAAAACTGAAACTTACTGTGATATCAATTAACAGCATCTGATATCAAGCAATGTTTAGACAATCAACTAATGAACTTAAGAGACCTGACCACTGAAACATGAGGAAAATATCAACTTGACATAGAAAACATCATAGCAGGAAATATTCACCAGCATCGAATCTTTACTAGAAAAAATAATTGTAAAGCCTAAAACTGAATCAATCTAAAACCAAATGACCCTTTCGGATTATATCAAACAGATCCAACTCTCAAGGAATGAATCGAGTAAACAAGTAACTTTTAAAACGACAGTTCACAAAATCAGAAAAGTTGTGTCAGATATGCAGATGCTGAGTTACAAGGGGGGAAATGCAGCTTAGCTCAAAAACAAATATTAAAGTCATCTTTTCATAAGTAACTATCAGTGAATGTATCAATGATAGTGACAAATACTAATAACCAAAATTAGCAGTGGGTCCTAGCAAACTCCTAGTCAAAAACTAAAAATTTCAAATCTTTCTTACCTTTCTGCTCTTCAAATGGTAGAAATCAATGAGGTCATCTGGCTGTGCATAAGAAACCTGAGCCTTTGCCTTTAGTTCCTCAGTTTCCCTCAACTGTTTCTCTGAAAGCATTTTGACAAAACTCTGACGGCAAGACTGCAGCCATATCTTCCTGACCTCGTCACCTGTACTGCATAGTAATCTTATGCAAAGGACAATCCTATCATAAGAGTCACAGTCAATTGGGTGTGACAGGACTGGTGATTGCCCAAGTTGTATCATAGAGACCATGATCAACAATGCCTGTGTGGATACTTTGTTTACTTCACCCCTAGAAGGCTGCACCTCTTCCAATCTCAGAACAAGCTTTGTCAAAGTGCACGCCACAACTGCTCCGAGGAAAAAATCACCAGTCAGAAGAAGGGATCTCAAGTTCCCAGCAGCTAATGAACCCTGAACAATGCTTGGAGGCGAAAAGGCAGTTTCAGAAGCAGCACTCTGTGTTGCATAAGTCCCATCAGAAAGAATGGCAGGTCTTCTAGAAGAAACAGTAACAGAACTTGGTTGTTGAGAGTTCTTAGAAGCATCAGTGGGTGCTTCCCCTTCTTCTGAAACTGAATAAAATGGTAGCTCTCCCAGGCATTGCTTGATAGTTGCAATACCACTTTCAACTTCAGAGAGGGATAGGCAATACTCGCCAATAATCCAGAGAGCACAGCAGCAAACCCTTGCAGCTCGTATCTGGTAGAAAGTGTCTAACAGTCTTGTTATAATTGAAACCCTCAGTTTCGGATTTGTCTCAATTATCTCCCGTACAAATATTGCCACATCAATGGCTGAAGCAACATTACTGTCACCCAGGAAATCCATCAACAGGTGAACCACTGTACTCGCCACCTCTGGGAACTTGATGGCACAAGAATGGATGGCTTGGATGAGCATCTGCCTGTACTCGCCATTCTTCTCAAGCTCTCCATTTTGAGTCTTCATAACTTCCTTCTTCAACATGAGAACAACCTCGTTGATGTTCCTCGGGGTGATCAACTCAAGGACAATATCTAGAGTCTTTCTCTGAATGTCAAGATTCGGGCTGGATAGTGCCCTAAGCACATCCATTATCCTGTCAACCATGATCTCTCTATGAGAAGACTTGAGCTCATTCAGACGATCAAGAACAATAAGCTTCACGTTGTTGTCACTCTGAGAGAGAAGAAGCTGGCAATAGGTGTTGGCAGCAGCTCTGATAGCAGTAGGTGCAGATGACAGAGAAACAAGTGTCCCAGCACACTCGTAAATAACCGCATTAGAAGGGGCATTCAGCAATGATATAATGATCTTAATGTATTTTCCCTTCTCTCCCCGATTCGTTCTGCACACCTTCCGAATCAACTCTAGGACAACCATCTGCAGCAGTTCACCCCATTCAGAGACCTTATCAACATTGGTCAAGAGGTAATTAATGGCCCGATCTTGATCACAAGTAAATAGCATGAGAAATGCATTCCTCTTTGCTGATTGATCCTGCTCTGTTGATAGAACCTTCTCAATCATTTCAGGAGCATCAACCAAAAGCTGCTCACCCTGAGGAAGCTTATAAATGGACATCACAGCTAAGATAGCATTCCTCCTAATGAACGGATGCCGGTGTTCAAGATTCTGGAGGACTGAGGGGATAAGCGGTTCAATTATTTCTGTCTCATTCAATCGACAGAGAAACCTCAGTGTCACCCCTCGAATGTATTCATTGGGGTGCTGCAGATTGTTCCTCAGGTTTTGGCAAATGAGAATCATCTCTGGTAACACCCTACCCTTCTGGTCCTTCTTGTCAATAATCTCCAGATACAAAAGCAAAAGTTTCTGGACCGTGTGGTCTTCTGATGGCAGGACATATCTGACTATGGTGATAAAAAGCTGTGGTAAGGTTTCCCCATTCAATAGAAGACTAATTGCCTTCTTCATGGCTTCAATCTTCGCCGACACATCACTGCCTTCAAGTGCTTCTTTGATCTCTGTAGCTATAGCTGGGGTTCCTTTATCAAAATGCACAAGAAGAGTGCAAGACTTCTCCATCTCTTTTTTATGTCCTGGTAATACACCAAAATCATTTTAATTGAATTCAATATAAGATGAACAGGCAAGAAAAAGAAAAGGAAAAAAAAAAGAGAGAATACCAACTGTGAAAAACAAAACGGTGCACAGACAGTGAAAAATAAAATGCAAGGAGCTTCACTGTTCCCTGAGACTGGCTTTGTCTATTTAGAAAAATGCAAAATACCATAAAAATCATGATATATGCATTTAGTTTCTCTATTTCATATTCTTAAGCCAACAGACCACCAATTCGTAACAACATCCTACCATTTCCACCTACTCTATAGATCATGACCAATACTTTCTGATAGCAATAACACACTGACCAAATTTCTCTACCTGCATCACAGATCCCACAATAATTTATAGTTTTCATTAACACAGTAATTTCAATCAGCAGGAAACCTAATTTGTAATTAGCAGGAAAATCAAATCATAACTAAGCATTAAAATTTAACAACATTCTCATTGTAACTTCTTCGAATCTCAAACACTACACGATGAGTTCACTAATTGAACAAAACAAAAGTTCTACGACAGGATTCTTAATTACTCCCTACTATTTTCACTAGTGGTGCCCAATCACCAAATTTACCTCCATTATAGATCTGGCACGATTAACACGAAATTGTAGCTAAATCTCTGATTAGCATAAAAATCATTTTGTTCAACTAACTAACTACATTACTCAAAAATCAAAATTAGATCTAATAATTAATTAAAAAAACACATTGCAGATCTGCTTAGTCTGAATTCAGATCAGAAACCTAAATGCAAAGCCATAATCAGACGATACGTCGTCGTGTTCTATTGTGAGCCAATGAATAATCTATTCAGATCAGAAACCTAAATGCAAAGTCAGAATCAGACGATACATCGTTGCATTCAATAGTCTATTCAGATCAGGAAAAAAAATAGAAACCTAAAGATGAACCAATTCGAGGAGGCATAAACGATAGTAGTAATCATTAAAAACGGCAATCTGTTTGGGCTCTGACAGATTCATTTTCTCGATAGACGATTAGAGAGTAAGAGAGAACGAACCGTGTGACGATGAGATCCAACGAAGTGAGAGATTTGCGTGAAATTGAAACAGCAAACTGAGTCGAAACTAGTTAGAAGGGGAGAGAGATTATTTGAAACTGAGTCGGATCAGATCCAGCCCATGTGTTCTTTATTCATAATAAGCCGAGGAAGGGAAGCGCAGTGTAATTTTTTAAGTTTGTTATGGTTTTCTTGGTAACTGCGTGTTTTTTTTTTCTTTTATATTATGTATATTAATTATAATTATTTGTGGAAAAAAAAATTAATCCTTAGATTTAAATTCATTTATCATTTAATCAATTTGATACTTGTTTTTGATAAATAAATGGAAGAAAAGAGAGCTTGGTAAGGTAAGAAGATCTAGTTAGCAAAGGAAGGTATTTTAAGAAAAAAATATTAAATTGAGAATAGTTGGTGTTATTTTATAAATTATCTGATTATTTTTATAATTTATTATATAGTTTTAATAAATTATAGAGACTAAGTTATAATTAATTTTATTATTTAATGATTATATATAGTAATATGTATGTGCAATTATTTTATTGGATTGGTTAGGCATAACTCGAAAAATAATAAATTTAAATGAATTATCTATTATTAAATTAAAAATTACTTGATTATTAATAAATTGCTAAATTAAATCACCAAAGTTTATAATTATTTTTTAGCATGATTTAAATTAATAGCATTAGCATGGTAATGGTTTCAAATTTATTATTTTTAACCATGAAAGAAAAATATTTTGTTGGTAAGAAGCTCATATTTAATTTTGAGCCCATTTAAGTTTTAGAAAAAATGTTCCATTTTTTAATAATTATATTAGCAAAAATAATGAAATTTGAAGTCATTACTATTTAATTAACAAAATTTTAATATTATATTAAACATTTAACTTCCTCAAAAACAGATTTTAGATGGATAAGATATGATTTCAATGATTCTGTAACATTTTTATCGATTTAATATAAAAAATTTATTTATTTTCTAGGAATTGTTTTTAAAATAAGATTAACATCAAGAAGTTTAACTAAACACTCGGATTTCGATCAGGAAGACTGACAACGGTGAGAATCCTCACACCTCAAATTAGGAAGACTTGTAACAACGGATTTCGATTTCCTTGCTCTACAAATTGATTGAATTGAATATTTTTCAAGGTCTAATTCAGTATGTTATCAAGCTCTAATACGAACCTCAAAATCATGGCTAGCTGCCAAGCTTTTAATCACACAACAAAAAATATTGAAAAAACTTGCAAGTATTATGTACAACATAATAAGAACAAAAGGTAGCTGCTACATCTGTCTATGTTTGATCAAGAAGATCATTATTTGGGTAATTACAAGCTCTTAAGGTTTACGACTGGACAGCTAATTTTCTAGCACACAGAGTGCAATAATATCTCTTCTTCGTCTTGAAATATAGAGGCAAGAAGCAAAACCTCCACTGGCTCTCTACATCCATGGCTTGAATCGCCCCTCCACAGTATGGACATGCCCCAGGTGCTGTTTGCCTTGCTACCACCTTCTCATCCTCATCACACACAAATACCAAGCACATCTTTCCCTTTCTTGATTCGAACTTCCTTCTTAATTTCCTCTTCTTGATCGATGATTCCTAGCAGACTGTGGATTTTCTTGACAGGGGTTAGGGTATTTTATAGAGACAACTTGGAGCAAGATGCTTGAGATGTCTGGAAAGATGTTGAAAGCATAGACAGGTAGCTAGGGAAGGGAAGGGGAAGGAGGAGGAGGAGGAGAGAAGTTTTGTGCTAACCGTGTGAGTCTAGACGATTCTGACCGACTTGGTTGATTTTCTGTTTATTTCTTAAGATAAGAATCTTTCTGTCATGTCGCGTAAACTCGTTCAATAATTCATTACGGCAGGAAAACGCGTTTAGCAGGATATTTTTTAAAAAATAATTCTTATTTAAAAATATTTAAAAATAATATTTTTTTTATTTTAAAAATTTTAATTTAGATATTATCACGTTAAAATTATCTAAAAATATAAAAAAATTAAAATAAAAAAAATTAATTTTTTTAAAAAATACTTGTAAATGCAATAATAGATTTGACTTGACTTGTGTCTATTTGAGTAGTGTTTGAAATTATAGTGTAAGATATTTTTTAAATGTTTTATGCTCGTAAAAATAATATTTTTTTTGTTTTTGATATGAGTATATCAAAATAATAAAAAAATACTAAAAAAAATATTAATTTAAAATTTAAAAAAAATTAAAAATTTTAAAAAATATAGTCCAAACGCACTCTCAAATGTTGATTTTAAAAAAAGTCAACAACACCCATAGTTTTCAGACCTGGCCCGGTTCAAGGCCCAGGTTCCGGGTTTTGACCGGGTCACTGGGTCGTCCAGGTTAATTCTTTTTTTTAAATCAAAACGACATCGTTTTATTAAAAAAAAACAAAAATCAATGGATTGCAACCGGGTTTTTGACCGAGTCTTGCCGAGTCAACCGGGTTTTTTCTTCCTCTATTTTTTCTTTAACTCGGTCCGGTTCCAGCCCCTGGTCGACCTGTCGGGCCGGGTTTCAAAACTATAACACACACTCTTAATGTGTTTTCAAAAGTAAATTACTTATTTTTCAAGGTGATTTTTAGAAATAATATTTTTATAATATTTATTATTATTATTTAATAATTTTAACCAGTTAATATGAAAAATAAATAAATATTTTAATTAATTTGAAGAAAATCTCAATACAATACCAAACATATTTTTAATACTCATCCACAATGAAATGCATTTTCAATGATGTTTTTAAGTGGGAAATATCTAAACAAAGCCTAAATCCAATATTTTTATCGTGGATTGAATAAGTTCAATCAGATAGATCAAAAAAAATTAATAAAAAAGTTGTTCAAAACATGTCAAGTTGGTAAAAATAAAAACGATTTTTTTATTGACTCAACTTTGACCAATACTGAGTTGACCTATTTAGACATTTCTTATAATATGTTTTTTTCCGGTAGCTTATTGAGCTGTTTTGAAGTCCAGTGATTTTCTGTGATTTTCTATCTTGTGCTAAGCCCATTTAGACTGAGATCATGAATGAATTCTTTTATTAAAATAAATATATATAAAAAGAAGGAACGTTATATTTCAACATCAGAATTAGGGACCTACCTCAAATATTTAACCTTGATCAGATATAGCCTTCCAAGAATATTATGCTTCTGCTTATAAGCTCTGGGAATTTGCATTATATTTCCTTTTGATTTTAGCGGTGTTCCTAGCTTGAAGGTTTTTCACTATATACGGTGCCAGCAGAAGACAGCTGCGCTATATTTTCACTTGCCTGGCCGAACATGTTCCCAAGCAGAAGGTTTTTTGACCGAGGTGGATAGGGTTTGTGTGTTGAAAACAGAACGTTTTCATTTCTTTCTTTGTTTTTTAAGAAAAATGAAAATAAAAGGTATTTAATTATAATACTTGGTGTTCTCGTCTGCAGGTTACACACACACCAGAAAGTATTACAATCTTCAGAAATGTTGCAAAGTTAAATTTAATTTTTCAATAAAATTCGATATAGTGAAGATGATTGCTATTCTTAAAACCTCTTCCTTTCTGCAAAAGCATACCTTAGACTTTGATGGAATGGTTCTGCTAGACGATCTGGAATATAATATTTGGTATAAAAGCCAATTCAGAATTTAGAATAACCTGTCGCAGGAATAATCTAAAGTTTATTCTAGAAATTCCAATAAAATATTGGAGTTCGAAAAAAGAAAAAAGAAAAAAAGCATATTATGATGTTCTAACTTTATCGTGATTTGAAGTGGTTACCTTCTCGAGATAAAAAAAAAGAAAAAAAAGAGAGGAAGATATTAGAGATGGAGAGGACATGTTCCCTGTCTTTTTTGTTTTAAAATGACAGAAAAATTTATTTTATTTATTTTATGTTTTTCTCTCTATTCTTTTTCAATGAAACTCGTTTATATCCTTTATGTATATGTATTTTCTGCTATGAAACACTAACCAAATGCAACATAAAATTAGTCCATGATTGGAATCGGTTCTCCTCCTCCTCCTCCTGTGCTTGTTCTTTGATACGGACAAATCCCTCTTTGAAAACTTGAAGTTCGAAGATGTTGCTGGGATATGGAGGAGGCTAGGCCTCAAAGTTCTCTAGACTGGATTCTCTTGGACTATGGTTATTTCTGTAACATGCTGCAGTTCATTTTTTGCTGGCCCTTGTGAACACCTGGGCTTTGGTTGTTTCTGTGAGTAATGAAGATGCTTTTTCAGAAATATCAAAGAATCATCTAACCTAATAGCTTAAGTTATTAGGTGAGATCCAATATATGATTTATATTATTCTCTAACACACCCCCTCAAGTGAAAGTCTTTTGGGCTTGAAACTTGCACAGATCCATATTATCTTGTGCTTAATTTTTATCAAATAAATGAGGATGACGAGATTCAAACTCGTGACCGCTTGGTTATCAAGATTCTAATACCATGTTAAAAAACTATCTCAACCCAATAGTTTAAGCTATTAGAAGAGGTTTCAATATATAATTTATATTATTCTCTAACAAGAAGTGACATACTGAAGTTCGTTTTTGAACCTCAGAGGAAACATTTTCATAGGTGAAAAAGGAAGGACAAACCTACTTAACCAAATAAGTAAAATTGACAGCAGAAACGCACTAGACAAAAGCACCTATCTACCAAGTACAAAATTGCATCTTTTACATATAATACAAATTGAATGTTCTAATTTCCACAGCCTCATTACCAAGGAGCAGCTGATGGATCCCTACAATGTTGTTCGAAATTTCAGTAGAAGCGCGGCATAACTGTATAATCTGGAACTTTAGTGTGTTTTGAGGCTAAACTACACTAGACAGGCTTCTTTCTTGTCAACAATGCAACAGCCACCTAAGTTATTAAAAGAGGGCTCAACTTCAGCAGCCAAGGTATGTCATTAAAAATCATTTCCCTTCTAGTTTCCTGTCAGAAATCTTTGATGGTCATATTTTAGTATGCAATGCAGATGTAGCAAGAACTTTCAAACTCAGTCACAAAACCGAAATCTGAACAGAAGATCTGTTCTAGACAGGGGTTAGTGAAGATGTTTAAAATTTATGTATAATTTGATGTTTAGTACCACAAGAATTGAAACTGATGAGATGTAGCCTTCCAGAGAAATTATGTTTTGGTTCACTGGCTCTCCTAAATCGTCTAATTGTTGCCTGTTGTACAGGGATAACGAAGCTTTCTAATGCAGATCTCTTGAATTTTGCTTTTGGTTGTGGTCAAGATGTTGTCTTTGATTTCAGTTCAGTTCCTAAGTTGAAGAGATTTGTCATTGGTGCAAACGAAAGACAGCTGCACTATGTTTTCACTCGGTTGTCAAAACATGTTCCCAGGATGAGGAGTTTGACTGTCAAGACCAGGTATGCAACAGCTAGTTAGTGATCGGTTACTCTCTTAAGATTGAAGAAAATGAGACAGTGAAGATAGATGGGATATTATATTTTGAAAGTACAGAAATTCACTCCAAAACTATCATAAAAACAGATTTATTTTATGTTTATGTCCCTGTTTCTCCAACCAGATATATTTTTGTTCCTTCTATCCTGGGAACCAACCAAACACAACCTAGGAACATGATGTTTTTATTTATTTTTCACTTTTTTTCTCAAGAGAATTATTAATTACTAACAACTGGTGATTTCCGTTGCAGGTTATATGCATACCAGAAAGAATCACCATCTTCAAAGATGTTGCGAAGTTAATAGCAACACAGAATTTGATATCTTGAAGATGATTGCTATTCTTAGAGCCTTTCCCTCCCTGCAAAAGCTATATTTAGAGGTGAGGGATGTGTGGTGCAATTATCCTCAAAAGGATCCCTTTCTTTGGTTTGAGTCTAATGCCGAGTTCACTTTTAGAGGCTCAGTTCAGATTAGAAATTTAAGACGAAGAGGAAGAAGAGGAAGAAGAGGAGAGGAGGGAGAAGAGCATATATTTGTGAAGGAACTTCATTAAATGTTTAGGCTGGCTAACTTCTGACTCTACTTAATGTCACTGCCTGTTCTAATTGCAGACTTGTTCTTCAGAAGACATGGGCCGAGGAAAGCTTGAGCATAGTGAACATGTCCATAAGCATCTGAAGCAAGTTGAAATTGGTGGATTTTATGACACCTCAAACCAGATTGGATTCGCCATTTACTTGTTGGAACATGCTATTTCCCTAGAGCGGATGGTCATCAATCCTGTAGGGAAATATTGTTCTGCGTTGAGGCAGTCCTGGGATGAAGGAGAACGTGAAAAGGCTTATCGAAAACTGCATGAACCTGACGATCCACTGAATGTATCTGAATCTTTATGGGATTCGGCAATCAAGTTTAAACTGTTTAATGTATTAGGATGTGCCCTTCCTTTTGCCCTTTTGTGTCTGAAGTTCTCTGTTCTTGCTTGCTTTCTAAGCCCTTGTTGAGAATCAACTCTCTTCAATGGCAGTCAAAGGTTCTTCAGAATATAGTGCATGAATCACGTAATTTGGACCCAGTCATCCATTAACCTTTACACATAACAATACTGTGTAAAAAAAGATTTCAACAACAAAAATCTTTCAGATTTTGCACGAAGTCTCCCTTTTCTAACATGCTTGTCGCGTTTATCCATGTAGTCAATCGCGCTTCAAATTACGGCAGAAAAAACGCAAAAAAAATAATGATAATGTTTTATAGCTGGGCCGTGTAGGCGAAAGGACACAATTCTCTACTATTCTTTTAGCTTTGGGACTGTAATAATAGCAATTAATTTTTAAAATATTTTTTATTTTTAAAATTTTATTTTTGATATTTTAGTATATAAGAACATAAAAACAAATTAATTTAAAGCAGATAAAAAATAATTTTTTTTTTCAAAAAGCCTCTCAAGTACATATCTTCATGCTTTTCAACGCATAGTTTTCTCTTTTCAACCATATCTGTACGCTTTTACACATCTTTATTCACAAGTTGATAAAGGGGCAAAACACACTTGCATCTGTTCTTGAGTTTCTGGCTCAGCATTCCATTCCCAGGAAAAGCATGCGAGTCTCCACTTTGAAGATAGCATCAAAGTGTGGGGCAAAGCTGCTCTGGCAGCGTCCATGAATGTCTTTTCGGAGAAGAATAGGTTCCCTCTTCATACACACACGTGTCAATCAATCCAAAGAAGCTGCTAAAAGCATAAAGACCACTTTGGTTCCTTCCACACTCTCGCAAGTCCACATCGTACGGCAATGCGAGATTATTTTAGAAATTGTATTTCTTTATTAAAATAATATTTTTAATACTAACCCATCAAAATAACTTTAAAATATAAAAATTTATAATTTTAAACTAAAAATTTTAAAAAACACTATTGAATATTTAATTTTTTTAAAAAAATAATTTATTGATTTGATTTTAAAAAATTTAGTTTAGTACAAGCTTATTTATTTTTAAAAAAATATTTGTAATAGTAAAATTAAAGTAGGATTTTGAGGATAATTTTGTATATTCTTTTACTCTTAGTAATAATTCTTTTTTATTAAGCAACTATATTTCTCATGGCTAGTTAACATCTCTATCAATAGTCAAATCAAAACAATATGGGATGGTGTTCGGCGCCGTGTGAAGGAGATTTACCTCAGCATAAGCTTCACCTAATATATAATATATGATCAAGTGTTATTATTATATTAATAATGTCCTTGTTAATTCGATGTTTTGATTGCTTTAGTTAATTATGCATGACGCAAATGCATGATTAAAGCAATGTATTTTCCTTTTCAACTATAGTTTAAGTATACACTCCTAGTCATTCTTAGTATATGTATTTAGTTTTCAAATTATGTATCCAATAATTTTTTTAATTAATTAATATTTAAATATAAAAAAAACATTTTTATAATGTGTATGTGTGTGTGTATACTTGCACTCCTATGATGGTACGATGGACACCTTAATCTTCATTTATATTTGGGAATAATTTTAAAAATTCTTGCAGAATTATCAATTATTTTAAATATATTGTTGTTTCGGACCTCTGATTCAATAATTAACAAGAAATAATTGAGTATAATGCAGGTCAAATAACTACAAGATCCTATTGTTTTGTAAGATTATTCAATAATTACAAGAAGAAATTCAGAAATTTTGTCTAGAGAAAATGACACTCTAACCTAGATCTTTCTACTATAAAAGAAAAGGAGAATTACAACTTCTACATCTCAAGTTAATCCAATAATACATTAATATTTGTAATTAATTAGCATGATCAATATGCTATAGAAAAGTGAAATTAAATTTCAACGAAGTTGTTGAACCTAACTTTAACTATAGCAATAGTTATAAAATCTAATAGGATATTATCCCGAGACAACTTTAAAGAAAATATGTTTTAAAAAAATAATAAATTAATGATTAAATTTAAATTAAGTGTGGCTAGATTCAACTTAGTTTTTTACTTGATCAGTAGAGTTTTGTTTTTTTTTTTAATCCAAATCAGTTTAGGTCCTAGATAAACTTGTCAAGTTGGTTTGAGTTTTACAATTATATTTATAGCTCGAGTTATGGATTGGACAGATTAACTAGGATCGATTAAAATAATATTATTTTAATCTTTTAAAAAAAGAATTTCAAACTAGGATTTGATTAAATTACAAGTTGATCTGCTAAGTTATTTAAGTTTAACCGAATCAACAATAATCTAATTTTTTTAAACTTAACTTGGGCTAGGTTTCGAGTTCACCGTTAATTTGGCCCGGATTTAAAGGGTGTTTATAAGTGTGGTGGCAGTTACTTTTTAAAGTGATTTTCATCTAAAAATGTATAAAAATAATATTTTTTTATTATTTAAAAATTATTTTTGATATCAGCACATCAACGATCTAAAAATATAAAATATTAAATTAAAATTAAAAAATTAAAATTTCATCACCTCATTGCCAAACAATGCTGCATTCCCAAACGGTGCTAACACTATTTGTATCATTTCTGTTTTGGAGAGATGGTTGCATCATTTTTGCTTTGGCTTGAAGAAAGAAGATGAGCTGTTGTCTACAAGTCCTACCTAACAAATCAAGCAACAATGAATGTGTGGATGGTCTACGTAGCCCGATTCACAAATCATTATCCATCCTTGATAGAGACGTACTTCAATTTTGAAGTGTTCATCACAGTTTCGACTCTGATCATATCAGCCAGAAAAATAAAATAAAATAAAATAAAAAATCACACCCAATATTGTTTCAATTATTCTAATAGAATAGAATCCAATGCCCAGCCCGTTGATTATACTTCAAACCAAATGTTGAAGGAAAAAGGAGGAAAAGGACTGGTGGGTGGCCTCTTTTATGACAAAAAAAGCAGGTACCTTGCATCATAATTGTTCGTTAAAAACTTCAAGAAAAATCTATGAAATTGCATGAAACCAAGTTCTCTTCACACTTAAAATGGGAACAAAATAACTTCATACAAGGTGGAGAGAAAAAACGTGTGCTGCCTTTGGAACAGGGCACAAGGAGAATTTTCATGCCACTTATAGTAAGATTTTTTTAGTGAAAAAAAAAAAAAACTTCAAAGGGTTGAAGGCAACATGTAGAGAATATTATTAAGAAAAAATTAATGTAATATAGAGAAAGGATGCGCTTGAGATTAGCATGTTTGAGAGTGTAGTTGTGATTGCTTTTCAAAGTGCTTTTCGTGCTGAAATGTATCAAAATGATGTTTTTTTTTTTAAAAAATTATTTTTGAGATCAGCGCATCAAAATAATCCAAAACATACTAAAAAAATTAACTTTTAACAAAAATAAATTGAATTTTGAGGGAATATGATTTGAACCGATTTCCAAACACTCTTAAGTTGGATTGATATTTAAGTTAATCTAATAATAATTCTTTATGGTTAAAAAAAATAGTTAATTTTTTCTATCAAATTTTAAATTCAAAATTGGATTAATCTCAAATAAATTTACTTGATACATCAACCAAGATTAGTTTAGTAATTACTTATTGATTACATAAATCTTTTTGGAGTAGTTTCCTTGTCACCTACTACCGATAAGCATGTCTATACATGAAAGAGAGAGGGAAAAGGTAACCTCAAATTATCACGTAACCTTTCACCCGATCCTCAATTTTGTTTCAAGACCAAAAGTTTAGTGGTTAGGTCTCTATCGTCTTAAATTGTTTTTTTTTTTTAATTGAGTCCTTCTACCATGCTTATCCATACTAATAATAGTATATTTTTTTCCCTTGTCTCCAATTTTCTTCAAGAAAAAAGTCAATTTGTTACATAAAAAAATTATAAAAAACAAGGGCTGAGAAAACTTTTTATGATATTCAAACTGTAACCGGTGCTATTTTATAAATTAATGTTTAAGGAATTAATTAATATTTGTTGACATGGACTAACAGCCGCCAGCTATAACTTGATTACCATCAAATTTATCGGAGCATGGGAATCCAGACAAGAAGTGTTTGAAACATCAGTGACCCAATTGATGAAATAACTTGTTTTGGGCTAAAACTTGAGAAATGATAATATATTAGGGACAAAATGGAGATTTTCCCAAAATAAAGATAGAGAAATCCAAGTGGGTAGTCACATATCATATCAAGCAAATAAATGAGATCTCATCCAAAACAGCGCCATGAGAGCTGGGCCACCCACACTAATTATTAAAGCTAAAAAAAACACTAACCCCACTCTCGGTGGTTGCATCTCATAGTTGGCCAGAGCAAACCAAACCATTAATCCCACAAAAATCTTCTCCTGTCCAAATTTCCCATCTCCCTAACCTCGCTAGCTAGAAAGCTATCTAGCCATGCTTAGCCACAGCAGCAAGATTATCAAAAGAATTAGACTTCCTCTCCCCTTCGTGAAGGCTTCCAATTACATCACCGCCACATGATTTCAGTGAATTCTTGGAATTTCTTCAGGTTTTATGGTCAAGTGATTTCAGGATTTGCAGGAATTATGGTACGTCACTGGATAGCTTCTGTTTTGTAAGTTACTACAAATTCCTTCCCCTTATTCCGGTTTCTAGAAAAACAAAAACACCGTCCTAAAAATAACATTAAACTACTCAAGAATTATTCACTTTTTTGACAAGCCAACTATCTTGCCCTGTAAAGTACCCATCTTACCTTGTCATCATACACATCGCCTCCCCTTTTTCCATCCCTTCTTCTTTAATCTCTCCTATGCTATAAATTTGGTGGCACCCCATTTCCTTCCGGTGCGCCAAGAAATGGCGGATTTGAGTGAAAATCAAGAAAAAACCGAAGAGAAACATGTTGAGCCTCTGATTCCAGGGTTGCCCGATGAGGTAGCAGAGTTATGTCTTCTTTACCTTCCATATCCTTACCAAGCTTTGGTACGTTCAGTCTCTTCATCATGGAACAGGGCAATAACAGACCCTGCTTTTCTTGTCTCCAAGAAAACTCTGTCCCTTGCCTTGCCGCATGTCTTCGTGCTTGCATTTCATAAATCAACGGCCAGGATCCAGTGGCAAGCTTTGGACCCTCGATCTGGCCGTTGGTTTGTCCTACCCCCCATGCCTTGCCCGAAGACTGTTTGCCCACCAGCGTTTGCATGCACCTCATTGCCACGTCAAGGGAAACTATTGGTTTTGGGTGGGATGCGGTCGGATACAGAGACTTCAATGGACAGCACCTTTATCTACCGTTCATCTACGAATCAATGGTCCATAGGGTCCCCGATGTTGACCCCGCGATCGTTCTTCGCCACCGGGAATGTTAAAGGCAAGATCATAGCCGTTGGTGGTAGTGCGTCCGGGATTAGCGACTCAATCACAGCCGTTGAGTGTTACAACTCAGAGAGTGGGAAGTGGGGCCCAGCTGCTAAAATGCGCATGGGGCTAGCTAGGTACGATTCAGCTGTGGTTGGCAACAGAATGTACGTGACGGAAGGGTGGACGTGGCCCTTCATGTTCTCACCAAGAGCAGGGATCTACGACGCCGACAAGGACACGTGGCAAGAGATGAGTAATGGGATGAGGGAAGGGTGGACGGGACTGAGCGTGGTGCTCGGTGATAGGTTGTTTGTGATATCAGAACACGGTGACTGCCCGATGAAGGTGTACGTCCCCGATCTCGACACGTGGCAGTACGTAGGCGGGGACAGGTTCCCCAGAGAGGCAATGCAGAGGCCCTTTGCCGTGAACGGAGTGGAAGGGAAAGTGTATGTGGTGTCCTGTGGGCTGAACGTGGCAGTAGGAAGTGTGTACGAGGCGGACAAAGGAGAGTTTTGTGTGAAATGGCAAGTTTTGGTCGCCCCAAGAGCTTTTCATGACTTTGCTCCTTCGAATTGTCAGGTGCTTTATGCCTAAAATCTTTGATTATTAGGATTTAATTGTTAGCTAGTGATCTATTATTGTATGGCCAAGGTGGAGATCTCTTGTTCTTGCCTTACTTCATGTGGTTAAGTTTTGTTTTGTTAGGCAATTTTATATGCCATTATACTAGTAGTTTGGTAGTGCTTTTTGGGAGTTGTTTCTTCTTGCTAATATAAAATTTAGGCATATTCCCCTGTATTTGACCTTTGATTGCAGACATTTCCGGCGGTGTTTGGAATTGATATTTTTAACATCAACGCATCGGAACAACGATATAGAAATATAAAAATATTAAATTTCTTGAAATAATATAGTAAAACAAGTAAATTAAAGAAAAAAAGGGTCAATTAAGAAAGGGTAAAAGGAACTAATAAGAGAAGGCGGCTGAGAATTCACCAGGTTTGATGGGAAAAAAGTCATAGTCATTTAACTGTTCAAGTTTCTATGATGATGTATAATACATTGCACACATAACTCAATGTTTCTCACTCATGCCGCCTTAGCACGCCTTGCAAAAGGATGAAGAGAGAAGACCAGTAAACCTGAGATTGAGAGACGCGGCTGCGGCTGCGTTCCCAAAAAATTTAAATTTTTTTTTTTTTTACTAAAATTTAATATGGTTTGTATATTTTGGATCGTTTTGATGTGCTGATATCAAAAATGATTTTTAAAAAATAAAAAAATATCATTGGCATGTATTTTGGCACGAAAAGTTATTTGAAAAGCACCCACAACCACACTACCAAATACGCTCTAAGAGAATCAGTGAGCTGAGACAGAGAGACTAAAAGAGATTAAGAGAACCAGTGAGCTTGGAAGAACAGCTTTAATTTAGAGAAGAGAGATTGAAAGATGAAGATATTGATTAGATTTAGATTTAGATTTAGAGATTGAGAATGTGACTGTGATTGTGGAGGGTGTCGTTGGTTGCTAATTAGGGTAAACAAAAAAATCGAAAAACCGAGAAAACTAGAAAAAAAATAACTGAAAAACCGAACCGTGAAAAAAAACCGATTAAAATTTTGAAAAACCCGATTGGTTTGGTTCGGTTTTGGTTTTATAAGCCTGAAACCGAAAAAACCGAACCGGACCTAAACCGAAAAAAACCTGAGGCAAACCGGTTTCGCTTCGGTTTGGTTACTTTTTTTTAGATAAAAACCGAACTGAAAATAATTACCCCTATTGCTAATTGCTAAGGTTAGAATGCAATTCTTTTTATTTTATAGTACTCTGGTTTTTTAGTAATTTTAGAATCGGTTCTGTTCTTTCCGGTTAATTCAGTTTTAGTCTTTGAAAACCAAACTAAACCAATTTTTTTTTAGATTTTCTAATTGGTTTATTTTTTTTAGTTGTTTTTTTTTATTTTCTTGATTTAATTAATTTTTTAGTTTTTTTCACACCTCTTGATTTAATTAAGAGTTTAAAATAACCTCATTAACTCATGAATGTTTATTTATTTTAAACACCATAAATATTAACATAATTTTATCTAAATAGATGGATATTTTAGATAATTATTTTACTAGGTAATATATATAATATGTATAGATATTATCAATTCATTCTAAAACTCTATCTAAACTTATCCTGTATGTTTTAATTCAATATGTATATTATTTTATATTAAATAATAAATATTACTAGAATATGGGTACAATACAAGAAATAACATAGTAAGAATATGGTCTGCCGCGAGTAATCATTACCATCCATACAGAAATATATACTCAGATATTGCTTGATGACATCTTAAACTACTCATGAAAAGCATGTGTGAATTCCACCTTCACGTCAGAAAGAAGCATAATTTCATTTATGTATTGAGTAATTGCACTGAAAATCAAATCATGATTGTGAAGTTGGATTGGACTGTTTCTTAAATAGAATTAATTCTTGACTTTAAATTTTATTAAAGTTGGATGCTCCCCGAAATTATTTTCGGTTTGATTTAGTTTTTATAAAAATAAATAATTAAATTAATTTTTTTAAAAAATAAACCGAACCAAAACCGGTTCAAACCGACCGGTTTCAGTTTGGTTCGGTTTTTTAGAATAAAAACCGGTTCAAACCAGTTTGGCTCGGTTTTTTCCGGTTTGATTTGTTTTTTCATGTTTTTTCGGTTTAGGTTCGGTTCGGTTTTTTTGATTTTAGACTTATAAAACCAAACCGGTCAGTTTTTTTAAAATTCTAATTGATTTAATCGGGTTTTTTTTACGATTCAGTTTTTTCAGTTATTTTTATGAATTAACCATGTCTCACAATGCTACTTTATTTTATGAATTATGAAAACGGGCCCTGATAAACCAATAATATTTTCCCAGTTCCTCTCTCTGCTCTGTACATCATACAAATGGTGGTGATTTTGACTTCCAACGAGCTGTATGTTGGTAATCACAAGCTTTACTCGACCTTCATGCATGGTTGTTAGACTGTTTTAATAAAAGCAAAAACTCGAATTAACCCCTAAAGTATTGCCGAATTCTTAATTTTATCACAAAGAAAGATATTCTTCTCAATTGGGTTCCTAGTTCTTCAAATGTTATTTAACTAGGTTCTTGTGTCCATGCCTGTTTGTATGTTTCATTTACATTTATTCATAATGGTATAATTTTATTTCATAAAATATGTACATTAAATGAAAAATACAATCAGACAAGGAAAATAGGACCCAAAAAACATTAGGGACCTAATTTATAAACTCCTTTTGGGACTAAATTGAGGACTGTGTTAAAGATTAGGGACAAAACTCAGGGTTCCCCTTTAATTAACTAGCTACTGAACAGAATGCTTCAGTTCTGATGAAGTGAAATGCTTGCCTTCTGACAGAGGAAATTATGTGCAAACTTATCTGATTCAGAAGGGCTTTTGGCCTATGACATTGCCATGAGGATCATAGTTACACGTGATGAATGTATCTCCACTTCTGCAAGCAACTCTTGCACAACCAACCTTCAAGCTTTGCCTCCAAACTATCTGGGTATAATGGAGGCAATCCTTGTTGTGAGCACATGTATTTGTCTTGTAGTTGTAGTCACCTTTCTCTTCAGCCCAAGCAGCAACAGCATCACCAGCTTTCCAGTCCTTGCCACTGCCCCAAAACAAATTCTCGCCGTAATCGCTATTCGAATGAATCAGTGCACAATCTTCTTGTCGCTGATGAGCCCAGGATGAAGCAAAATTTGCAAGCTTCTTGCTCCATCTAAGAGGAGGGAGTCCTAGCTTTTCTCTCTCAAGGTTGTGGGGTACTAAATATTGTTCCACTATGCTACGAGGCGTTGTAGTTAATAAACGTCTTGAAAGAAGTTTAGGGGAATTTTCATGAGCTGAGTCTGACAAAGCGAGCAAAGGGAAAGAACAGAAGAAGAGGAGGAAGGTTCCTAATGCCCCACATGAAAACAAGGTTCTAACTTCCATTTGGTAGAGTTTAGAGGTTGAGTGTGAGGAAATTCTATTGGTAATTTGTAGCTGATGTATGGCATATGTATATATATGTGTGTGTGTGTGAGAGAGAGAGTGTGATTTTGTGCACAAACAAGTTGCAATTTCCATGTTGAAAAAGAATCATTTCATGTGCACAGGCTGATTTGAAGGAGATTTGAGGTGGAAAACACGTTAGACAATGTGAAGCATATGGTCTCTACAGTTGATCTTTAACTAACAAAACTGCCTTCAATCATTGACCAACCTCAAGTGTTCTTATTTTATTTGCCATTTGCAGAATCAAGATAGACTCATGGAGAATAAACTTTAGATTGTGCCTGTGGCAGGTTAATTATACTAAATCCTGAATTGGTTTTTATTCCATAAAATTTTATGTCAGATCATCTTGCAAAACCATTCCATCATCGTCAGCTCCATCGTCAACAGGGAGAAGGATTAGCTCATTAAACATCTCGATTCGCGGTGTTGAGTCAACAACTGCATAATAAACAGGAACTTGTTTTCTGAAATTGAATGCAGTAAGAGTTAGTGCCCAAATGATTATCCATTCAACTTCTGCTCTTTGTTGGAATGACGATTTATGAATTCTATAGCCTATGACCAAACCACATGAGTCCATGTGAAATTATGAATCCCAACATGGCAATTAAGAATCCTACTTCAGACTACACGAGATCAGGCTGTACAAAGAATAGCAGCCAGGACTGAAACAAACATAGATTCCCAGCGACATGGTACAGCCTAGCCTAGTCACAGTTAACCCAGAATGGAGTCGTGGAATAGTCACAAACAGCCCTCTCAATTCAAAAAGATAAGTGATATAATTAATATTATGTACTTATATAAATTTGTTAGGAGTGGTGAGATTCGAATTCTTAATTATTTAATTATTAATACTCTTGTATTAGGTCAAATAATAATCTGAACTCTGAAATCATTCTAAAATATAATTTATATTATTTTTTAATAGTATGTAGAACCCAAAAATTGCAGCAAATGACTAGATTCTCTACAACATAACAGCAGCAGAAAATAGCAAAACAAAGGCAGAAATTTCCAGGAGTAGATTGTCTGATCTCAGGCCTTTACAAGATAGTTCCTCAGCATAAGAACATGTTATGGAGACAGTAAAAATACAGTGTAGTTGTGTTTTGCTTGCACCAAGATGTAATCTCTCCAAGTTAGGAACTTAACTTGATTTGAAAGTATCTTTCACATCTCAATTTTCTCTACCCAATACAGGAGGCAGTATACAGAGTATTTAGAAGAACAAATGAGGTTAGACTATCCTAGTAACTGATACATTATATTTTGGATAAACTTGCACTTCCATTGAATAGAGCTAGTTTTCAACAAAGCCTTGGAAAGCAAGGAAGAACAGGATTCCCTATTACACTAAGCAGTTTGAATACATCCAGTGGATAGTCAGGATTGCACCTTTGGAGAATTCATGCAGTTTTCCAAGAACTTTTTCACGTACTCCTACATCCAATGACTGCCTTGATTCAGAAAGAAATGTTCCTGATGGCCAACTGCTCTAGGGAAATAGCATATTTCAGTAAATAAATGGCAGACTCAGGTATTTCTCACAGTACAGTTCAATAGAGAGATTTCCAGCACCCATTCCAATGGCAAAACTGACTCATCGATCAATATCGACTGAGAAACCGCGACGAAGACAGAAAGAGACCTCGAATTTGTGCACTTCAGTACCTTGATAAAAAATCTAAGAACCGATTTACTGCTCCAACAAACTTGTCTATTTACTCTCCACAATGACTTTCACAAGTTTCACAAAAATCAGAATTTACAGCATCCTGAAGCATGTTGAACCAATCAAATTTGAGGGCTTTCAGGTAACAGCAGACATCCTTTTATCTGTCACAAAAATGATGATCTTCACTGTGATGCTGCAGCAGGTATATGTCAATAGTCCTTTATCCTTGTTCTTAAGATGGCAAGAACATAACTCAAACTTGAAATATGGTCTCTTGTCTGGTCACTATTGTTCTTTCTTTCTTTTGGTAAATGGCCATCCTAGTTAAGGTTCCAAACATGTTTGTGCTGGTGATATCAACATCCGGTGCAGCCTGGTAGCTTCTCATCCTTTTTGTTGAAGAGGTCTCGGATTTCTAATGACAAATTATTATTCTTTATCCCTTTTCTATCCACCATTTCCACAGTTTGAATATTATTTCACACTGCTACCACCACAGCTTCACTTTCTAAAATCAAATCATAAAATATTAATCAGGTTAATCTCGGGTAAACACTAAGAAATATCAATCAAATAATAAAAAATGTTATACAAATAACGGTTTATGACAGAAAATAAATATATAAAAAAAATTATTCCATGAATTTTTTTTTCATAATTTTTTTTCCAAATAAATCTATTTTCTTGCAAATAATTGCAGCCTTAACAGATAGTAATAAAAAATACAATAAAGGAAATAATCGTACTAATTTTACCAAAATATTTTCCCATCGGTGCAGCATGCTATTCAACTGATGAAACTCTTTAAAATTCTGACTTTGGAAAGAATTTTCATTAATATTATTTGGGAAAAAAAAAACAAATGAAACCTTAAATTAATTTTAACTAATTAAGCACAATTAACCTTCCCTAAGAAAATCACAAGCCCAGGCCCACAACCAGTCAAATGGGTAGGGTCATCTAGCGGGTCTCTAGCACACTGCAAGTCGTTTTCACTTTTCTGCCATCCATTTCTCAATCCAAAAACCCTCTGATTTTCGAAAAACCCTAAATCAAGTTTGATAATGGCTTTTAGAGGGAAGGAGATGATGAAGAAAATAATGTCTAAAATAGGAGGAGAGAAGAACTTGGCTCCTGGCGTTAAAGAAGCTCTCAAAAAAGCAATTCCTAATAGCAAAGTTGTCATGAATCGAGCCAAACGTGGCCTTTTTGCTGGCCGTCATATCCAGTTCGGTAATCAAATTAGTGAAGATGGAGGTAACAAGTAAGTTCCTCTTCGCTCTCAGTCTCTTCTAATGGCTAATGGGTTTCTGATTTCTTCTGGGTTTTGACTGATATTTGGTTCGATGCTTGTTTTTGTTGTTGATATGATGCTTTGGGCTGAGGAATGTTGTGGGGTTGTTGGTAGTGTGTTGTTCTGTGTGTAACGAGGAAAAAGGTGGGAGTTTGTTTTGGAAAATGGGCATTGATTTTAGACGAAATTTGATAGTTTTTGAACTGTGGATTTTGTTGCTGTTGTGGTAAATTTAGATTTGTAGAAATAATCTGGTTGTTGATGTGTAATTGTTGATGATGGAAGCTAAATTGCGGCATTTATGAGTCAAGAAGCTAAGATGGCGACTCAGATTTTGATTGGAAATGTTAATGTATCATTGCCAGAGAAGGGAAAGAACTTCTGTGATTGAATAGTTTTAAGTAGTTTACTTGTAGGTAAGGAGTGTTTTACCAATAAGGTGTTGATTTCGTTTATCTTGATTCGTTATTGATTTTTGAATGTGCCGACTTTGTATATTTTTTAGATTCAGTGAGGCGCTTCTGTTCCCAAAGAAGTAGTCTTTTGGGCAATTTGATACTGGTCAGAGCTTGCTCAGTTGTGAGGAATGTTTTTATGTCGTCTGATTAGTATGAATGTGTCTGATGAGGATTGTGCCTGTTTGATTGTTGTACCTTTTTATTTTTTCAGTTGCATGAAAGACTTGGAGCTTTCCTGTTTTTGGTGTAATGAACGTGTATTATGTGCTATATATTGGGAAGGAAGAGTGATTTATTTTGTTGAAGTGCTTGTGTGTTGGTGATTATAGGAGTAGGAGAAGTTGGAAGCCAAATGTTCAGGATAAGAGACTGTTTAGTTACATCCTAGACCGCCATGTTCGAGTCAAAGTCACCACTCATGCTATCCGATGCATAGACAAGGCAGGAGGGATTGATGAGTACCTGCTCAAGACTCCTTATCACAAAATGGACACAGAAATGGGCATCTTGTGGAAAGCCAAGATTGAGAAGCTATATGAAGAGCTTGGGAACATGGAGGTGGTTTTCTTTACACCTGAAGCTGAAGCCGATTTGGATCAGGACTTCAAAGATATGAGGCTAGAGCAGCGGGAGGCTCGCAAGCAATTAAGAAGGCAGATATATGGTTGGTCAGACAAACAGAAGCAGATTGAAGAACAACAGAAAGAAGATCTGGACAAACAGAAGCAGATTGAAGAACAACAGGAAGATCTGAACCCTAACAGTTGGGGAGGAAATTCACATGATATTTTCAACAATCGGGGATCTAGTTATTATTAATCTGGGTAGCTGTTCACATTTTTTGTTATCTACTTTTGTTCCTTTATTATGTTATATTGTTAGACTCAATTGGTTGCTGGCCTAAAGGCCAAAAAACTTTTGTATGCTTTAGTCTGATAACAGAAGAAATTTCTCTGCAATGTTTTTGGTTATATACACAACTTGGCCACAAATAAACATTTCATTTTTCTGTCTACAATGGCCAATGAGGTCCTGTAATCTGGTCGAGAGCTGTCATCTAGTTGAAGGTTATGAACATGATTCAGGTTTTAATAGGCAGTCAAAGCTCTAGATTGGAGGGCTTGAAGGAGGGGGACAATTTGTGTGTGAAATTGGGAAAGTCTCTGTGACCATGTCAAATTTATTTCCATTTCCTACAGCAAACAAGAGGAAGGATGTTTGCAGTCAACTACTCTATGTTATACTATCAATTCTGTTAGGTGATGATGATGATGGAAGTATAATTGAACATGCTTCTCATACTCTTGAATGTATTAGTTCTGTCTTTTCCTTCGTATTTCCTTTTAGCTTGCGACCCAAAAAGGTCAGCTTCCTCACCTTGAACAGGTCTACTATATTCTATATAGAGAAATCATTATACTAATGTACTGGTAAACCTTTCATTTTAAAGGTTTAAACTGAGCTGGATATTATAGTAAGATATCAGCATTTTGAATTATATTGTGATAATGATTATTTTTTAAAATATTTTTTATTTAAAAATATATTAAAATAATTTTTTTAAAAATAATTTTTAATATTAATATATCAAAATGATCTAAAAATACTAAAAGATTTAATTTAAAGTTAGAAGCAAAATAAAAAAATTTCAAACTTTTAAAACGTAAAAATAAAAAAGACTTCAAGTTTCCTAAAATTTAATGGTTCTTAAATTTTTTTAGAGCATGGTTGGTATTGTAATAGCAATTATTTTTCAAAGTGTTTTTTTATTTAGAATTACTTTGAAATAATGTTTTTTTTTTGTTTTTTTATATCAACACATTAAAACAATGTGAAAACATGAAAAAATTAATTTGAAATAAATAAGAAAATAAAAAAATTAATTTTTTTTAAATATTTTTAAAACACAAAAACAAATAATCTCCGCTGATTTTATTTTTTCTTTTAGTCCTTATTTATCTAAAATTCAGGTTATTCTTAAATCAAGTTACATCCTGTTATATCATAACACATCTGATATGTTACAGTGAAATGTTATCCGATATGATATGGTGAAATGCAATTTGATGCGTTAAGAATAACCCGAGCTTCTGATCGGATAAAATCTAAACAAAAAATATCTTGAAAGTAAAGGGTTGATAGCAGTACAAATAAAAATAGGTGGGATAAATTAGTATAAAATTAAAAGTAAAGGGACTAATATAAACTCTTAACACATAACTTAGTCAGCAAGAATAAGATAACAGATGCTATCAAAGAATAAAAGTAACTGACCGTTATGCACTCGATTGCAGCCCATCTTAACAGCACTGTCACGGTCCACAATGACAATCCAATGAGAAAAAGAACATGACCAGGTCAAACGGCGCAAATAGTACATCTGTGATTTATCAAAATCTAACCACCCTGTCACCCAAGTCATCATCAAGTCATGAAATTCCTCAAGTCGGCATCTGTACACCTTAAACAAAAGCCATGATAATATCCGACGTACACGCTTCCTTGTAAGAACAGAGAATCTTACTTCACAATCTTCTTCTCCCTCCTATAAATATTCCCTCACCTCGTCAACTCCCAGCAGCAAGAAAACAGAACTTAAAATGGGGAAGCAGAAGTGGTCGGTTCTAGGCCCTTTGAAGAGGACTGTCAAGAAAATAAACTTTCTACTTAACTTCAGAAAATGGAGATTGGCTTCATCAATTCTTTGGAATGCTTCTTCTTCTTCCTCCTCTGGAACTATAAGAAGGTTGAGCTTTAATGATCGAATTGGCTTACATGGGGTAATTGAAGATGTTGAATCAGATCATCAAAGCAAGCCGGTTCGAGCTCTTGAAAGGGTAAGAAGTCATGATGGGTCATCATCAGATGATGATGTTGACAAGAGGGCTGAGATTTTTATTACTAATTTTCGACGGCAGCTGTTGATGGAAAGGCAGGTTTCTTTGCAGCTGAGGTACTACAGAGGGAATAGTTTTGGAAGGGATTATTGAAGAGAATAGAATAGAATGTTATGACTGAATGTCAATAAATTAATTAAAAAAAAATTGTTGTGAGAATAAAGTTGTTTCTTGCTTCCATTTGTTGGGAAAACTTGAATTGTGATTTTTTTTCAATGATATAAAATTCAAGTGTTTTTATTGTTTGTTTGTTTTATCATTACAATTTATATTGCATGTTGAAGTAAAATATTGCAGTTTTAATCTGGGAAATATTAACCAGATTTACAGTCTATGACAAGCCTCAAATGCCGGCCCCCCAGTGCTTTCACATTGTTCCTTCTCTCCCCAAGCAGAAATGAAACATTATCTGGATTATAACTTAGACTAAGCTACGTCTAAAATTAGAGAGAAACAAATATCTGAAGAAATTTCTGGTGAGACTACAAGAAAAAGAAAATAACTGGCAACTACATTCATCATACGATGAGTCGCAGAAACTATTCTAGCCCAGTGAAATTCCCGAACACCATAGACACCATCATACAATGAGTTGCGTGAGCCATTATGGCCCAGGTGACGTTTCTGCACATCCATAGACATCAACATGCTGCATTATTCTGAGGTTCATCAATACAGAACTGTCAGTATTTGTCTTCAATTGATCCAATGGACTTCTCGGAACAGACAATGGAGTGCATAAATGAAGGAATTATGCTATCGTCTCCACGAGAAGTTTCAGCTGGGAATGTTCATCCCTTTTCCTTGTCCCCGGCAAACAAGAACCAATGGTCTCAAAAAGTTCAGTTAAGATGACACTGATTAAAGAAAAAAACAATAATAACTGTTGTGAGGAAATTATTGATTTGGAAAAAACAATAATAACATATCATTTGGAATTTTGTTAACAACACATCAACATGTCACGAGATTCTATGTATAATTTAGCAACGCACATTAAGGTTCTTGCGCTTTGATGTTGTTAAGATTCAGAGCGAAGGAACAGAAGAATCAGCAATAGCATTCATCACAAAAGGAGCTGCCAAACTAACCCGGGTAGCATTCCCAATACCATGAACTTCATCAGGTTGCTTTGTAGTGAAACTCATCTCAATTGTAGAGTATATCAGACCTTCATCTTCAAGTGATCTAATAGATTCCCTGGCGGACACAAAAAAAATGTCAAGAAAAGGAATTGCTTTACTTGATACTGTAGGGTGAGGAAGAGGAGATATAGAGAGATTACTTGATCTTCTCCATGGGAAGTTTCAGCTGTTGGCAAAGTTCAACCATCTGCATCCCTTTTTCCTGTCCACTGCGGTAAAGAACCAGTTCTCAAAATTCATAAAGATGGCACCAACAAAATGGTTAGGGATGGCTGGACAAGATGAAAAGAAAATCACAAGGCTATTAATTAAACACAAGTTCGATATAAGTAGCAGATTAAAAAGTTAAGGCAACAATAGACAACATGAAATTTCGAGGAGAAAGAAGCTGCACGGAGTAAAGATTTTAGTTGTTCAACTCACGTGCTTGAAGACTGTTGCAGACAGTCAAGGACCACTTGATCAAAATCCTTAGGCCCGTCAACATTAAATTGCTTGGACATCTGGGGAAAAGAAACTATAATGTTATGACAAACGCATATAGCAATAAGGACATTGAATAAAAATTTTACTTGAAGCAGTCCCATACCAGGTTAGACGTGGATGTCTGATATCCATTTGATCCACTCCACAGAGGAGTGTTCATTGATGATTCTACCATCTGAGGCTGAGTTGAAGTGCCACCGTGCAGCTCCAGTTGAAACAAATTCGCAGCAAACACAAAATATGCGTGCAAATCATGTCAGAAACTTCAATTATAGTGCATACTTGATCTGCTCTAAGATCAATACCTGCAATTTTAATGCATATCTGAGATAAAAAAATACTTTAAACTGCATCTCTCAACAAGTCTACTTACGTTTCACTCTAATTTATTGGCTAAAATTAGCCTCTAATATTTCATATCTCCTAATTTCATCTCAAACAAAATATTCTATGATTTTAACCCCTGATATTTCTAACACTTCTCGGATTGGATCCCCGTATCAATGTCCATTAATTTGTCTCATTTAATTTTCATATTAAAGAAAGGCATTGTTAGTAGGACATATACTAGACAAAAAACTTAATAAACATGGATAGATGATAGTTTCGTTTAATTAATTAGTATCACATTATTGATGAAACATTTTTGTTATGGAATGAAACTATCGCTTGAATAACATACTAGGGACCAATTTGAGGTTTCCGAAAAATCTATCTCAAAATCTCCTGCTCTCCAATCTCACTCCAAGTAAGCAACTCCCGATCATCTCCGCTTCGCATTGCTGCTTCTTCTTCCACTGTCGTCGACACCACCAAAAACGCCCCCGTATCATCGACAAACAGCAACGTAACAGTTAAAACAACTAACAAAGCAGCAAATCAAGCAGCAGCAGCATGAGTAGCGCCATGGACAACTTGACATTGAACGCGGCGTGAATGTTTTGATAGGTTGCTTTCAATGTTATAGAAGAGGAGTTGAGGCAATCACTTGAAGCTGTATTCAGTAAAATCTGGTCTCAGACAATAGCAGCTGCGAGTTTGGGACAAGTTTACCGAGCTACCTTGAGGGCAGCTGGGGAGGATGCTGCGATTAAGGTTGTGTGTGGTTCATCTACTAGCATATTTCACTTGTGTATTTATTGCAAACAATGATATAAAGTCGTTTATTTTCAGGTGCAAAGACCTGAAATACAGCCTATAATTATCTATCGGGATCTCTTTCTCTTCAGAACTCTTGCCTCATTCCTAAATGGAATCAGTTTACAGAAATTGGGATGCTTCTGATTTGATGGTAGATGGATTTGGTGAGAAGCTTCTGGATGAGCTTGATTACACCTTGGTTCTTATCTTTCAAAACACTCTTCTGTTTTGCATAACAGTCTTGTTGCATGCTCTTAAAGATAGACAAGAAGGTATCTTGGTCTATGTCGTCTGCCGGCCTGTCAGCTGAGTGATATCCATGTCCATGCCAACCAAATCGATAGAATTTGCCCCAGAAATACTTGTTTCTGACAGATTACGTTTTATATGTGTACTGATTTTTTTAACGGTGAAAGAAATAATGTACAGAGATAAATATGTTTGAGAAATAATTTTGTAATAAATTTTTATTTTTTCAAAATAGAAAGAACATGAGATATGTCTTCTTTATCTCAGTTATTTTCATCTTTTTTATCTCAAGATATATTCTATTGAATTGGCTGGGAAGGGGATGCTTCACAAAGCATATTTATACAGATTAGTCTAGTAGATAGAGTGCAAAACTGTAATATGGCTAATTTGATCTGCAGTGTGCCTTCATTTTGTTACCTTGCCTGATAATTTGTGCTCAATATTTCAGCAAATTAAGCAGATATTGATCGATGCTGTAGTAATGCTGTGAACGAGGACTGTTCTGAGATGTCAAATGACTTCACCAGACTTGGATTCCTAGCTAGTGGCACTGATGTTGCTCCTATCATTCCAGCTTTGGAAGCTACTTGGCAGAATTCATTTGGGAACGGACTTTCTGGTTTTAATTTCAGAACTGTTACAGGTAAATTGCTCTAGTAATTATTTTAAAAAATAATTTTTAAAAAAATCTATTAAAATAATTTTTTTATTTTTAATATTAATATGTCAAAATAATTAAAAAACATAAAAAAAATTAATTCTTTTTAATATAATGACATCGCAAAAAGTATAACATTTTAAAAGAAATCACAATTTTTTTATTAAATAATTTTCTTATATCAGTTTTATTTTTAAGTTTTCAAGTAAGAATTTTTGTCTATTTTTAATAAATTATATATATATATATATATATATATATATATATATATATATATACTTAAAATGATATAAAAAATTTAATGTTTTTTATTAAATAATCCTAACATAAATTATAATTGAAAAATTAAATTAATTTAAATGTAAAATTAATTCCTTCTTAACAGTGTGGGGCCTGCTTGCCTTACCACTGCGATTTAACACTGGTGACAGTCCAGTGACCCTAAAAAATCTCCGACAGCAATTCCCTTCATCCCAAAATCTTAGGTGACCTCATTACTTTTCTTCTTTAGATCGAAATCAAAGCTCGCTTGGAATACTGAGTTAAAATTACTATCCTTACCATTAAAACCACTTCAAGGTAATTTTAATAAAATTTCTTAAAATGCCTCGTAAGGTGAATTACGGAGTAGATTGTGACGATGGAGATTATGATGATTACGACGATGATTATGATGCAGAAGATGATGGTTAGTAGAAATAATTACTTCTTATATACATGTAATGCTACAAATTTGCTTTATTTGATGTGGTAATTACTTATTAATTTCGTACCAGTGGAAGCAGCTGAGCCTATACACGAAACGGCCAAGTACAATGATAAGGTTAGACTATGGCGTTGCGCAATTTGCAATTATGATAATGATGAGAGCATGACTGCTTGTGATATTTGCGAGGTTATTCGGAATCCTGTCCCTGGCAGTATCAAGAGAGTTGGAGGAGGAGGTATGGAGAAGTTTCTGTTTTCAATTTGAACAACTTAGCAACTGTATGTATGCTTGATCGTTTTTCTTCTTTGTAGTTAGGAAAATATTTTGTTCTTTTCATATTATGTTTTGCTTCTTCAACAACTTGGTTGTGAATTATGTAGTGTTATTTTTTTAGCTCATTGTGTTTTGTCTTCGTTTACTTCCTGGATGATGTAAGACACTAACATAGGAGGCATGATTTTGGCGGTGGCGCTGCTTTGGTTTGATATGACAATGCAGACAGCTTGTATCTTTGTTGTTGTTATTGAGGTTTCATTTCAAGTTGGTTCTCCCTTTATAGAATAGATTTCTATGATGCAGCGGGTAGTATGTGCAAAGAGTCTGGAGCATCCATGATGAACAAGTCTCTTTTCTGTATCATTGCCACATCGGACTCCACAGATGGCTGTAGTAGGTCAAAAGTGGAATGATGATTTTGTGACAGAAGAGGGCAATAACTTCCACAAGTGTGGGAGTTTCCAAGGAAACTCTGATGATATTAGTTCCTGTATTGATGTAGGTCTGAGCATGTTCTAGAACAGGATGAATTGATGAAAAACAGTAGATATTAAAGACCCGTTTTCTTTAACTTGAGAATCCTTTGGATGAAGGTGGTGTATATATTCTCCAGCTGGCGGCTGTTTTTTGGAGTCATTTTGCAATCTTGCTTCTCAAAACTGTCGTTAGATCTGTGGCTTCTATGTATGTACTAACATTTCATATATTACTTATACAGCTCCTTTTAAGTTTAATATTCCATCTCCAGATGATTTGGTTTCTGATGGATTACATCCCTCCAAAATTGGTTCTAAAGGTATCCTTTTATAGTTTCAAATTTGAGAGGTCACTTTGTGTACGGTGCCAAAAACTTTATTTACTTCAGTTAACCTTAGGAGGATTGAGAAAAGTATCAGCTTGTTTGTATAGCGGCCATTGATTCGTACATTGGTATAAGCGTCTCCAAATTCTCCCTTCCAGGAATCTAGTTTGGAGTACAGCAGTTGAGTACTGGTATTCATTCGAAGTATTCTACCCCGTAAGGCTGTGCTCCACAGGAAATAACTTACACTATTATAGCTCAACTGTCTATTTTAATCCGCTCCTATCAGGATGATATAGTCTGCCATATAAGCTTAATCAAGTGGAGGTTAGGTCTGCATAAAAAATATTGTGCCGCAAGTTGCAAAATTAAGGCTTTGAGTTTATTATATAATGGAACAATGTCCTGCTACAACATGAAATGATACAATATGCTACCTGCCTTTTAATTGCTCACAGTGTACAACTTAGTGACATGGTATTCACTTATGTTGGTTTGCATGCACAAACAAGCTATATTTTTCTTAAATGCATGTCTGTGTTATATATTTATACAAATCATATTATCCATTGTTAGCTGAAACAACAATGTAGTTAAAATAGCTTAATTTCAAGAGTTCTCTCAGTTCCTTTTTGAATATAATTTTGCTTCATCTTGTTTCTGTACTGCCTTTTCTTGCAGCCAAACTTTTCAACTCCAGATATCCGAACGTAACTGCTAGCATTACTGAGATTGTTAAAAGTTCAGATAAATCATCTGCATCGATGCCAAAAGGCAAACAAGGACAACAAATTTCTGATGGTTCTTCTGCTTCTATTTCAAAAGGCAGGCCTGGAGTGGATGAGGGCAATCAAAAGAAGAATGGTATAGTTGGCACTCAATCAAGCGATGAAACTTCAGATAGCACTTCATCAACGCCAAAAGGCAAAGATAAAAGTGTTGATTATAGCAGTTCTTCAACAAACAGGGGCGAGTCTCTTGGTCTTACAGGCAATTTGAATGAAATGTCCCTGTCTGATAAATCTGGAAAGTCGTACAAGGCTAGTGCTAAGAGGCACAAGTCATCTGCACAGTATCAACCAGATAAATGGATGCTCCCCAGCAAATCAGAAAATGCATTGACACAACTGAATCTTGCAATTGTAAGTGGGACTTGGATTTTAGTCATATACTCTAGGAATTGGATGCTAATATCTTCAATAAGGATATGTTAATAATTTTTTTATTGATAAACTTCATCTATAAACGATTATAGGTTGGCCATGTTGATTCTGGGAAATCAACACTCTCAGGTAGACTACTGCATCTTTTGGGACGAATAACCCAAAAGGAAATGCTCAAATATGAAAGGGAGGCCAAGTTACAGGTGATGTCAATAAGGTTTTGCTTGTTTGCATGCATTTGCTTTTTAAGAAAACAACAACAATAACAATACTTGATTTTGGTTTTTTTATAATTCAAACAGGGCAAGGGGTCATTTGCTTATGCTTGGGCATTGGATGAGAGTCCTGAGGAGAGGGAAAGGGGAATAACTATGACAGTCGCTGTTGCTTATTTTGATTCCAAAAAATATCATGTTGTTGTGATTGATTCCCCAGGCCACAAAGACTTTGTCCCAAACATGATATCTGGGTCAACACAAGCTGATGCTGCCATCCTTGTAATAGATGCCTCCATTGGGGGTTTTGAAGCTGGGATGGACAACAAAGGGCAAACTAGGGAACATGCACGTCTTATTAGAAGTTTTGGTGTTGACCAGATTATAGTCGCAGTCAACAAAATGGACGCAGTGGAGTACTCCAAGGATCGATTTGATTTGATTAGAACACAACTTGGAACATTCCTTCATTCTTGTGGATTCAAGGATTCCTTGGTGTCATGGATTCCATTGAGTGCAGTGGAAAATCAAAATTTAGTTGCAGCTCCTTCTGATATTCGTTTGTCATCATGGTGAGTTCACTTTCAATTTATTTACAAGAAATATTTTCCATTTCAGGAGCTATAAAAGAGGTCTCAATGGAATCTTATAATTATCTCTAGGGAGTTGAAAATCAAGCAAAGTAACTGAATTGCAGGTACTGTGGACCTTATCTGCTGGATGCAATTGATTCTCTTCAGCCACCAACAAGAGATTTCTCAAAACCTCTTCTCATGCCCATATGTGATGTATTGATATCATCTTCACAAGGGCAGGTGTCAGCCTGTGGTAAATTGGAGGCTGGTGCTCTTCGAAGTGGAGTGAAGGTATTGCATCAAGGTTGCCACTTGCTATTGTAAAACTAACTTTAGGCTTTCTGAAAAACAAATGATATGGCTCATCATTGAGAAATCCATTGGATGGATGATTTACATTTTCCCGAATGAAACGTATCTTATCAGTGCTTCTTAGCATGAGCTGGTGAATTTTCCTTGTATGGATCTTAGGCTTCATTAATGCACTAATAAATATTCATTTATAGAAGCAAATTGTCGTGGTGGTCTTCACTTGAATGTTTCTGACCCCTCTCCATTTCCCTGGAAGGACTTGATTAAGGTTGAAGACATTTGTAGATATGCTACAAATTTTCTCCTTGAGAGTTGAGAGTGGTCATGCTTCTACTATGATAGAATTCTTCGTTAGTGTGTGTACACGTGTGTTTGTACATGTTCAGCTTTGCATAATAAGGGATGAATTTCTTGAGAGATTCATGTGCCAATCATAGGCTGCCTTCAGGTAATTAATGACCCAGAATTTGACCAACTTTGCACATTGACTGTTCTTACCCATGTGTTTTTGAGTGCTGCTGTAACTTGCCAGTGATTCTTTGTCTCTTCAACTGCTCCTGGACAAGAGTAGTGCACTGGTGTGATAATAGAGTTTTTGGGTTATTGAAAGTAAATTATAAAGTGCATATATTGGTTGTGCTTTAAATTTATACCGTTGGTTGAATTTGTGCTTGCTGATAATACATATCCGGTTGAGGTAAGGAAATGTATATTTTGTTGCAGCCAATATCACTCTGTGCTCTTACGATAACCATGTATGTAATTCGTGGAATGTAGGTTTTAGTTATGCCATCAGGAGATGTGGGGACAGTTCGCTCCCTAGAAAGAGACTCTAAGGCTTGTGATGTCGCTAGAGCAGGAGATAATGTGACTGTCAGTCTCCTAGGCATTGATGGAAGTAATGTGATGACTGGAGGTGTTCTATGTCATCCTGACTTTCCTGTTGCAGTAGCACGACATTTTGAGCTGAAGGTGCTCGTGTTAGATTTGGAAATCCCACTTGTGATTGGTTCTCAAGTAAGCTCCGCTCCCCTCTACAATTTTCATTTTGTTCCATAGCGTTCTCTATTAGTTTGCAGTTGGAATCTGATCGGTTCGAGGCGAATTTGCAGTTGGAATTCCACGGACACCACGCAAAGGAGGCTGCAAGAGTTGTTAAAATAATATCAGTACTTGATTCAAAGACAGGCAAGGTGACAAAGAAGGCGCCTCGCCGTCTTACCTCAAAGCAGAGTGCAGTGATTGAGGTGAATTAAAACGAATGATCATTTCTTCCATCGACATTTACACTGAAACAGCAGTGAACTCGATCTCACGTTTCTTTGCCCTCTCTCTCACTTCAGGTGCTTTTGGACGGACCGGTTTGCATGGAAGAGTTCACAAATTGCAGAGCTCTTGGAAGAGTGTTTCTGAGAACATCAGGGAAAACCATTGCCCTCGGAATCATAACCGGGATTATAGAGGATCAGGGATAGTTAACATGAGAGGTAGATGCCTCAGCATTTGAGATGTAAACGGGTTCCATCGCTACAATTTGCCAAATTTATGTATGTTGTTAACAACAGAGAGGAGGGGCATATCCTTTCTGAGTTTTGATGGACCATTTGGGTTTGTTTGGCGGTGTGGTTGCCGGTTGCTTTTTAAATAGCTTTTCGTGTCAAAATGCATACCAATGATGTTTTTTTATTTTTTAAAAATTATTTTTGAGATCAGCACATCAAAATGATTTGAAAACACTAAAAACATATTAATTTCAAGTTAATAAAAAAATAAAAAAAATTCAAATTTTGTCAAAAGCGCTTTTAAAACACAGAAACAAACAAAGGCAGCCCCATGTTGTCATGTAATTTATTTTATTTTTTTATTCTTTGCTATGCATCTTTCATCCATAGTTGTTACATAGCCGATCAGAGTTGAAGGGAAAAACAAAAATAGTTGTTCCAGTTAAAATTTAGGTTGATCTGTTTATCTGTTCAAACTCGGAACTTTAATTAGTTGATTTTTTTTTGTCAAAATAGTATTATTTTAATTTTTTTATATAAAAAAATAGATTGATCTTCCTTACTAGTAACTTAAGATGTTGTCTGGGGTTTTCTAGCGGGTTTTATAATTATATTATAATCAATATAGATTAAAATTAATCACCTTCTCTGTTTATTTTTTTATATTTAAGTTGTTATTAAATCTGGTCAAAGTTATAATTATAGATTGAATGAATTAATATAAGTTGACTAAGATTAATCTAAAAACTTTTAATAATTAATTGTAATCTTTTTATTTTCTTCAAACAAACAAAAAAACAAGTTATCATTTATTTTATGATTTTGCAAACAGAATTAAAAGAAAAAAAACGATGTTTAAGAACTCTTGATTTTGTTATTGATCTAATTTTAGATAAACAATTCAGTCTCATTGCTTTCCCACAATTACCTCTATCTCATTGAAAAATATTAAATAATAACTTGTAATTAAGGAAATCACATGGCAATTAAGAATGTGTTTACGAATGATTTTGCTTCTAAGATCAAAGAATAAAAAAGATAATGCATTATTTATACAAGAGTAAGGTCAATGCATGGAAAAGGGTAATTACGTCAATGGATGTTCTTGACCTTATAAGCAATTTCTTTTTAGTTTAAAAACAGAAAGACTGGAAATTAAAAAATAAAAAAGGCAAGTACATGAATTGAAAATAAAAATAAAAAAAAGGGGTTTCCCCTTCATTCACACAGAGAGGCAGACACAAGTGAAGAAAGAAGAGAGGAGAGGACCTACGTGCTTCGAAAACTGACTTCTCTAATCTCTTTGGTCTTTCTCGCATCTGGGTTTTTCATTTCGGTCCCAAAGTTTCTGTCTTTAAGGTCTGAATACTTCAAATTTTCTTTTTCTTTTTGATCACTTATTTTCCTGTCTTTTTCTTTTTTTGGGGTTTAGTGGTTTTAAGTTTTGGTTGAGCAGCTGGGTTTTTTTTATATTTTTAGTGGGGGGGGGGGGGGGGGGGAGCATGGTTCTGGATTTTGTGGGTTTTTTTTTGCTTTATTATTGATGATTTTGATGAATATTAGTTGAATGTTTTTTTGTTATTGTTTTTCTGTTGACCCTTGATTTTGAATTGATTAATTTGCTTCTCTATTTGTTTATATTCATTTTTTGTTGAGCAAAATTAGGGTGAATGATCTGATTGGTTTTGGGGGTTTTGATTGTTAGTGGAATTGTAAGGATTGTTTGATTGATTGATCAGCTTTGATGGTTATTTAAGTTAGATTCTAGTACATGCTCTTGCTACTAAGTATTAATTGTTTGATTCAATGGAATTTTCCTGAGAGTTTTGAGACATTTACAGCGAATGAAGATTCCGATAGTTTCTCATGTGTGATAGATAGATCAATTTGTTGTAATGATAACAATAGAGGTGTATTCACCCGTGTGGTTTCTTGAATTTTAGTTTCTTGTCTAAAGGGTATACTGCAGGATGGAATTAAGTTGACTTGGTTCAATTGGTACTTATAAAATATTTAGAAAATATAAGGCTGAAGTGGGAATTTGTTGCTGGAAATGGAAGGGTAAGTGATGGAGGTGACAACTCATTTGCCTTATTTGCATACAATAATATTGTCATCAAAGGATCAAAGCAACTTGTGACTTTCAGGTTTTCCTTGATATGTCTCCACTTAACTCCATTGACTATTTATTCTTCAATGCGCAGCTTTCTGCATTTTCATGCTGTCCTAGATTAGGGTTTTTCCATCTGTTTTTTTCTGTTGGAGCTTAGCTAGCACTATACTTGGTAGTTGCTATATTCGCCTTTTTTCAGTTTGTTTGCTGTCTATGTTTCTGAGTTTTCTTAATGTCCTTGTAGATTGTCGTTTGGAGGTGTTGATCATGGCGTTTAAGCCTTATTTTCAAAGAGGTCACCGTGCCAATTGTATCAACATTGAAGATATTCAGTTGAATACAAATTGGGAAGATGTGATTTGTCCAATATGCTTGGATTTCCCTCACAATTGTGTTCTCCTCCAATGCTCATCTTATCATAAAGGGTGCCGACCATTTGTGTGTGATACTGACCACTTGCATTCAAATTGTCTGGATCGTTTTAAAAATGCCAGTGGTATGCCATCCCTTTCAACAACTGATTCAACTCCTTTGACAAATACTCAGCCAACAGTAGCAGATAACAATTGCAAACTAGCTTGTCCGTTGTGTAGAGGTGAAGTTACTGGGTGGGTTGTTGTTGATAGGGCTCGTTTAGATTTGGATGAGAAAAAGCGTTGTTGTGCAGAAGAACAATGTACATTCACAGGAACATATTTTGAACTACATGAACATGCTCAAGTAGAACACCCACATGCTCGCCCTTCAAAAATTGACCCTGCTCGGCAGCTTGATTGGGAAAATTTTCAGCAGTCATCTGAGATAATAGATGTTTTGAGCACCATACATTCAGAAGTGCCACGTGGAGTTGTTCTAGGAGACTATGTGATTGAGTATGGGGATGATGATACTGGAGATGAGTTTGAGGACTTCCCTAGGGTCAAGGGCAACTGGTGGACTTCTTGTATCTTGTATAAGGTTTTTGATAACTTCAGAAACTCGAGAAATAGAAGAAGGGCAAGAGTAGTTGATACAAGGAGAGGAAGTCGCCGCTCAAGTTATGATACTTCGAATTCTGATGAGGGCTCTGTGGCATCTGTCGACTTTGCAGAATACAGAGTAGATGAGACTGATGATGAGTTTGCAAGTTCAAGCATCCCCTCTAGGGGTAGTTCTGGTCATCGCAGGTCAATAAAGCTACCTTTTCTCTTACATTTTGGCACCTTTTTTATGTTTGATTGAACTTGGAGTTAAAGTTTTTTCTTTATAATTATCTGCACTATTTTCTTGGTGGGCATTGGGCACCGAAAATTTTCGCATAATTGTTACCATACAGGGACTGACATACAAATGCACAAGCAACAGATAAGTGGAAATTCTGGTTACCTTTGATTTTTCAGGATGTGCATTTACTGATCTGCATGCATGCACATCTGACGGTCACTGAGTACAAATAATTTGAGAGCAGAATAAATGCACTCTTCAACCATTTTTGATACGTTAATGCACCTTTTGTTAATATGATAGAACTGGTTTCTGCTGTCATGGGTAGTTCTCTTACTGTGTGCAGTACTTCCCTGTGTGCACCAGAAGATTTTGAACAAGGTTATAATAGGTTTGAGGTGTATCTGTGTTAGATGCCATGCATGTAAAACTAGCTTATATAAATTGGCCTGTTAGAAATTGCTGGTTCTGTTAACTTTACATCCTTCCTATAATTTATGCTTGCTGTTCCTATATCTCACAGATCTCGAAGACACCAGTCCCGCTTCTTTGACAGTTAGGTATGGACTTGCTCATGGATCAAGCTTTGACAATCAAGTAGGTTTATTTTGCTGTAGAAAGGTTCAGCTTTTCCAATTTAATAGTGCACAATTATATTTATAGTGTTATATCCTCCGTCTCATCTCATTGGTATATTTAGTAATATGCTTACTAGTTCTCTTGTATTGTGGTTAGCAGTGGCCTTAGTACAAGTGAAGCAAAGGATCGAAAGCAAAATGCTAGTGATTCTGCAGATAATTTTGGTTTCATCCGAAGCTCATCTTGTTGTATATGTAATTAGATTTGCTCGATGGACATGAATTTTTGTATTTGCCATTTCCAGGTATGGTGACTCCATTTTTTCTTTTTAATTTGAGATTGATTATTAATTTGCTTTAATAGGACTTTGGGTGTCTTAACTGTATATTATTTTCTGATATTGCTACCTTACAAACTCTTTGATCGTCTCAACTTCTGACCAACATAAATACGAAGCATATTTTCTGGCAGTTTATCTTGGCTGTATTTATTAGAGGTCCATTAGTTATCTGTGCATCTCAAATGCATTTATGTTATTAGTCATATGCATGGAATTGTGTGCTGGTTACATGGATTTTTTTATTTTGTTGGTTTGATGGTGAGTTTATGCGTCAACTAAACTAAAGCACGTTTGGCATTGCTGTTTGTATCAAAAAGCATCATTTTTTTATGTTTTTTCATACAAAAAGCAGTTTGAAATGCTACTGAAACGGGCACGCCACTGATCATCTACAAGCGATCTTAACAGTGCTCTCTTCACATCAGCTTAGGGTACTCTGGTACTTGAAATATCTCGGGTTCTGGCTTGGCTCAATGTTTGAACTTAGAAAGTTAAAGGATCAGACCTTCTTGACCACTAGGTCTGTCCTTTGGTTAAATAAATGTGTCCATAAATCTATGGACTCTGTAATTCCAATGTACAGATTGCAATGCTTAGGGTAGGATAGGCAGCATCTACTATCCACTCGAGCGGGATCACATTGGTGTCCCTGCTGATGGCGTGCTGAGAACCATTTTTACCGTAAAATGGAGAGCTGAAGAGCTTAGTGCCATTTTTATGTATTGCTTAATTAGTCTCCAAAAAAATGGCGTCTACAATCCATGTAGTATTATTCTGTTTATAATTCATGAAAAGGACCGCACCAATTCTGCCATAGCATATTCCGCAGTAAGAGATGCTGTCAGATCTGGGTGTGTTTGTCATTCCAGTCATGCTGTATTTTTCAAAAAAACTGAATTTTTTATTTTAGTTTTAAATTAATTATTTTTTTATGTTTTAAAATTGTTTTAATATGCTATATTAACAATAAATTAAAAAAATAAAAAATATTATTTTAATATATTTTTATAAAAAATAATAAAAAAGTCAATAATTTTAAAATCTCCAAAAGTCAATAATTCTAAAATCAGTCAAAAGTCAATAATTTCAACTCGTGTAGATCTTTTTTACAGGGGCTTTTGCCACATATCAGAATTTAACTCGATTCAGATGGATTTGGATATTTAACCTTTTTCAATGATGATTCAACTAATAGATTATTGTTTCAACCAAAAAAAAAAAACTAATAGATTATTGTTAAACCTGATCTAGTTATATACACTTGAAATATATGTATTATTTTTATATTTTATATTAAATAATAAGTAAATAATGGATATCTAAAACCCAATACATATGACAAGATATCTAATTCCTTACCTCATATAAATATAATAAAATCTCAATCCATAAATGATCATTGCCATCCTTACTTTGCAAGCTCTAAAACGATGCTCCATTCCTCCAGCTTTCATGTCAAATGCAGCTTATATTGTGAACTGGAGAACTATCCACATAGCTAACACTTAAACCAGTGGGTAGCAAATTCCCAACATTTGCTACAACAAGAAGAAGATGAGGACATGCCATGAACTAATACAGGACGTTCTTGGGCAAGTCCCAAATAACGTTATTCTTCATGCTAATCTTGGTGCGCATGGCCTCAGCTGATCGATTCACTTGCTTCATGACTTTCATCCTCAACATTTGCTCTCTTGACTGCACAGTTGCCAGCCCCATGCTCCGGTATCTGAAAATTGGATCAAAAGTTAGACAAAATACCTCCGCTTCTCAATTTATTTGATTCCTAGAATTACTTGGGTAAAAGGGGAAGAGAGCAATTTCATTTCATTCCAAACTGTCTTCTCTTATTATCTCAATCATATTTTCTGAAAAAACATGGATTGAAAGAATACCTAGAGGCAAGTGCAGCAGTTATGGCCATATCATTTGCAGGCGATGGACGTGGCTTCTGGCGGTAGTAGCGCAAATATTCTCGAGAACCAAGAGTTTTGGATGATACTTTATTAGCAGATCTTGTGGTTATAATCAGCTCTGAATCACCACTACCAAGTGCTGCGATGTTGGCAGTGTCACCCAATGCAAGTTGTTTACCATCCTCATCCACGTAGCTGCAACCAGGGAAACAAAATCAAAGGGGCGAATTGAACGGATAAACAATATGGAACATAATTAAAGATGGCAAATTAAAAGAAATAGCTAGAAGCCAAGTATTGAACGATATAACTCTCCTTGTGATTGTAGTATCATAAAAGAAGAGATTTCATAAGAGCTTAGCTGGCATTCCATCATAATGAGCATTTTACAAACCTGCTACTATAGTCATAGAAGTCTTCTAACTCAGCTTCCTCATCCTCATCGCCATCACCGTAATGTACTTTGCAGTGACTTTTAGCTTCCATATGCTTCCTAACTGCTTCCAAGCTGTTGAAAGATTGACGCTTGTCATTGCAGTACATACACATGTAATACCTCTTCACCTGGAGAGGAAAAAATAACGTAAAAGTAAGTAAATACAGACTTCAAGTATAAAATAATATAAAAATACTACACAAATAGAGAACATGGTACGTAATCTAGTACCTTGAGGCCAAGATATGTAAGAAGACCCTTTGGATCCTTCAAATACTCGACATCAGGAATAAAGAACCCATGCTGCTTATGCATGTGAGCCATGCAACTTTCTATGTTATCATGCTCTTGATCGCACATGAAGCAACAGGATGGATCCAACAACTCATCATCTTCTTCATCCTCAACTATATCAACAAGAGAGGCCATCTCATTTACATTCAAACCAATCAAAGACTTAGTGGCCGCAGCAACCAGCTCTTCATCTGAACCAACTTCTTCCCACTCATCCTCACTCTCTTCACTTTCTCCAGCATCTGCCTCCCATTGCGCAGCACGCTTATTCACCTCACGACGAGGAAGCTGTTTAATCACAGTATTCTCCTCTTCTTGGTTTGTTCCTTGAGAAGCTCGCAGTATATGGCTCCTTGATTTAAGGTGCTGATCATGAGCTTTGGAACTTTGATATCCCTTGTTGCATAGAACACAACTATAAAGCATAGGGATTTCATTCTTCTCTTTCTCTTTAGCAATTGCAGACTGTCTAGCCACAAACAATGCTTCAGTCACTCCCGGAACACCAGCAACCTGAATTTTAACAACAGACCCAGAAATATTAAAAAGTTAAGAACTTGTCGTGAATTATTGAGGCTAGACAACACAATTTTGGCTCATATTGATATGCTGAGCACTTGTAGAACACCAACAACCTAAATTTCAACAAAATTCCAAAAAATAGTAAAACGTTAAGAACCCGTAATGAATTTTTAATTAAAACCAAACCATATCATTAATCCTCTTACTGATATCACCAAAGAACAATAGCGCTAAAATCCGTAATTTGATATCCAATTGCGCAATAAATGTTGATTCTTTTGCCAAAGCAATTTATAGCGGCTTTCATGTATTGTTATTCCTAAACAAAGCCCACTTTCTACACTTCCAAAGTATTTCTTAATATCAAAACTTGGCTAGTTTAATCTCAATTAACCCACAAAATCATGCCACTGTAGAGCTAAAAGTCATCATCATTGTCAATAGTAATAATGAACACAAAACCAAATCATTCACTCAATTACAATTAACTGAAAAAACACAACACAGCAATTGTCATTACAGAAAACCTCAAATTCTCCAACTTTAAAAACATTGTCTCCTCAAAAAAAAAAAAAAACAGTGATGCAATAATCTCCAACCAGCCTCTAAACCAAGCAAAGAAAACAACAAAAACCCAAGCAAAGAAACAACAAAAAGAACACACCTTGCGTTTAAGATTGTAACGGTGCCATTCAGACTTGTAATGGAGTTTTTGTTCAGCATCATCATTGAATTCTTTATTACAAGCGTTACAAGTTAGTCCTGGCATTTTCCTTCCTGTTTTGAGTTTTCTACGATTTATCTGGTTCGATTTCTTTGTTTCGCTCTCGTTTTTTATAATAGAAAGTTTGAGTCAGCGAGGCGGTGGGGTTCTTGCACGACACGAGTCGTTAATTGCGTAAGCGCCTGCGTCTTTGGAAGGTTATTGGAATTTCATATGGGTCGGCGACCCAACCCGTTTAGTTGCATGTTTTCTTGACCATGTGCTTCCGACATATTTTTATTTTTATTACACTCTATACTATCGCATCGTGAATGTCTTGATTTTACCTTTGGAGGCCAGACTTGGGTTTAGGGTAGGAAGGTTTTTTTACTGGGAATTATTAATTATTGCATTAAAGAAGAGTGTGAATTGGTATTTTTACATTTTTGTCTGCAACATAATTACTAAATGACCATTAGAAGAAAAAATTATTCCTTAGTTTCGTGGGCTTTTCATCTTCTTTTTTTTTATACAACTCAATTACTTAAATGTCCCTCGAGAATAATCTTCCTTAACTATGGATGCAAGGGCACTTTAGATATTTTACTATGTTTTTTTTATAATTATCATGTGGGGTTAAGGGTAATTGGGTCTTTCAATACATATAAACTATTATTTTAATTCAAAATTGGTTGGTGTATGCTAGGAACGCGCCAGTAAGTAGACGTCGTTCGAGCTCTTCGGGTGGCGCATGTGTCACCCAGATAGCATCAAATGTCCCCTTTCAAATTATGCACGATGCGCCTCACCTCCTCCTTCACGGTAGCGAGGCATGTGCTTGTATCTGGAACTTAGCAAAGCTCCGATAACAAGTTTTCCCTCCCTCCCTCTTTCCTTTAACCCTTCCTAGAAAAACATGTTGGCCGTTGTAAAAAAACAAAAAAGTCTGACTATTTATTTATTGTATTAAATTAGATCTTTATTCTTTTGATTGTAATGTATTTGGTCTTGAATCATTTATTGGATTAATTTTATTTTTTAATTTTATTCATTGACACTTGATTTTTTTATTAGATTTGGTCTTTATTCTTTTAATTGCAATGTATTTGGTTTTTTAATCATTTATTGAGTTTTTTTTAATTCCATCACTTTACACGATTTTTATATTAGATTTGGTTCTCGATCTTTTTATTGCGATGTATTTGGTTTTAAATTCTTTATTGAATTAATTTATCTTTCAATTTCATCCATTGATATTTTCATCTAAATCTTATGTCGAGGGTGGCGGGTTAGTTAAGTAAATTCGAGTTGACTCAAAAAAAATTTCCTCAATTTTTTTATAATTTTATCATTTTGCATTAATTATTTTCCCTTGAGCTTTGTCATTTTTAAACTTTTTTTTTGTTTGGTTATTCCAAGAGCGGGTTGGTAAAGTAAACCCGAGTTGGCTCGAAGTTTTTTTTTATATTGAACTTTATTTTTTCTTACTAGGTCTTTCTTTTGAAATTCTTTTTTATCTCAATTTCATATTACGGGTTGTGAATTCATCAAGTTATTCCAGGTTGCCTCGAGTTTTTTTTATTCAATAATATATATATATTTATTTTCATCTTTGATATTAGATTATCGTGCCTTAAACTTTATAATTTTTTTTCAAGTGTTTTCGATCTCAAGTTATATTTTAGTTAATTTAACTATCTTATATTATCACCTCTAAATATCATTTTCAAAAGTTTGGCCTGCCTGTGAGGTAGCACGGCAACCTGTATGGTAAACCCTCTAAAAAAATTTAGCTTTTCCGCTTAAACAGTAAATTACTTTGATATATTTTTGAAGGTTTTTTTTGTAGCAGTTCGGTTACATGTCCTCAGTCGGTTAAGGTAAATGTGGAGTTGATGCAGGTCTCGAATTTAAATCCTACTGCTAGCAATATTTCTTTCCCTGAGACAGAGAGCCTACTGCCTAGGCCTCCATGCTTGCCCCTCCACTGTAGCCTTTTCAATTTTAAACAGTAAATTACTGTTTAAGGTATATAAACAGTAAATTTTAAGCCATATTTCTTAAAACAATTGAAAATATTCAAACTAAGAAAAAATATTCTTAAAAAAAATTGAAAATCTTAAAACTAAAAAGGAATATAGTTCATGTATATTATGAAAAAAAAATTATATTATTATTTTAAGAGTATGGTTGTGATTGCTTTTCAAAATGATTTTCACTTAGAAATGTATTAAAATGATATTTTTTTATTTTTTAAAAATAATTTTTAATACCAGCGCATCAAAATGATTTGAAACACTAAAAAAATATTAATTTAAAATAAAAAAAAATAAAAAAAATTTAAATTTTTTCAAAAGCATTTTTGAAACACAAAAATAAACAGGGCCTAATAATAGACACATAGTTTATTAATATTTATATATAAATATACTTATGGTATTTTTTAAATTTTAAAAATTAATTCAGTAATAAAAAAGTTATTTTATTTTTTAATTTTCCAAGTTCAAACTCGTCAAGCTCCTTATATAAAATCACAAAAAAAAAATCATTTTCTAATTTTATTTTCTTGGCACAATTATCTATTAAACTTATAAAATCACTACTTAATTTAAAAGAATAAAAAAAAAATAAATCATTTTCCAATCAATTGTAGAATTTTTATTACATTTATGTTTTCTTAAAAATACCATTTAGATTTCGTAAAAGAAAAAAAAAACCGTTAACCAATCCACTTCTTACACTTGTAATTCACCCCACCATCAACATTCCCTCCCCCCTTCTCTCCCTTCCTCTCCTCTCTCTGTTTTACGAGAGATCCATCCTAAGTAGCATCTCTCTCCCTCTCTCCCTGTCTCAGTTTTTTTTTTGTTATTTTCAAATACTGAGTCACGATGTACGGCGTTTCCCGGCCTCCGAACCGACTCACCGAGTTCAAATCGGGCGGAAAAATTGTTCGACCCAGGCGAGCCACTACTCCTCGTCCCACTCCATACGACCGCCCAACCCCTCGCCTTTCCCCTGATTCCACCCCTCAAAACCCTAATTGGCTTTCTCGTCTCATTTTTTCTCCTTCTCGCTTGCTCGCCAACGGTGCCGGTAAAGTTTTCTCCTCCGTCTTCGGCTCCGAATCCTCCGATTCCTCCTCCGGCGACGAAGACGACGACGAAGACAGCGATGCCGTTTCCACTTCTGGTATTGCAAATTTGATTCGATTTTCAATGAATTAGGTTAAAATTACTATTTTAAAATCATGAAAATTCTGGCTCGTGCTCTTTTTTTAGAGGGTGAAATGGAAGATACCATTGAAGATGGCGATGAAGGCAGTGCTTCTTCTCTAAGCGGTGAAAAGGTGGTTTTGAACCGCGGCCTTTTAACTTGAATGTGGGAATTTGGATACATTTTAGATTTTTATTATTTGATTTACGAGTGCTTTTTTATTTTAATATAAGTGCATTTTTTTTGGGGCAATTTGAGTGCTTAATAATGGTCCCGTTAGGTTTTTATGACGTGATTGATTAAGATATGTTGATTGCTTGTGATTGCCGTTTGATTTTTTTTGTTCTTTTTTGGTGGGGAAATTAGAAGAATCAAACAACTGAAATTGTTCATTACTCAAAAAAAGATCTCCCAGCTGTAGAGTGGAGGACTGGAACAATGCGTTTAATTGCACAGCTTCTAACGCAGGAAACGTTCACGAGGTAATTGGGAATTACTTGCTTTCTTTCTTTAGAAATTTATTTTGTATGCATATTTACGTTGTTCTTTGAGTTCTCGTTATCAGGAGGCGAAACTAGGATTTGAGGTATCGGAATGCCAGTATAAAACACAGCAGGGTACATTAGGAAATAAAATAAACAAATGATAGTTATAGAACACTAATGTTTTTTTTCCTCCCGGGGGAGGGGCAATGTATATTTTCTGGGAAAGAAAACTTAAATTCAAGGGTAGATTTAAAAAATAAAATAAAATTTATGACTAAAATGAACTTTGTCAATTTCTAGGTAGTCCCGTGGGCCCTCGGCTATGCTGTAGTTCTGCCTTGGTTGCTTGTCATTCAATGCATTGGAAACTTCGTAATTCTGTACTTTTATATAATCATTACTACTTTTGTTGTGTTTGTGTTAATTCCCTTTGGTTATTAAACTATAATTATTAACTTCAAGCTTTTAACTTAACTAGTGAGCTGCATGGTTCGAGTTCTAAATTCAAATCCAAAAATATATCGGTGATAACCTTGATGTCTTGACTTCAAATTCTGAATTATTTGCTATTCACTATGACCAGGGAAGAATGCGACAGACTAACACATATTATTAAATCAAGAGTTGTAGATTCTCCCATCATTAGAGGCACAGAAGATGGGAGACTGAGTGAGGTTCTGGACAAGACAGCTGGCGATGGTATTGTTATTTTGGATTTTCCACTTTCAAAGAACTTAGAAATTCACATGCCAAGAGGTGTATCTCGCTGATTGTTTTAGTGATGATTCAGATGTCGACACACCTGATCTCCGCAATACAGCTGTTAAAGAGGCTAAAAAATGGTTTGAGGGGAAGAAATTGGGGCCAAATTCAAAGCCAGTGGAGTGTGGAATCTGCACTCTCAACACTGCTCCACATGTTAGTAATCCTGGTATAAGGGATTTATGAAAAATACAAAATATTTTTTGGCTTTAGATTATAATGATGTAGTTTGTATATAATCCTATCTCACAACGGGTCAGCATGTTGTTGGATTGTTACATATCATGGCAGGTCCTTTGTCTTTGTAAAATTCCTTTTCTGTGAAATGTGTCCATTATTGCTCGTTGAAATGTATAGGCTCCCAGAATACTTTGATTTGCTATTATCCATTAACCAATTATTGTCATAGTCATCGAACTTCCTATTATGAACCAGGTGCATTGATTTTTTTTCAATCTTCTTGTTTGTAGATTCTGATTTCACTAGACCAAGAAACTGAAAAAAACTGTGCAAATACCTTAATATGCTTGTTTTATTCTGCAACTGCTGTGAGCTAATTGGTGCACACCACCTTTTGACTATCTATTTTTATTGAACAGGTTACTGAAGAAGAAGCAGGTTCACCAGTGGATTTGGCCAAATCTTACATGCAAGCTCGCCCACTATGGGCTTCTCCTTCCACAAACCATATCCAGTTGCAATCCCCATCATCAATGGGAAAAGAGCTTTTTAAGGAAGCAACACCATTTTCAGTTGGTGGCAAGTCACTGTCCCCATCAAAGGTGCTGTTTGGAAGTCTCTCTCTCTCTTCTCCATTTACTTGGTATAGTTATAAGCCCTTTTATTGCTTTTGTTATGGTGTGAGGGTCTTGGAGTTTGACAGTAAGATCTGATCTTTATGAACTTTCAAAGCATATTTTCTCACCAGTTAGACTTAGAAATGCAATTTAGTGATTCGGTCATGGTTTTATTAGACAATCATAATCTTACCTGATGATAAAATATATGCCCACTAGTAATTAAGGTAGGGATCAGGAAAGAAACGAGACTATCTGGAGAATCAAGTAATTTTTATGGCTACAAGGTAAAACCTGACCTGGACAAATGCTAGTTCTGTTTCAATTCAAACAGATTGATTTTTTTTTGAATTTATTGGAAAGAAATTGAGCAAGGAACTCATAAGGATTATTATTCTATTTTAATTTGTGGGTGTAGAAAGGACAAAACTAGGGACAAAATTGAAGGCTGTTACTCAGTTATGACCCTATTGAGGCCATGATGGGGCACTGGAGGGAAGAATATAAAGATCCTACCCTCATGCATTTTTAATAGAAGTGTCTTCTCTTAACTCTCCAACTCCTTTACCTTCAGAACCATGTTATGGCCTCTGAGGGCAATGAGGAAGAAATAGGAAAAAAGTGTGGTTTTGTGCAATGGTTGCTTATTCTCAAGGTTATTGCTCTGTGCAGCTTAATTTATTGTGATATGATGTAACTTGAAAGCAGTTGAACTGGGATTCCCCTGTCACTGGTTCGTGGAATATTCAGGAAGAACTACGTAAAGTGAGATCCAGGGCAACTGAAGAGATGCTAAGGACTCGACCGTCTTCCAAAATTGATTGGTCTGCATTAGCTTCAGTTTATAAAGGAGGTCCTAGTTTATTGTGTACTGGAGAAGTTGGTGGTGCTAAAGATAAATTTTCCAACTTTACACAATTAGTAGATGTACCTTTGACGTGGGGCAGTGCAGCAACTACTTCTGGCTTGACAGGTGTGTTTTTTACTTGTCGGAGGGAAACTATTTTAACTGTAGCTGTGATCAATAGTGCTATAACATGTGAATTTTTTGTGAAATAAAGCCTTCTTGGCTAAAGTCTTTTTATCCAAGAATGGGGGGAAATGAAAACTCCTTTTCTGCATTTTCAGATTCTCAGATGGCACAAGATAAGTTGCAGAATGAAGCTTTTCCACCTAATGCAGCTACTTCTGTTCCTGAAAAAAGTCAGGTACTTTGGAAGTGGGATGGGGAATTCAGTAAAAAAAATTTACTTGATCTTTTGTTATATCTATTGATTTTATTGTGATTTGCTCATAGGAATCACAAAAGTTGTTTTTACAATTCCCTATAGCTAAAGCAATAGGGTTATGGAATGCTTGCTTCTTCTTCTTCTTTCTCTATCTGTTTGATATCCTTCCTGTTTAATTTATAAGAAAATAAAATGAAATATCGATTACTAAAACTAAACCAATCTCATTCTGACATTTTGACATTTTTGACATTTTTATGAATATGTTTTTGAAGGATCTGGGATCAACACCGACCATTGAGTGTAGGGCAGGTGCTTTATCCATAACATATGAGAGTTTTTCCCCCTCCTTTTGTTCTCTAGAAATTACTCTTTCCTGACTAAGTGAAGCCATTTAATTTAGGCTTGCCAGATGGCTCTGAAGCGATATCAAGCCATGTACAGCAACAACAGCTTTCAGAAGAAGTGATAGTAAAACAAAGGTTAGCTTCCCCTTTTCCCAGATTTTCTGTATTTCTATGGGCTATGAAGAGCTCTATCGTCATTTCTCATGATTTCCACTTCTCTCTATGTCACAGTGCTGATGCCAACATTGCTGCTCCTGCTCCTGCTCCTGGCCTTGGAGACGTCGAGGAGACTAGCCACCCTTCAAGCTCCATGGCAGAAACTGTTAGAGGCAAGAGTTTTAAATCTGGTAGCATTCTAGTAGAACCTTTTTATTGACAATATGCAGCTTCATACTTGACAATGTATGGAGGATTTTAGTCTATCCGTTCCTTGATTGCCAGGTTAAAAGCTGCTTCTGTTTGATTTGATTGATTCAGAAATTGCACTGTACGTTTCTGATTTTGAGTGATTAGGATGTATAATATGAGAGTCGTGCATCAATTCTGTTTTATCTATATCCACAAATCAGAATTTGGAGTGTTCTGGAAGCTGAATAAATACTAGGATTTCAGGGTATACTGGAAGCTGAATAAATTTGGAAACATGGTCTTACATAATGTCCTGTTCAAAAGCTCTTTCTGTTAAACTATGTTCCTAACTTTCTATTGCGTGATTTGTTTTTGTGGTAGACTGTTGTCTGTCAATAAGTAGTACCTTTTCTCTAGCTGATCCTCTCTAGATACAATCCCAGATTCAATGTTACTTGAAGTAAATTATATAGCATCCAAGGAAGTTGCTGGAAGAGATGATGCATTTACTACCAATGGCTGCCCTTCTTCAGCATACAGGTGAAAATTGTGGCGGGGTTTCTTTTTCCTCTGCTAATTGCTTACTGTGATTTTTACTAATTTCATTTTCCTCTTTCAGTTTGCCTGCAGTACACTACGGAGAACAGAAGTCTATGCTGTCTGGCAAAGAACACAGTTTAGTTGGTCCAGATCATGACAAGGTGACAAGAACTGCTCCTGGAGAGGAAACCTGCGAGCTTCTGAGTGAGGCTTCCATGGAGGTGCCAAACGATAATGAAATTGTTGGTTTTGCTAATGACTCTGAAGACAGCTCCAGCATGTACCAGGGAGGGTTAGTACAGGCTGTGGCTCGACCAAATCCAAAACGCCGCTCGGTATCCAGGACAACTGGTGCCAAGCAGCAAGGAAGAAACGTTAGGAGCAGAGACAATAGGAGAGGCAGAGGACGGGGTAAATAATGCTAAATCATGTCCTTGTACTCTAGTGTAAAATTAGCTGTAAACTAGACTAGAAAGGGAGGAGGATAGTGCCATGACAGGGAAACAATAAAGTATAGCGAGGCTCATATAGCTCTTCGTTTAATGCTAAACTACGCTGGTTTTCCCTCTTCAATCGGGTGTTCAGTAGTTGTTAAATTTAGGTATTGATTTTCCAGTCCAGACATTGATTCATGGTATCATGTCTGAAGATTTGCAAGCTGTAGTCAGGAATTGGTATTTATTTTGGTAGAAGATTTGCAAGCTGTAGCAAAGTTGATATGTTTTGGCCTCTTTGGCTGTTCCTTCTTTTTCCTGGGTTATCTTCGGCATATGTTGAATTCATTTGATTCTTTGGCTCGAACCCTATCGTTTCATAGTTGACAGTCAAGTCTTTCTTGGGCATTGCAGGTTATATACAACTTATAGAAATTGCATCGCATGCGCAGATTAATACTTGCTCCTCGTATGTTTTTTTTCAAGGTAAAAATACACTACCCTCTTGGAATATAGCTAAATTTTTTAACGACAACTCGCACGTTTTTAAACTATTAATCAAAGGTTTGATAAAATCAACCTGTACATTTATGACATTTCTATCTAGGTTTAGCCTATAATCAGTCTATTTTATTAGCTACTAATTTACTTTGAAGAAAATGATAGATAAATACATAAAATAAAATCCTTACCTTACGAATAGTTATAATCCAGGATTTCTCTGCTATTTGTATCTGTTTTTTCGTTTATAATTTAAAAATCATAAATAATCCATGATTTTACATCATAATTAGTGTAATTAATCCTTAATCCTTAATCTCAAAGCAATATTTTCTTATATATAACCAGTGATATTCGAGTCACCTTTTATATCAAGGCAAACTCAATCATTAATACCTCGTTATTAAAGAAGGTTAGAGTAGTTTCTTATCCTTGTAGTAATACGATTTTCTTACTCTCCTAATCATGCACATAAAGCATCAATTATGAACTTTAAGATCTATATATGATAAAAAGAAAAAAGAAGAAGTGAATACTAATGCTTTAGGTGCATGATTGTAAACAAAATGTACCTTAAATAAACTCAATTACCCAAACTATATTTATTAAATCTAGCTCACACTCAATGAATTGATCTAAAAACTTGATTTGCAAATATTTAATTAGACTATATTTGAAATTAAACCAGTTAAATAGTTTATATAATAGATTTTTTCAATTAAATCAAATCCATTTAGTTAATTTTGTATAATTTGATCTAAATTTGACTGAATCATATATATATATGGCTGATAGGACATAAAATTGCAAGAAAAATAATTCTTGCTCTAAAAAAATTAAAATTTTAAAATCTAAACTAATAAAATTTAAGTTTTTACGCTCTAAAATGTTTTTTTTTTTTTTTTTTTTGTTATCTTCACCTCCCCTAAAAAATTTCCCAGCTTCAAAGGAAAGAGAGAAAAAAGTTATCCTAATACGGGCCGGGCCGGATTCAGGAACAGACCCACCTTACATAAACCTTCAACCCGACCGGTCGCTCGCTGACCAGTACAATCGACACTCTATGCCCTCTCTTACATAAACTCTCCTCCCTCTAAAAGAAAAATTCCTCAAAATAGCAGAAAAGACACCTCCATGGATCCCTATCCTTCTTCTTCTTCCTCGATAGCCCAAAAAACCTGGGAGCTCGAAAACAACATTAAAACCATCGACACATCAACCCCAACAATAGCAACAGGCACTTCTTTTTTATCGGACGCGATTTTTCACTACGATGATGCAGCACAAGCGAAGTTCCTGCAAGAAAAACCGTGGTCGAACGATCCGAATTATTTTAGACGAGTGAGGATCTCTGCTCTTGCTTTGTTAAAGATGGTTGTCCATGCTCGATCAGGCGGGACTATTGAAGTTATGGGGCTAATGCAAGGGAAAACTGATGGGGATTCTATTATTGTTATGGATGCTTTTGCTCTTCCTGTCGAAGGGACGGAGACGAGGGTTAATGCTCAGGCTGATGCTTATGAGTATATGGTTGATTATTCTCAGACTAATAAACAGGTTTGCTTGCTTATTGCTTTTGATTTTTTATTTTATTCTTGGGTTTTCAATTTAAAGATCATTGCTTTTTCTTTTTTTGGGAGGGGGTATTTTGGATTATAAGGGTTTTGGTTTTTAATTTTTTTTTGGGTGATTAGGGTTTTGGGGTTTGTATTGTTGTGGTGGTTATGTGTGCAGAGAGTGGTTGCATTGTTGGAAATTTGTGATTTGGCAGGAGGAGTGGAACCTTGAATTTATAATTTGAGTTAGAAAAGTGAGTGTTTTGAACCCTGATTTGGAGCTTAATTGAATTGAGGATCAGTCTCAGAATATAAAATTATTACCTTTTCTGTTATTAGAGGATTTTTTAGGGTATTGGCGTTTGTATTGCTGTGGTTATTAAGAGCAGAGAATGGTTGCATTGGTGAAATTTTGTAATTTTGAGGAAAATGTAGAAACTAGGTTTTAGAGTGTTTGTGGAATTGCTAATTTGATTTCATGAAGCAGTCTAAAACCCTAATTGGACCTTTAGTCAACTAAGTCTTGGTTTGAAAATAGCTGCATCCCTAACGTGGTTGTAAGATATGGGCATGGTTTGATTTAATGAAGTTGTGTGTATATTTTACATGATTCTTTTGGCTGATTAGGGTTTAGGGCTTTACTGGTTATGTGTAGAGAATGGTTGCATTGTCAAATTTTTATATGTTTGGAAAAGGAAAATTCTAGATTTATACCTGTGAAGTGTGTGTGGAATCCCTAATGAAAAACCATAACTTGAAGCTAAATCCTGTGAAGACTTGGTTCAAAATAGTTGGTAGCCCAAATTTAATTGTTAGCCAAATGCGTGTGTGCACACATTGCAGCTTTATGTCTGAAACCTTGATATCTGATAGTTGATGAGTTGATTTTCAGGGAAATTCATGTAGTCTCAGTAGCTTGGCTTTTCTGTATCTTTTAGATTCAAGGGAACACTAAACATGGATAGATTTGCTGTTATGCTTTAGTCACCACTAGCTGAATCTAAAATGTGAATCTTATTACATGTTATTACTTGAAAGCGTAGGAATTAATTATTGAACAGTGGCGCACAAGGTTCCACATTTTGTATTGGCATATAAATGGACTACTTTTAATAGTTTTTAAAGGTGCATAGAAGCATTATTTTAATCTGATTTTTTTGTAATCCATTTATTTCCATTGCTTCCAATCTACTTGGGCCTTTTTTTGACAAAAAAGTGGTGTTTATGCAGGCTGGACGTTTGGAGAATGTTGTTGGGTGGTATCACTCACATCCTGGCTATGGATGCTGGCTTTCAGGTATTGATGTTTCAACCCAAATGCTTAACCAGCAATTTCAGGAGCCGTTTTTGGCAGTTGTTATTGATCCAACAAGGACTGTCTCAGCGGGGAAAGTTGAGATTGGGGCATTCAGGACATATCCAGAAGGATACAAACCTCCAGATGATCCTGTTTCTGAATACCAAACTATTCCTCTTAATAAGATTGAGGACTTTGGAGTTCATTGCAAACAGGTTATTATACTGGCCTTGACTGCTTGGCCTTATGGTTTCATAGTATTCCATTGTTGGCTAATGCTACTTTGTTTTGTAGTATTATGCTTTGGATATAACTTATTTCAAATCTTCTCTCGATTGCCACCTCTTGGATCTTTTGTGGAACAAATACTGGGTGAATACACTTTCATCTTCACCTCTCTTGGGCAATGGAGACTATGTTGCGGGGCAAATTTCTGATCTAGGTAATTTCAAAGTTTTTGGTTTATATTTATTTTGCACAATTTTCTTCTACTTCATGTCATGATTAGAGAAGAGTATAGCTGTAAATAGTTGAAAGACCAGGTACTCAAAGTCCACGAGTATCAGTAGCTTGTATGTGAGATGAAAATAATCATCCATTTGCCATGCAGCTGAGAAGCTGGAGCATGCAGAGAATCAATTGGCACATTCTCGATTGGGACCATTAATGGCTCCTCAAAGAAAGAAAGATGTGAGTATACTTTTCATTGATATCGTTATATCTATGTTAATTCAGAAGTATGATTGTTAACTCTGCTAATGTAGGCTCTTTAATCTAATTGCACCACAAAAAATCACGTCTTTCTGTGAAACATAAATTGTTTCCAAGTGACTATTATGCATTATATTTGGTATTTTTTTTTTATATATATGGCATGCAAAACTAAATAGTGCTTTTCTGATGGGACGCCTCTAAAGATTATTTACCCTTATCTCAACAAGAGGAACATTACACAAGGCTTGCTCTGTGTGTGTTTGTGTTCTGCTGAATGTTTTGTCTTTTGCATAGATAATTATTTGTGAGAAGTGACATGCTATGTGCCTAAAAATGTATATTTGATGCATTCAACCGAGAGGGTTGCTTCAGTTTTCTTGCATTGATCAGTAGAAACTGATGCAAACAGTGTTGGCAAAAATATCCATTGAACTGTAAGACAGCCGCTAAACGTGTCACCATCATTCAACATGTAGATGTTTTGTACCTGCTTTAAACTGTACGCATGTGGGTATACAACTATGCACTACATTTACCTTAAGATGTGTTACCGCACATTGCTTTGGTCATGAAACTTTTTTATTTTCTTTTCTGCTCAGCGAAAACGCTTAACCCTCATTAAGAGGACATTGGCTTGCATAAGTTATGTTTAATGTTAACATGTCATGTATGTGAAAAAAATCACATCAAATTCCACACATAGGAACATTATGGAAATTTCTTTGGCCAAAGATTCCATCCACCTCTTTCTCTTGTTGTAATTACTTGTTGGGGACAAGGCAGGGCACAGAAGACTGACTTTGTTTTATATGAATTACAACTTGAAGATAAATTATTACTTAGATTTGCCATCTTCAATTATCATCTTAGGATCCATGTCCTTAATGGGTGCTAGCTGTGTCCCATGCGTCCTTACATTTTCTTCTTCTCAATTCTACATTTCTTTTGTTCTATTCAGTTACCTTTGCATCTTAAACATCTGTTCTTTTTATCATTTACGGTCCTGCCTCTCTCCGGTTTTGACTTTATTTTGGATTTTTATAATTTTCTTAATTGCAGGAAGAATCTCAACTTGCAAAAATTACTCGTGATAGTGCTAAGATAACTGTGGAGCAGGTCCATGGTCTAATGTCACAGGTAACTGGCCGGTCCAATTTTTAGATGCCTACCTAACTTTGAACAGTTTTATTATTTAGGCTAATTTTTTTTTTCTTTCTTTCCTTTTTATGCCTAGGTTATCAAGGACATCCTTTTCAACTCTGTTCGTCAATCAAATAGATCTCGTGCAGAGACATCCGGCCCTGAGCCAATGGTTGAAACATGATTGATGTTAATTCTTTGAAGAATGGCTGCTTGGGATTACTATCTCTTTTGAACATTTATTAAATTGGATTTGCATTAACCATTTGGATTCCTGTTCTGGCTTGGTCCCTGCTATGTAGCTCAAGAAAAAAAAAATTATCGCCCTTCATTTATTGGATCACTATCTTGCCTGCTGAGTCAACTACAGCGGCATATGGCCAGTAGGGGTGAAAGGGAACACAAAAAGATAACCAGTACTGCACATCTGTTGTTCATAGCATATGAGCCTGTATTATGCAGTGCTGCAACACTTACACCACCAGAAAATGGGGAAATTAAATGTGGAAAAGGACATCAATCTGTCATGGATTTTCAAGAAGAGTTGAAGAAATGGACGGTAGAAAAAGTGAAGAAAAAAATATTTAGTGAATCATATGGAAGAATAGTGACAGCATCCCAATCCAATTAGTAGACTCCGAGAACAAAAATGGAGAACCTTTTGTTTTGCTATACAAGTGCTATTCACATGCAGAGCTCGCAAGCAAGCTCTTTGTTAATTTTCTAATTGTATTCATTTGGCCTTTGGGTGCTAAAGTGTAAGGAAGACCCTATCTTTACGGGGTCTGTCCACTCCTTGCCACCATCACCATCCACTAGAGAAGGAAATGGCCGATAGCAAAAAGCCATACCAATTCTTCCACTTTAAATCCCTAGTGGGTCTTCTTCCATGGACACTATTAGAAATCATACCTTCCATGACTTCCCTCCCTCCCTCTATCTCTCTCTCACACACGCAGGGAGACAGACACAGCCCTTTCTTTTTTAGCTCAGATTCTCGTAAGATAATGAAAAGATATCTCTTCACAAGGACTGGTCCTCGACATAGATTTTGGTTCTTGAGGGTGTTTAATACATACAGATACGAGGCATTAATGCTTGTGACAAAGTCACATGGAAGCAGCTCTACACCACAACTAGCTAGCCCCTCCCTTTGCAAGTCATTTTGCTCTTGACTTCTCTGCTCGTGATGGACGCAATTTAATTTGTAGCTTTGAATGCATGGAGGAAAGGAGAAAAACATGTGATGGCATGCATCTAAAGAGTCTTAAGCACGAGTCTTGTAGCTCTACCTGGCATGCTCTGAGTGGTGGTTAACATTTAGAACAAGATTTATTATGTATTAATCTTTCTTTTTTTATCTATTTAGTTTTTGTCTCATGAACGTTCACGTGTCTTCTCCAATCAATTCTATGGAGAAAAAGGCTTCTCATTAACCTTTGATTGTCATGCTTGGTCCTTTCCCGTGAGCAATCAAGGGATCCTTTCACGGTTTCAGAAATACTTTAACTAATCATTAATATCTTGAAGATCATCCATGTTGATTCATAATCTATTGCAAGAAATGGAAAATCTCCACAGCTAATTAATACTCGTAATATTACACCCCTGCTTAAATAGTTTAGTTGGAGGGTTTTTTCTTACATATATATATATGTAAAAGAAAATCGAATACAAACCTTTGAAGAAACAAAAAAGAGCTTAATCGATCACATTTGTTTAAACCATGAGTAGCAGGTTTTAGCGAGTTAATTTGGAGTTTTAATCAGATTAATTTTTATTTTTTAATAAACCTAGATCGATTCAAGTTTTGATCAACTAGACTATACCAAGTTTAATAATATTAGTTTAAACTTTTGCTATATATACTTGACCAAGATGTGTATATATTAAAGCTATCTTTAGAAAATTAAAAAGTCATATGGGAATTAGTTTTAATAAAAAGAGAGAAGTATTGCAAGGTCGAATATGAGGATAGTGGGACTCTGTATTGGATATCTGGTCCAATATCCGACTCCTTTTTCTTGCCCTAATCTTGATGTCTTGTCTTAATACAGAGGTACATGCATGGTCCCAACTCCCACCTCCATCTATACTGATCTATACCTGCTACCATGAAGAAATATGACAATCAACAAAGGATTAGGCGTTAGCTCAGAGCCAACCCTAATTGTGTCTCCTCTTTATATATTTTTTATTTTATTTTATTGTGGAGGAGATTTTAGTCCCTTCGAGCTAGGGTGGGGAGAGATAGGTATATATGTGCTCTAGCCACTTTCGAAAGTGGGTGTCTGCTATCCATTCATCAACTCCATATCCTGCTGGAGCTTGGAATCTAAGTAGGGTCATGCCCAAGAGGAGAAAAAAGTAGATAAATCACTCTATTATTCTGACTTTTCTTTGAAAAAAGCTACTCAGCACTGCGGTTGCACCTGCGTTTTAGCAACAAAAACATCAAAAAAGATGTTTCTGTTATGGTGCAACCTGCGGTGTGCCTCGCGGTGTACCTTGAAATAACTGCATGCAAAAAGAGTCTCTCTAGTCTTAGGAAAATTATATAGAGTCCTGGCTTCCAAAAAAAACTACGTGAGCCAGCTCTCAAGAATCTCTCTGAAGAGGTGTACATAATTGAAAGAAGAACAATACGCATCTTTCTTACTTTCCTCACCACCTCCATTAATCTCTGTCTGCTCACTTTAAGCTTCCATATCAACCCGTGTCCATCTCTTATTTGTTCAAATGGTCAAAAGGCTCTTTTCAAAACCCTAAAAGTAGAAGGGTGGACCCTAACGGAGAACCAAAATCAAGCACCATAACCTTCTCCTGCGTACATTAATGAAAACAGTCCTCACCATTTAGGATGGTTCTGATTGCTGATGAGGGAATATAACCCATTTATAATGCTCTGTGAACTTGCTGTCGTATATTAAATGATTCTCTCCTTCTCTTTCTTTCTTTCTACTATGCCCACTACTTGCTTGTCTCCTACATGAGATGAGAATTTCATAGAAAATTCACATGAAAACAAACTCCAAGATCCAAACAAGCATCGCAAGACTATAAACAAAGTTGGGTTTTTTTTTCCTTCTTCAAATAACATGGGAAGTATATAAAATCTTTTGCAAATTAGCATATAACTGGAGAAAAATAATTGGGATTAATTTATCGTATTTTTATTAGCTAATTAATTAGCTACTCCCAACAGCTAAGTTCTTTTGGTTCCCATAGGGAATACTTTCAGATGCTGCATGGATTTATTATCAACTCTCCTATAATCAAATCATGATATAATTCTCCGGTGGGATCACAAAAGGAGAGGGATTTAGGTCTTGTCATCCTCCACTTGCAAGAAGCACAATCTATGAAAATCTTGTTGATCACGCTTAGGTGGCTTGCTTTTTAAAAGAATTATTTTATTCTTCCTTCGATTTAATATGTGAAAATTAAGTTTTAAAAATAAATTAATTTAATGTATTTGTTAAAAAATCTTGGAATTTTCAACCGGCAGTTTAACCACTACCTAGAATTTTTAATTTTTATTATTTAAAAAATTTAAAAAAAGAGACATGAGAAGGTATCAATTCTCCAACCGACCATTTCTAGAGGGTCAAGCGAAAGAGACATGTTAGTCAAATCTACAGCGCTCCACATTCAAAAGATAAAATATGCTGCTAATATTCATAACAACAACAATTAATTTGGTAATATTTGTCAAACTTTTTAAGCCTAAATAAAACAAGGAAGTACCTCTAGTACGGCTCCTTTTGACTGTGCAATCAATTATCAAGTGGCATTTCTGTGATCGTGACTAGGCCTAACCCTAACCCTAACCCTAACCTAATATATATATATATATATATATATATATATATATGCCTTGCACTGACCGCAACAATCTAGCCTAAAATCCAGAATCATCGAAGCTTGGAAGGACTTGTAAAGTTGAAGATAATTGAGAACAACATGTGGTGATTGATTGATTGATTGATACCTGCGCTTACAAGGCATGCATCGGATACTCTTATTTTATAGATTAATATTCATCCAAAAAGCTAGCTAAGTTCTTATACTATAAGAGGTATTATTGAGATATCATGTAGTTTAATTAATCAAGTTTTAAATTTATTTTTTTAAAATTATTAATTTAATTTTTATAAATTTTAGGGTTGTTAAAAATTTATATTATTGTTAATTTTAAAACTCGTAAAATTAATTAAGGTATATATAAGTTGATCCGGATATTCACGTTAATAAAAAAATATTAATGAAAGAAGAATGTTGCAATAATTACATAATTTAATTCTCATAATCTTCGGCTAATCATCATTAATTTTTTTATATTTGAGTAAAACCACAACAAGTAAACTCGCTCAAAAACTCACGAGAAATTGAAGTTCGAGAGACCAGACAAAACACAGGGAAGAAAGAAGGGCGGGGGGCATGAATTTTCAAAGTTAAAAGTCGAATACCTTTCACGTGTGAAATGGAATCAAATGGCATGAATTTTCCAAGTTAAATTTATTTTCCATAAATTTACAGTGAGATATAAGCCAAATTGGCCCACCACCATCTTTTTGAAGCACAATTTCAATTTGGATCCGTATTCAAGGCCGTCCGTCAGGCCATTCTCTGGCAACCTGATCTAGACATTCAGGGATCTGATCGGAAAGAAGAGTCAGCTCTTCGGGAATGACTTGGTTTTCCATTTCCGGGTTCGGGTCCCACCCACCCATGTGGTGCTTTCCATTGAAATCTCTCGGGTCGTTTGAAAAACTTGTTTGAATTATTATTTTTTAAAAATTAAATTATTTTTTAATATTTTTAAATTGTTTTAATATAATAATATAAAAAATATATTTTTTTAAAAATTATTATTTTAATATATTTTTGAATAAAAATACCATGCCTATGCCTAAATATAGGATTAGGGTCAGATTACATTAAGTACTTTGAAATTTGAATAGTACCCAGTAACCTTTGTTCCAAGGAAACAAACGTACGGTAATGACATAACATTGTACTTGAATCAAATCAAAACCTCACAAAATCCTAAAAAAAAACTTATCTCTAAAATCATCCAATAATAACGCAAGGTGTTAGAAACTAATGGTGGTTATGGGGACAGAAGAAGACAACCTCCCTATGAAATTAAATTAAATTTGGGTCCTCAAGGAAACAGAAGTTCCCTACCTCGAGCCACCATAGATTGACACGTAATCATCTCAAAGACGACCAAGGGGAAAAGAAGAGATGGCGCACTGATTTACTGCTCGGAACTTTGAGGTTTCGTTTTATTTGTTTCAGTCCACGTGCGCGGTACCGACGATTGAATCACACGCTCCTCTTATGGGAGGTTAAGAAACGACGGTGTTTTAGGATAATAATTATTATGTGTTTGGATGGGAGATAGTTTTAGCTTTTTTTTTTGAACTCATATAGAAAACATGTTTTTTTAATTTTTAAAAGTGTGATTTGTATTTAAAAAGTGTTGTATTTTAAAAAAAAACATCATATCTCCAAGCCAAACATACTGGAGAGTTTTTTTGTGGCTCTGGTGCCAAGGAGTAATTAATTTAATAAATTTTTTGGTTTACTATAATGAGTGAGAAAAAAAAAGTAATTGGAAAAAAAAAGGAAACAGTGGGTTAAATTTTTTATATTTTATTGCCAGCAAAATCTCTTATTAGATATACAAACATTGAAGGGGGGGATTTTTATCCTTGAAAAGGCTAATTAGTTTTGAGATATAAGGATACAATTGAATACCTTAAGAATAACAAGGACTTCAATGTCTATACTGTACAAACAGATTTTATTTATTAAAAATACACTAAAAATAATGAATAAAATTAATATAGCAATAAATTTAGATATAAAATATATAGATGAAAACTCTCGTATCTCATATCTTCACTCGCACAAATTCTATTAACATTTTAAATTTTGATTATGAGATCTTAGTAGATTTTATTCTAATATTTGCTTTGAATATAAATTTACAAGCTTGGAAGCTTTTAATTTAACCGAATCAAAAGGTCAACAGAAACTCTTAACAAGATCAACTGATTTTTTTAAAAAAAATCTAAACTGATCCAAATCCGGGTTGGTTAAGTTGCTGGTTGATTAGCTTGACCAATTAATATGGATGTTTGGGTAAACTTGCATGTATCTCGACTAATCCTACGGGTTCTGAATTTAACGACCATATAAATCTCTAATAATTATTATATTAGCAATTATATGGCTCAAATCTGAAATAACATGGAAAACAAACCCTTTAATCTTAAGCTTTTATAACTGGAGCACTTACTTGCTCCATATTTTCGGTACTACTTTTAAAATAACAAGAGAGAGACAGAGGAGAGAGATTCTCTCAAATCTAACAACCACTCGTCATAAAAACCCGCGCGTGGCTCTGTATTTTGACAAAACCAACAAACCCCCTGCCACGTAGGCCGCACCCTCCATTCTCGGTATAAATTCCAACTCGTCCACCTCTACTACTCCTCGCCTTCTTCATTATTTCTGCTTCTTCAAAAAAAAAAAACAAACACTCACTTCTTTCGCTACTGTCATTTCGATAGCAAATAATATTATTACGAGTCTGTAATTGTCTCTTGAATTTTTTTTTATTAATATATATTTTTGGAAATTAAGGCGAGGAGACTGATGTCTAGTAAGGGCGGGATCAGCCTAGAAGAGATAAAAAATGAGTCTGTTGATCTGGTATTTCCTTTTCTCCTTTTCATTTGCATGTGTGTTCGGTTACTGAGAAAGCGATGGAAAATGTAATGATACTGTTTACCTTCTGTGTTCCTCTTCCTTTCATCTCTACATGTGCATGTGTTTGGTTTCCGAGAAAATGAAAGAATTTCAACTATGTTCGTTTGTTCATGGTGATATCTTTTCTAGATTTTTTTTAACAATATAGAATCAGTTCGTTTCCTCAGTTCATACTTAAATAATGCTTCTTTTTTCTGACAATTTTTGTTAATCTCTATAAATTGTTATCAATTTTTTTCTTAAAATTTTAATTTATTTTACACAAACTAATCTTAATCTCCAGCTTCGAAGATTTTTTAAATTTATAATAAGTATTTTCAAGGAGAATAAAAAATTTATTTTTTTTTTTTTCAGTTCCTTTAAGTAAAACAAAAGATCTAATCAAATCGGCAGCGTAACTTATTTTGCATGCATCACGGCGATTATTTTGGCGAATATATATATATATATATATATATATATATATATATATATATATTGTTGGAGTCACTATTATTAAAATCTGATCTTACATTTCCCAAAAAAACGAGGAGAGTTGACTCTCGTAGAAACAATATTTTATAAATTTTTTGGTTAAATGGTGTAACTCATGTTAAAGTACTTAAGGTATGTTTACTATTATGGTAAATTGTTTTTTAATTTTTTTTGAAAATATTTTAAAATTATTATTTTTTTATAGCAAATCATAAATATCTTGGCGCGTGTGGTGTAATGATTACCCTTAGTGTTACTAAACCTGTCTGCTCTATAGTCAAACACATAATTTATGTGTTTTTTGGTATGATCATCCTGTGTTATTGTTTTATATATATAGGTTGAATGTTTGTTTCCTTATATTTTGGCAATTGAAATATGATTTTATCTCCATTTTTTTTTTGCATCATTTGAGCAGTCGTGAATTTGTATCTTTTGGTACTTTACAGCTGTTCTACATTTTGGTTTTTGCAAAGCAAGTTGGTTGATAAGTGAGTTTTTTAATGCTGGAGACATTGGAGACAAAATGTATGTCGTTTGGTGTGTTGGATTGATTGCCCAGTATTAGCTCATGCTCACATCTGAGGAGCCTAGAGGAGTTCTTAGCTCAAACTGATATATAGTGATTTGGCTGTTAAACTGATATATAGTGATTTGGCTGTTAGCTTTTGAAAAATGAAGGGCTTCTTCCCATTTTGATTTTTTAACTCTAGAAATTGCTGTGCATGATGTAGCTGGACAGAGCTTAATACTAATTGTCAATACAAGTTTCCATATTCAAAAGATATTGGATTGTTTAATAGAAAGGAAAAAAAAGTTTTAATTCTATTGATGGCATTAAAAAATAAACAATAGTTGCAGAGACTTTTGCTATGAAATGTTATTTGTACTCTTGTCAGTTAGATTTTTGGATGGAATAATGTACGAAGGAGTGATGATATTGTAGTAAAATACTGTAGAAAGGTACATGGTGTCTCGTTATGCAAAGATTTTCTTGGTTAATTTTAGTTAATGTTAATATTTTGCTCGCAGGAGAGGATTCCTATAGAGGAAGTGTTTGAGCAGCTCAAATGTTCAAGGGAAGGTCTTACTTCAGACGAAGGAGCCACCAGGCTTCAAGTTTTTGGACCAAACAAACTAGAAGAGAAAAAGGTTAATTTTTGTAATCTTCAATTCATTAGTGAATAAAAAAATGGAAGAAAAATGTATTGATAGTAGTCTGATTCAGTTCTATGGAGTTCGTGTTAAATTTGAGCTTTCATGGTTTATAAACAGGAGAGCAAGATTCTCAAGTTTCTGGGATTTATGTGGAATCCGTTGTCATGGGTCATGGAAGCTGCTGCATTGATGGCCATAGTCTTGGCAAATGGTGATGGAAGACCTCCAGATTGGCAGGACTTTGTCGGGATCGTTGTCTTGTTGGTGATTAACTCCACTATTAGTTTCATCGAGGAAAACAATGCTGGTAATGCGGCAGCAGCCCTCATGGCTGGTCTTGCTCCTAAAACAAAGGTGATAACTGCACTTCACTGGCTCTGCTTGCATGCTTTAGCTTTTATATACTATTTGTTATTTTATTGATTTTTATGTCTGAAAATAATTCAGGTTCTGAGAGATGGCCGATGGAGCGAGCAAGACGCTGCAATCTTGGTTCCAGGAGACATTATCAGCATTAAATTGGGAGACATAGTTCCTGCAGATGCCCGTCTTCTTGAGGGTGATCCTTTGAAGATTGATCAATCTGCCCTTACAGGGGAGTCACTTCCTGTCACCAAGAACCCCTCTGATGAAGTGTTTTCTGGCTCAACATGTAAACAAGGTGAAATTGAAGCAGTTGTGATTGCCACCGGTGTGCACACCTTTTTCGGAAAGGCTGCCCATCTCGTGGACAGCACCAATCAAGTTGGACATTTCCAGAAAGTTCTTACTGCCATTGGTAATTTCTGTATTTGCTCAATCGCTATTGGAATAATCATTGAGATTGTAGTCATGTACCCAATACAAAAGCGCAAGTACAGAGATGGAATTGACAACTTGCTGGTTCTCTTGATTGGAGGAATTCCTATTGCTATGCCAACTGTTTTATCTGTCACCATGGCTATTGGTTCCCATAGACTTTCTCAACAGGGTGCCATTACCAAGAGAATGACTGCCATCGAGGAAATGGCAGGAATGGATGTTCTCTGCAGTGACAAGACTGGGACTCTCACTCTGAACAAGCTTACTGTTGACAAGAGCTTGATTGAAGTGTTTGCAAAGGGTGTGGAGAAGGAGCATGTTATGCTTCTTGCAGCGAGAGCTTCAAGGACGGAAAATCAGGATGCCATTGATGCTGCAATTGTTGGGATGCTTGCTGACCCAAAGGAGGTATAGCTGCTTTAATGCAGTTTTCTCCGAGATCTCTGAATTTGAGGTTGCACAAAAAATCAGAACTTAAAGTAATAGTCCTTTTCATTATTGTTTGGCAGGCACGAGCTGGGATCAGAGAAGTTCATTTCCTTCCTTTCAACCCTGTGGACAAGAGGACTGCTCTGACTTACATTGATAATAATGGAAACTGGCACCGGGCTAGCAAGGGTGCCCCTGAGCAGGTATGATGCTTTTCCCTTTACCAACTCGGTAATCAGCACTCAAAGTAATAACTACTAACTCATTCCCTATTTGTACTTCTATGCAGATCTTAACTCTATGCAATTGCAAGGAAGATGTTAAGAGGAAGGTTCATTCTGTGATTGACAAGTTTGCTGAACGTGGACTTCGATCTTTAGGTGTTGCAAAACAGGTCTGCAGTTTAGTGTTTATCTACATCTTGTCACCATGCTACTCAAACAAGCCTGATCTTATTGTTTCGTTCCTTCAATGAAATGGATGCAGGAAGTACCTGAGAAATCAAAAGATGCTCCAGGGGCACCATGGCAACTTGTTGGTTTGCTGCCCTTGTTCGATCCTCCCAGGCACGACAGTGCTGAAACCATTAGAAGAGCTCTCCACCTTGGTGTTAATGTTAAGATGATTACTGGTAAGTCTTTTTCATTCTCATTTTGAAATTTGTTCTTATGCCATTACTTAGGCTTTGTTTGCTGGCTCCTCAATGTCCAGGGGATCAGCTCGCAATTGCTAAGGAAACTGGCAGGAGGCTTGGAATGGGAACAAACATGTACCCCTCTTCTTCATTGCTCGGCCAAGATAAGGATGCTGCCATTGCAGCCCTCCCTGTGGATGAGTTGATTGAAAAGGCTGATGGATTTGCTGGAGTTTTTCCAGGTGAAGTCAGCTGCCTAATACTGATGCTTTTTTTTTTTTCTTTTTCTTTTTCCAAAATGCACTTGCACTCGTTTTCTTTTCCATATCATGGTAATTTGCAGATTTTTATTTTGTTAATTTTTCCAATTGATAAAAGTCACTGTCCCAATTAATTTTGTCAGCATGTACAAGATTGTGATCTTTCTTCAGCCCCCCTTCTCCCCTCACTATTTGAGCATGATTTCAATTGACATCCATTATTTTCTTACATGATTATCTTTTAGATTTTTATTACTTTTTATCATGTTTCCTAGTCTTGACTTAACACCTTTTTATTCATTTTTACAGAACATAAATATGAAATTGTTAAGAGGCTACAGGAGAGGAAGCACATATGTGGAATGACTGGAGATGGTGTTAATGACGCCCCTGCTCTGAAGAAAGCAGATATTGGAATTGCTGTTGCTGATGCTACTGATGCTGCCAGAGGCGCTTCCGACATTGTCCTCACTGAACCAGGACTTAGTGTTATTATAAGTGCAGTGCTGACCAGCAGGGCTATATTCCAAAGGATGAAGAACTACACTGTTAGTTACATCTTCTGCTTGTTTTATTGCTGTGTTCACTGTTGTTGAATTTGCGAGTGTCTAACTCACTCTGGTCTGACCGTTCTCTTTTGCAGATATATGCAGTTTCAATTACCATTCGTATTGTGGTAAGTACCAACATGTCCATGAATGTATCTTTCTGTTACTAATCTGCTCGAGACATCTGTTTTGATCATGTCCTTCTATCTGTTCTTTCTATGGCAGTTTGGCTTCATGTTTATTGCCCTGATATGGAAGTTTGACTTCGCTCCATTCATGGTTTTGATCATTGCCATCCTAAATGACGGTGAGATCTCTAGTAAACCTCCTCGTAAATTTATATCATTCTCCTTTCACAAATTACCATGAACTGAATTAGCATGAGCACAAGTCTGATATGGTGCATTATCAAACCTCCAGGAACAATCATGACAATATCGAAGGATCGAGTGAAGCCATCTCCACTGCCAGACAGTTGGAAACTTAAAGAGATATTTAGTACTGGTGTTGTGCTTGGAGGTTACTTGGCACTAATGACAGTATTATTCTTCTGGATTATGAAAGACACAGACTTCTTCTCAGTAAGAATATCCTAAAATATCATTGTCAGTTTGTGTTTTCCTTTATTCAGATTTTATATCTTTATATGATTTTCGTAACACAGGATAAGTTTGGCGTAAGATCACTGAGAGATAGCAAATATGAAATGATGGCGGCCTTGTACTTGCAAGTGAGTATTGTGAGCCAGGCCCTTATTTTCGTCACACGATCCCGCAGCTGGTCTTTTGTTGAACGTCCTGGACTTCTTCTTGTCAGCGCGTTTGTAGTCGCTCAGCTGGTAAGGATTCATCCTATCCGCCAATCACTACTTAAAACAACCCTCCCTACCACGCTTAGTTTGTCATGGCCTTCTCTTGTTTGTGCTGCTTCGAGTTTTTTAAGCAGGGCAATGCACTTTATTTACCTTCTGCTGATGATAATCTTGGGCTCCGCATTCTGAATGTCAAATATTTTGCTTATAGTTTGGAAAATGAATCAGATTATCAGTGAAACCTAATACATTGCCGCCACTCTATGAATGACAGATTGCGACATTGATAGCAGTCTACGCAAACTGGGGTTTTGCACATATCAAGGGGTGCGGCTGGGGATGGGCTGGAGTAATCTGGCTATTTAGCTTGGTGACATATCTGCCGCTTGATGTTCTCAAATTTGCAATCCGCTATATCTTGAGCGGGAAGGCTTGGGATAATTTCTTGGAGAACAAGGTATATTATTTCATTAACAAAATCCCGAGTCCGAGTCTGATTTTCTGCTCATGTTCTTTGCTCACTTGCTACCTTCTTTGTAACAGACTGCCTTTACTACAAAGAAAGACTATGGGAAAGAAGAGAGAGAAGCTCAGTGGGCCACAGCTCAGAGGACCCTTCATGGCCTCCAACCCGCTCAGACCAACACTATCTTTTCCGACAAGAGTAGTTACAGGGAGCTTTCTGAGATCGCAGAGCAAGCCAAGCGTAGGGCTGAGATGGCAAGGTAAGCAAGCCATATTCCACAACGAATCAGGGAGCAAAAAAGCTGCTGTCCTTCCATGATCTTTTGCGTACTCATAAATCATGTTTCTTCGCAGGCTGAGGGAGCTGAACACCCTCAAGGGGCATGTGGAATCAGTGGTGAAGCTGAAGGGACTAGACATTGATACAATTCAACAACATTACACCCTTTAAGGAGTTAACAAGTCTCGAAGAGAACAAACTCCTCGGAGAAAAGCCGGAAGCAGCTATAGCTATATGACGACGAAGAAGGCCTCGAGAGAGAATCCTTTTAATCAGACTAGAATGGCATTCCTCTTGCTATAACTTAGGTACTCTTTTGTTGTTTGTTATCTACCATTCAAGCCCAGAGGACATGGTTTCTCCTTTAGGAGCTAAATATAATCAGCCATCTATTTCCTCCTCTGTACCAATTTTCTATCACGTTTAATTTTACATGCCCTGCATCAATTTACGTTGCTAATAGAGTTATGCAATCCGAGGCTACTGTTTAAAGTGATACTTCAAAGCTTTCTCTTTCTTTAGACCATCTAACTGTTGCTATTAGTTATGGATGGAATCACTTGTTCCATTAACCAAGTTTCCAAATGGGTTGGGCTGATGCTTATAGCAAAGATATTAAACCCCGCTTGGTCCATAGTCCAATATAAAGCTCGGGTTATAAGAATAAAACGATGCAGTTTTAAATTAAATTTTTTTTATAAAATAAAAAATCAAACTAGTTAATTTTAACCTAGTTTAATTTGAAACTCGGCTCAAACTAGGTTTCAAGTCGAGGGATCACCGGGTTGGAAGGGCTTCTATAAGCAATTGAAAACTCACAAAACAGATCTCCAGGGAGTTCTACTGGCAATTGAACTGTAATGGTAAACGGGCTTTTATAGGGCGGCATGGCTACAGAGTTTGTAGAGGGGAAAACAATTCTAGCTCTTCCTTAGCTTTCAACAAGGGCCAAGAGCTAGCAACTTAGCAACTCAAGAAGATGGAAATGTCTTATGCACTTGCTAGCAACGCGAAGCTGCTGCTGCTGCTGCCGCCTCACCACAGTTACAAACAAAGAAAAAAAAATTACTTGAAAATTAATAGGATATTGGTCAAGGAAGGAGCTTCACGACTTTCGTTTATGGTGGACACGTCACCCATGTCATGAGTCATTAATCGAACCATGACAGTTCTTCTTGATGGGCTGGTACCTTGAAATCAACTGAACTCTTTCTCGGAGTCGATTTTTGATGGACGTGCAAGAACAAATTGACGTGTATTTGTTTCTGACTTGAAATCCAGATGCCTCGTGAATATATGAATATATTAGCGGAAAAATATAGTCAATGCATCGTTAAAATTTCATACAAGCATACATGCAAGATCATTCAGTATGATTCAAATAATTTGATTTAAATTAAAAACAAATTCAATTGAATAAGTAGTTAATTTTAAACAGAACCGAATTGAATGAAAGAACCTATCGATTTGATTCAATTCAATTCCAAAATTCTAAAATCCAAACAAATCCATTTTAAAACAATAGACATTTAATTAAATTATTTTCAACGGAATTTAATAAATCTTTAAGTATAATAGGCCTTCAGTCTATAATGGGGGTTTTTTTTAGCTTGATTCATTTTTTTTTCCAAATTTTCTGACTGAAATGATCTAATAAACTCAGAAAACCATGCAGTTTGGTTAATTTTAGGTCCAGATAATTCGGTTAATTTGTTCACCCCTAAGATCATATTTTATATTCTTGTAAATATTTATGACAATCTTTTCTTCCTGAAAGGGGGGGCGGGGGGGTTCACATTTCACATTGAGTACTAATCATCTCAAGAAACAGTTTAAGAGTTGCTCCGGCACCATTATGATACGGTTGTACAGATCAGAAGTTTTCTGCCAAAAAACTGACGCACTAACTCGGATTCCTGTCCTCAAAAAAATTTTCCTGAGTGACTTGTGGCAGCCTCAATACGATCTCTGCATATGCTGCAATGGATAATAAGCAAGAACAAATCAGAACAAACAGAAAACCGACAGGAGACACCGACAAAACGAAACGCAGTGATAAAGTAAGGAACATCAACACAGGAAATGCACGAGTTCTTTGAAGGCAACATGATAAAGTAGGGAACAGCAACGCAGGAAATGCACAAGAGTTCTTTGAAGGCAACATGAACCTAAAACAATCAGAAACCTGATGGCAGAAAATGCGTCAAAGAGACCCAAAATTATATCGGTGGAAAAAAGATTAGGTAAGCATATAAACCAGCACCAGCAGACTACAATGTATTCCCCATATACCTAGTTTATATTCAAACAGCATAGATCATCCCATCTCTGACTTATGAAAGCTGAAAGCAGGAAGTCCAGTGAAGTTCTTAAAACGAATCACCGTCAAACAAACACGCATTTGATGGCAAACAATGTCTCAAAGAGCCAACAGAATTTAAGTCAGAGGAAATAAATAAGGTGAGCATCTAAACTGGCATCAGTCTGACCAAATATCCAATTTTAGCAAGAAACAGCATTTATCACAATCTCATTCCCCATAAGCAAGCAGGGATGATATTGTCAAATGAAAAACTAATAATCAGGAAAAAATATGTCAACTATCAAGACAAGCAAGTCGAGCTCATTCACAAAATCATGCAATTAACCAGTCAAAAGAAAGAAAGAAAACACAGTGTAGAGAAAGAATGAACCACATATTTTCTTCTGTTTATGGATGTTCTTCTTGGTCAATTCAGAAGACTAAGAGGATAAAAGACGACAGAAAAAATAAGTATAAGTCTTGACTTTCAATTTGAAAATAGAAAGCTCAACATCTTAGGGTAAAAATCACCTTCTGGCAAGCTCATACTTTTCAAGGCATCCTCTGCGTAAGATAGACGCCTTGGACTAGGGTGAGCTCCCATTACTTCACTTTTCTTAAACTGATCAATTGGCCATGCAATGACTCTGACCCGAGTTGGAAGTACAGAGACAAGGTCTGCATATCTGAGACTGACAATTACCTTGCTGCAACAAGAAAAAGGCATAGTAAAACATCAGGATATGCAATATGTGCAGTACAGGATTCATCCTTGATGCTATAGAAACTGAAAAAACCAATCATGCATTGATTATGCTACAGTTCCCTTTTAGCAACAAAGGGATTGCAAAATATCTCCAAGGTTAGTGAAGTTAAAGATAACCACATGAGAGAAAGAGTCGATGAACCTTGGGTAAGCTACAGTGTATAATGTAGATTAATTTGGTAAAAAGAAAGATGAGGAATGAGATAATCTCAAGAAATTATGTAAGCAAACCACCGTAGATAAAGTACAAAAAGCATTCCATAGCATGCAGCAGTAAAAAAGTACTCACCAAGGAAAATCATCTAGTACAAATTCTATTATGTGGTAGGGTAGGCTATGATACAGCTCTCCTATTTGATTTCCATACAACTCCTTAATAAGTCGAACCTGCACCATGATAGGAAAGAAAGTGAGTTAGAGTAATTAGATCTTTTGTTCGATCAAAAGTATGTATGATATAAAGATTAGCTGCAACTTGTCAATGTGATATACTTGATAAATTGAAGAACCAGGAGAAGAAAACATTACATCATGAAACAAAAATTTACCAGGAATTATATGTTAGTTCAAGAGAAAAAAAAAAGGAATGTATATGCTATGTTGTCATCTCAGATAAAAAAGCTAGAGACCAAATCCCACCAACAGGGTGTGGAAGGGGACAGTTGAAAAAAGAGTACGCCCACTTGTTGTGGAGATTGAGTAATTATGAAGGCAAAGACCAAGAAAATAAAATCTCTACATGAGTGTTGTAAGATGTTCAATCTGTTATTTCACCCTTAATACCTGACAAACATCTGCAAACACCCACACATGCACACACAATAGATGGAATGAAAATTACTACACAAACATCTAGCACATATAAATTCCTAACAAAGAAGATCGAGAAAGATCCAAGAGCAAAACTGGAAATAAGAAGCTGCACATAATGACTGAAAAATATCAGCCTTCGATAATAAGACTTCATCTAATAATAGAGTCCAACGGGGTTACACTTCAGATACAAGCTTAAGCATAAAAATTGCTACTGAGGGAACTCCAACAAATAAAATCTTTGTGTGGGTCCCCCTTTATCTTAACTATAACAAAGTTGATAAATTTCTCCTAAGTATTCACCAGAATAGTTGAGTCAACGATAGTTCCCACAGAAACCAGGCAAAAAGGGTGAAACTGACTTAAGCTGATCTGTGCAAATTGAACATTGAAAATTCACTAGATGCAGTAGGACAATCTCTTGTAGGTAAACAAAGATCAGTATGTCAGCAAAGCTAGCTCAAACAGAAACACATAAATACTAAGATCATGTAAGCTGGACTATACCTGTTCCTTTCTATCCACATAAGCTTGCAGAAGTTCTCCAATGTAATCTATAAATCTCTGAAAAGAGAAGAGAAGCAATACTGAGAATGGGTAATATCCGAGGAATATCAAACCCAAAAAGATGTCTCTGGCAACTAACCTTACCATCGCATTAGATGAAAGAAGATCATTTTCTGCTTCACGTAGCGGCAGGAAGAAAGGGATTGTGTGTTCAAGGACAGTCATCTTTTCAAGAAATGACTTGCTCTCAAGCACCAAATGGTACAGCTCGCAAGGGTCTCCTGCAAGGAAGAAGGGGAAAGGAAGAAACAAATGAACCAGCTTTAAGTTGCATCCACTGACATGCAATCTCCTCTGAGAGAATTGAGCAGTACAAGAAGATCACAATAATTTTTGTATGGATAAACAGGATATTTTTTAATATAAAAATAAAACGGCCACCAACCTCACAAGTGCAGTCATGGAAAACCATGAACATTTGAGCAATTGTTGTTGGATGCAAAATGAGATGATAACATAACTAGAGTGATCATATTAGAATAAAGCACAAGAAAATTTGCATCAGACCTGCAAAAGTTGTCTCATATTGAATGCCAATTCTTGCCCCCTCCAGACAACAAATAACCTGTTTGTATTAAGAAAAAAGCTACTGATTGATAAATGACCAACCAATGCAATAAATTTCATCAAAACCTACACCCTAAGCACATTCCATGCATCGTATCCTTGTTAGTAGAAAATGTTACCTTATTCCCAACTCTATATGTAATTTTTTCCTCAACATGATGATTTGGTATCACATCTGTCTCCGCTAGCATTGCCTTTCTATCAACCTCCATGTGAACCTGATGAAAAGGGCACGCTTAAAACATTAACAATTTGATCACGCCCATCTGCAAACATATAACTTTACAATGATACAAACCGCACAAACAAATCCATCAAGATGGAGTACTAACAAAAGTATTCGTCATGGAATTATCCATTATATAGAGCATAGAGACCCAAACTTTAAGATGTAAATTGTTCCAGCCATCTATTTTAACAATGACTTGTGATCAGAACCACAGAATTCAACCACCTCCAACAATGTACTGAAAATACAGTGTTTACCCTCTCTCTTATCGTAGCTAACAGTCCGTCATTCCATTCTTCACCATCTAAGTAAACCTCTGCAAGAATTCAAAAGAAAAGCACATTTTTTCCAATCAAATCACTCACAAATAAACTGTTAATCACTGCATTATCTCAAAAAGAAAATACCTTCCGCTTGAGACGCTCTTGCAGCTTCAAATTCTTTCTGTAACCGCTCGAATATCATCTTATCAGAATCCCTGTCAAAAACCAACAACAACAAAAAAACCTTAATCCTCAAAACCCAGTAACATTTTCATTAATCAAACAACCATCAATACAATTCTCACCTAGACAGCCTCTCTGCCAATGCCGTATGTCTCTTAATTACATTCGAAACTAATTAATAAAAAAAAGGACACAACTTTCAGTTTCTTACAAAACAACCTTAATTTAATAAAAAAAAAATCATTTTTCTTACATCGAGCACGTGCAGTTTCTAACCGGTCATTATCATCATCTTCGTGCATAAAGTTCTGTTTTTTCCACACAAAAAATTAAAATTACAATCACAAAAAAAAAAAACATAAAAATTGAAAAAAGGAGAGCTTTGAATGATAATTAATAAGAAATTACCACTTCTCCCATTGATGATGTAAAAGGGTTCTTCTTATGCCTCTTTTTTAGGGTTTCTTCTTCAAAATCGCTGACCTCCATCTGATTTGATTTTTTCTGAGAGAGAGAGGAGTCACAAATTTTAAAATTTAGGGTTCTAATATCCGGGCACGAATCGAATTGCAGAGCCCGACCCGCACCCGTTTTATTATTTTTTTGAGAAGATTACACTCCTCATGGACTCGTTATGATTTTCTTGTGGTAAAGTACATTTCAGGTCTTATATTGTTTCGATATTTTCAATTAGATCCTTTTTAGAGATATTAACCATGGCGGCGGCTTGTTTTATTTTCTTTTTGTTCAAGAAATACTTCATTATATATATATTATCTCTATTATAATTTTTGAATGAAATAGTGTTTCTAAAATAATTTGCATTAACCTATTTATCGATATAGTTTATAATAATTTAAGTTTAATCATATATGAATCAACGTTCTATGTAAATAAATATTTTAACTGAAGAAGATTGTATATAAAATGATAAATTTATAAATATTAGAGTTATGAAATTATATATATTGGTTAAGTTTAGATTGGATTTCGAATTAGATTTAATAATATCAATATGTTTTTCATTATTCATCAAATAAAATTTTTGAATAATTGATATAAAACGGTAACTATCTACAATTTTTTTATTATCAATTTGACTTCAATTAAATTTATTGAATTTATATATATCTTTGTTGAATAAAACTTTAATCAATATGTATTGAATAAAATTGCTAAAATTATTAAAATTATGTACTGAATCAGAATAGCAGGAAAACATAGTAACCAAAATGCAATATGCCAAACCTACTCATTTCTTAAAATTTTACTAATTGGACTATTAAGTAGTTCCACATGTCAAAATATAACTCAACAAGCCACGCCACATCCGGGGCCCGCATTCAGGACCAAAACAGTAGATCTTTGGATTAAGGACTAAGAATCACATCTGGTCCCTGTACATTTACATTTATTCAAATCAAGTCTGAACCTCTCGTTTCATGCTAATAAGATTCTTAATATAAAACACGAGAGAATATATGACTAATTAATTTCCCATATGGATTATATTTTTCATTATATAATCTCTCAAATAGCCTTTAATTAGGAAGGAAGGAGATTTTTGGACTTAATTAAGAGTACAGGGATTGAAGAGACTAAAAAGAAACGGTTTAGGGACTATAAGTGAGTTTTAGCTGCCATCTTTGCGCTCTCTATTACAATTTCCCTGCAAAACCCAAGTATCCTTCATCCCAGTTTCAGTTTCACAAAAGAAAATCACAGAGAGAGAGGGAGGGAGGGACGGAGGGAAAGGGACAGAAAACATGGGGTGGATAGCAGAGAACGTAGAGTCAATCAAATCCATGAAGATCAGAGACACTCTCTCTCAATTGATCACTCTTGGTTCCTTTTCTTTTTCCTTCTCTTTAAAAATATTTATTTATTTCACTAGCTACTGATATTTCTCCTTTCTTTTTATTGATTTCTTGATTTTGTTTTGTTTTGCAGGGATGATAGTGTCGATGGCTTTAATAATATGGAAAGCCTTGATGTGTTTAACTGGTAGCGAATCTCCTGTTGTTGTTGTTCTTTCTGGTAGCATGGAACCTGCTTTCAAACGAGTTAAGAATCCCATGTTTTTTTTTTTGGTTCGCATACGATATGCATATGGGCAACATGTGGTTTTTCTTACGTTTTCCTGTCTTGGCTTGCAGGGAGACATTTTGTTCTTGCATATGAGCGAGGCCCCCTTTCGCGCGGGAGAGATTGTTGTGTATAATGTAGAAGTATGTTCTTTCTTTAATTTGTTTGTTTTTCTTTTGATTGATTTGGTGATTATTGAGTTTCTTTGCTCTTATATTTGATTTTGTTTTGTTATGAGTTGATGATTTTAGTGTTTAGTTTTAGCACATCTTTCGGTTGAATGATCATGGAAAATGACGGATAAACTATAGGGTGCTATTGCTTCCTAGTTCCCGGTCATAAGAATGCGGGGCCCACTGTTCCTCCATGTGGGACCCGCTTTAATGTGTAACGAGGAGCAGTGCTGGTGGAGTGCTGATAGTTCTTCAAAAGGAACAATGAGGGTGATTTGGTGAATATTGTTTCAACACACTTTAGCAGTCAAAAGCCCTGCTGTAGGAACTTTAGTGAGAGCATTTGATTTAGAAAGAAGTGTGTGAGTTGATTCTTTAATAAGGTGATTTAGCTTTTTATTTACCTTAAAGTAGAGAAGTAATTCTTTACCTTAAAGGTGGACATTGTCCGTGACAAAGTTCTCTTTTGCTTTGATTATATCCCAAATTTTATCCTTTCTTCATTCCAGTGTACTTGAGTTGAACATCATGGTCTCTTTTCTACTCCTGTGAACTGATATATCTTCAATGCATTGTTCAGGGAGAGCCAATTCCAATTGTCCATCGAGTAGTTGAGGTAACCGTATATGCGAGATCTCAGTTGTATTGTTATCTTAGTATGCTTGCTAGTGTTTGTTGTTTATTGTAGAATATGATGGGCATTTCGCACAGGTTTGTTGAAAGCATTTTAGACTGGGATTATGCTGACTATTTAGTTCCAAACTGAGAATGTCAATTAGTGACCATATAGAGAGGAAACTACCATCACGAAATACGAGCTTTCATCCATTCACTCTTGTTTATTTTAATGTCAGTTATAATATATTTAATGTTTCTCACTAGGAAGCATGCCAATTGAGCGACAGAATAAAGTTCCTCAGCTCATCTTGATCTCACTATCATTTCTTCTGGAATTTCTATTTGTATCTGCTAGTTCCATATCCACCCACCCACAGAGTGAGTTTGGTCAATTGAATAAGATTACGAAAGCTATCCTTTCAGTTGGATTCATCACAGCATGCATCTTATCTATAGCAGAATGAAAAAAAGTACTAATTGTTTTGATCAAGAAATAGGAGGTTGTATTCCACAAAATTGTGACATGCCAGATTTAATTCCACCATTCGCTCTAGTTTCTTATTTCTAGAAGTTGCTACAACTTTTCTTAGCTGAGAATTTCTGTAACTGTTGATTTGCTTTCCTTTGTGGGGGAGAGGAAGGCTGATCAGCAAGCAGTGGCAAAAGTCTTGCATGATGCTATTTGATTTTCTTTCCTTTGCGTAATGTACATTTGATTGTGCTTTGGTAGGTTCATGAACAGGAAAATACTGGAAAGGTTGATATCCTTACTAAAGGTAACACAATTTGTGACTCAAGTTGTTAAATTTCTTTGAGTTCATATCTGCTTGTCTTAATTAATCCTCTTCTACACTCAAGAATAAACTTGTTTTTATACATGTGCCACGTTCCTTCTCAGTTGAGTTCTAAATACGAGCAAGGTTGTTAAAATCGCGATTTAACTCGTAAAATCGTACGATTTTACGAGTCAATATAGGCTTAACGTGCGAAATCGTTCAAAAAACTCGGAAATGAATGAAATCGGGTTGAAATCGAGTGAAATCGTTAAAATTGGGTGAAATTGCATAAAATCGTGATTTCACCACCGATTTTACGATTTCTGCATAATCTAGCCTCTTCTATTAGAGAGAACGTGAATAGGAACAAGGACAAACCAATCACAGTTAAGCATGTGTGTGTTTGCCTGTCTCTGTACTTGATTATGCAGCAAAGGATGTTTTTCTCACAGCATCACTCTTTCGCTTGCCACCTGTCTTCTTTTATTTTGATAAATAGCATTTGCTTTTGTGAAGAGATATTTTTTTAATTGGTGACTCTTTCTCCCTTGAAGAGTTAACAATATTCCTCGATGATTAATATAATTTGATAATGCGATGTAAGCCAAGGTGATAAGTGAGAGTTAAACCACAAGATCGATGTTCGTCATCAACAATTAAAAAAAATGATTTATTGGATTAGATAAGTTAATCGCATGAGAATTTAATTTTGAAGCATAGTGCTAAAACTTAATTATAAATTAGACCAACGTGGTAAATTGTGCTTGGATAATTATTAATATTTGACCTTGAACGAATTAGAACGAATTAATATTTTTAAAAATTGATTAAAAATTGATGAAGACAATGAAACTGGTTTTAGTTTATATGACACACCAGCATATTATTTGTTTTAAGTTTGTTAATTATTAGTTAATGAAAAGTTATTTAAATTATGTATGAATTTTTATTTGAACCATGTATTTTAAGGTGCTTGAACTATGTATGGATTTTTATTTGAAGCATGAATTTTTTTTTAATGTATTTTAAAATTCCTAACGATTTTACGATCCGAGTTTATTTTGTATTTTCCGTGCCGTGTTAAAATCATGATTTTAACAACCTTGAATACGAGGATCAATTAAAGTGAAGGGTAATTAATAGACAACCTTTCAGCATATTAAGTCATAGCATAAGGGATACAAGTGAAATGGTCTAAAAAAATGTTTGAAAACTTCTGCCTATAGTTCTTCTTTCAATAACCAGGAGACTGATACTCAATTTGTGATTGGATAATTTTATCAGGAGATGCTAATGATGCGGATGACAGGGGTTTGTATGCTTATGGTCAGTATTGGTTGAAGCCACAACAAATTATGGGGAGAGCTGTTGGGTAAGTCAGTTATGCATCTATTTACATATATTTTGTTTTTAGCATGAAATTGTAATTTATGCGGGAGACCACGATCAACTTGAAAGGTGCAAAAAAGTGGGCATTCGAAATTGGTGCTTGCATATACTGTCATCTGCTGATTTTATCTAATACTTGTTTGATCGAATAGCGTACATCTTGGGTTAGCTGATGATGAAATAATCCAGGCTAGTTAATATGCCAATCCAAATGAATGATTTACCAACTCATATTGGCATAAGAAACACAAACATTCTGTCTTGTAGTTTTCTTCTTAACACTTTCTGAAATATAAATCCTCTTGATTTATGTGAAACTGAATTATATATCCTCTTCCGCAGGTTCATGCCTTACGCCGGTTGGGTTACAATCGTGATGACTGAGAAACCTATTATCAAGGTAGTGTCTAGGGTTTGCACTAACACAGATCTTTCCTTTTTGAGTAAAAAATGCCAGAGGACCTCATTTCCCTAGCTTATGACAAACAATTGAAAAATGAAATATGAAATTCTCCACAGAAATTATAAATCAATCAACTTGAAAAATTAAGTTTTTGCATTCTACGCTTTTACGAGTTGAGTTTTTTCTGGAGGCACTCATTTCCCTAGTTTTGCATATAATGTTTAACGTGGTGCTGGTTTTTCTTGCAGTACATGCTTATAGGCGCTCTAGGTCTGCTGGTTATAACCTCCAAGGATTAAGTAATCAAGTTTTCAAGACATGACTGATACCATTTATATTCTCTCTCTTTGAAACAGAAGCAATGAAATTAGCTGTGCTCAATACCAACAGAATTTTGTAAGATCTGAGGACCGCATATCCTGTTCTGTAAACTTCAGATTACGCAGGTGAAACATATTTATTGTGTCACTCTGAAAATCTATTGCGCGTTGCTTTGAAAGCATTATTTCATTCAGGAGCTGTGCTGTTTTCAGAACAATTTTTATCATGATTTAAACACATATAATGCTGTTAGGAACATCATTCCACAGTCAAATGTTTTACGTCACAAGATTGAATACCTTTTCTTATGAAAAGTCAGCTATCTTGTGTTTCATATGAGGTTCACTCTTCCATAGGTGGAAGCTTTTTGAGCAGGAGCCATGTTGCTGTCTAGCTGATGAAGTTACTGTCAGATAACAACTGTCCGCAAACCCTCGCCCCCACATAATTAACCATATTAGAAACTTGGAAAAACCGTGCATCAATATTTCCTTCCATGGATGAAGGTGAGACTGTTGTGAGTTGGCTCCTGTTCAAATTCAAAAAAGGGGTTCCGAAGTGCTTTGATTTCAACAAGCACTCCACGACATCTATGATCTAATTTACTGAAAGTTTTTCAACTTGTTTTCCAAAACCACTTTCCGAAGAATTCAACCATTAGATTTGTGAAAAGCATTAGCTTACACATGCACGCACGAACTAGATAATTGTTCACGCAACGTTGCAAGTTGCAACTCTGATCAATTTATTTTCAACGTAAAAAAAAAAAATAAGGTGTTGATTAATATGTTTGTTATTAGAAAAAAAAAATATGATTGATATAATGTGATTTGATTAACTTGATAGATAAAAAATAACCAGATAATCAATAAAAATATATTTTGAAAAACAAATTAAGATAATATTTTTTTAAAAAATATTAAAATAACATATTAAATTGATTCGGACCAACTTGAGTTAACTTGTTAAAGCTGTTATGCAAGTCATGAGACCTTTATAATCCCTATAAAAAGCAAATAAAAAAATGACCCGAGTCAACATAGCTAACCCACAAAACTTGCAACACAGGTTATAAGATCAAGATAATTTAACAGAAAACAAATCAAAACAAATTATTAAGCCCAATACTCAGTAAATTTCAATGTTGAAGGATGAAATTGAAAAAAAAAACATTTAAAATTAAAAAATTAAAAAGAGTCCTCATAAATTTGGAGGACTAAAGTGAAAAATATCTTATTTTTTAGAAATAAAATGAAAAAAGACCTTGACATTTCATTATTCATTGTTATAGTAAAAAGTCGAGGCCTTTTAGTATATGTTAACTAGATTATTGGCCTGCGCTACGTTGCTGGTGGAACCAAATCTCTTTTTTTTTTTAACATAAAAAAGATTTAGACATTGTTAATGTTTTTCTAGTAGAAGAAAAATTAAACTATGTGTAAATTGATTCAATTCGACTTAGTCGCCTTGGAGGGTTTAAAGACAATACGAATGACAAGTAAAAATATAGTTTAGGTCAAAATAAAAGTTTAAGATGAGTTTGTTTTAATAAATATTGAAATGAAAATATTTTGAATCAATTTGAAACAATCAAGGTTGACTTGTCAATCAACATATCAAGTCATGAAATAATAATAACCTCATAAAAACTAAACTAAAATTAATTATAAAACTCAAAATTAATCAAATATGAGTAAATAATAATTCAGCCACTATAATATAATTTCAACTCGTGATCATGTAATAGTAGTAAAGGACATTTAACATTTTATTAATAAAGAAATTTATGACACTCCACTGAGAGAGATGAATACAAAATGAGAGAAACAAAAAGGGATTACCAAAAAAAAAAAAGGTTTTAATAGATGAAAGAATTCTTATTATTTTTTTGGCGGGATCTCTCATATCTTCCATGGGAAGCAGCATAAAAATTCTCAATGAATACTCAACAGAAAATTAATTAAAAAAAAATGGAATAATTGTTTCAGCTTATGCATGGCTTCTCGTCTCCTATGCAAGTGGCTTTCAAGGCAGGTCACGAGAGCTTCTTTTCTCCTATGTTTAGTGTGTTTCAAAGGTAGTTAGTAGTTACTTGGTAAGATTTTGCACAAATGTTCCGAAGTCTTAAAAGAGGATAAAACACCACCACATTTGTATTAAATAGTTTATCCACAAAGCTCAATTGACTTCAAATAGTAGTGTAGTAGGTCATCCGTTTTGAGCTCCAAGATGGCAAATATTCCTCGAGTGGGAGGTGGAGCCATTTGCCCTAGCCAAATACTATGCGATGAATCTTCCCATTTTCGTAATAGTACTTGCCGACCAATAACTCACAAGTAGAAAATCTTCAAATACAACATAATTATGTGTTTCTATACTTTAGTTATTATAAAATCTAATTTTGGTTATATGGGTCATTAGTTTTATAACCAATTTAATTGTTCAAAATTAATATTTTTCAATTAAAAAATATGGAGTATTTTTGAAAAACTGGTTGAAAACAAGTGGGTTTTAATCTCAAACTCAAATCAAAATAAGACAATTAATTTCTCTCTAAATTTGATTGAATAAAAAATTAATTTTATTACATAAAAAATAATTTAATTATATCAATATTAAATTTGATTTGGTCTGATTTGTTAATCTATTAATTTACTATTTTGATTTTTAAATTAAACAGCATGTAATTTAACTCAATTAACATGACATGTTTAATTAAAATTTAATTTGACTTAAAAAACTTTAAAATAATAATGTTTTAGTTTTGTTATTTAAAATTAAAATATATAAAATCAGGTTTAATAATTATGCTAATTGTTAAAAAAAATAGTATGTGAAAGTAGAAAGGATAAATGATAGTTGAATTTAAATTCACAAAATAAATTAAAAAGGATCAAAATTAAAAAAAAAATGAATTAAACACGTTTGTACTTAAAAAAAACACAAGGCGAGACCAAGCAAGAAAGAAGCAAACGAAGAGAGAGAAAGAAACACAGAGAGAAACCAAGAAAATAAAACACAAAAACAAAGAGAGAGAGAGGAAAAGAAACTATTTATTACACTAAATTAGCAGCAAAAAGGAGCGATCAAGCTAGCTAACACTCTCAAAGCCAAGAAAACCTCTCTTTCTTTGGCCCTCTTTTCAAATCAACAACACAGAAAAAACTACATTGAAAACCCAAGAAAACAAGCCAAGAATCAACCTCTCACTCTCCAATTTTGGTGAAGTTTAATCAAAGGTTAGTTTTTTAAATATTTACTTAATTAATCTTTAAAACCCATTAACTTCACACTCTTAAAGTTTGCCTTTTGCACTTCATTGTTGTTTTGGTGTCAATTTTTTGAACGGGCTCTGTTTAGTTTCTTTTACTGATCTCCGTTTATTAAGTTAAATTAGTCAAAATTTGAACTTGTTAGCTTGTGAATTGTGTGAAATAATGTGAAAAATGAAATGGGTTTTTGTTATTTTGAATGGTGCAGTGGTGAAAGAAGAGAAAGGAGTTTGTTGTGCGTATAAAGTTTGGTGATTTGAAGTTAGGGTTTTGATTTATTGTGTGTTTGAATGAATTGGTTTTGGTTCTGGGTGATTTGGATTGAGTTTTTTTTAGTGAGTTTGATCTCTTAGGGTTTTGGATTTCGTAAAGATGAGATTTGGGTTAGCATTGTATTGGTTGTTGGCTGGCGACTTTTGGGTTGTCTGGAAACAGAAATAGCTGTTTTCCAGGTTGAGAATCTTGGGTTTTTGTGATTTTGGTGAATGGTGGTGTTTGGGACTGTTTGTGCTAGAGATAAGCAGAGGTTGACTGTTGATTTGCATTTAATTTGATATGTGGGTGTGTGAATTTTGTTATCGGGGAGGTGAAAATAACAGTAATTGAGTGTGCGATTGGGGGTTTTGGGGTTTTGTGGTTCTGTTTTTGGATGGTGTATGAATCTGTTTCATGAGAAATGCTACCTCATCAGAGCTCCAGAGTTGATTTGGTTGAATTGAGAACTCAGATAGTGAAGAAGATTGGAGTTGAGAGGTCAAAGAAGTATTTTTACTATCTGAATCGATTTTTGAGTCAGAAGCTGAGTAAGAGTGAGTTTGATAAGTCATGTTTTCGCTTGCTCGGAAGGGAGAATCTGCCGCTGCACAATAATCTTATACGCTCAATATTGAAGAATGCCTGTCAGGCGAAGACGCCACCACCAATTTATGAGGCGGGTCCCACAAAATCTCTGCTTCAAGCTCCAAACAGTTCTCCAGTTAGAGAAGATGGGCATGAACAAAGTGGGTCCCTTATTCCAAATCAAAACACACCCATTTGGTCCAATGGAGTTTTACCAGTGTCTCCAAGAAAGATTAGATCAGGGATACGTGATCGGAAGCAGAGAGATAGACCCAGCCCGCTTGGGCCCAATGGGAAAGTCGAATGTATCTCACATCAATCAATTGGTACAGAAGATAGTGGAAGTAAGTTTGTTGTGGAGAATGGGGAATCGGCTCCTTGTGATTTTCAGAGACCAGTGCAGCATCTTCAAACAGTTGCTGAGCAATCTGAGAATGAAAGGGAGGGGTCAGCTCAACGGCCAATTGAAGGATCAAGGATACAGAGCAAAGACCAGACAGCTTTTGTGGAAGATGGAGAAGAGGTGGAGCATGCAAACCGCTTGAACTTTTCTAGAACTCCCCTACTTGCACCATTAGGGATTCCATTTTGTTCAGCTAGTGTGGGTGGGGCCCGCAAAACTATGCCAGTTGCAAGTAGTGGTGATTTTGTTCGCTATTATGACAGTGGTGAATTGTCTGATTCAGAGATGCTGAGGAAACGCATGGAGCAGATTGCAGCTGCACAAGGCCTTGGAGGGGTTACTATGGAATGTGCAAACAGGTTGAATAATATGTTAGATTCGTACTTGAAGAGGTTGATCAAGTCATGTGTTGAGTTAGTAGGAGCACGGTCTCTGCATGATCCAAGAAAGCACCCTGTTCACAAGCAGCAGGCACAAAAGGTTATCAATCGCATGTGGGCGAGTAATCACGCGCATATGCAGAGTAGCAGTGGTCCTGTAGAGGGTATGCAGGAACAGAGACAGCATAGTTCAATATCCATGCTTGATTTCAAAGTTGCCATGGAGCTAAATCCACAGCAACTTGGTGAAGATTGGCCATTGCTGCTGGAGAAAATATGCATGCATTCGTTCGAGGATTGAAACATACCTGTGAAGATTTGTTATCCCAAAGCTATAATTGGGTCAGGCTGTCCTGGTTCCAAGGCATTGACAATTGTTTAAATTGGAAGTTGTTGATGCACCCAGTTCTGTTTCTTGTTGCCAGGATGAACCAGATGGCTCCCCTTCTGTTGAAGCTCGGCCCCTGCAAGATGGAAATTGTGGGTTGAGCATCCAGATGTCTGTACTCTCCTGCTGCAGATCCTGTATGAATCAGGAAATTATTTTGCAGCAACCAAGCCAGGGCAAGTTTCAAATAGAATGCCCTCAGTTGGTTGCACTGTTGTACGATAAGCATCGGTGTTGGCTGTCTGCTGCCATCGCTACAGACCTGAAGCTCTTCTGTATAATTTACAGCCAACAAAGAGGAAGTCTTAGACAGTTTTGCGGGATACTCTTGTGTAGCTTGTTGAAAGGTAAACCACTGGTGTAAAGAGCTGTAGTCTTGCTCTTTGTATTTTAAAATCTGAGAATTGATTGGAATTCCAATATTAATAACAAATTGATATCCTTCTACTTGTCTTTGATGCTATGTTTCAATTTTCAAGTGACTGGGCCCGGAAAACATCCCTGCTGAAGCCGTATTCTGCTGCTCGTGTTTCGCTTCAAGATTGTGGGTTTTCCATGCCTACCTTAGCATAAATGTGTTTGTACATGTGAATCGCAGAATCTGGCAAATCTTACATGGGCTTCTGGCACAACTTAGTTATATTCAAATCATGGGGAGTGATAAGCGAAGAATGTAATCTATACACTTCAGAGCTCTGATGCGAAAAGGGCAAAATCTGGGATAGAAACCAGGGATTTTCATATTGTAGTGATACATAATTGACCTCATGCAAAGTTTGGAAACAAAGTACTTGGCTGATAATAAGCAAGAAATAATGTCTTTCTGCTTATTATCCTATTCCTGGAAAGAACTTCATAGCAGTACTGTTTTATCCCATTCGATCGAAACTTAGCTATCCAGTATGCACATGAACTTTAAAGGATCAGCAGCAGGTAAAAATTGCAAGAGATATCTGAACACCCATACAAGACTCGCCACCAAGCTAAAATTCCAGCACAGGTCAAGCCATCCTAATTCTCCCTTTTCTATCCTCGAGCACTCTTTGTGCATAATACAGAGACTCTCACTGTCAGTAAAATTGTTTTGCAATGTCCTGTGAAAGGCAGGCCTTGAATTTGCAAAATGTTTTTCATATTTCCCACAAGCTCTTCCAAAGGTGGTGCACTGTTTGCTGGAATGCTGTTTGTAGCTTGGTCTGTAGATGAAATATATATTTTCTTAGAGCTTCGGTTTTTCACTGACAAGATTTGAGAACTGTTTTTATCCCAATCTTGTTTGAGCCAGTGACTGAGTTTTCTATAATCATATTGACTTCTGAAGAACCATAGACTTTTAAAAAGCTGGTTGCTCTTGTTAAGCAAGAAAAGCTCTGCAATCAATTTTGTTCTGTTGATCAGTTACCATTTGCCTGTAGCTTATTATTTTTGTTTCAAAGCTATTTCCCTTGTTATTATTTCATGGATATCAAGTTGCTTTCAAAACCTGATTGCGCCACTGAATTAATAAGGGAAATATCCAGCAAATCGTAATCCTCTTTCATTTTTATTTCAAATTCTCTCCATTGAAGGATCTCTTCGTTTCTTAAAACATTGCAAATCCATATTTCTGTCTTTCTTGGCCCTAAAAACACTGTTTTCACCGTGCACCCTTCATTCATGAAGATCAAGTACATCGGGTGGTATCTTCTAGTTCATCAGACTGATTCTCTATCATCTTCTTTCATCTCTCTTTGAGCCTTGCAATTTGCATTTCCAGGAAGTTGTCTGTGCCCCGTTAATCAACATGCTATCTCTTCTACTCTTACTGATGTTTATCAGGTGCTGGCGTTAAAGGAAACTTGCCATGCATTTGCAGTGGTTTGCACTGTGAGTTGCTTTACTTGAATACACACAAGATGTTCGCATGTACCTGTACCATGAAAGACACAGGGAGAGGGAGTTTAACAGATATTGATTTAGAACTGTAGTCGGGGCTTCTTTAAGGATTTTAAACGCTTTATGTGCCTCTGCATTCCAGTGAAACCCTTCCTTTTGAACAGGTCAGTAAGTGGCTTGCCAATCTTGCCATAATTACGTATGAACCATCTATAATAACCTTTCATCCCCAAGAATCCCTTCACATGCTTCATTGATTTTAAGTTAGACCAGTTCTGCATTGCCTCTACTCTCCGAGGGTCGGTTGCCATCCCCTTTGTCACAAGGACAATTTTCGCTCAAAATTCCAGCCCCTACATGGCAGTTTAGTCTTGTTAGACGAAGTTTTTCTTATATTTTCACTCGTGTTTGCTTACAATTATATATTTCACTCACCAAAAAAGGTTTTCACATGTTAACTTGTTGTAAGCAAGCGGATTCAACACAAACAATAAAACAAAATAGGACACATCATATACAAGAAAATTTGGAACCTTTAGTATTACCTCAACAAAGGAAATACACAATACACTTATATATACTATGCATAAAACTTGCATGCTACATAGCAAAGGCTTTCAAGCCTATTTATAAACAATATTATGGAAGTTACAAAGCAAAGCTGTCATCCTTATTTTAAAAGACATTGTAGGACAATCTTTCTCTCATTTTTCCTATGAATTTAGTGGCCTCAATCTAGCAACTGCTAGACAATTTCTCCTCCATATTCTCCATGAACTTAGTGGCCTCAATCTAACAACTGTTGGACAGTCTCTCCCACGTTCTCATGAATCTAGTGACTATATAGAGCATTCCTAACCATGCCCCATGTTTAACAACCTATCACCCACAATCAGGATAGTTCTCCCACCAACTAGCCATGTTTGAAAACCACCAAAGCTTCCCACAACTCTGCTGCCACTTTCTCCCACAAGCCCTTATTGTCAGTTTTGCTGTGTTTCGTGCCAACCTAGATGGTCAATTATCAAAGACCCATGTTCATGCCAAGCCAATAACCCATGGTTCGCATGACCAATTGCACGCTGCCTGCTAGATTCGTTGTTGTTCGCGCGGGCTAACGATGTCTTTCATTGCCAAATTCTAGATAATGTGCATTTGTTGGCGCACCCTTGCGCCAATACCTCTAACAAACTATCCCTACCAGAAGAGTCCAATTTTCTCATCAGAATAAAGATGAGGTATTCTTGCACTTTGTCTTTGAATTGTCACAAATTTATTTTCTTTTCCCACAAAAAACCTCCAAGTTTTTCTCCCATTTTACTAAAAACTCAGTTTGTTAATTCTTTTTATGTTGGTCGAGTTGATGATGAATCTTGACAATACCATTGTCAAACTGTTTGTGAATCATTGCTGGAGCTTTTTATAACTTACTTTATTATAGATCCTTTTTGGACTTTATTAAAAGTCTTAAATAACTTATATGAAAAGTTACAGTAGTTGCTCTGGCAGCTTCAATCTATAGGCAACAATCTCTGTTTTTCCATCATTTTGAAAGGTCCATCATATCTCGGCATCAGCCCTCGATGCTTTGACTTCCCCATAATTTTCTTCCAAATCTATGGACTTAATTTGAGTAACACCTTGTCGCTCTCACTTAATTCCAGCAGTCTTTGTTTCTGGTCAACATAATTCATTATCCTTTTTTCTTGCATTTCATAAGCTATCATTTGCTTGTTTAAACAATTCTTGTTTTTCCATAGCAAACCTATTCGTAGCTGGACTCTTCTCATCATATTTTTGCACAAAAATCTCTATAGGAGTTTGGGGTTGTGTCCCCAAAATCAACTCAAACAAACTAGTTTTTGTTATCGAGGATTTTTGGATATTGTAGCAAAATTGAACACTGTCAAATAATTCCAACCAATTTTGTTGCATTGTTGTCATGTGATGCCTCAAATATTCCTTAAATAAAACATTTCTCCTTTCTATCTGTCCATCGATTTGTGAATGATTGATAGTGAAATGCTTTAACTGTCCCCATCATGTTGAATAACATTGTCTCAAACTTACCTATAAATCACATATTGTGATCACTAACAATATAAGAAGGCACTCCAGAATACTTCACCATATTTTGATAAGAACAACCCACCAACAACCTTAATTGGACACACTGTCAGGGGGCGTCCACAAACACTGCATACTTAGTGAATCTATCTATGATAACCATGATGGTGTTCATGCCATCAATTTTTAGAAACCTCACAATGAAGTTCATCGAAATTGACATCCAAGGCTTCTTTGGAATAAGCAGTGGTTGTAGCAATCCAACTTCTTTCTATTGTAGTACCTTGTCCTGTTGACATACCAAACATGTCTTGCCATAAAACTCAACATCCTTGTCAATTTTTAGCCAATAGTAAGTTTGGGATATGATAGCCTGCATTCTTTCCCTTCCTGGATGTCTAGCCCACTATGAATCATGCATCTTTTATATAATATACTTTTGTAATTTCCTACTTAGCATTAAAAAATAACTCTTTTTTGTATAGAGGAGATCATTTTCAACCAATATCTTTGGACTGTCCTTTCTCAAATAAGGTCAACCAACTTCTTGTACGTTATGTCATCCTTAGTAGCTTGATAAAATTGTACTAGCATGTCTGACTGGTACAATTTTAAGAGCATCCGTAACATGATTATATTGCTCTAACTTGTATTCCCTCACAAAGTCATATTCGGCTAAGAACTCTTGCCACCGAGCATGCTGTTACAATAATTTCTTCTAAGTTTTGAAGAAAGTAATAGCCACATTATCAATCTTCATAATGAACCTTGGCCCCAACAAGTATACTCTTGACATACCAAAGCAATGCACCATTATTGTCATCTTTTTCTTATGTGTTGAACATTTTTGTAAGGCATCATTTAGTTTCTGACTCTCGAATGCAACAGGTGTCCATCTTACACCGACATTCCTATAATAACCTTATCCAAAGCATCGATGTGCACTTTAAATGTCCTCTCAAAATCGAGCAATCCCAAAACTGGAGGAAAAGTCACTGTTGTCGTTTACTTCTCAAAAACTCATTAGCATTCAACTGACCATTCCCACTTCTAGTTCTTCTTCAAAAAATCTAAAAAAAAGGTTGTCTTCTTGCTATAGCCTTTAATAAACCATCTATAATTATTTTGTTAGTCCTAAAAAATAAACGCAACTCCGGAACATCTCTTTGGTGTTGGCTACTTAACAATGACTTGAACTTTCTTAAGTCATATTCTTACTTGACCCTCCCCAACTAAATATCCTAGGAACATAATTTTAGATCTTGCAAACTTGCATTTCTCTGTTTTTACATATAAATTATGTTCTCTCAATCTACTCAGAACTTTTAAAAGATGAATTACATGATCTCTCCAACATCATCTAAGTCGGCTACAACAAAATTAACCAAATAATCATACAATACATCATTCATAATATTACAAAAAGTTGTTAGAACATTCATTAAACCAAATGGCATGAACAAAAATTCTTATGCACCATACCTTGTTACACACTTAATCTTACGCTCATCTCTTTCATCAATTATGACTTGCCAATATCTAGAACACAAGTCTAGGTTGTAAAGATGGAAGCTCTACACAATCTGTCTATCAAATCTTGAATCAAAGAAACTAGATACTTGTTTTTTACTGTCACTTTGTTAAATGTCATATAGTCCACGTATATACAAAGGCTCTCATCTACCTTCTTTTGGAACAAAACTGGGGCATCATATAGAGCTTTAGAAGGACAAACAAACCCATCATCAATCAAATCTCCCAATTATTTCCTTAATTCTGTCAATTCAATAGGTGACATTCGGTAAGAGGTTGAGATAATAACTTTGATCCTTGCACCAACTCAATTTGATGGTCAATAACTCTTCTAGGTGAGAGCTTTTTCAGTAACTTAAGGAGGCATTACATCTATATACTATTTTAACACATATGCAATGGCATTAAGTACCTTATCATACTTATCCATTTTCTCATTAAGCATTTCCACAAGAAACACTTCTCTTTTTTTCACAAAGCTTTATCAATTATGATAGCCGAGAATAAACTCTTCTTCCTTTTATTGCCACTTTCCATCAAAGCTTTACAATACTGAACAAAACATGGACAATTCTCGTCAGCAATCATAATGCCATCAAGATATGGCATAAGACTGACCTTGGCATTTCTTAAGAAATCCATGCTAAAATTACATCAAAATCATCCAAACTTACAACTAAGAAATCATGCTTCCTTTTCCAACGATCTATGACAATTAACACACTATAAGCCATGCCGATTATCTTCAGTGTTTTGACATTCACTTCCTTTATAATGGTGTGACTACTATTTGTTATAACCTAATTTTGACCCATTTGCTTTTTAATCTAATTTTAAAGGGGTTAAAATTTGAAATTAAAAGATTAGAGGCTTGAATGCAAAATTTGGAAACTTCAAAGATCAAATTGAGAAATGGTCATTCCCAATCCAAAACAGCACTGTTTCAAACATGCACAGTTCTTCTTCCTCTGATGTTGTAAATCCATCTGCAAAAAAGGAAAAGAAATTATGGAATGCCGGCATCCCAGTCCAACCAAAACACAAATTGCAAATCTTATCTTCATGAAGATTACTACCCCGGGGAGATAATGATCGAACCTCAGGTATCCAAGTCCCAACAAAAAACCAGCACCTCCCTCCCAGCCATGCTCATCTAGGGAGAACGAGGGACGTTCCCTATAAATACAGAGCTATCCAGAGGAACAAAAAAAAAAGGGCAGAGAACAAGGGAAAGAAAAGAAAAGGAGAGTATCAAGAGAAAGGAAAAGCCAGATGAACCAAAAACCCAAAAACAGAGGGGGATCCAAAATTCAAAGGAAAAAAAAGCAGAGAGAGAACGAGAGTGAGAAAACCATAGACAGAGGGAGACCAAAAAGAAGGAAGAAAGAAAAACAAAGAAAAGGAAGAAACAGAGAGGGGGAACACCAATCGGCCAAGGGACTATCATCTCGCGTCTTCGTCTCCAGCAGCACGCCCATATAAGACTTCATTCTCCTACCCTATTTTGCATTTTCAAACTTCTCAAAACAGTGCACGCGTGAGTTAGTTCATGCGTGCATGCTGCCCAGCCGGGCCACTAGCTTAGGCCAATGGCCAAGCTAGGCCGGCTGGGTCTAGCCCAGATGGCTGGGCTAGACCCAGCCCAAAAAACATTAGAGAGTAAGAGTGGGTCAGGTCTGGGCCTTAGGCTCAGCTGGCCCAAACTTCTTTTACTAAGGATGTGTTTGGCAAAACACACCCTTATGCCTTGTTCATGTATTTTATCCCCTTCTATTTTGATACTTGTCTAAACAAGCCCTATTTTGATATCAGAAAATTATGAAAATAATTAGGGATCTTCGTTGATTTATTTGTGGGCCCCTCACACTTTGTTTTATATTTTTCTTTGCGTTTTGTATTTTTTCTGCTATGTGCTTAATCTGTGGACCATTGTGGTTAAATGTAAATCTGATGTGCAATGTTTTTTTTTTATTTCCATCTAAAAGGGCAAATAATAATAAAGGATAAACAAAAAGAAAATGACTTATAAAAATTCTTCTTCAAAATTCAATTTTTTGTGAAATTATTCACTGATGCCAAAGTTAGAAATATCATAATTTGTTGGGTTTATGCAATATTTACCAACGCTAGAGTCGGAAATATTCATATGAATTGTTTACCGATGTCAGAGTAAGGAACATGATAGGAAGAATAAAAAAAAAGAAAAAAAATGTGAGCATATTCTTAGCAATTTTAGACAAGACCAGCAATGCAGCCTACCTTAGGTAGGACGCTTAAGGGGTGATAACATCTTTCCTTTCGCGTAATCAGTCCCGTACCATTAGAATCTCTATTGACCAGTTAGAGTTCTTAGTGACCATAATACTAGGTGGTGACTCCTTGAACTAGACCTTCGCCCCCAAAGAACAAGATGTTAGATATATGTTCTTTTTTCAATGTAAATTATTATTAATGGGTCACCACGATGTCCGAGTGTGACGCTACTAAATTGTAAACCCAACTTTTCCACTAATTTATCAGACAGAAATATATGTGTTGCACCCGAATCCAGCATCACATTGACATCCATGTTATTTACTTTAAGTTTCACATCAAACCATTCAAAGCACCTAACTTTCCTTGTTGTAATGCATTAATCTGTGTCAAATCATTCTCAACAAGCCTAGATTCTACAACCAAATTACCCAACCGAGCCACTAAACAATTCAATACACGCATTGAATTTACATATGTGACCACTTCTTCATCCTCACTACCCTATTTAACTAGAATGACATTGAGTTTCTCTCTCTTTAGACACTCTCTAGCAAAGTGTGGTCCATTATGAATGAAACAAGCAAAGTTCAATTTAGCATTTTTACCTTGTCCACCCGATGACTTAACCTTTCCCTTATCAGCAATGGACATTGATGCAACACCCCCACCAAACTTTTTATTTTTCTTGTTTTCCTCTTTGTCTGTAATCTTAAATTTGGAGGAGGTTGACATGTAGCCTTTTCTAATGACAACTTTGAAATCAACCAAACTATTAGCAACCGTAATAGCAAAAGATAAATCTTGTACCTTTTATCATCTTAGTTCAGCTTGTGCCTAAAGTTGGAGACCTAACATGAAGTTGGAGAGCTTATCTTCTTCAAACATATTCTTGATGTTGAGAATCAAAGAAATGAAGCTTTTAACATACTCCTGAACTGACTTCTCATGCCTAAGCTTATTCAATTCCTCCCTCGCAATCCATGATGTATTGCTTGACAGAAATTTCTCTTTCAGTTTTTGCTTGAAACGATCCCAAATCTTAATCTTAGAATGTTCAACATTCAAGTCCTCTTTTATCATCTTCCTCCACCACAACTTAACACCACCTATGAGATACATCATTGTGATATCAACTTGGTCAACTACCCTAATCTTAGCCACACTGAAGTATTGCTCCATATCCCATATAAAATTTTCAAGTTCTTTAGAACCTTTCTCCGCATCGAAAGGCTTCGATTTGGGCATTTTAGGCCTAGAATGTCTTACCCCATAATGAGTGTTTGCTATTGCCATCTTTAAGATGGAAATCGATTCTCACTGACCTCCAATCTATGGCTTGTCTTGGATGCCAAGTCGATGTACAAACTCTCAACCCTTCCAGCATTTTCAATGGCTTCCCTTAGTCTATCAAGAATAGAATAATCTTCACCCTCTTTAATCAATCCAATCAGAACTTCAATCCAAACAAGTTTTTTCTTAAATTGCTTCCATATTCGCTGGCATTACCAATCAGGCTACAAAGCTTCAAAAACAACCGCACTCTGATACCAATTGTCAGAGGGATAAAAATTTCACTTAAAATTCCAACCCCCATACGGTAGTCTAGTCCCATTAAACTAAGCCTTTACTTACCTTTTTGCTCGTGTTTGCCTACAACTATGTATTTCGCTCACCCGAGAAGGTTCATACACGTTAACTTGTCATCATCAAACATAATTAACACAAGCAATAAAACAGAATAATGCATAACATATACAAGAAAATTCTCAACCTTTATTATTACCTTAACAAAGGAAATACACAACACACTTATGTGTGTTATGCAAAAACTTGTATGCTACATAGCAAAGGCTTTCAAGCCTATGTATAGATAGTATTATGAGAGTTACAAAGCAAAGCTGTCATCTTAATTTTTCAAAATATAGTGGGGTAGTTTCTCCCAGATATTTCCTATGAATTTAATGGCCTCAATCCAATAACTGTTGGACAGTCTTTTCTATGTTTCCATGAACTTAGTGACTATATAGAGCATTCCCAGCTATGCCCCACGTTTGACAGTCCATCACCCACGATCAGGACAGTCCTCCCCCCAACTAGCCATGTCTGAAAACAATCAAAACTTCTCACAACTCTGCCACCACTTTTTCCTACAAGATGAACGTCTAACGAAAAGCTTTTATTGTCAGTTATGTTGTGTTTTATGCCAACTTAGATGGTTCATTATCCAATCCTCATGTTCATGCCAAGCCAAGAACCCATGGCTTGCATGAACCATTACACGTTGTCGGCCAAATTTGCTGCTGTCTGCATAGGCTGACAATGTTTTTTGCTATCGAACCCTAGGTAGAGTGCATTTGTTGGCACACCCTCATGCCTAGACCTCTAACACCCTCCTTGCTGATATAGTGTCCTAGGTATTCAATCTTGTCTAAACAAAAAGGAAAACTTACTTTCTTTGGCAAACAGCACATGATTCCTCAAATTTATAGAGTCATTCTATGATGTACCCAATTCTCCTCGAGAACGACTATAACGAGAGTATCATCAAAGAACACAGGAATAAACTCACTCAAGCAAGGCTTAAAGATGGTGTTCATGAGGTTTTGAAAAGTAGAGGGTGCATTGGTCGATCCGAATGGCATGACTTACTCGTAATGCCTTTCATGTGTTCTGAAAGCCATTTTAGAAACATCAGCAGAATGCATCCTAATTTGATCGTACCTCGACCTTAAATCCATCTTAGAAAATATAACCGACCAATTATCCTTTTTTGCTTAACAAGCACAACAGGAGAAGAAAAAGGACTGGTGCGCTGTGTTGAATTATACCTGAACTAAGCAGTTCCTTCTCCATCTCTTCGATGAAAACCCTTTGTATATTGGAATATCGGTATAGCCATAAATTAATCGGATAGGTACTCTCCTTCAGCACTATTTGATGATCATGGGAACTGTGTGGGGGAAGTGATTTGGGTTCTGTGAAGACATCACCACATTCTGTTAATAGATGCTGCAATGGGGATTGAGCTGACTTATGGTGCCCTTCAGTTTCACTGTTACATATAGCTCTGGTTCGTGCACTACATGCTCAATATGGAGACTACAAATCTGTGCCTCTTGAATTTCTTTATACTTAAGTAACAATTTCTCCATTTAGAGGCCCTCAATCAGCTGGAGTTACACACTTGAGGATAAGGGTTTCTCTTTAGCCTTCCCATTAACCCTCATGGTCTGATATCCATTTGCACCAGTGATTGCATTCAATGTAATGTAGGTATCAAGGAGTTCTTCTCCCACATCACATTCCTCCTCCTTAATTATGCCATCGTCTTCTTATGATTCGACCCCATTTCTATTAAAAACAACTTCTTTTTCTTACTCTTATGATTCTGACTATAAGCTTCATCACACCAATAGCATAACTCCTCATCTCTCCTAGCATCCCTTCTTTCAAGCTCTGACTGGATAAGTTTTTGCGGTGCAAAATTAGTTTTGTGTAGTGTTCACAGGTTGGGTTGTTTGGTGTGGTTTCATTGTATGGGGTTGTGTGTATGTAGGTAAGAGAAACGAGGATGGTTGGGTGGCTTGGTTTTGGGGTGGAAGTGTGCTTATGACATTGGCTAGAGTATTTCATATCTGCTTGGCTAATGGCTTCGTCAAGTGACTTCGGTTGGCCTTTTCTACTGCAATTTGAAACTCTGGAGATAACCCTCCTATGAAGAATTTAAAGCAGATTCTTCACTTATCTAGTCCTCATGTCATCAAACATGGGGCCAAGCACCATAGAAGTGGCTCATAGCATACCCAGATGGATATACATTATGTCCTGCCACATTTGCTCGATAGAGGGCTCCCTGCATTTGAGCTAATCCATGCCGACCCCAAAGACATGGTTGTGTCCTTGGCCAAGGTTACCACTAATGCCCCCATAATGCCTCTGTGAAGCAGTGTGAGTCGGTGGTATGATATGAGGAGACCCGATATGTGGACCTGACCTAGCTCACCACACATATTTCTCATCACAGAAGCACTAGTGGCAATGCTAGTAATAATAATGTGTGGCACAGATGGGTTAGTTGCACTTGGATCTGCCCTTAGACTCACTCTGTCCCAACATTCCACCTCCAGCTGAAACGTGACCGATTCCAGGATTTATCGTTGTGTTAGCATCCTGGGAAACTACGTCTTTAAGTAGTCCTAAGGTAACATGACTGCCTTAATATCTGCTCTCATCGTTGCTACTTCAGTCATAGTTTGAGCAGTCGCAGCCTTGGTTTACTCGCGGCCTGTTGCATCTGTTCTTGCTGGTTCTTCTGAGTACCAAACTTGGCATCAAACTGGTCAAATCTAGTGTTGATATCCAAAAGTAGTAGTGCCTTGAACATGTTCATCTCGTTTGGGTCCTTGTATTTTTTTTTCCCTCGAGTTTGATATGAACATCTGAGAAGGCTACACTTGCTGATCTCCAGTCAAAGTCCTTCAACTGGTTGGTGACCTAGATGGATGTAGAAAAGAACCATAAAACCAACACACCATAAGGAAAGAGTGGCCCTTTCTAAACTCCATTAAATAATGAGCAAATGAGCTCGTGTTCCTGCAATTGTTCTTGTACCTGTTTTTCCAAGGAGAGGAGACAAGGGGTATCAAGAGTCAAGACAATCAGATTCACTTGGTAGAATGTCAAGCAGCTGAAAAATTATTGCACGAGTTTGGATCACCATGAGCCGACGATAATCACAAAATGACAGATCCCACAATTTACGTGAACAGGGACGTGCAATAATTTCTCAGGTTATCCTTGTGTTAAAAACATTCTTTCTTGAACCTGCCCTCCCTGTGTTTATCCTGTCGTGCCATTTTTTTAGCCTCCATGGCCCCTTACTAGCCTAAGACCTTGTCCCATAGCTTGAAAACAAATGCTTTTGGAACCCTTTTTCTTTCCCTGGACCTACACCTCCCTGATATAGGGGTATCATACTCTCTTTTCGAGATTTTATTACTAATTTCGGATGCCTTTGTTGCAACCAGCATTCAATCATGATTACCGATAATTATAAGCTTGGCTTATGCCAGCTGAGATGAAATTCATCACCTATTCACCTTAGCTGTAAACATGGCGTCAGGGACCGAATCTGAAAAGCGAAGGTTCCTTTTTTCCTTGGAGGGGTTAGGGTGACCTCCCTAAGTTGCTTTGATAAAGGGGTTATCACCCCGAACAAGGCACACCAATGCAGAAAGTAAACTGCAAGTACCTTAAAATTCGTCTTTCAAGGAACAAGTGTATCACATAGAAGGGGCACAATGTGCCAAAAGGCCAGAAACAATCAAAGTAATTTTCATTCATTCTTTTTCTATGGGTAGACAATCGAGTGATGACTGTAGAGGCCAACAGAGCCTGGACTTATTAGTCTGTTGAAAGAGAATTGATTTGTACATAAAAGAAAACATATAAAAAAAAGGAAAGAAAAAAAGATGAAGGTGACAGACTTATTTTGTACAAAATGAAAAAGCCAGTCGCCTGCATCCAGTTTATTAATTGTTTACGAGGATGGTGGCGACGGAGCCACTGATGCCTTGCAAATAGGGCACCAATTTTTCAGACTTAGCCATTGATGTATGCAGGACATGTGATATCCATGCTCACATTGTAACCTTCCCACTTCATCTCCAACAACATACTCTTCCTGAAATAGTAATCAGGTAGCATGAGAAACAGGGTGATGTATTAGAGAGAGAGAGAGATAAGAAACAGCAGAATAAATTCGTTCCTCCCATACTCATTTTCTTTAGAGTAACTTGTACCCTAAAGTCTAACTAATGAAACTACCTTTTCTTTTGGCTTCTCACTAACTGGATTTTCGGATTATCTTATAATTATTGTTCTTTTTATTTTCTTGAAAATGGGTAAGCTCAGACTTGTTTGACTATAACTTGATCAAACCTCCAGGCTCATTGAGGTGAGAAACCAAAATGGCCTGGTTTAGCACAATTGCTTCTACATCTAGGTCAAGTCACCCTTATCTAATGCTTTGAATTCAATCAAAATGTGTAAAAAAAAAAAAAAATTCCAAGTAAATGAAAGGCATATCTTAGACAAGACAAAAACTGAAAAAAGAAAAGAGCAAGAAAAGGGGGGGGAAATCAAAGACTATAGGAAAAGTTATGAACAGAAAAAGACCTGACAGATGCTGCACTTGATGTCATCCTTATCACCTTCAAGGTTTGCAGTCGCATCCTCCATAGGAGTGGAATGATAAATGCTAGTCTTGAGGCATTCTGACAAGGCTTCCTCTGTTAGTGCTGTGCTCACAGTACCCATTCTCTCTTCAAGAGCTAATAGTTCCTGTTGGAATAGCAAAAATGTGAGGTTGAAGATGACATAACTTGTTCAGGAGACTTTCAACTCTTTGTTGATGAGGCACAGCAGTTTGAATAACAAAACCAACAAGAAACACAAGAGCACATAAAGCAAGAAAGGAGGGAAAGTATAAGGACATAATCGGAGAAAGATATACTGCATGAGTTATTATAACACACTCACAAACCTCATATGACATATTGTCGATATCCAGTCTCATGTCTCTATGTTGATCATGGAAGTTTAGTCCATTAAGGACCAAACTGGTCTCCAAAACAAGCAATTGCTGCAAGACAGCAAAGAAGAGTCAGGCACATATATGTAACCATATGAAATCAAAATGGCAAAATTTTAACAACCTCGTATGTTAGTTCTTCATCTTGTTCAATCCTCTGGAGTGCCAATAATACCTGTACAAAATTATTTAAACATTGTGTTCAACTAATGATATGAAAAGGCACAAAAGTATAGCGAAACAAAATATGGAATAAATACCTCAGCAATCCCAACCATATTGTAGCGCTGGAAGCTCTCACGATTCATCAAAGATTGGGCATTGCTAACTTCTGGACTGGATGGCCTAATACCCCGTAAACTCCCATTGCTACTGCCAGGTCGACTATAAGAACTTGGGCGGCCTAAAGAGGCTTCCACTGAGAAGTGGTGTGATGAACTCGGAGCATTCAAATCCAGGGACATATCAGGTTGAGATGTTAGTGGGATCTCATTTGCTGATAAATTGTTTCCACTTCCTTGGTTAGCGACCCTTGCCCTCGTGTAGCCACTGAGTGGTCTTCGAGACCCAATTGATGCAGCACTGCTATCCCTATTCAAAGTTCCAGTTCTAGCTCGCCTTGAATCAGAAATGGAGATACCGGAATTTGAACTAGAACTCCGCCCTTCTAATGAAGACCCAATCATCCTTTTCCCCCTGGCAAAGGAACTACTTTCTCCATCACAAATTCTCTTGTTGAATGTGTCTTTCCGTCTACTTAGATTTAAATCTGATGATGAAGAACCTGAAGAGGAAGAATCAGATACTGTATTGCATCTAAGATTTCTGTGACCAAACCTGCTGGCATTCAGTCGAGTTCCCTGAATGGTGCTTTTGGATGCCAAAGAAACAGGTGACCCCACTACAGTCTCGGGGTTTACCAATCCTGATTTCTGATGAAAATTCCAATGAGATCTTGTACTTTTTGATATACCGGAGCTTCCAGCTTCCATTGAGGTAATATCACTAGAAGCAGCTCCATCGGTTTCAGGGCGAAGGTCTAACTTAATCCTTCCAGAAGGTGGTGTAACTTCATCCTGACCACTCCCAGTTTCTAAGGATTCTGATTCTAGCTGAGAAGAAAACTTTTTACGAGGTTCCTGCAAGGAATTTCTAGGTTTGCTGATGGCAGAGAAAGCCTTATTAGACGAGCTTCCATTTTTTTCCTTGCCACTCGAGGAAGATGAAATTAATGGCCTTGGCCTTGAAGATTTGGCTTTTTCTGAACTTATTTGAGTACCTTTACTAGAGTTCAGTCTGCCACTGCATCCAATTCGGTTGCAAAACTGAGCTTTTTGATCTCTATTGTTAGCAGTATCTCTCAAAACATGGGGAGATCCCTTTCTGGAGACAATGAACCGATCACCAGCTCTCTTACCAGAATAGTCATCCATGAATGGTATAACTCCCTTAAATCTGCAACAACAACAAATTAAATCTATTGTTAAGACCATTAAACCTCTTGAAAAGCTGCATCATATGAAATGGAAAAGGCTAGCCGCATGGCAAACATCTTGTAAAAAAGAAGAATGTACCACTACATTATCCACACTATACACTATTAGAAAATGCAAGGCATAACTAGGAACTATGAATGATTCAATAGGCAACTTAAAGAAAAAGGAAACCTGCTGCCAAAATCTAACTCAAGAATAAATTACATTCTCAATCATCATTGATGGAAAAAATAAACACTTAACAATAAGATCAATCATGCATTAGATTACAAAACCATATAAGGTGTTTATGTCAAAGTAACTATGAACATTATTGGAGACACATACGATGCATCTAAAAAACTACTACATGATAAGTCCCTGGTCCATCCAATCATTATAAGACAATGCAAAGTGCAATCCAAGAATCTCCATTTTTATTGCCATTTACCAAACCATACAACTACAGCCAAGTGCCAAAGGAAGAATTCAGAGTAATTGCCAATCAAGATTTTTTCAGATTACAATGGCTCCAAAAGAGGTGTTATTTCCAGTCGCAAATATCTGCAAATTTGCTCAAAAATTCTTATTGAGAATACTCATAGGTTTGTCTTTGAAGAACCCTAAATAAACATTCAACAATGCATTAATTGGTAGTATGTGTGCCACAGAAATTGATTACCATCACGCACAAATCCCATAAAAACCAAATTAAGATCCACACCTTCAGTATTGCTACAGGAACAGAACATGTTTAGAGTTTGATCTAACATTCTAACCTCAAGTTTAAGCAACAGCAGATAAACAGATCGTAATATCTTCAAACAACAGTCTAATTCCAGCCATCAAATTACTCCATTCCTTTGCCTCACTTGGTAAATAATTTATTTATTTTCAAATATACATCCTTTCCCTCTTCTGCTCATAAATACAGTAAATAAATATAGCAAAAAAGAAAAAGAATTCAAAACCCAATTACAAGAAACTTAAACACCTGACAAAACAAAACAGACATAAGGTAATAAAAGAAACCATGTTCCTTAAATTAAGAACCTACCAAGAACCAATCACATAAACCTACAAAAACAAACAAAAAAAAATCACATAGTGAAAAGACAAGAGCCTTAGTTTCCATTTGACAACTATATCAATCCTGATCACTCAAAGACAGGAAAACAAGAAAAACCAAACATGCAAAGAAAGATAAAGAGAACAACCAGATGGCAAGACTTCCACAATTCAGTTCCAAAAAAAGTGGGTCTCTTCAGTGTTTTTAGAAACCAAAGCTCTCTTTTTTATCTGAATTTTTCTCCATTCAATCTGTCCCTTATTTTCCAAAAATAACCTGACCTTTTCTCCGTGATTCCAGGATTCCATCAAATGAAAAAAAAAAAAAAAACAAAGAAATTCAACCAGGTTTCACACTTACAAAGACAGAAAATTCAACAAAAAATATATATATATATATATATATATATAACCAGTCAAAACAAAAAAAAAACCCACAAACCACATAGCAAAACACAAAAAACTAGAGCAAAGCCAACTCTTCTTGTTCAATTTTGAATAAAAACCAAGAAAAAGATGAAAACCCGTGTGCTCTGGTCTACCTTTTCTTCTTCTTTTCCTTCTGTGTTTGTTCGATAAAGAGGGAGAGGCTTAAAGGAGAAAAGGAGGCGTTTTTCAGAGAGAGAAAGTTAGTAGAGAGAGAAGTGGGAAAAAACGTGTGTGTTTGTATTGTTTTTATAAATGAAGAAGAAGAAGAAGGAAGGCAGGATGGAAGATCCAAATATTAATTAATCTAATTTTTGTTCTTACAATTTACCTTTTGTTACTTCCCCTTTTTTTTAACGGCAAGATTAAGATTTGTTTCTATCCTAATTAAAAGATAAATAAGTGATATGAAGAGCTCATGAATTAAATTTAAATTAAGATTTATTTCTATCCTAATTAAAAGATAAATTAGTGATAAGATAATAATATTGATAATGGTTAAATTAAACCGATTTTAACAATCATGTTAATTTCAAGTATTTAGATTCAATTTTTTCTGTATGAAAATACGAATAACAAGTTAATGTGAATTCTAATTCGACTTTAATTTACATAATAAAATAAATCATTATACTTTCTTATGTTTTTTTTTTTCTCTAGCTTGTATAAAAATGGGGCCTCTCATAACCATTTTCTCTTATCTTAACGTATAATATTAAATATAAATATTGATTAAATATCAATTTACATGATAAAATAAATTATTAAAGTTATGTTTAGTTAGGCTTTTAATGAAAAATCTTATGATGCTAGTGATATATATTAGTTATTTCTTGCAATTCATTTTAAATAAAGACATTAATATAAAAATGAGGTATAATATAATCATTTAAAGTAACGAGAATATTTCTATTTGAGATTTTTTTTGTTTTTAATCCTTTTTTTTTTTTTTTAAAATGGGTGTAGAGAATATTTAATAAATAATATTAGTTATTCTCTAGCATCATATAAATATTAAAAAATAGTAATATGTTTGATTAAAAAATAAAAAAATTTATTTATAAAAAAATTTGAAATGATTTTTTATCCTTTCAAAATTTTATTTGAAAATGTATTCTTGATATATTTCTCACTATTTTATATGAAAATTTGACCTAAGATGAACATAGATCTTTCTTGACCATGTAATATTTTCTTGACGTGGTGATGAGTATTTTATAAGATAGTTTATATATTATTTATTAATTGATTAATCGATACGATGGGCTATAGAGGAGTTAGTGCCGTCCCAGTAAGTAAATGAAAGAAAAACGTGAGCCTAAGTGAGTGAGGTTTTTTTGGCCGTTGGATTAAGTACGTGTGGAAGTCAAAGATCTACGGCTACTGATGACCTTTACATCACTTACTTTATTTATGCTCTCTTTTTTTGGACGGGAAAAGGATGCCCCACGCCACCTCTCCTTGAGCCGGCCAGCCTCTTATTTTTACAAAAACATTTATTAAAAAAAATAAAATTATCCTATTTCTTGGATTATGAAAACAAATATTATCATTCTCAAAAACCTTTTTTTAAAAAAAACAGAAAGTATTTAGTAGTGAAGGCATGGGGCTGGTAGGGATCCCGGTCCAAAGAAATATTTTTTCTCAGCACTTCTCTTATAAATATTTATCATTTTAGTAAAAATAATTAAAATTTTAATTTTTTTAAAATAATTTTTTTTAATTTGACCCTTCCAATTTTTTTGTTCCTGCTTCGCCCTGTTTACATGTATAGTACAGTATTGCTGATATCTTTTAGCTGGGGAGATATTTTTATGGCTCGATTTCCCTTTTTTTTTTCCTCATTTTTTTTTAGTTTTATGATATGATATTCTTCCTGATACTTAAGCATTAAAACTAAATATTTTTCTATTTATATTTAAAATAAATTATTCATAATGGAGTTGGTGTAAATCTTTCTAATAATATTCATTTCTTCCATTTTAACTATATATAAACTATTTCAATCCACAAAAAAAGTGCTAATTTTTTTAATAAATTATCCATGCCAAGGAGATTGAATCGACTCCTCTTTAATTTTTATGGAATTATAATATTGCTTTTCTTATTTTTGTATATATAATAGAATTTAAATATTTTTTTTAAAAAAAACTTGTGGAATCCATTCAAATCCTAGCTGACCTTGTAAGAAAAAAAACTAAGACAAAACCACGTCACCATAGACTTATATTATGTGGTCATGTATATTTAAAAATCAACAAATTTCATTCTGCAAAAAAAAAAAAAAAAAAAATCAACAAAGCACAATTTCACAAACTTTTTTTTTTTGGCAACCACGTAATTAATTAATTAATTAATTGTCACAATTCACAGTGTTGCCATCTTGGAAATCGAAACAATCATTTTATGTGGTGATCTGCTCAAACTTCCAAACACTTGGATTTGGAAAAGGTCTCAAAGTGCTCCAAAATATTTTCCTTCTTTCTTTGTTTTTGATAACCTCTAGTCATAGATATTAAATGAAATAGTTACATTGACGGGTTATTTTAGACAAAAACGAAGTATGATTTAGAATAAATATTATTTTTAATAAAAAAATATATTCATAATTGACTTGGTTAAATTTGATCTAATCCTAACTTGTTAATATCAAATATATTTTTTAAATATAAGATAATATTATTTTAATAAAAAATAATTAATCTAGTAATTTATGAATTAATCAATAATTTAATGATCAAAGTTTTTTTTTAATCAAACTCGAGTTAAAAACTAAATAAACATTTAAATTGTGGAATTTGATAGCTTTAGATTGAAAGATTTTTCATTTGTATTTGCCTCTCACGTTTTCAAATTTTATTTTGCTTCCAATCGGATAAATAAAAAGCTTTTCTTTGAATTTGTACGGGGCAGACTAGTTTTAGGATCATGACTAGTTTAGAGATCAATACGTTCATTTTTATAATATATCTTTTTAAAAAAGTTTATATTTAATGATGTTAGATACACAACATCTTAGTATATTAAAAACTAGAGATTAAAGAGTTTTCTTCCCCGTGGTTTTAGATTCGAGCCTTATAGTTGCTAATATGATGGTCACTGGATACTTACATGGTCGTTAATTTCAGGGCCCGTGAGATTAATCGAGGCACGCACAAACTGACTCGGACACCCACGTTAATTAAAAAAAACTACTATTTCATTGGATTTTTTTTTTCTTTAGTTTTTTTTTTGGCTAAACTTCATTATATATATTTTTTAGTGTCAAGACTTTTTATTTGTATATATTTTTCATTATATTACTTGTCATGATTATATTCAAAGGAAATTATGGCTGTAAAAGAAGAAAATGTTACTCTTCATATTTATATTTTTTTTAAATTAATGATGATTACATAACGAGACACCTTAAACCTTTTATAAGAGAATTATAATAATTAATAAAAAAGAAATCGAAAATTGTATGCCAATAAATCTTCAATATTTCCAAAAAATTCAAAAAATATTTCTAGGTAAAAAAAATAAAAACAAGTGAGTAAAATCACATAATAAGCCTTTCTTTAATTGTTTTTAAGAAATAAAAGATAAATAAAAAAGCTTTTAAATGTATTGTTTGAATATCACAAGAACATATAATAAAACACAAGCTTAATTAAAAAAAAACATAAAATATAAATTCATTACATAATCCAACAAAAATACCACAAAAATTAATGATCATTTATGTATCTTCTTGTGTACTCTATATAGGAAAGGACGGCATAAATTATGATACTTTTTAAGAGACGACAAATCATAGTGGTTTCTCGGAATAAAGGTTCAAAAACTCTCATTGTTGATGGGCCGGTGGTGGTGGTGGTGGTGCTGTTGAAAGGCATTACTAAATTAATTATGTTGACAAAAGTCACTTATTAAGCTATTATATATTTTGCTCATCCCAATAAAATAAAAAGAATAAAGAAAAATTATTGTTTTGGCCATCACTTTATCATATAGTTGAGCAAAGGTTCCCAACCCCACAATATACAAAGCAGGTGCTCGTGGGGCTTTGATTCTCATCTATTGAATATTTTCATCTTAGTTTTATATATAAAAAATAGTTTTAATCCAAAACATAATTATTAAACCTAGTTTCATTCTGTACTTATCCACACTGGACATAAAAAAAAAATTATTTAGAAATTCATCTAGCGTGACTCCATATAATAATATTATTAATTTTTTTTAAAATAAAATAATATTATTATAATTAACCTAAAATTAATTTAGATTAATCCAGTCAACTTCTAACTCGAACAGAAAAGGAGAAAAATCAATATTAGTATTAGTTGTGATATAATTAAGCTAGCTAGTATATTTTTTTAAGGTGATTTGGTATTATAACATGATGTTTTCTATAAAATAATAATAAAATATCTTTTTTAATTTTGTATTTTTAAAAGTAAAAGCCGGCTACCTTTCATGTATTGTCTAATATTCAATTTGATCTAAAAAAATATTAATCAACATGCAGTTTAAAGATATTAGATTGAGTTATAGTGGGTAAATAAAACCAGAACTTTTATTTTTCTTTCAAAACCAGAAATAAACGGATGAAAATGAGAATTTAACTCAAGAGCTCATTTATTTTATTTTACAAAACTACTCAGGCCCAGTGATTGAGTGAGTTCTTACTCACTTTATTATCAAATATGTTACATGTATTACTGGTAATAATTAATTATAATTATAATTATAATTATAAAATGTTGAAAATATCCCAAACAGGAAAGAAAGGATGTCAACAAAAAAACAGTATGAACACAAGGATTACACTGCCAGTTGTAACACAAGGAAGAGCCAATTGTGCCACTAACCAAGACCCATGACATAATTATCCTCCCCCCATCTTCTTGTTCACTAGTTAAATTAAGATAAGCATAAGAAGATTTGCAAATAAATAAATAAAATTAATTAATTAATAAAATAGAATAAATTAATTCTCCAACAGTACCCATCATCAATTTACAAATCATCTCCAATTATTAATAGAGAAAAGAAAGACATGACCTGCATTAATAAATTAGTCTAAAAAAAGATTATGCACAAATTGGCTTAAGCCACCATCTATGACAGGTCACCTTTGATGATGATGTGGACAAAGCCGTCAGGAAGTTGCCTAAAGCCCCAAGTTCCTCCACAACAACTGCAAAAGTGGGGTTTCATGGTGCTTTGCCAGCACCAGTATTTGGCTGGCTAATCCAATATTATCTCTTTATTTATGTGGTGCGGTATGATTCTAACCATAAATTACAAAAAAATCTAAATTATTATATTTTTTATTTTTATTTTTTAAAATTGTAATCGCAAAAACCAAAACAGCAACGGAAAACACAAACTAAGTTCAAGTTTGGTGTTCCAAAGCGGAAAAGCAGGAGGGTGACCTGTTCAACAAAACCAAACCCTTTTGTTTTTGTTTCAAGCTGACAAATTTGAAGCAATAAATTAATTACCAAGAAGAGGGAGTTTTCTGTAGTCCAATTGTCAATGGCTTATTGGCTATCACAGCTATAAGAAGGATGTTTTCCCTCTATTGAAAACAAAAGGGACTAACCTGAAAAGTACCCTCTTGCCTCAGCTCTTCCTCAATCTAGACATTTTCTTATCAACTTTGGTCCCTCAAGTTTTAATAGTTTAAGAATTTCCATCCATATCTGTCGTTTGATCATGAATTCATCTCGATTAATTGGAGTTAGTTTTCTTTTATAAAAAAAGATATAAAGGGATCCAATTAAGAACAGATCCAAATTATTTCCAGGCAAAATTGATAATATGGAAAGATTTCAATCATATCTCACGGACATCGATGACCCAGAACTAACCAGGAGTTGCCAAATGCAACTAGACAAACAAGCAGTTGTTTTTCCTTCTTGGTTGTGTTTTAAGGGAAAAAAACATTTGACCATCCTTAGTTTCGTATTTTTTTCCTTAAAGCCTACAAATTAAGTCTGAAAAAGCACATACAGCCAATTGTATGAGTAGGTGGATTTCTCTGTCAACCTGAGAAGGAAACGAGGGAGATGGAGAAGAAAAGTGAAACTCCATTTTGCATATGTGTGGACATCCATGGCCAGGCTCCAATCTGAATGAGATCACTCTCTTCCACAATAACAAGAATTGTGCTGTTATTCATTGGAGTCTTTATCTAATATCATTAGAGACCTGTTTGTGGGCTAAGCAGCCATCACAGACCACCTTGTTATGCAACTAGTTCATGAAAATTCATCATTTGTTCGGAGACCACCTTGCTAACTTCAATGAGAATCCTTTTCAATTGAAGAAAAAAAAAATCTAAGAATCTTAACCTTTTCTTTTTTTAATATTGAAAATCTCTTGACCAAAATAAAGGACAATGAGTTCTTGATAGAGAAAGCATGAGTGATTTGATCTCTTTGATTTGTAAATGATTTTTTTTTAAAGTAATCAACCCAAGTTTCCTTCTTGTTTCTATTTAATCAATAAATTAATTGTCAGATGAATTAGATCGGTTGTATCGAGGCTTTCTCTGTGTTTTTCTTTTTACATATTTGACATTTACCAATTCTTAAATAAAATTTTGAAAATTAAGTTTCTTTCCCATCATATTTAAATTAAAAAAAATCAATATTTAAACTAATTTATTCATAATTTTTCTAATAAATTCTTAGAAAGTTACATAACTTAATCCAACTCATTAAGTATCTATTTAATACCGTGAATACTTTTGTTTTTTAAAATATTTTTAAAATTACTTTTCACTTGAAAAAATTATTTTTAAAATTACTTTTCACCTAAAAAATATAAATTTAATGTTTTTAAATGTTTTTGGATGATTTTAATATAATTTATTAATGTAAAAAAAATAAAAAATATTTATCTATATGGTTGACCATGTGAGCCAACAAAGAGAGTTTAATTAAGACTTGATGTGGTTACCATTACTGTGACATGGCCACAATTTTTAATACTCTAGACATCATCTAATCTTAGATGATGTATTCTATCATACAACTTATATATAATTGTTTTGATAACTACCATACCTTATAATGAAACTACCTACACTTGATAATTATTCCTTTAATTAACAGCTTAATTACAACTAAAAACGTTGTTATGTGTACGTGAGTACCGAGAAAGAGAATTAAGTTTCTAAGCATTGAAAAGGTCAACATTCCCTCCTCCACATGTCTAGGTTGCTTGATATCGATGATCTATCATTACTTGATTTCATGGCCTTCCATGATCTCCACAACCAAAGCCACCACCGTTTCTCCTTTTGTTTTGCGCAATTCACTCTCCTTTATCAATCCCAATAACCATATCTCCTCTCCTTTCTTCATATACTCATTTCTTTTGCTTTCTCATGGCATAGCAATCAACAATATTACTCTTCCTCGCCCCATTTCCTTGCCTTGATCAAGGTACGAAACATGTATTTCAAGCCATCTCTCGCTCTCTTTTTGCTTGTAATGTCAATCTCTATTGTATTTCTATTGTTTTTTGATTAGTTTGTAATTTGTTTGTCTTACAAGAAACCAAACAAAGAAAATCTTCTTTTCGTTTCTAGCTAGCATGATCGATTTAATTTCTATATGGTCTTCAACAAAGTGTTTGCTAAAAATAAATAAATTCATGTCACCAATTCCTTTCTTTTGTTCCATATATAATAAGAAATCTTCAAGAATAATTAAGAATCATTTTAGCTTCAGATTTTTTTTTTCTTTCATTTGAATGTACCCACTTGCCCTAGACATGAATGAAACCTTGCCCTAGATGACAAAAATCATGTCACCAATTCCTTTCTTCTTGTCCATAAACGATGAAGTTTTCAAGCTTGCTATTCTTTTCCCGAGAAATAAGATTCATTGTGAATACGAATCATTTCCCTTAATTTGTTTGAATGTAACCGGCCTTTGCCTATAGAACATAAATTAAACCTTGGTCAACGACATGAGCAATGGCAAAGAGAATGGTGCAATAAATGAGCTTTAAGATACTAGTTTATGCTGATATATAAATGAAGGTTTGCAAATTGCATCATTTCGGTTCCATTAAATGGGTGGAAATGAAGCAAATTAGAGACATACATTGTGATTTTTTGAGCATATGATTGGACAAATATTATGGAAATTTTGCTTGTTTATTGGACATAAAATCATAGATAGAAAAAAACTTCGCTAACCCAAATGTAGAAACAAGACAAGAAGTACTAATCTATTCTGACAATAGAAATCGAGCAATTCATTACAGATTGTGGGTTCCTGTGATAATGCAGGATCTTTCAGAAGTTTTTGAGCTCAAAAACTTGAAAATATATGGCAACAAGTGCAACCAATAGCACCTTGAAGAAGGAGAAGAAGGCCACACCCTCTTCACATCCTCACACGAGTACTCGCAAGCAAGGAGTTTCAAGACCAGCCAGCCCTTCATCAGGCTCCACGAACAAGGATAATTCCAGCACCCCATCAGGAAAACCTATCCCAAACTACCTCAAGCCTACGTTTAGCTCAAGACCTGAGCCCTTAAAACAAGTTAAGAAAACTGGCCATGAAGACACCACTCAAAAGCCTGCTCTTCTTAGAAGAAGATCCTTTGATAGGCCTCCATCTCTTCATCACCATGTACAAAAACTAGACCCCTCATCAGATCCTAAAGAGAGACTGGGTCGGGACAGAATAATAGGCACTGCCCGATCTTCATCTTTTTCATCAAAAAATGTTACTTCACCAAAAACTGTTGTGGACAGGAATGCCCCAACACATAAGCCAGGAAAATCTCATCAGCCACTGACTACAAGGACAATAGGGAGGAGTATTAGTCTCTCTAACAAGAAAGTGACCAATGCTCCTGTTTTGCCGAAGGAGCCAGTTAGTCATGATGGAACTCTCAATTTGGATCTTGAAACCATGCTAGAAAGCAATGAAGAGTCTTTCTTGGCTCATGAAACTGAAGAGATACTGAATGATGTGAGCGAGGAACAAGTTCCTTCTGATTCACCAAAGGCTGAAAATGAGGAAGTGCATATTGATGCTGAAGAAACTGAAGTTAACAATGGTGAAGATGAGAAGCTCATCAAGGGTTCTAACATTCCCACGGTCGCTGGAGGAGAAATTAATGTCTCCGCATTAGCTAAACCGGTTGAAGAAACAGAAACTGAGTTGCATCAAGAAAACGAAGACCAACTTGAAGGAGAGGATAATAATGGCAAATTAGAAGAAAGCATCAACGCTAATGCTAACCCTGAAGAGGGTATCGCAGATGAGGCTAAAGTTGAGGCTGTTGATAAAGAAAGAGTGGAAGAGAACATTGTGAACGACAATGCAGTTTCTGATGAAGAACTTGTGGGTGAAGAAAAGAAGCATGAAGACATGAACCAAGGTAATGAAGGAAGTGAGGAACTTAAGCCCCATGAAGGACAAGATCAAGTAGTGAAAAATGTTCATGAAGAAGAAAAAGCACCAGATGCAGCTGATTCGCAAAAGAAGCAAGTTGTACAAGGAAGCAAGAAGGAATCTCATGCTGCATACAATGATGTGATCGAAGAGACTAAGAATAAGCTACTTGAGGAGAGAAAGAACAAGGTGAAGGCACTGGTTGGGGCTTTTGAGACAGTCATAGACTATGAATCTGGTTCTAAATAAACCTACCTGATGACAACATCCAGACAATTCTCCATTGAATTGGAGTAGCTGAAGCTTATTTAATTTCAAGGTTGCTGATGTGTGGATATTGTGGTCTTTAGAAAAACATTGCTGTTAATGTTCTAGAATACATGACTCCTGTTTGTTTTCTGTTTTCCTTTTCGTGATACATAGCCAAGAACATGTACTTAATCCTATGAATTTTTTGTATGGAAACGTTTGTTATAGACTGGTACATATGTCTTGCTGCTGATAATTCCTGACAACTAACATTTGAACTGGATTTTCCCTGATGATATTTACAAATATTGCTGTATTCAATTCATCATACGATACAACTAATGACTTTATAAGAACAGAATTCCTGGCCCCAACAAATTGTTGTATCAATTCTGTCCTCAAAGTTTCAGAAATACCCAGTCAAGCCATTCCATTCAGATTTGGTCATATATCCATCCAAATTGTACTTTGTTTTTGCAATGAGCAAATCATTTTTAGGGAACTTAAGATTTTCAATTAAGGAGTTGTAATAGAGAAACCAAAATTGTTTGGGGATAGAATTGATACAAAAATTTCTTTGGGGAAAAGAAATGATACTAGCCTCAAGAAAATTTTCTTAAAATCAATATCCTTTCCATCAACCGTTACCATCCAAAGTTAGCAAATAAAATCTCTGCCCTCTTATCAATATCTTCATCAGAACCATAACTTCTGAGTTCTGAACCTTTCAGGTTTCAACACCTAGACTTGTTTTGATTATCGATTCAACATGTTCAATGGCTACAATTGAAAATTTTAATTTGAACCATTAAAGCTCAACCTTCTTCTCCTCCTAGAGGAAGAAGCATGAATAAGAATTGAAACCAAACGCCACTTTCTCAAGTTGAAGCTACGTAGAAAGTTTATTTTCTTGATTGCTTATCCTAAAAGGGCCTAATCTTGACCAATTCTGTATCCTCTCTGTGTGATTTCATCTTTTTGTTAAAAATGTAAACAAACAAAGATAGTTTGATGCAATGTACAGTGAAAGATAGAAAACGAGGATTTTTTTAAATTACAATTCTAAATATTCTGAAGTTTTCCTACTATTACAACCAGATGAGACAACATTCACGAAGCTTTCTTTCTATTCTGATATATTTTTGTTATTGTCTAATATTTTTCTGTGTAGTTCTGTTCATCTTGACCATTTCTCCTAAACCGTTTTGGTAACGCTATCTTATTGAACTTTGAGAATTGGTTCTTGATCGCAGTGGATAGGAAAAAGGGATCAGATCACACATTGATGAACTTTTCCAAAACCGAAACTTCCAGAGGAGTGGATCAATGACATTGATGAAAACAATATAAGAAAGATCACCAGCACAATAATATAAAATTCTGCGAAAAAAGGTCACCACATAAAATTCTTTTCGATTATTTTGTCTCTTTACAAGTCAAATAAATAAAAAAAAACAACCCAAACAAGATAGGAAATTAAGAGTTGTAATTAAAAATAAAAAAATAAAATAAAATTACTAATAAACTAGGAAATATAAAAATAAAGAGAAATAACAAAATTGGCATGGATAGCACTTTTAGGGTCTAATTTGAAGGCCTTCCAAGTATCGATAGATTTTATTCAGCCAACTCTCATGTAAAGCTGGACCTTTTAAACCGTCTAGCTAAATCTGAGTGCGATTTAATGATCAATTGAAAGTTATGAATTTTTTTTTTATCAAGTTGATCGGTTTGCGCAATCTAGACCTTTTCATGGGTTTAGTCTTGTCTCATCTATCCATAAATATCCCTAGAAGACTATCTATGTAGTCTAATTATGGCAAATCCATCATTGACTCATCATAACCATAAGTATTGTCCTTCCCTCCAATATCCTCCGTCATGGGAAGCAATTACATTTGTAGAAACAAAAAATTTCAACTAATTAGAATTTTTGACGTGTCATTTTTATTTTAGTTTTACATGAAATAATAAAATAAAATTGAAATAAAAAACATGAAAAATAAAAGAGATTTCATATGTTTCTTGACCACTGAAAGGTTGACACACGAGCCCCTACAAACCTCTATAAATGGATCGTCTCACCCTTGTTGTTACCTATTTTTTGGTCCTCACAAAAAAAAAGAGAAAATACAAAAAAGATAAAAAATATATTCAACAGAAAATAAAAAAATAATAGCAATGAAAAGAGGATGTCAGAGCGCCCAGAAAATAGCAAAAAATTGGTTGAGGAAGTTTAAAAATATAAAAATTAAAATTTGACTATATATTTTTTATTGATGAAGGCCCTATTGACAAAGAAAATTCAATTTGAGAAAAAACAATCCAAAATCAGATATTTAAGGACTCAATTAAATTTTATTGAAGGTTTAATTGAATTTATGGAGGGTTTGAATGCAATAAAAATTATTTTTCAAGTTAATTTGAGCTTTAATTGGAAGAAATTAAAGTCCAGGGATCAAAATTATAATTTTTAAGAGTTGATTGGTCAAATCAAGGGCTAAATTGCATAAATATTGAAGTTTGATGGACAATTAGGGACTTCATTGAAGAAATCCAAAACCAAGGACCAAACTGGAAAATGTGCGTAAATAAAGGGACTGAAATTGACCAAATCAGGGACCAAATTGAAGAAAATAAAAGTTTATTGATCAATTAAGGGTCAAAATACACAAATTTATAACTAAGAATCAAAGCGAAAAAGACGGCCAACTTTAAAGCTGACATTTGAATTTGGTAGGGATATAATTGAATTGATTCTTAAAATTAAAATTGCAATTGAGGACTTGATTGAACAAATAAGAAATTAAGGACTGATTTGGAATTAACACATTTTGACTCCTTCTTCTTTTAAATGAAACGGCGCGTTTTGTTCAAAACGACGCTGTTTCATGCATTGTTCACATTAAAAAAAGAAGAGAAGCATGAAATGGTGTCGTTTTGAACGACACTGTGCTTCTTCTTCTTTCTCTGGACGCGTATATGCAGGGAAAAAAGATGAATTTTCCCCTACAAATGCCTCTCTCTCCCCCTCCCACTTGTCCAAACCCTGACAGAACCCATACCCCTTCATGACCTACTACCATAATGAAAAAAAAAGGAGAGCCATGCCCTGCGAGTGGCTGCATAGAGGCCACCCCAGCCACCTTACCCTATCCCCATGACTGAACAGGGATAAGGAAGCTCATACTCCCCCTGCGTCATGACTGGATAGGGGTAGGGTAGCTCTCCCTCCCCCTGCCCCTATAAATACCCCCTTACCAGGCGATGAGGGGGGATGAAAAAAAATAGAGGAGATTGGAGGGGACAAGAAAAAAAAAGGAGAGAATGAAAAACAGAGGACAACCAGAAAGAGAGAGAATTAGGGAGAGGAAGAAAAACAAAGAGAAAAGAAAAGGAAAATAGAGAGAAGAAAAAAGGAGAAAAAAAAACAGAGTAAAACAAAAGGTAGATAAACAAAGGAAGGAAAGGAAAAGGAAGAAAAACACAAAGGAGGAGGACATGAAAAATATAGAAAAGGAAGAACAAAAGCAAAAACAAAAAGGAAAGAAAGAAAAGAACAAATATGTGCCTCTATACATAAAGGAAAAACGACAGTAGCCATCATTTTTTTTTTCACCACCGCGAACCACTGCCATTCTTCCTCTTCATCGCCACTAGCAACATCATGAGCAACCACAAGTCCGCTTCTCCCTCTCCTTCCTCCTTTTCATATCTCTAGTGTCATCCCAGACACCACCGTGAACCACTGGCATTCTTCCTCTTCATCGCCACTAGCAACCACAAGTCCGCTTATCCCTCTCCTTCCTCCTTTTCATATCTCTAGTGTCATCCCAGACCAAAATGGTTGGGCCGGGTCTGGCCCAGTCCAAAAAAAAAAAGAAAAGAAAAATATATTTGGGTCGATACCAACCCAACACTCTTTTGGGCTGATGTTGGCCCAACGCCTTTGGGCCGACCTCAACTCAATTTCTTCTGGCCGAACTTGGTCCATCAAGGATGGGATCAACCCATATATTTGGGCCAACCCATCCCAATATATATTAATATAATATAATAATATATAATGTGATATTAAATATCAAACAAAAAAAATTCCAAAAAAATTCAAAAATCATTTCAAAACAATTTGTGATTTTCTCGTAGATTTTTCTACCAATTTTGATTAATATTGGATTGTATTTTTATACTGTAAAGATAAAAATCTGGTATTAAAATATCAAGTTTTTTCTGAAATGTAAAAAAAATCTAAACAAAAAAATATTTTTTTTTCATGTATACGACCAAGTCTCTCAAAACTTATAAGAAATTTCTATATCATATTTTCATAAACAAAATTTTTTTAAAAAAAGTATTAGCATGTATTTTTTTGCTTTAATAATCAGTTTATTAAAGTCATGAAAACTAAGCCAATATATATAAAAAAATACAAAAAAAATTATTTTTATTCTTTTAATATCTTGGATTACGAACTTATATGTAAGACATATTCTCAATATTAAAAATGTAGTTTTTTTTTTGTTGACATTAGAATGGTTAGGATTTACCCGATAAGATAAGGATTCCCTTATCGAGGAGGATTTTTCTTAAACCACAGACCAACAATTAGAAAACATGACAATACCTTAGTTTTTTATCAAACAATTAACCAATGCAACTTACCTAGGTAGGATATATTTGAGGTTGCCAATACCTTCCATTTACGCAACCAGTCTTTGTACGTGATCTTTGAGACTAGTTAGGGTTTCTAGTGACCAAAATATTAGGTAGCGACTCTCATTCCTTCTTTTCATTGAAAAGACAAGAAATCCTTGTCTACCCCATTTCCTTATTAGACAGTAATCCAAAAGTGGACGCATCGTCGCGACGTCGCACACGTGCGACAGAATGACAACTCCACTGGAGATCTCGTGGACTCAGCTTTGCTTTTGTCTAATTATCGTGTTTTATTGTTCGGTTTGTATGTTATTGTTAATATTGCATTTCCTTATTTTCTTATACGCTTTAAATTATGTACATATTTGTTCATTTATTATATAAAATTGCCTCATGCATCACATGTCTTAATTTTTGAAAGCACACACAAGCTTCTAAGTTAGGTAAGGGATTATCGATTTGCCCTATGACTACGGGTAATGGTTCAGATGTGTGAAACACCAACTCATATATGAGTGCATGCTTGGTAATGGTGGGCATACATGCTTTAACCATTTCTCGCAACGCTTCCATACTGTTTATATGAAGATTGTCACTAGGCATATATGAGACCCTTTTTAGACCGGGTAGAAAACCTACCCACACTCACTTAATGAATAAAATATGTCATTAGGTTGTATCTGCTACCTTTATTTTAGCATTAAGACAAGCCCTTCTTGAAGCATCTTGAACTCAAGACTTGTGAGTGACACAATAGCCGTCATTCAGAAAATTTTTGTTGTAGAGTTTGAACAAGAATTAAATTTTTTTTTTTTCTCATATAAGAGTTTTATGACTATATGTACCGTGTTACTTCCCTCATACTTTTTTAACAAGTGTTATTTTCCTAAAATTTTTACAAAACTTTGGTAGAATTCTAAAATACCCATTAATTATTTCATTACGAAGAAATCCCTTCAACTAGGCTTCAGCCAATTTATACAGGGTTTAGGCTGCAGTCATGCAATAATATATTATATTCTTTATTTCTCATTTGATCAGTGCCACGGAACGGATCATATTGATGGTGAGAAAATCCACAGTGATCGAAACTAGCTAGTCTGAGGCTGAAACAAAGTTTTTCTTTTTCAGTGTCCCTGTTGCTTTGTGTGTACCACAACATGCACTCTTTCCCCCAGTTCCCCAAACAAGATAGTGTTAATGAACTAAGGGATCAACTGTCTGCAACAATCTTGCTTTTTTCTTTGCAAGGTATGGCATGAGAAGAAGCAGAATTATTACCCTCAAAGCACTCAATTTGGCTTCTTTCCTTGGATAGGTATCTATTTCTTTCAAATACCGTTCTGCTCCTCAGTAGTCGAGGCTGCATTCCTGAAGTTTACTTCATGTTAAACTACTAATTTTGAGCTAGTGGATGAACTTTGATGGCAGCCAAAAGTTCCTGTTGAGTACATCAAGTAATCTAAAATTCAATTTTCAAAATTCTTATTTTTAAGGAAAAATTTAACCTTCTATTCACATGTTCTTAATTTTCTATGGGGCATCATCAAGCCATTTATATGGTCATTTGCAGATTAGTTTTTTCCTTCTGTGTCGCCAAGAAACCTCATTAATGTGGTTTCTGGAACTCTTACGTTAGCCACAACATTTATATGGTGTATTGTTAGTTTTTTCTGTAACCAAATTTCCAGCAAGGCAATGACCATGATTATAGCAGAAAACAGGAACAGTGGCCCTAAGAGTATTACATGATGCTACAGACTTATTAGGTCTGTCTAAAGTACTCTCCCTAGAAGTAGCTAACTGATCTCATCAGGGCCTCGGAAAGCATAGCAATTGCATTGAAATTGTTCTGCATTCTCCATTGTCTACACTCCACTCTATTCCGAAGCCATATAATATCATTAGAGGAATCGGACTAAAAACTCCAGTTGACCTGATGAGCAAGCGGTGATGCTGCACTTAACTCCATTGCTTTCCTGATAGCAAGAACCTCAGCTTCCTCTATAGCTGCAGGAGAGGAAAATACACATAGGAACTGAAAATATTCCATTTCAAATCAGTCCCATGTTGTGGCTCCACCCAAACTGTAACAGGACAACATCTGACAACGTTAGACCATCAATGAATCCCTTCACAGATAATTGTGTGGCTAAAAGCTCAAAAACAAAAACCTGTTGTTTTGACCTTGGAAGGACAGAGACGGCAATAATTACTCAGGACTAGGGTTTCTTTATTTTCATAATCTATTTAGGTAAAATTACATATCTGGGTAAAAAATTTAAAAATTTATATTTTATCTATTAAATTTTTTATATTTATATGAATATTCATCATTCGACAATTATTTATTATTCAAATAAAATAAAATGTATATTAAGTATTCAAATATATATTAAATAATAAAATTATAAAGTTTTTATATATATGTGTAATATTTATATTAAGATATATATACTTACATGTGTGTGTGTGTATCAAATTAGATTTGAATAAATTCTTAAATTAACTCTATCCATTACAGATTAAATTAACTGTAAAAAAACACACCTATTTAGGTGGAGTTGCATGGGTATCTGTTAAGTTCATATTAAATTGTTATTCCTTAGTGACAACGTGTTTGACAAGAATAACGCGTGGCTTCTTAGATTTCGAGATGGTGTCTTGTCCCTATCAGCTAAGCTGCCCGCCACCTCCCGCTCATCATCCCAACAAAGGGCCACCATTTAATGCTCTAACGCTCCTGCAGTTTCCTCCACAACTCAAACTGTCCTGCTCAATATTTCCATCTTGAGGAGATTCATGATCAGTAATATTTGGCAATCCACGCTCCAGTTTGGTTTCCAACAACCAGAGCGGCCCACCACTTCAATTTTGTACTATATTGTATGAACATTAGCGCGCATCACCCCATGGCTTGTATATCCAGAACAAAACTTTAGCAGCAGAATATACAGCTAGGGTTTAGGCATCATCTGCACAAAACAAACTGGCATAAATCACTAGTAATTCCAACTTTAATGAGAAGATGAGGACCGGTCTTTAGAAAAGGTTCAAATACAGAGGTCTAAACCAAGATATGATGAATAATTAGTATATATATAGAGAGGAATATGTAGAATTGGTTGCATCAATTCTGGCATGCAAATCTGTGGTGTTTAATTGATTACCGAAACTTAATCAAACATCTAGCAGTTGCTTCACTTTTAAGTTGTCACTAGAATGGAAGCCTGAAAAAAATGCAATAATTATCTGCTCTTGAAGTATTATATTATTCCATATTGAATATAATTGAAAGAGAGAATATTTTATAATGGGTAACTTTTAGCCAAACAAGAGCATATTACATGCTAGATTGTGATTCAGATATGCAAAGCAAGGAGCATATCTAACTCCCAAAGGGAAAGAAAACTTTTAGCCTGCTCAATTGTTACCCTCCAAGATCAATGTTGCATATAATCACGATCCTCCATGTTTCAAATCATAATTACTCATGCCTCATGAGCAAAATATCACTATGCTGTTTTTTAGTTAGCAATGCTTAATATAACATTATTTTTTCCCAAATATAATAGATTCAAGAAATATTAGATTTTTCTACCATGCATGGAGCCATGCATATAAATATTTGGTTTCTAGTACTACTCTATGTTGTTTAGAGTAATGTTTTATACCGTGAAACACGAATCACTAATAAGAGATTATGGTAGAACTTTATGGCTTTTATTTATTTGTCAATTATTTATGATAAGAAATTAGTGGTCCGTGGCATTAGATATTGGTCCAAGTGGTATAACAAAATCTAGCTTAAAGAGTTAATATGATGATTTGTTCATCTAAAATCTAGCCCAACTAAATCAATGAAAAAAATAATTTTTTTTTATCAAAACAATATCTTTTCAAACTTTTCTTTGATAAAATAAAAAACATTATTCCATGAGTTTTTTTTTTAATTAAAATTTATGTCAATCTACTCGACTAATCATCGGGTCTTGTAATTATGTTTCTTGGCTGGAAATGATGTTATCTTCAATGAGGATTCTTCGCTAGAGTTAAGATATAAAAAGTGTTTGGAGCCCCATCCTCTCTATTTATATAATTAGGGTTGTCCATAATATTAACAATATATAACCCCATACACATGATCTGAGCTACAAGCTATACAAGGTAAATATAATTTTCTATATTTGTATCTTATAATTCAACAGTGTATTTCTTATAATATACCCTCTCAAGGTGAAGGTAGAGTTTCCACACGAAGCTTGGACAAAAATGAATAAAGACAACAAAAAAGAAAGATTTGGTAAGAACATCAACAAGCTGATCCTTAGAAGAAATGAAGCGAACCTGAATCTCATGCTTGGCAACTCTATCATGAAAAAAGTGATAGTTGACCTTACATGTTTAGCAAGCATGAAAAGCAAGATTGATTGACAGTTAAGTAGCACCCAAGTTATCACACCATAATGTAGTCGTAGAAACAATGAACAACAATCTTGTTTTTCACGATTGTTTCTATGACTAAGGCTTGTGAGATTTATAAGATTTCAGCAGTACCATCAATTAAGGCTTTGTATTCGCCTTCAATAAAAAAATAAGCAACAATCCTTTGATTCCTTGATTTCTATGAGATAGGGGTAGTACCAAGAAACACAAGATACTCACCTGTAGAAGCACTAATAATTTGTGTATAACGTGTAGAGTTAGAGTACAAATCAATATATATCATTGCCAACTTAGAAGGAGAGAGAGATATTTGAGCATCAACAGGCTTACAAGAAGACATACATATTTTATGAAGAATATTAAAAGCATATTTGTGTTGGGTGAGCATAACTCCCACAGATGTGAGTTTAACCTCAATGCCTAAGAAATAATGGATGGATATGAGGTCCCGAAGCTTGAACTCTAAGCTCAGTAACAAAATCATTTCTTTTTTCAAATCTTTTGATTTTCTAACTTATTGGTAAAACGCTTTATGTTTCTTTATGTTACGTGAATCATCAATTTTTTCTTTTGCTTTGGGAAAATCTTTATGTTTGTCATTAGAACCTATAGGTCACAAAACCTCTGCTCCATTTGAATTAATATTTAGTGATGTTCAAGACCCTCCCATGGGTTTTCTTCTGATGGTTTTCATTACTTTGTTATTTTTATAGATGCTCATACTAAATACATTTGGTTCTTGCCTTTGGTTGTCAAATCTAATGTTTTCAATGTTTTTCAACAATTTCAAGCTTATGTTAAACGTTGGTTTTCAATAAAAATTAAATTCATCCAAATTGATTGGTTAAATACTTATTTTAAAAAAAATTAGCATTAATTATTGATTGATTTGTCCACATTCTCATGAACAGAATGACACAGTTGAAAGTTAATATAGAGATATTGTTGAAATTGGTCTCACACTCCTTGGTCAGTGTAAAGTGCCAATAAAATTCTGAGGCTATGCATTTGAAACATACTCCTATACTAAATGGAAAATCACCTTTTGAATGTCTTTTTCAATCTGTTCCATATTATAATTTCTTTCATATATTAGGGTGTCTGCGTTTTCCCTTCTATCGGCCCTACAATGCCTATGAGTTAACTTTTTGTTCTACTCCTTGGTTATAGCTCTTTTCACTTAGGTTATCGATGTCTTGATCTATCATCTAAACAACTTTACATTACTTGACATGTTAAATTTCTTGAAAATATTTGTTCTTTTGAGACTTCTGAACAAATACAATCATCATCTTTACCATCAACCAATACTTTCTTGTCACTTTTGACATCACTAGACCCTCTAATTTTCAATCTACCACGTCCTCATACACAACATCCCCCACTCTCTAGCTATCCTACACCACATTCAATATGTTATAATCTAATGTCTTAGCTCCACTCGTCACCTCTTCTATTGATAATTGTCCAAGTATAGTTTTGGTTTCCTCTTGTGGAAATGCTTCTCATATTGTTTTGGGCACTCCACGGTCTGTTCCAGTTTCAGACCAGTCACTGAAGTCAACTATTGTTATGTCACTGCCTAGACTGAACTTGGTGGTCAATATTTCCAAATTATTGCTTCTACTAGTTTCCGTATCTAATGGTCCTTCTCATACTCAGGTATCACGACAACACCACATGGTTCTTTGCCCGAGATAGTTATCTCATCTCCTTCATGGATGTCTTCTATCCCTAACCATGAGCCCCTCACTTTTCAGGAAGCCAATAGATATGTTGTTTGGCACCACTTCATACAAGATGAAATTCAGGTTCTTCATTCCAATGGTACGTGGTCTCTAGTTCCTTCTTACCCTTCATGAATGTTTTTGGTAGTCATTGAGCATATAAAATTAAAAGGTGAGATGATGGTAGTGTTGAGTGCTACAAAGCTCGTTTAGTTGTTAGAGGTTTTACTCAACATGAGGGTATTGATTATTCAAAAACATTTATTCTTATGGTTAAACCAACTACGGTCCGGTTAGTGCTTATTATTGCTATGTTTTGGGGTTGGAACATTAATCAACTGGATGTTTATAATACCTTCTTGAATGGGATATTTTAAGAAGAGGTTTATATAAAGCGACCACCTGACATTACTCATCCTACTCTAATGTCTCATATGTGTTATCTGCATAAGTCGTTCTATGGTTTGAAACAAGCCCCTCAGGTTTGGTATAATCATTTGAGTGACTATCTATTATTCATTGGATTTTATGCCTCTAAGATTAATACATCCTTATTTATCCTTTTTGTGGCTAGTGATATTATATATCTGCTTGTGTATGTTGATGATATTTTGCTTACAAGAAGTAACTCAACTTTAATCGCCAAATACTCATGAACAGAATGACACATATTGATAAATAGAAGAGAAGGTTTAGGTAAGTAATCCAAATATCACCTCACTAGAAACTCATCCTAGATATAAATATAAATAGTTTTAACAAGTGAAAATAACTCATATAAATAAGTTTTTAAGACAATAGCCCTTTTATAATAGAATTTTAGTTTTTTTTTTTATAACATGACATAACATATTAAAGCATCATGGGCATCATAGATATAAATCAACGTCGACTCAAAAAACGCGTTAACAACTGAACAAGTAGAAAAAGATGTTGAAAGTGATGTAAATACGTCGAGAACATATCTTTTAGGTTTTTTGGCTATTTTTTTTGTTTTTTTTCCAAAAAAATAAAAAATAGAGTAAAACATTGGGTAGCAACAAAAAATATAATTAAAGAAATATGGTATGTTGCAAACCCCCCTCCCCCCAAAAAAAAAGAAGAAAAAAAGAATTATGGTATGTCAAAATCTTGTATTTCACACTTCTCAAATTTGGCATAATTTGGAATTCATATAAGATAATTTTTATGGGAATTTTAATAGATTACAGAAGCATTATAGGAAGAACCATTGTTCTGTTCTAAAAGAGAAGAGGTTTGCAGTGGAGGAGATGCACTGACAGCAACTTGTGTGTGGCCTACTTGTGGGGCTCCAACACCAATTTGGTGTGGGGAAGAGTCGGTTGCCATAGAGTCCATTAGGGAGATGAAAAAGGAATTTTAATGTGTTAAGGCTCAGATATCAAGTTGAAGAGAAATAAGATGTTTAATCTATTAGTTAGTCAACCTTTTTTTATTTATATATGTAGGGCAATATACAATAATTAATATAAAGATTACAACACTAGATTAAGCCTATTAATATTTCCTAGATATATACATCCTATAATACTTATTAAAAAATTAATTCAACTCAAAAAATTAAATAATAAATAAAACTCGAAACAATATTTTTATATTATACTTTATCCAATTTTTGAAGTCTATTCTCTGACATAAAAAAGAATACAACGTCGAATCCTACTTGCAAAGATTCTTTGGCATTGTATCATCTAGAGTTCCTAGCAATCCAGGAATAGTAAGGACTAGTTGGATGCCCACGCTAAGCGATGGGCTCACCTTTTATTTTCATAAAAACTATTGTAAAAATTTATAATATAAAAAATAATATTTTTTTAATATTAATAATAATTGTTTTTTTCAAATTTATTAATTATGTTAGTAATAATATTAATTATAATAAAAATAATAATATTTATAACACAAATAATACTATTTTTGATATGAATATTTAGAATTATAATAATAATAATAATAATAATAACATAAATAATTATATTAAGAATTTCAAGAATGATTACAACACATAATAATATTTTTTATATCAATACTTTGAGTTATAATAAAAATAATAATATTTATAACACAAATAATAATATTTTTGATCTGAACACTTTGAATTATATGAGAAAAAATAATATTTATAACACATATTATTATATCAACACATGTAGTTGGGCGTAGACGCGTCTAGACCCAACTTAGGGGTGGGCATGGACATGGAAGCCTCCACGGCCACCTTGAGGTTGGGCATGGACGCCTCTACGACCACCTTGGAGTTGGGCTTGGACGCGTCCAGCCCAAGTTGGGCGTGGACATGTCCAGACCCAACTTGGGGGTGGTTGGGTTTGGGCGAGGACACGTCCAGTCCGAACCCCAAGTTGGGCCTGGGCGCGTCCACGCCCCCCTGGGGGTTGGGCATGGACGCATCCATACCCAACTTGGGTGTGGGCGAGGCTACATCCAACCCCACTTGGGGATGGGTGTGGACGCGTCTAGGCCCAATTTCGGGTTGGGCGTGGACGCGCCCAGACTTTTAATTATTATCATAATGGGCAGCGCCAGCGCCAGATGCCCGCTTCTCATGGCCTGCAACCCCATCAAAATTTGTGCTGATCATTTTCTCCCCAACCAGCCCTTCAATGCCAAATGCACCCCAGTAAAAAGACAACTCCATCCCTCACTCGCTGCCTTTGCAACTCTTTGTATTAAGGCTTGGACTGCTTTTATACTGCTCCAATTTACAGTGCTTTATATCTATATAAATAATAACAGAGACACTGAGCCTTTTTAGTATAGTACGTAATACACAAAACATCCCTACCAAGAAAATCTAAGCTAAGTCGAAATGAAAGTATTCTTTTATAATTAAGTGGGTTTAGCCTACATCAGCTCCATGTCGCAACTACCAATTTGTGTAATGATTTTACTTCTTAACATAATATTCTGCCAAATAACTTTAATAAATGAACATTAGTAAAACATGTGATCTCTATAATAAACCATACTTTAGTTATATATATTTATATATATTTATTTACATTGTCTTCAAGCGTTAATTCATTAATCTCTGCACTACTTTTTTAATCCATTATTCTGATGCTATACTTCAACTTTAAAGTTATATTTTTCTTTTTCAAATTTAAAACAAAATCTTACCAGACGTGAAAGTAACATTAATTGTAATTGAATAACATATATATTATTGTTTAATTTTGTTTATTTTATATTTGGCTTTTTTCATCATATGGACGTCCACCTTTGATGTCTACCACTACAGTGGTACCAAAATTAATTCCGTCGAATTATGCATGATTTTTATTATATCTTACGTTTTTGGTGGGTTTATAATGTCGAGAAATTAGTGAGTACGTATTCAAAAGGAGAAACATTTTTTTTTTCTTTTTTGCACCTTAATTGTTATTTAATACAAAATCATAGAGTTCCTGATTAAAAAAAATTAATCCGGAAAGCGGTGGTGAGCTTATTGTTCCCCTAAACATATTTTACTTTGGATGAACGATGAATTTATCATCTTGCCCTTAAAAAAAGCTTTAGGCAAATGATTGAAGGTAGAGTTCTCTTTGCAATGAGGGCATATCGACCTTTTTAAATTGACCGAGGACATGATGGTTATTTACCTTTTAAATTGCACAATAAATTATTATAAATACCTTTAAAATTAATATGTTGTTGGGTGTCCTTGAGTGATAAATTTGTATTTTTAATTTATAAAAAATATAGTAAAATAACTAATTTATCCTGATATACAAAAATACTCTGATTATCAAAGAGAGGTGTTTTGGTCTTATCATTTTTATTTGTACAACCAAAATACATCCTTGCCTTTAGGGTTTAATTTTGTATGCCTTGGACCCGGGAACATTTTTGTTATTGCACTATTGGTTTTCTTTTTTGGTTATTGGGTAAAGTGAAGTTTAGTTTTGTCCCTTAATAAATTAAAGGTATTTAAAAAAAATTGTTGAGCATGTGTCAGTCGCGTCGTCGTCTTTGGACAGAGCATGCAACTGATTCTTACAACCAAAAATTCCATTCCCAGGCATCTTTAGATTTATCTTGGTGTCTTCTCCATATAAATGTGGCACATATAGAAAAAGGAGCTCTGGCACATATAGAAAAAGGAGCTCCGGATTGGCTTCGTCTGTCATTTATTTTTTCTTTTTTCTTTCCTCTCTCTCCCTTGATTTTTGCGTCTTACCCTGCAAGTTTTTAAATCAGCCTCTTAATTTCTCTTTGTTTTTTATTTAGTACCTGATCTTTTAGTTGATATTTTTTTTATTTAAAATAACTTATGGAATTCAATTATTTTTTTTCCGATTTCATCCTCATTTGATTTTTTTTAATTTGTCAGATTTGATCCCCATTCTTTTAATTTTTATTTATGTCATTTGAGATAGTTTTTATAATTTGATTATTTCGGTGATTTCATCCGCGATTATTTTTTTCTTATCACATTTTATCCCTATTCTTTTTATTGTTGTTTTTTTTACTTTACCAAATTTTTTAGTTTGATATTTTTTTTACACAATTTTATTCTTCAACATTAAGTTGATTTGGATTTGAGTTTCTTAGTTAAGCCCATTTTGAAATTTCATGGTTTGCAGTTTGGAAAATTAACTAAGCTTAAGGACCTTCGCTTGAGGTTTCTTTGGTTTTTTTGTTTTTTTTATCATTCTCTTAAGCTAATATTTCTTTCAATTTTATCCTTTAAAATTTACTTTATTAGAGACTGGGCTCTATTTTTTTATATGCTTTCTACAACCTTTGTTTTATCCTTTGTTTTATTATTATTTGGTTGGGGTATCTGAGATCTTTTTATTTTTTGTTATTTGTTAAAATATTTTCTCGAAATAAATTTTTTTTCTTGAATTAAATAGAATTGATTGATTGAATATAGATGGATAATCATTTTATTGTATTTTTTTCGGTTTACTTTTCCAGGGCATTGCTATAGCGAACCATGCGGCTATTTTTGATATCTTCTTGCATCCTTTTGCATTGAAGTTTGAACTATCTCAGAAAAGTTTTTTGGTTATGAGTGATGTCCCCGGTGGAGTGATGACAGGTCTCTAACAATCTTTTCTTTCTTTTCCTTACATGTATAATATCGATGACTTATTTTTTTAGTTAATTATTGTCGGGTGTTTTTTATGATTCATTTGATATTGTTTTTTTTATTTAAATCAGATTATTGAATTAACAGGTTTTATTGGATATAGTCATGTTAATAACCTGGGCTTTTCTTGCTTCTTTAAAAACATCATTGTCACTTAACCATCCATCTTTTATGTTAAAAAAGTTTATATCAACCCGCGAAGTAACATGGGTTCCCAAACTAATGTGTAACTAAGCTCTAACTAGTTGGTAACATGGACCATATTGTACATGTACATGGTGCAGCCAACTTTTTTGTTTTTTTTGATAATCATCGAGAGTATGGTGCAGCCAACTTGTTTTCTTTCTTTGTTTGGTAAAGTTGTGTTTATTTATTTATTTTTTATATTATTACATAAAAATGTTGAGAAATTTTTTAAAATATCAATTTAATATTTTTTTCAAGTTAAAAACACTTTAAAAAACGAGTTGAATCGCAAAAACAAACATACCTTAACATCTTAACAATGCAACCCTCTAGATTATTGGTTTATTTCTGATTTTTTACACAACCTCCTTTAGTGCTATCATCTAAAGTTGTGTGACTTTCGTAGTTTTATTAGTTCTTTAAATTTGCCCCTCATAATTCTTGAAACTTGTTTGCAGGTCTTAAATGAGTTTTTAGGAATGATGGCGTATGAAACTATGGTTTAAATGAACGATTTTGTTTTTTTTTTTTCAATGCAATTTTTTTATCTAACACTTTTATTTAAATAAAATAATATTACTTATTAGATCAGTAATGTAATTCTGCATATTTATACCTAATAATGAAACCCAGCTCCCCTTGATTGTTGATAATAAATGTCAATAAATTTTGTAGTGCTCATCCAATATTTACAATAGATATACATAAAAGGAATAATAAAAAAATATTGCATATAAATGAAGAATATTGTAATTTTTTCTTTTAAAAAAATGTGTTTGCCTTGAAAAATTATTAAATTAATGTTTTTTTTACTATTTTCAATAAATTTGATAGGTTAATATTAAAAAAATTAATATATTTTCAAATAAGAATACTTTAAAATATCTTACACCGTAAAACCGATCAAGCCTTTCATTTGAAATCCCAAATTGACATGTTATTTGAAACTTTGAAATATTTGACGCTCCAAAATTAATATATTTGCCTGATGTCTCGTAGATTTTGACTTGAACATTGTTTGATTGTGTGTCTGTGGTTGTAAATTTGGATTTGATATCTTGTCCCTATCACAGCTGTAGACCGGCGGCTTCCTATCCCATCAGTCTCTCTTCATTTTTATCTCTAATTATATCAATTAATTAATCCTAAAATTATAAGTTTTAAGCTTTAAATCTATTCATACGGTCTTGAATAAATTTATAATAACAAGACTATATATCCTAACCTTCTTCATATTGGTTAATTAATGTATATATGACCATTGAAAATTAGCTTCTGTTCTCTTTCTCAATGAATTAGGCTTTCATAATGCACGCAGTAAATTAAGACTCTGAACACCATTGTTATATTGTCATCTTCTGTTTGTTTTTCTTGCTTCAATTCATGCCAAACAAATCTAGACTAACATGTTCAAGCTATATTCGATGAACCAGAAATTAACCTTTTAAGGATAAAAAAGTATATGTTTTATATATAATGCAGTGAAAAGTACATTTTGATTAAAAACAATCATCGTATTTGATTTTTTTTTCAGTTTTTTTTAATATTAGCAAAATATCTCAAAAACATTTTAAAAATAATTAATATATCAATTTAATTCTTTTTTAATTTAAACACATTTTCAAATACAGTACAAACACATTTTACAATTGAAAGTATTCAAAAATATATCTTTTCTATTAATTTCCATTATATTTTCCCCCTTAATGATACAAACGTCGTTACTTTACAATGGGTATATGGTTATTAATTAGCTAAAGAATATGAAAATATTTTTCAATAACAAGCTGCAATGTACGGAAGGTTCTCCATGGAAAAAGCAAAACATTATTTTTCGTTTGATCATGAAAAGTAAAGGTTGAAATAATTACACGATGGAATTTCGTTCTTGTTTCTGTTCAATGTATGGCTTCCCATCTTGTCAGAAACCCGGCAAAAAGTCTGTTGTTCTTTTCCCAGACCTGTTGAAACATGCTACTCTTTAATTAATGATGCCCTTGACCAGGAGGATTGTCTTTTTAAGGTACATTAAAAGAAGAAGTAACACAAAACATGGTTAATGCCTTTCAAAACTAATTAATTAGCCAGTCAAGTTCAGAGTGAGACAAGGCATGCATTATAGAGGAAGTATTCTTGTTCTGAAGAAAGAATGGCCCCAAGCACGTATAGTTCTGACCTTCCATGGTTTTTAGAGGCCAGTGCTACTTTATTTATTTGTTCTGCACATGGCGTAGCAGCCATAGGAATAAATGGTGGGGATAAATATAGGAGTTTTCTTTACATATTAGCACAATAATATATATATATATATATATATATATATATATATATATATATATATTTTCCATACTTGTACAATTGAAATAATATTTCTCAACATATGTAATAGAAAGCATAACAAGTCAGTCACGCATGAAGCATAACACGGCATGTGGTACATTCGCAAGAAATATTAATCATTATTGCTATGCTTGGTTTCCTTCATGGTGACTAAAAAAATACTTTATTTCATTTTATTCTTTTATAAGCCAATGAAATTCATTCATTGAAGCACCAAGGGCAGACCAATATTTCAATTATTTTAGACAATTATATATATATATATATATATATATATATATATATATATGGGAACTTACTGCTTTTCAAAAAGAAATTATGATTTATTGTTATGGGAACTTGCTGTTTCAGTTCTTTGAACCTTTATTCCATGTTTAGCACAGAGTAAAAACTACAAGGATTTACTACGTTAAAAAAATGTAATCAATTTCAGTTTATGGTTCTTTATACCCAGCAAAAGATATGAAATAAATTTTCGAACAACAGTGGTGTGAAATCGCCCTCTACTAGATGTTCGATTATTAGGTAGCTTCCTGTCTTATGATATGAGTCTTGATGTCGGCATTGAGACTGTATATAAAAATTTACATATAATGATAAAAATAATATATAATTTAAATTTAAAATTGATAAATTATAAATTCACCTTATATATAAATTTATACCTCATTTTCTTAATTTATTTTTAAGATAAAATATTTACTACTCATGTCTACATTTAATGTTAATCAATAATTTCTTATGCATTTTCTATGTTTTAAATTTTGTTTTGAAATATATGAAAGAATTTAATTATTCCAAATAATTAATCCACACAATCAAGGGTTGATGAATTTAATATATATATATATATATATATATATATATATATATATATATATATATATATATATATAAGATATTAATTTTATATATGGATAAAAATCTAATCAATATTCATAAATTATACATCATTTCATTCATGGCAGACCGGATCCAAAAACACCAATCATGCATTGTCCTAATAAATAAATAACACCCACCAGCTCAATTATTATTTATTTTTTTACAAATTAAATAGTGTGAAATTGCAAGTTGGCTTCAACTTTTAGCCGGATCTTGATGTTGAGCTATTTTTTTTTTCTTGATGATGAAAGCATATTTAATATTAATATTTTGGAAAATCACGATGGTAGGATTTTTATTTTTTAGTGAAAGGGGTAAAGGTCGAAAGGGACTCTGTATTTGTGATTAGCTTATATATATATATATATATATATATATATATATATATATATATATATATATATATTTGCTTAAAATATATCTATATCTACCATTTTTATGTTGAATTAAAACCGAGTAATTAAGAATATTTCAGTACTAGCCCTATGGTGGTCCAATTCAAATTAATTGCTAGAAACTTTTCAGATAGATACGAGGATCCCATTACTGCATTGATGAAGCTCGAAATAAAATATGAAATACTATTATATTACTACAACTAAGATTCTGTTTCCAATGGGATGGAAAGAATGTTAGTCATGATCCATATACCTATAGAGACTCGTCAATAAAATATTGTTTATGATGACGATGTCCGTTTCCAGTTGTGTAAATAACGTTAAGTGAAATTTAATATGTTTTGGTATGAGTTGAAAAAAATTAATTAATGAATCTTAGAATTAATACTTATAAAAAATTATTTTTTAATATATATTTAATTAATGTAAAAAATGTACCTTTAAAATTATTTAAATAATAATTAGTTTCAATTAATGATGCAGAAATATTTCGAATGAGTTGTTTTTTTCTATTATTAATAGTAGGAAATTCCTCAAGATTCAAATGAAAATTAAAGGGCATTGATAATGTGGTTTTGAAATAATGTCAACATCATTGTCTTGAAATAATTTTCTCTAAATATTCCCTCCAATAAGTAAACAAACCTACTTATTTATGTTTTAAGTTAATTTGTTTTTGTTTTGTTTTTGTTTTTGTTTTTTAGTATTTGCAGTATAGTTTGCTTGTATATTGTAGTGTTTTACAACCTTTTCATAGAGAATTAAAGTTTGATTTCTATTTTAGGGTTTGTTTTTATTTGGGAAAATTTAAAGCTTGTTTCTAATTTGATGTAATTGATTTTGATTTTATAAATTATGTGTGTTATAATGAAAGCAATTATGAGTTATTTATGGGTAACAATCATATTTTGTCAATTTTACTTTTAAGTTGGAAATCTTGAAGTAATTGATTTTTTTTTTTTTGGAATTGATAACAATTAAATGGTATTAATTTAGATTGAATAAGTTTGAATTGAAAAAATGATAGATTATTAGTTGGGTTATCAATTAGTTGTCATTAATTGGATTTATTTAGTTGATACTTTTACGCATCATTACATTTTCTTAACAAAAAATAATAATTGGGTATTAGATTGTGAATTAATTTTAATTACCAAAGTAATTAAATTTTGAACTGATTGTTATATTATTAATAAATGTTGTCATCATTAATCCATATAGGTTTTCTTAGTAATGAATGATCATTCGCAGATGTATTTAGATTCACATGAAGGGTTATATAGGGAGAATTATTATGGAAAGGTTAAGGGTTTTATTAATTTTATACTTTTCAATCCAAAGTATATTAATGGAGGCAGGATTAATTAGATGTCCATTTGTGAAGTGTAAAAATAAAAAGTTCATCTAACTAGATGTTGTAACGATGCATCTCCTAAAAAAAGATTCGTTGAGAAATACTTGTGTTGATTTGCACATAGAGAACCCTGTGTTCGTTACGAAACCATATTAGAAAGGGTTGTTGGCTCAACATCTACTTCTAGCAACATACATGAAGTTATTGATGATAATAATAATCATTATAGAAGTATGGTGATGGATGCAATGAGAATAAATTATGGTTATTCAGGCAAAGTTCACGTGTAAATGAATAATCAAATGTAGATGCATCTAGGTTTTTTTATCTTTTAAACGATTCTGATGAACCATTATGAGATGGGTGCACTAATCACAATAAATTACTGGTTATTACATGAGTGTTTACCATAAAGTTAGATTCTAATATGAGTGAAGCCGGTTATGATAACATAATCAAATGAGCAAAAAGCATTTTACCTGAAGAAAATAGGTTGAAAGAGAACTTTTATACTGCAAGATCCATGATGAAACCTCTTGGTTTAGGATATCAAAAATTTATACCCAAATTTTTGCATATTGTACTATGGTGAAGATGTAAATTTAATCAATTGCAAAACTTGTAGGTATGCTCAGTATAAATCCAATATTGTAAGAGAATGATACTTGTGGCATACAAAAAACTAAGATACTTTCCAATTACTCCTAGGCTGCAAATGTAATTTATGTCTTCGAAGACAATTAAGCACATGACATAACATCATTCTCACGATACGGAAGATGGAGTAATGATATATCCTTTTAATGGTATATCTTTTTAAGGTAATTTTGTTGTACTCTATTCTTGTTAGTCAGTCATACTAACAGTTTACAACTTGTCTCTATGGATGTGTATGAGGCTGAAATTCACGTTCTTATCTACAATGATACCTATTCTTGACAATCTAGGTAGGAATATAGATGTTTGTCTTCAACCATTGATTTATGAGTTGAAGTAGTTATGGTCATCCGAGGATTTGACATATGATGTCTTAAATAAACATAATTTTTAAATGAAGATAGCTATGATGTGGATTATAAATATTTTTCCTGTGTATGAGATAGTTTCAGGATGGAGCATATATAGAAAATTAGTTTGTTCATATTGTATAGAAAACAACAAGGCCTTCACCTTAATGATTGGTGGGAAAGCTTATGTTTTTTATTGCCACCGGAGATTCTTATTAAGTCATCATTAATACAAAAAAAAAAAAAACATAAAGGACTTCTTGAAAGGTAAAGTTGAAATGGATGTAGCACTACCAATATTGAATTGTATGATGTAGTATCCTAGTATGAGAACATTGTATTTGGTTTTCAATTCAGCAAGGAAAAGTTTCCTGATTTTTGTGTGACCCACAATTGGGTAAAACAAAGGATAACATAAAAGCTTGAATGAATGTAGTTTTATTTTGTGACTGTGATAATTTCAATGAATGGTTATTGTAGTTTAAGGTGATTTCGGTTAGAGATGAGGGTTGTTAGATAAGGGAGGAGGTAATGGCAATGTTGATACTGGTATAGGTTCCTAGTTGTTTCGATGAAAGTTGTTGAATCAAGGGTTGGAGAAGTTTTTATTGTATAGTTATTTCCTTCCTAGAGGTTTTGTAATTTTTTTAGCCATTTTTATTTTATTTCTCATTATTTTAATTTGTGGGTTTTGCTAGATATATAATGTGTTTTCTCAATTAGATTAAAATCCCTTTTGGTATATTTCAGTTTGTTGTAATAAAAAACAACATATTAAACTGTAAAGTAGGAAACTTTAACATAGAAACAAACATAAATTTGCAATTTTTAAGGGAGTAGAAGTTTGAGTTCCAACTTGTAATCGTGCAGGATTGTTAACTAGATATGATTTTTATTTTGCAATGATGTTGTCATGTGTTATCTTGTCATATAGCCCAATGTGTTCTTCATGTGGATTCTCTTTATGTTGATTTCCTTTTTTTCCCTTGCTTTTTATGCTTCATACTTGCTTTGAATAACCTCTATTATTCATTAAATCTTGATTCATCTCTTGGTACACTTTTTTTTTTAATTTCATGAGTAAATATGTGGTTATTATAGAAATATTTGGTTCTTTCCTCTTGGTTTTATCGATTTCCTTTATTCTTTATTTGATTTCTCACTGTTGTTTTAAAACTCTTTTGCTGACAATAAGAGTTGAATGTAAAATAGTTGATTTTCATGATAACCTTTTGATAATAACTTCTATATTGTCTAAAATCAATTAAAGGGCCAAATAGGGTTCCTTTCCTCACTACCTTATAGCATATATTGACATTACTACTACCAAATAACATGAATTATATTTAGAATATGTTTGCAATGATGTGGCACCAATTTGTAATGACTTGTTTAGCTACATTTTCCATAATGTGTTAGGTTAGGTCCTATATATCAAAGGTGCTGCTGAGATTTAATTTATAAATAGATAGATGCACTAAAACTAAAAAACATAAACTATTGATTGGTATTTTAATTGAATATTCTTAGTTATTTAGTTATATTTTTTAGATGCCAAGGAAAAGTATAGGGTCAAAAACGGAGCATTACTGTATCATCAAGCAGTAATTTTCCTAACCCTTTGGTTCATTTAGGTGTCAATCATGAAGCTGCATCTGATGCAGCATCTAACGACACTGCCTCGTCGACTACCAGTCATATATCTAGTGTCCCATTTGTCAGGGATCCATATTCCAATAAGTTAATTGTGAAATGAAAGCCGGATTTAAGTATGTAAGAAAATCTAATTTTTTTTAAACTATCATATTAAATTAATGTTAACGTGTTATATAGCTTGGAGTTAATTATTTTATTTTTAGGTTCACAAATATAGAAGCTGTGTGAACAATAACATCAACAATGAAAATGTCGCTGAAGGTGCCTATTTTTCAATGAAGTCAGCCTAAGTATCATCTAGAATGGAGGCCAGTGGTTGATGCTTGGTGGGGGAAGTTCAGGGTTAGTACGTAATTAATACTTTTAGTGGATAAAAGATTTTTAAAAAATTTAGGAACTAATTATTTTACAAAAAATAATTTCAAGGAAAAAAATTGGTGGGGTGAGGTAAACTCAAAGGTAGCAAGGCAAGTCTCGGAAAATCATAGGGCAACTAGGTAAGTTTTAATATGTGACGTATATGTTTTTTTGTAAAATTTTACACTTTTATTTTGTTATATTTTTTAGTTTAACAAATTTTTAAATCAGGTTACTCTATTTCTAGTATGAATCACACATCTATGCTAAGAGAAAAGCCAACTCAGATGACTTTGAGGAGTGGAAGAATTATAGATCTCCCCACATCACTAAGAGCAACTGGAAGAGGTATTTAGAGTTCTATATGTTGAAGGGTTTTAAAAGGCGTTCATGGAGTGGATCCTCGAACATAAATAAAAAGAATCACGATTCCATTAGCAAGTATATTGGTGGGTCATTTCCTTTTACAAACCATGTAAAACGCTTGGTAAGAGAACTTGTTTTAATTTCAAGTATTTTTTGAAATCATACCTATAATTTATGTGTAACTAATAATCAATAAATTTATTTTGCAGACTACACGGCTTGGGTGTGAGCCTACTCCAATGAAATTGTATATGGAAACACATATACGCAGGAAAGATAGACGGAAAGGGGTGCAACTGTTTATTGATAGCGGAGTTGAGATGTTTATTGTAAGTAGACTTTGAAACCTTTTTTATATTGTTTGGACTAATTTTTTTCCATCCATATCTCAGAGTTTTTTTTTTTAAGTGTAGGAATAATATAACATCGTTATGCATGCAAAACATGGAGTGGGCCCTTCAACTCATCCAAAATACTATCCAGATTTATGGTTGGAGGCTAGAACAATTGGTGGACCTGATAGGAATCGAGTTTGCAATACTCATGCAATATTTTTTTCATCTATGATTGTAGCCTGAGATGTGAGATAAAGTTGTAGTGTCTCAATTGTTGGCACCTCACCATCCAGCCAGAGTTAACCATCATCATCCGTTGAGAAGTTGGTTGAACAACGAGTTGGTGCTCTAAAAGCTGAAATATAGGCAAAGTATGAAGCACAACAAAAAAAAGTTGGAGGAGATCATGGAAAAGTATGAAGCATACTTTTCCAGTCATTATCCTCCCCCATACGGATTTCCATGAGATTTTCCTCTCCCTCCACCTTTATCTGTAGATGAGTTTGTAATTGATATATATATATATATATATATATATATGTAAATGACTTTTACATTATAAAAAAATTGTTCTTCATTTTAATTGATTTTTAAAGACATTTGTAATTGTTTTTCACATTATATAAAATTTGTTATTTAATTTAAATTAGTTGTTTGATGTTGTTTAATGCCATTATAAAATTATTTTATAGCATTTTTATAAAATACAATTGTCTAAATATCGTCGGAAATCTTGTGAGTAATTGATCAATCTTTTCATTGGGGAATTACAAAGAGTTATTTTCGATCTACACCAACATAATATATCGTCAGTGAAACCGTTAGTTACATAGAATATTTCTGACAGAATTATCCTTCTAAATTTCATTGGTAATATTTATTAATGAATTTGGTAATAGATATTTGTTGGTTCTTTTTTTAAGGTTCGACTACAATAGTTTATTGTTATATTTGTTGGTATAAAAATCACTGATAAAATTACTAAAAAAATATAACATCAACAACAAGATTCTTCCTAATGATTTTTGCATGGCTAAATCTATCAATAATTTTTATACTGACAGAATTTACGTGTTTATACCGACATAATAATATTTCATAGGTGTTTGGAATGTTTCGGTTGTGGCTCAAAATTCATTGAAGAAATTGGATTTGACCCTCGACAAGATATCACAACTTGGTGCAAATTCAAACAGCCGTCTATGGTGCGGGCATAATTTTTCTTACTTCCAATTTATGATTATATCTCATGGAAAAAGCTCAGCCTGGATGGCCAATTATTTGACAAAACTGATTGGATTTCTACAGAAGAAGAAAGGGACTTAAAAACTATTTAGAAACTTAACATTTTTTGAGTGGAAATGAAATCATTTTAACATTATTTATTTAATTTTAATATTTGAAAAGCTTTGAACAATATAAATGAATTCTACAATTAATTAAATTTGCAAGTCATACTAAAGAGTATATGTAATAACGCCATGGAAGATCGTGATCACACAGACAGACAAACATAGATGTTGTCCGTTTGTACTTTTTCTACAAAATATTTGGCAGAACCTGTAGAACTATGCAATATCATCAGTTTCTGTTACCCAGCTAGATGGGATGAGTTTTGATTGGCAAGCCTGTAGCACTTTCTGGAAAAAAGTGGTTTCTTTGGATTTTCATCTGATGAGGAGGTTATAGGAATATTAATAGAGTTCATAACAACAGCAAATTAAGCCTCCATCATTGATTCAGTTCGTGAGCTCAAGTTTCATAAGAAGATCACTTCTTGATGATGTTATTCAGAATTCCAAGTATTTAATTTTGATGTATGTCAAAGGTACTGGAACTCTGCTGGCAATTTCTCTTGAAAAAAATTAAAAAAAAATCCCCAAAGGGCAACATTGAAGCCCAAAACCTAGGTCCTAATTAGGTTACATAAACAAGAAGGGAGAGGAAGGATTGAGAGAGAGATCGAAGACAGAGAAAGCAAGGTATTGAGCGATGATTGGTCTTCTTTTTTTTGTCTGTAATTAACTAACTTTCAATTCCTTGAGCATATCAGCACTGTTAGTTCTTATATTTTGTGCTGACAGTAAACTTAGCCAACCAACTTTCAAGTTTCTAGAACTCTAATGCCCAAATGTTAGTTCCAGAGAAGAAAACAAATAGAAGGGCAGTTGAATTTTTTTTATATTTAGTTTTTTATTGACATTTTATTATACTTTTATATTTTTTTCTCGTTTTTTTTAAGCCAGTGGAATTCATTAATTAAACACACAAAGAGCACACGAGTGATTAAGCACTCAAGGCTTAAAAAGAAAACAATTCAAATTCGAGAAAATAATTAAATAAATAAGAGGGCATGCAACGTGAATAAACCAAAATTGACACAACACAAATAGCCGTCCAAGATCTTAAAAAAAAATACTCCAATTTGTTTTCTTTTGCTTAAAATTATTATATATTACCAAAAGCTTAAATTTGTTAAAGGATCATGCTCAAGATTAATTTTCTATGAATCATTTACTTTTTAAAATTCATATTAATTCACACTATAGATATTTTATTATACGAACTCCAATATTACCATATTAAAATTTTGTATTAATTCAAAAGAAAAATTAAATAGTTAATGTGATAATTCAAGAATGTTTTTACATTAACTCGGTATTGCAATGATAATAGCAAGAATTATTTATATTTCAAAAATGTTTTAGCTAGCCTCCTTTTTAATTAGTGCAATTATAAGTTCTAAAATTACACTAGAGAATAATATAAATTATATCTTAATCCCTCACTTCACCTAATAATTTAATAAATTTATTGGGTTAAAATGGTTTTTTAACACATAATGTGAGCTCATGTAATTTTAAAGTTTAAAAAATTTTTATTTTAAAGATTGTGGAGTATATTAGAGAATAATATAAATTATATTTTAAGATATCACCTAACTGTTTAAGTTATTAGTTTAAGTTGGTTGTTTTGATAAATATAATTTCTCTAATTCTATTAATCTTTCAAAATAAAACTTCTTAGTAATATTGAGGTGGGTGAGACTTGGAAAGACAAAAGCGTTAGGAAATCTGAGAGCAACCATTTAATTTTAATAAATGTATGGGGTCCTGTCGGATAGTGATGAATTATATGAAGTGGTCCTATTTATAGCTTGCACGTTCAATTCAATCTTTTGTATGTATTATTGGTTCAATTCATTACAAATACAGTGATCTCACACTGTTTGACAACGAATCTATGCATACCATCAATAATAAAAGCCAAGAGAAAGCAGCACCGCAATCAGAGGACAGAGAGGAGGCAGTGAGAGCAGGAAGCGAGAGGGAGAAATGGGAAGAAAGCCAGGGTGTTCAAAGGATGGTCTCAACAAAGGAGCGTGGACACCTCTTGAAGATAAAATGCTTATGGATTATTTAAAGATCCATGGTGAAGGCAAATGGAGCAATATTGTCAAAGAAACAGGTAATTAACAAATGACGCTTACATATATACTCTATACATGCTGTGCATGAGTAATAGAATGTTATTAGGATGGAAGAATCGGGCTGTATCTGATGCATGCATTCATATTGTAGGACTTAAGAGATGTGGAAAGAGCTGCAGGCTTCGTTGGATGAATTATCTGAGACCTAATATAAAGAGAGGCAACTTCTCTGAGGATGAAGAAGACCTCATTATCAGGCTGCATAAGCTCTTAGGCAACAGGTGTTGTGTACATGCATTATTATTTCTTCCACATGTTTTATTATTTATGGATATGAATGAGTGATACTTAGTGAATTCCTCCCTCTCTTTTTTCGCCAGATGGTCTCTGATAGCAGGAAGACTTCCTGGACGAACAGATAATGAGATAAAGAATTATTGGCACACCACTATTGCTAAGAAGGCACAGCATAGGCAACTCCGGGGGCAGCCGAAAGTCGATAGGAAACAAATAGCATCGGGATCTCAAAATGGGGCGGCGTCAAATTTAAAGAATCAGAGCACCATTGAATCACAGTGCACTACCGGGATGGTTGCTGCCACCACTACATTACAGGAAAACACAGCTCAAGATCATCAAGATAGTATTGCAATCCCAAAATCCACCAACAGCGACTTGCAACTTGATATGCCTAAGACATATGAAAATGAACCATCAAGCAAGGGGTCTCAAAATGGGGCAGCATCAAATTTCAAGAATCAGAGCACCATCGAATCACAGTGCACTACCGGGGTGGTTGCTGCCACCCCTACATTACAAGAAAACACAGCTCAAGATCATCAAGATAGTATTGCAATGGCACAATCCACCAACAGCAACTTGCAATATGATATTCCTAAGACAAATGAAAATGAATCATCAAGCAAGGGGTTGGCATCTGGGGAGGATGATAATTCATCCAACATTATGATGTATTACGATTACATGGAGGACTTCAGCAAGATTCTTGATTCAGACTTCACAAAGTTTAGTGACGTCCATGATATTATTAGCACTGACCATCATTCCAATAACACCATTGAGGTAAACGGCGATCATCATGGTGTCTCTATTAACGGATGCAAATCAAGAGAAACAGCAGAGTTTCCTGGGAAATTAGTGGAGTCGGATCATTGGTCTAGCAATAAATGTATTCAAGCTGACCAAGGTTTTGATTTCATGTCATTGCTTTCATTTCTTGATTCAACCGATGACGAATGGACAGCAGATGCTTTAGGTACTAAAGTACTTTAGGTTGTTTTTATGTCCTCGTTTTTCAAGAAATCTTGAGTCCGAATCTCAGCCTTGTAACGCTAAAATAAATAAAACAAAGAAAAGCGTCTTGCAGTACTACTGTGCATCGATGTGGTACAAGATGCGGTAGCTGAATAAATGATTGAACTCTTTAGTTAGTTCCAGCTTCTATCTAGCTAACACTTATAATAAGTAATAAATTTGTAATTACTATAGACATAAATTTGTAGTTTTTTTTTAATATGTAATTGTGGTAGTTTTTTCAATTTAATTTTTATTTATAAATATATCAAAATAAATTTATTTTATTTTAATTTTTTTATATTAATATATTATATTAATCTAAAAATACAAAAAAATAATTTTAATAAATTTTCGTATTGGTCGCACTCCAGAACTGTGCTAGATTTGAAAGGTTACGTCTTCCATGTAGCTCCTGTCACACTGTCCTCTTCTTTTTCTTGTTTTGAGCAATAAAAATAAAGTTCGAATCTTAATCATCTGTCCACCTTGCATCCTTCAATTTTTCAGAGTAATTGGTTTCAATTCATGATATTTATCTTTATTTATTTTGATTTACGTACGTACGTTTGTCATTTCTCTCATGAGATATCATATCAGAATGTGGTTTGTGGAAAACAGTAACCACTCAATATCTGTAAATAATTTATTGTTTATTTGGTTCCATTAAAAGGACGGTCACATCGCCACAACTAAGGAAAACACGAGAAATTAAATAGAGAAAAAGAGAAGAATATTCTTCCACACATAGAAAAATCAAAATAATATAAGTGAGCCCCATGAAAGAAAATCGATTTCGAAGGACCTCATAAAAATTTTAAGTTTAGGGTTCTATAGGTTATTTGGTATAGCATCAAAGCACGATCAAGAGTTAAAATCTACTGTCTTTATAATTAAATTAAAAATTAGCACTGGAAATTAATGATTTCATGTAAGTTAAAAATTATCACATTTTTTTATTGTTTTTTTTGTTTAAAAATGCACAATTAATTTACTTGGTTACCACTTAAATCTAAAATTTTTAAACTTGAGTCTAATAATTAACTTGTTCTTCTTTTCAATGTAATCATTTTATAATTATGGAATCAATACAGAGGCAATTTTGTATTTTAAAAAGAGATTAATATTTTAGAAATAAATGCATAGTAAATTTACTTGGTTATCTCTAGAATCATAAATTTTTAAACTGGGGTTAAATGGCTTATTTGTCTTTTCTTTTTTGTAATTATGAGGTTAAGATAGGGATAATTTTTCATTTTAAAATAATTAATTATTTTTTGACAGAAAAATTGTTGGTGCGCTTAGAACCCCTCAGCATGATTAAAGCAGTGCGTGCAGCTACGTTAGGAGATGGAAATTATACAATCACGGCAGCCATCAAAAGCTCAAAGAAGTGTTTTGAGAAAAAGAAATATGAAAGAAGAAAAAGAAAAATAAACTAATTAATACCTAGGAAAAAAATTAATGTGTCCGTGCAAAGAAGACGTAGTACCCTTTTCTTAGGAGGCCAGTAATAAAAAGCTCCTATGTAGCATGGAGAGACGCATCAAATGAAATATATAAGATGTTGAAGAATAATTATGCAGACCCAGAATTATGGTTTCCTTTGCTTCGATCTCCATCGATCATCCTTTTTAATTTATCATCGTCCCAGAATTATGATTTATAGGATCAATACGCTTTAATTTGTGCTGATTGCTTTAGAAGTAATATATATCTATGGGGAGTTCAGGCTTACTGTTACTTCTCATGCCATGATTTCTCCTTCTGATAATGTTCTTGTTGCTTTCTCTGTCGGCCCTTCCTCCAGGTTTTCTTTTTTTCTTTCCCTGTAAATTAATACATGGGTGTGTTTTCGTTTTTTGTTTTTTTTTTTATTAAATAGTGCGTTCATATTTTTTTTTTGGTTTTTTCTGAAGAGATTTTTGTTGGGATCTTAAAGAATTTTGAAGGGTGGGATTTTCGTTTATTAATATCATTATCGGAAGAAACATTAAAATCAAAGACACTACCTTTTTTTTTTTTTTTGCTTCAGTCAAGAAATTTGAATATATACCGATGAGATTCCTTTTCAGTAGTTGTGTTCGAATTTGTTTTGTAAGCAAGCATATGGTTTGATTCGTAATGCTAATAATTCTTTAGATGATACGTAATGATCTTCATGAAAGTCTTGAAAATAATAAGAAATACGAGATTAATTTTTAGTTAATGAAATTTTATGGGTATTTTCAAATTAATTACTTAAACTATATATGAGTTTTTATTTGAAATACTTGGAATTTTGTATTGTTTATTTTATTTTTGTTTTAATTATATTATATTATTGTTTACTATTTGGCTGAAATTATTAATATATAATTAGTTAAAAAAAATTATGATCTAAATTTATATTGTAATTTTTGTATCTTGTTAGAAAGACATTTTTAGTAACCTTGATGCAGCGAGCGACTTGGTCATGTGCCAGAAATATCTGGTTTAATGAAGTGTGTTTGGTATTGTGGTAGTTGTTGTGGTTGTGGTTTGAAAAAGGTTGTTTAATAAAAAATACTTTTAGTTGAGATTGGTTTGGAAAAATATATGTTTGGTTAAAACTGTGGTTGAAATTGAGGTTGAACAAAAAGTAGTTTAATACGTTTGGTTAAAAGAATGTTTTTAAATTGAGGTTATAAAATAATTAAAAAATATATATATTAATATTGATGGTTTTTAATTTAAATATTGCAGATTTAACTACTGTTATTACATCATGAAATAAATAATATTGATATCAAATATTTTTTATTATTTCATTAAACCATGTGCAATTTCATCACGTACGAAATCTACTAAACAAGGACTATATTTTCTATGGTTTCTTAAGCGCACAACAACAAAAACTTAATTTTTTTGTTACGTCATCAAGCGATCTCCTTCTAATTTTTCGAATAAAACACAAAAAAAAGACACAATTTTTTTTCACTGTGAACAGTGCCAAGTGAATAGCACTGTTCACTTCAAGGGCACTGTTCACTCTTGAAGTGAACAGTGCCCAGGTGAATTAATTCACCTGGGCATTAGATGCGGACGCGTGAGAAGCAGCTAAGAGCTGCTTCTAACGAAACAGTGTTTTTAACGGGCCCCACGTATATAATAATTCGTGTTTTATTGTTACCAAATGTATTGTTTACGCGGTTTGCGCTAAAAGCAATTGCAGCCGCGTAAACAAACGGCCTAAGTGGAATTTATTTATTTATTATTATTTTGACTAAAGGGAGCACAAAGTCTTGGATTGCACCAAACAAAATCTAGGCGTGAAACCAGTGGAATTTAATTTTTTTTCAATATTACTAAAAGCATTGAACAAAAATACATTGATTACAAAACATCGAATGAAGTTGTGGAGATCTCAGTTTCCAACCTCTGTCTCGTTCAAAAAAAAGGTGGTTTGTACTAAGATCTATGTGTCCAAGCTATTGTAGCCTAATAAGTACCCGTTTATGGCGACGTTTCATGTTCAAAAAATACTTCGTTTTTAATGTTTTTTTTTAGTTTAAACGGTCGTTTTCACTAAGCAGACACACATGATTGAAAGATACGTAAGCAGACACACGTGATTGAAGCGACGTTTGTTTTTTGAAAAGTAATTTTAAAAAAATTACCGTTTAAATTTTCTTGTATTTATTTATTATTAGTAAAGTTAATTGACAGAAAATACTTTTCAGTCAATAAAAAATATTTTTTTATTAAAAAGAATTTAATTTTATTTTTAGAAAAATATTTTTCTTATATTTTGGATGGAAAATACTTTCTAAAAATTATGAAAAAATTAAAATATCATATTATTTGCTGATTATGTCAAATTTGGTCCTCAAACTTTTGATTGTTATATATTTTGTTTAAATCTCTTTTTTTTAATTTCATCCCTTAAAATTTGATTTAATTTTATTTTTATATTAATTTTGGTCCTTATTTTTATAATTGTTATTTACTTTTTTCTTATCATTTTTTTTAATTGAAATTTTTTATCTATCAAATTTGGTCCTCATTCTTTTGATTGTAATTATTATTATTTTAATTTTATCATCTTTCAATTTTTTTATCTCTATTATATTGATTATTATTTATTTTATTTGAGATAATTTATAAAATTAGACTTTTTTTCAATTCCATTCCCATTCAACTTTTTAATTTGTAAGATTTGTTACTTATTATTTTAATAAACTTGAAAAAAAATAAAACATTAATAAGTTATTTTCCAGCTCATTTTTCATAATATAACCAAACAATAAAAAATATTTTTCAACTTATTTTTCATGACACTATTAAATATCAAAAAATAATTTATTTTTCTAGAATTTACTTTTAAAAAAATCATTTTTAAAAAAAATTATTTTCCTAGAATCAAACATAGAGAAGTTTTTATCATGTTACAGTAATCTAGCAAGCTGTAAAAATTTGAAAGGTGGTCACATGTTTCAAGTAGTTTCTATCACACTGTCCTTTTTTCTTTTTATTGATTTAGACAATCAAAATAAAATGGAATCTTAATCATAATCCCACCTCTTTACCTGTACATTTTAAAAATAGTTTTTGATATCATATAAAAGCCTTTAAAGCACGATCAAGAGTTAAAATCTACTGTCTGTTATTTTTTTATAATTAAATTAAAAATTAGCACAGGAAATTAATGATTTCATGTAAGTTAAAAATTATCACATTTTTTTTTGTTTAAAAATGCACAAACGTGGTTACCACTTAAATCTAAAAATTTTAAACTTGAGTCTAATAGCCTATGTCATTTTATAATTATGGAATCAATACAGAGACAATTTTGTATTTTAAAAAGAGATTAATATTTTAGAAATAAATACACAATAAATTTACTTGTTATCTCTAGAATCATGAATTTTTAAACTTGGGTCAAATGGTTTATTTGTCTTTTCATAGTTTTTCATTTTAAAATAATTAATTATTTTTTGACAGAAAAATTGTTGGTGCGCTTGGAACCCCTCAGCGTGATTAATGCAGTGCGTGCAGCTACGTTAGGAGATGGAAGTTATACAATCACGACAGCTATCAAAAGCTCAAATAAGTGTTTTGAAAAAAATAATTATGAAAGAAGAAAAAGAAAAATAATTAAGAAAAAGAAAAAAATTAATGTGTCCGTGCAAAGAAGACGGACATAAGAAATTTAGAAGCACCCTTTTCTTAGCAGGCCAGTAATAAAAAGCTCCTTTGTATCATGGAGAGAGACGCATCAAATGAAGTCTAATTATGCAGACCCAGAATTATGGTTTCCTTTGCTTCGATCTCCATCATCCTTTTTTATCATCGTCCCAGAATTTTGATTTATAGTATCAATATGTAATTTGATCAAAACCTAATTTAATATAAAAATATTGATTTAATTTATTTGAGTTAATCTTTTCAACTCATAATTCAGAGTATTATTGTTAAGATCACAAATTAAATCGTAAAATTAAAATTATATGATTTTATGAGTTAATAGGTATTTAACTTGTAAACTAGGATTAAAAACTTAAAAAGTAATAAAATCAAACTTAACTCATATAAAATTAATAAACTCTGTCAAAATCACACGCAAAATCATAATTTTACATTTGAGTTTAGGAGTTTATAAGTAATTCCAAATTAACTCTTTTTTCTCAACAATTGTAATAATTCATGCCTGCAGTGCAAGACCAACAGCCCCATTTCTCCCGGATCTCTTAATTTCTGGTGATGAAGCACGCTTTTGTGCTGATTGCATTAGAAGTAATATATCTATGGGAAGTTCAGGCTTACTGTTACTTCTCATGCCATGGTTTCTCCTTCTGATAATGTTCTTGTTGCTTTCTCCGGCGGCCCTTCCTCCAGGTGTTCTTTTTTTCTTTCCCTGTGAATTAATACATGGGTGTGTTTTCGTTTTTTGTTTTTTTTTTTTATTAAATTGTGCGTTCATATTTTTATTTGGTTTTTTCTGAAGAGATTTTTGTTGTGCTCTTAAAGAATTTTAAAGGGTTTGTACCTGTGTCCAACCTATTGTAGCCTAATTGGTGGCAGTTTATCTACGTGTTTGTCGGCGTTTCATGTTAAAAAACATCGTTTTAAATGTTTTTTTGAGTTTAAACCGTCGTTTTCACTACGCAGACGACACACATGATTGAAGTTTTTATCATGTTACAGCACTCTAGCAACTAACTTGTTCGCTGTAAAAATTTGAAAGGTTTCTATCACAGTACTGTCCTTCTTTCTTCTTTTTATTGATTTAGGCAATCAAAATAAAATGGAATCTTAAATCATAATCCCACCTCTGTACATTTTGCACTAGTAAGGCTGCCCGATTGTCTTCTCTCTTTTGAAACATCATTGCCAAAGCTATTATTGCAAGTACTATAATTTAGGCGCAGTGATATTTTTACGAATTCATTAAAAAAAAATGTAATTCCTTATAATATTGTCATTATAATTTATTTATTGATTAAAAAACTTTTATATTGAATATTATAATTTTCCATTAAATAAAAAAAAACCTTAGCCAGCCCAAATCCTCCATCTTTTCTTGTTGCAGCCTCCAAAAAAACATGCATCTTATTTGGTTTTTTAGGGAGAATGGCAAGAAAAGTTTTCCTTGCATGATCTACTTCATTCATTTAGACGACTAATTAATAATAATAAAAAAAAAAAGAAGAAGCTAGACAATATCTTATTTGGATTTTTTAAAAATTGTATGGCATACAAAATACTTTCGAGTGTGAACATGATAAGTGGAACTTGGGTCTTTTTATGTTCTCTTTTTTGTAAGGAAAAAACTTCTTTGTGGTTTCTGTTTTGTTCGATTTACTAAAATATATGTTTGATGTTTCTGGGTGTTTCCTGGATAAGACTCCTCCCGGCACTGCAAGGAGAAGCGAGGAGAAAATCAAAATTAAAACAAGTGAAATGGTTTTAGGTCTAGCAATTAGGAGCTAACTAAGTTGGCATGCACTGCAACAATGACCAGAAGTCAATGGATCGTTGTGTGTTACCAGTTAGGTGGGGGTAGAAAATAAAAAATAATAATGTAAAATTAAAAACTCAAGAATAAAAATAATTGAAAGAAAAATATATTTTTATTAAGTGTTTCTCTTTAAACTCTCTTACTTACTCTTTTTCTTTTTATGTTTATTCATAATGTTGAATTACAAGCCTTTTATAAATATAAAATCCTAAATAATCAATGAATTAAACTAATGTAAGAAAATCTTAATTTGAATATGAATTGTATTCTGCTGACTGAACAAGTAGACTATTTTTAAACCAATCAACTGTTTTTGAATCGATCGACTGATTTAATTTATTCTAACCAATCGACTAATTTTCAACCAGTAAATTGATTTTTTTTGTCTTTCAAAATTAAAATCTGGTTTAGTTTCAGCTCTAGCTATTTAATATCTTCAGTTATCCAGAATGTGGTGTTCAAGTTTTTAATATAAGAATGTTTTTGCCTTCGTTTTATTACACAAAAAAAAACTAATTGACAGTAACAGTCAAGAAGAAAACTGGATTGGATATTTACGTGTTTTGTCCACACAGCCACCGTGAACTGCCCTGAGAAATTAGAAAAGGTTAGGTGTTTGATTGTTGAGATCAGAGAGAATATTGTGTACAGCAAGAGAACCGGTGACTTGAGAGAAAAGAAGATGATACGTCGTTTAATATTTTTTTTATGAGTAATTTAATTATTTTATTGAATTTAAAAATTTTTGTTGATCAAGATATAAAATATGATTTTTATAGTTATAAAAAAATAAAAACATAATCAAATCTTAAAAAAAAAGAAAAAACGAGAGTGTCCTAGGAAAAACATAAGCAATGATCTTTTATTTTTGATCATTTTAATTTGTTAGTGTTAAAAATAAAAAAATAATATTATTTTAATATATTTTCAAGCTAATAATATCTTAAAAAACAATATTTTTTTCTATTATTATTTTTCTATAAAACAAGAGTAAATGAATATAATTTAATAAATGGCACACATAAATCAAGAAAGTGTTCGATATTATTAAAATAATTGAATAAATACGATTTAATGAATCACACTTGAATTGCATGTTTTAAATATGTGGTGAAAGGGATGCGTGCTTCTGCAAATGACATTGTAAAATGTAAGGACAATACATCGTCCATACAAAATTATTTTGTGAAGGAAAATTGGTTGGGATGCATGCCTTTTTCCTATAATGTATATTCTCTTTGTATTTTTTTTTTAATTTTATCATAAGAATCCAAGGTAAATGGATCGTGGAATATTATTTTTTGTTTCATTATATGCTTTTTTAAAAAAAGGTTTTCTTCTCTGCTGATTCAATAACCAATCCTAGAATTAATATTTAAGAAAAAATATTTTCTTTAATATACTAGTTTAGATGTGGGAAATTTTTTATAAGATAATTTTTAAAAAAAATAATTTCAGTTAACATACAAATTAAATATGAACTTCAAGAAAGCTTGTAAGAGATGAAAATTCTATAAATATATACATCATTGGAAGAAATAATTTTTTTTATATAAATTTCTTAGCTTCGTTATATTTATGAATATGGTCTCAACATTGAAAAGATAGCTTAATAATAACAGTTGATAGTAAATTAATCACGAAAATATAAAATTGATGGCAAATAATTGTGGAGGATAGACCATTTGGTTTGACACACCCTTAGAATGGTTGGAGCTAGCCGTAGGAGTTGGAGTCCGACAAGCTAACACTTCTGCCATCTATTGGAAAGAGCAAGATAATTCAGGGGACCTCAAAAATTACTTTCACATCATAATTAGGAACAAATTGTAATAAATTAAGCTTAAAATCAATATATTTAGATGAGATTAAAAAAAACAAAATCAGTTTTAGGCTCATAAATGTAAAACAAGCAGCGGCATGAGTTCACGATAACCAAAACAGCTGTTATTAAACTTGCTAAACTCGATAATTTTTTGGGTGGAAGTTAATTCGATATGATATAGTAAATATCTAATTTTATTTATTAATGAAATGTTGATATAGCAGTTAAGATATCGTTATATCCCTACAAGGGTGAGAATACAAGTTTGATTTTCAGGAAGCGCACTTGTTGGGAGGGACAGTTACGAACCCCGAACGAGACTAATTTCACTCTTTAAAAGGGTGTGAGGATATCCAGGTAAGAACAAAAAAAAAATCCAATTTTATTTAAAAAAAAATCAAAACATCATTTTATTTTATTTGTTTATTTAAAAAAAAATTAAAACGATTCTATTTTTTATTGAAATTATTAACCAAAATTAATCATTTCAATCCAATATCCAGATCTGGTGGCGAATCATGATATAGGCTGGATTTAATAAATTTGAGGAAAACTCATCGAAGGCTTAGCATTTCCAATGCCAATAAAATTCAAAGATGAGATCTCCAAGAACTCGAGACTCTAAAAGAACTCGAGGCAATACTGGATCGGACAAGGATATGGGTTGGGATTAAGCGACAAGATCGAATTTATTTATTTTTTGCCCATGAAATGTAGATGATCAAAGTTTGGACCTTTAGCTGGGTTCTGAGTGTTAATCTGGGCTAGGTTGATTCTACAGTATATGACCCTTCCTTTGCATTGTAAGGGACATGAGCCCCGTCGGCTGAGCAGTGTCAGCCCATTTGAACCTTACAAGTAATTCATTTGCTGAGTTGAGGACTTTTGTTTAAGATATAGCCAACCTTTATTCAGCTAGCTAGTTGGTCTACCAAATATTTCACCACAAGCCCAACTCCAGTTGCTCGAGTTAGGGTTCATGGTCATGATTTAGACTTGTCTATGTTTATGCAATGAGAAGAGAAGAAAAAATAAAATAAAAAGACCAAGATTTCAGAAAAATTGTTGGTGCGCTTGGAACCCCTCAGCATGATTAACGCAGTGCGTGCAGCTACGTTAGGAGATGGAAGTTATACAATCACGACAGCTATCAGAAGCTCAAATAAGTGTTTTGAAAAAAAGAAATATGAAAAAAAAATTAATGTGTCCGTGCAAAGAAGACGGACATAATTAAGAAATTTAGAAGCACCCTTTTCTTAGGAGGCCAGTAATAAAAAGCTCCTATGTAGCATGGAGAGAGACGCATCAAATGAAATATATAAGATGTTGAAGAATAATTATGCAGACCCAGAATTATGGTTTCCTTTGCTTCGATCTCCACCGATCATCCTTTTTTATCATCGTCCCAGAATTATGATTTATAGGATCAATACGCTTTAATTTGTGCTGATTGCTTTAGAAGCAATATATATCTATGGGAAGTTCAGGCTTACTGTTACTTCTCATGCCATGATTTCTCCTTCTGATAATGTTCTTGTTGCTTTCTCTGGCGGCCCTTCCTCCAGGTTTTCTTTTTCCCTTTCCCTGTAAATTAATACATGGGTACGTGTTTTCGTTTTTTGTTTTTTGTTTTTTGTTTTTTGTTTTTTTTTATTATTAAATTGGGCGTTCATATTTTTATTTGGTTTTTTCTGAAGAGATTTTTGTTGGGATCTTAAAGAATTTTAAAGGGTGGGATTTTGGTTTATTAATATCATTATCGGAAGAAACATTAAAATCAAAGACACTACCTTTTTTTTGCTTCAGTCAAGAAATTTAAATACCCATGAGATTCCTTTTCACTAGTTGTGTTCAATTCGAATTTGTTTTGTAAGCAAGCATATGGTTTGATTCGTGATGCTAATAATATATTCTTTAGATGATACGTAATGATCTTCATGAAAGTCTTGAAAATAATAATAAAAAAAAAACAAAGATATGATCTAATTTTAGTTAATATAGCACACCAATAAATTATTTGTTTTACATTTATTAATTTTTAGTTAATAAAATTTTATAGGTATTTTCAAATTAATTATTGGAATTTTGTATTGTTTATTTTACTTTTGTTTTAATTATATTATATTATTATTTATTATTTGACTGAAATTATTACTATATAATTAATTAAAAAAATTACTTATAATTTTATGATATAAATTTATGTTGTAATTTATGTATCTTGTTAGAAAGACATTTTTAGTAACCTTGATGCAGGACTAGAGCGACTTGGTCATGTGCCAGAAATATCTGGTGATTAAGATTAAGAGAAGTGGAATTTATTTATTTATTTATTATTATTTTGACTAAAGGGAGCACAAAGTCTTGGATTACAACAAACAAAATCTAGGCGTGAAACCAGTGGAATTTAATTTTTTTTCAATATTACTGAAAGCATTGTACAAAAATACATTGATTACAAGACATCAAATGAAGTTGTGGAGACCTCAGTTTCCAACCTCTATCTAGTACAAAAAAAGGTGGTTTGTACTAAGATGTGTGTGTCCAAGCTATTGTAGCCTAATAAGTACCAGTTTATGGCGGCGTTTCATGTTCAAAATAACTTCGTTTTCAATGTTTTCTTTAGTTTAAACGGTCGTTTTCACGGATCAGATACACATGATTGAAAAACACGTAAACAATCATAAATGATTGAAAACAACGTTTGTTTGTTGGAAAGTATTTTTAAAAAAATTAATTTTTTAAATTTTATTATATTTATTTATTATTAAAAAAGTTGATTAATATAAAATATTTTCTGGTCAATAAAAAATATTTTTTTATCAAAAGAAAATTTGGTTTGATTTTCAGGAAAGTGTTTTTCTTTTATTTTGGATGGAAAATACTTTCAGAAGTTGTGAAAAATTTAGAAATATCATATTATTTGTTAATTATATCAAATTTGGTCCTTAAACTTTTTATTGCTATATATTTTGTTTGAATTTTTTTTTTTCAATTTCATCCCTTAAAATTTGATTTTTATATATATTAATTTTGGTCTTTATTTTTAATTATGATTGTTATTTACTTTTCTCTTATCATTTTTTTAATTGAAATTTTTTTCTTTTGATTGTTACTTATTTTATTTAAAATAATTTATGAAATTATAATTATAATTATTTTAATTTCATCATCTTTCAATTTTTTTATCTCTATTATTTTGATTATTATTTATTTTATTTGAGATAATTTATAAAATTAGATTTTTTTTCAATTCCATTCTCATTCAACTTTTTAATTTGTAAGATTTATTCATTATTATTTTAATAAACTTGAGAAAAAATAAAGCATTGATAAGTTATTTTCCAGCTCATTTTTCATAACATAACCAAACAATGAAAAATATTTTCCAACTTATTTTTTATGACACTACCAAATATTAGAAAATAATTTATTTTTTTAAATTTACTTTCTAAAAAAACTACTTTTAAAAAAATACTAGGAAAACCAAACGAGTAAGAAATTTTTATCATGTTACAGCAATCAAGCAACTAATTAACTTGTTCGCTGTAAAAATTTGAAAGGTGGTCACGTGCATGTTGCAAGTAGTTTCTATCACAGTACTGTCCTTTTTTCTTTTTATTGATTTAGGCAATCAAAATAAAATGGAATCTTAATCATAATCCCACCTCTTTAATTACCTGTACATTTTAAAAATAGTTTTTGATATCATATAAAAGCCTCTTAAAGCACGATCAAGAGTTAAAATTTACTGTCAGTTATTTTTTTATAATTAAATTAAAAATTAGCACAGGAAATTTATGATTTCATGTAAGTTAAAAATTATCACATTTTTTTATTTTTTATTTTTTTAAAAAAATGCACAAACGTGGTTGAAGAATAAAAAGCTCCTATGTAGCATGGAGAGAGACGCATCAAATGAAATATATAAGATGTTGAAGAATAATTATGCAGACCCAGAATTATGGAAGTAATTTGTGCTGATTGCTTTAGAAGTAATATATATCTATGGGGAGTTCAGGCTTACTGTTACTTCTCATGCCATGATTTCTCCTTCTGATAATGTTCTTGTTGCTTTCTCTGGCGGCCCTTCCTCCAGGTTTTCTTTTTCCCTTTCCCTGTAAATTAATACATGGGTGTGTTTTTGTTTTATTAAATTGTGCGTTCATATTTTTATTTGGTTTTTTCTGAAGAGAATATTTTTGTTGGGTTCTTAAAGAATTTTAAAGGGTTTGTACCTGTGTCCAACCTATTGTAGCCTAATTGGTGGCAGTTTATCTACGTGTTTGTCGGCGTTTCATGTTAAAAAAACATCGTTTTTAATGTTTTTTTGAGTTTAAACCGTCGTTTTCACTACGCAGACACACATGATTGAAGTTTTTATCATGTTACAGCACTCTAGCTACTAACTTGTTCGCTGTAAAAATTTGAAAGGTTTCTATCACAGTACTGTCCTTCTTTCTTCTTTTTATTGATTTAGGCAATCAAAATAAAATGGAATCTTAAATCATAATCCCACCTCTGTACATTTTGCACTAGTAAGGCTGCCCGATTGTCTTCTCTCTTTTGAAACATCATTGCCAAAGCTATTATTGCAAGTACTATAATTTAGCAATTATATTTTTACGACTTCATTAAAAAAAAAAAATGTAATTCCTTATAATATTGTCATTATAATTTATTTATTGATTAAAAAACTTTTATATTGAATATTATAATTTTCCATTAAATAAAAAAAACCTTAGCCAGCCCAAATCCTCCATCTTTTCTTGTTGCAGCCTCCAAAAAAACATGCATCTTATTTGGATTTTTAGGGAGAATGGCAAGAAAAGTTTTCCTTGCATGATCTACTTCATTCATTTAGACGACTAATTAATAAATTAAATAAAATAAAAGAAGAAGAAGCTAGACAATATCTTATTTGGATTTTTAATAAATTGTATGGCATTAAATAAAATACTTTCGAGTACTGTCAACGTGATAAGTGGAACTTGGGTCTTTTTATGTTCTCTTTTTATAAGGAAAAAACCTCTTTGTGGTTTCTGTTTTGTTCGATTTTCTAAAATATTTGTTTGATGTTTGTGGGTGTTTCCTGGATGAGACTCCTCCCGGCACTGCAAGGAGAAAATCAAAATTAAGGAGGCGGTTTGTTGACTCAGTATCATCAAGGCCAAGTCCCTGTGGTTTGAGGTCTAGCAATTAGGAGCTAACTAAGTTGGCATGCACTGCAGCAATGACCAGAAGTCAATGGATCGTTGTGTGTTGCCAGTTAGGTGGGGGTAGAAAATCAAAAATAATAATGTAAAATTAAAAACACAAGAAAAAAAAATTGAAAGAAAAATATATTTTTTATTAAGTGTTTTTCTTTAAACTCTTTCTTAGTTATTCACTTTCTTTTTTTGTTTATTTATAATGTTGAATTACAAGCGACATAAAATCCTAGACAATCAAACTAACGTAAAGAAATCTTAATTTGAACATGAATTGTATTCTGCTGACTGAACAAGTCAATTGTTTTTAAACCAATTAACCGAATCGATCGACTGATTTAATTTATTCTAACCAATCGACTACTTTTCAACTAGTAAATTGATTTTTTTTATTTTTCAAAATTAAAATCTCGTTTAGTTTCAATGCTAGCTATCTAATATCTTCAGTTATCAAGAATGTGGGGTTCAAGTTTTTAATATAAGAATGTTTTCGCCTTCGTTTTATTACACAAAAAAAACTAATTGACAGTAACAGTCAAGAGGAAAACTGGATTGGATATTTACGTGTTTTGTCCACACGCCCACCGTGAACTGCCCTGAGAAATTAGAAAAGGTTAGGTTGTTTGATTGTTGAGATCAGAGAGAATATTGTGTACAGCATGCAAGAGAACCGGTGACTTGAGAGAAAAGAAGATGATACGTTGTTTAATATTTTTTTATGAGTAATTTAATTATTTTATTGAATTTAAAAAATTTTGTTGATCAAGATATAAAATGTGATTTTTATAGTTATAAAAAATAAAAACATAATCAAAAAGAAAAAACGAGAGTGTCCTAGGAAAAACATAAGCAATTATGATCTATAATATTTAACAAAACAATTTTTTTTCTATTATTATTATTCTATAATTTAATAAATGGCACACATAAATCAAGAAAGTGTTCAATATTATTAATTAAAATAATTGAATAAATACGATTTAATGAATCACACTTGAATTGCATGTTTTAAATATGTGGTGAAAGAGATGCGTGCTTGATCTGCAAATGACATTGTAAAATGTAAGGACAATAGAATATCGTCCATACAAATTATTTTGTGAAAGAAAATTGGTTGGGGATGCCTGCCTTTTTCCTATAATGTAGATTCTCTTTGTAGTTTTTCTATCATAAGAATCCAAGGTAAATGGATCGTGGAATTTTTTATTTTTTTTTCATTATAAGCTTTTAATACTGAATAATATTCAATATTGTTATTATCATGCACATGCAAGGAGTTATATAATTAATTGTTGTATTTTAGAGGTAGATTATATTTTTCAAACCAGCTTCACACATAAAAACTAATTAAATTTAACTATCTGATTTTTTTCTAAAAAAAAAAGAGGTGTGTTTGGAAGTGTGGTAATAGTTACTTTTCAAAGTGTTTTTCATTTCAAAACACATCAAAATAATGTTTTTTTTATTTTTTTAAAATTATTTTTGACATAGCACATCAAAATGATCTGAAAATATAAAAAAAATATTAATTTGAAATAAAAAAATAAAATAAAAATAATTTTATTTAAAAACGCTTTCGAAACGCAATGCCAAACACGTTTTCAAGAGTACATCATTACATAGAATAACAAAATTTTTCCTAGAATGGCTTACCACCATCATCCTACATCATGAATAATCTAATTGAAAAATTGAAAAGATGAATTTAATCTCTACATGCATGTGAAAGATAACTTAACAATAACATTTACTAATAAAATCATGGACCACTGCGTTTAGTGATAAAAAAATGTTTATTTTATTTCCTGATTTATTAAGTTCAAAGTTTAGAATTAACATTCAATAAAATTAATTTATTCTCTTAAATGTACTAGCTTAGATGTGGACAATTTTTCATAAAATAATTTTAAAAAATATTAATTTCAATTAACATGCATACTAAATATAAACTTCAAGAAAGCTTAACAATAAATTTACTAGTAAAATCATGAAGCCCCGTGGACTAGTGCGTGTAGTGATTAAATTAAAATGTTTATAGTATTTCTTGATTAATTAAGTTTAATTTTTAGAGTTAATATCTAAGAAAAATTATTTTCTTTAATATACTAGTTTAGATGTGGGGAATTTGTCATAAGATAATTTTTTAAAAATTAATTTCAGTTAACATACAAATTAAATATGAACTTCAAGAAAGCTTGTAAGAGATGAAAATTCTATAAATACATACATCATTGGGAAGAAATAAAATTTTTAAAAAAATTTCTTAGCTTCGTTATATTTATGAATATGGTCTCAACATTGAAAAGATAGCTTAATAATAACAGTTGATAGTAAATTAATCACGAAAATATAAAATTGATGGCAAATAATTGTGGAGGATAGACCATTTGGTTTGACACACCCTTGGAATGGTTGGAGCTAGCCGTAGGAGCTGGAGTCCGACCAGCTAACACTTCTGTCATCTATTGGAAAGAGCAAGATAATTCAGGGGACCTCAAAAATTACTTTCACGTCATAATTAGGAACAAATTGTAATAAATTAAGCTAAAAATCAATATATTTAGATGAGATTAAAAAAAAAAAAAACAAAATCAGTTTTAGGCTCATAAATGCAAAATAAGCAGCAGCATGAGTTGATCGTTTACCTTTGTAACCAAATCAAGTGTTATTAAACTTGATAAACTGGATAATTCTTTAGATGAAAGTTACTTGATATGATATGGTTAATCTAGTTTTCTTTTTTAAAAAAAATTAAACATTATTTTATTTTATTTGTTTTTTAAAATTTTAAAACAACACCATTTTTTTAAAAAATTATTAACCAAAATTAATCATTTCAATCCAATATCCAGATCTTGTAGGGAATCATGATATAGGCTGGATTTAATAAATTTGAGGAAAACTCATCGAAGGCTTAGCATTTTCAATGCCAATAAAATTCAAAGATAAGATCTCCAAATCCTCGAGGCAATACTGGATCGGACAAGGATATGGGTTGGGATTCAGCGACAAGATCGATTTTTTTTTTTTTTTCTCTCACATTATGGGATCTTTTGCTCATAAAATGTAGATCACAGTTTGGACCTTTAGCTGGGTTCTGAGTGATAATCTGGGCTAGGTTGATTCTACTGTATATGACCCTTCCTTTGCGTTGTAAGGGACATGAGCCCCATCAGCTAAGCAGTGTCAGCCCATTAGAACTTTACAAGTAGTTCATTTGCTGAGTTGAGGACTTTTGTTTAAGATATAGCCAACCTTTCTTCAGCTAGCAAGTTGGTCTACCAAATATTTCACCCCAAGCCCAACTCCAGTTGCTCGAGTTAGGGTTCGTGGTCTTGATTTAGACTTGTCTATGTTTATGCAATGAGAAGAAAAGAAAAAAGAAAAAATAAAATAGAGCAAGATTCAGCAAATGTTGGGGTGTTTTCTGTAACATAATACATTTTTTCATTTCTAGTTTTCTTTTCTCTTTTTAGTTTTCAACGAGAAATTAGAAAATGTATTCATTTGTTGAAAACAAAAACGAATTTGTTTAACAAATAAAAAAAATAAAAACCACTATAATAATCATCTTAATATCTTATATCTATAATAATTTAATTATTCATTCAAATTAACATTATCATGACAAATTTATATTATCAACTTAAAAAATCTTTATATTTGACATATAATAAAAATAAATAAATTTATGACACTAACCAAATATAAAAATATAAAAAAATGATTTTAACTTTTTACATTGCTAAAAAGTATTTGTATATGAAAGAAAAAAATGTATTATTATTGTCTTTTTTTATTTCTAAAAAAAGTAAAAAACTTGTAAAATAAAACTATGAAGAACTTCTAAAATATATTTTTCAAACTCGTACAAACTGAAGAAACTACTTTTCAATTTTTATGAACAGAGAAATATTGTATTTGAACATAAAACTTTAATTTTTCTTTTTATTAACTCAAAATTATTATAATATTACTTTGTATCTGAATTTGAGATTAATTGCTTGAAATCATATATACCACTAGCGATGGAATTTATGAAAACTTTGAGAAATAGAGACAAGGAATGGAATTGATCATATCTTGGTCAATTCTTGCTTTGATTTGTAGACATCAATCTTGGGTGTAAATGGAACTAAGTCATGGCTAGTGTGGGCACAAGGCTAAGAGCTTGTTGGGGGGGAATTTTCCTTTCTGAAAAATAGTACATGAAGCTCAGCTCTTTTGAGTGATGTGCCACGTGCATAGCCACACTCTTGGCCCCACAAGTGATTTGGACACGTGGCATCAACCCTTTGGTTTGTGATGCACTGTTGTGATCCAGTGCTTCACATGAAACCCCATCAGCCTATTCCCACTTCTTTGGGGGTGGCCGGGGGGACCTTCACCTAACTAATTCTTCCTCTTAGCTAATTAAATCATCAAATTAAGCAATAAGATAGACCATTAATTGTCTCCATTTCTCTCTCTACACATGATTGATTGCATGATTCATTCTCTTTTCTTTATTTTTAAGAGAAATGATTTCATTCATGTATGGAAACAATGGCGCCATGCACGTTTTAAGGACATATGTTATTTAAGATATATATTAATGTTTTAAAAATGAAAAAAAAGGGGACTTGATGTGTTCAGATTTTGGAACTTTGTACGTGAGAGGTTTAGGAATGGATGGAAGTCGTTAGGAAGAAGGGCAATCAATATTCTTCTTCTTCTTCTTCTTCTTATTATTATTATTACAAGGCAGATGCTAATTAGAACAGTCACGCGATTGAACATTATGAAGCCCTTCTAGTTCTCTTGTTAAGAATTTAATTTCATATTTTTGAAAACATATTCTCTTATCACTCTTTCATTCTTAATTTATTTTTCACTGATTTGCAGGAATGCTTAAGCCGACTATTGTTTTTTTTTTGCCTTTTATGTTGGCATGATTCCTTGCGTACATGGGATCATGCCAAAAACTTTTAGACAAAGGCAGCATCAATCGATCCCCCTTCTCCTGTAGTTTAGCTAGTAACCAATACGTACAAATATGTCACACCATCAAACTCATATTGCCAATGTCTCTTGTATAGAAACAGCCACCAATTCGATTAATTGGGCTGACATATCTCAAGATATTGGAACAAGTTCTTCTATTCCCCAATGAAAAAGAAGAATTATCAAACTATATATAGATGATAAATTTCTGTGTACGAAAAGTAAAGGAAGCCAACTCATGAACTTAGTTATTAGAGAACACAGCATTACAAATCTACAATAGAAAACCTTAACATGAGGTTTCAAGCTTGTTTTAGTACATACCAAACGAAGGAACGACCTGAACCTTGTTCCAATTATTATTCCTACACACTGGGAAATTAAAAAAAAAAAAAAGCACACCGAATTTCGAAAACAAACAATGTCCTAGCTAGGGAAAATAAACTGGCAAAGCACACTCTATGATAAGTACGACTGCATGAGGAAAGGTCTAGCTAGAGAAACATAATAGAGAGCTTACATATCTCTAACATGGAAAATGTTAGGGTTCTTAATGACAATATCGTACATGTAGACAGAGTTGAACTTGGAGAAGTCCCTAGGAAGAGAGATCAGGTCAATGGAAGATTGCTTGTGGAATTGGAAGAGGTCAGGGTCACCTCCATAGTACCTCTCCCATCCTAACTCGTTCAAGATCTGTTCAAGGGAAGAGTATGAGGATACCACTTGGCCTGATGGCAAGTGCACCAATACCTTTCTCCTTGAACCACTTCCATTCCCTCCATTAGATTCCGCTGCAGGGTTCTCCACCAGGCGAATTACACCATTGTTTTTGAAAAACCAAACTCCTGACATTTTCTTTGAAAAATTAGTCTTTTGATGAAGTGCTTGGTTGTGTTAGGGTTTTAGCTAAGAAGAGAGTAGTAGCTTGAGGGTTGGTGAGTGAAGGAGGGAAGAGGAGGGGGGGTATTTATAATTTGTGTCGTGGGCAAGAAAAAACAAGAGGAAAATACTCTAGGAGTGGGGTTTAAAGTAGGGTTTATGATCGGGCATGTTTGGCTTTGGAGGTATAGAATCTAGATATAGTAGGTCCTTATGGCATTAAATATATTAGGGTACAAGGATGCTCCTAGGGTGTCATTTCGGACATGTGCCATCCGCGGGGTTGGCTTTGGGGAATCCATATAGGTTGTGGAAGCTATAGTTTGCTTTAGAATAGAGAATCTCTTGGGACACTATACTAGTTTTCATGAGGACTACTTTGTAAAAATTATACAGTTCTTTCCAAAGTCAATCAACAAAAGATGTTGCACCCATTTACATCACGAGATGTCCACGTGAAGAGAGTGTGTGAGGTTGGGAGATATTGAGGTAAAATTTCTGCGTTGGTGGGTTAAGTGGCTTTTGGGAGCTTTCTTTTTTGGTGATTACTACTCATCATTGGAGAAAGATGGAAAGTTTTCAGAGCTTTTGTCGTCAATTCCCCATTTGTCATTAGTTCTGGTATTCCTAGAAACAAACTGGGTGGCTATAGCCAGCCAGCCAGGGGCTATCAGCCACAAGATCAGAAATTAAAAGAAATTGAATTCAATTCTATAAAATTCATGGACATTCATACTGTAGAACTTGATTGGCTAGCTTGAATTTCTTGAGTGGTCAACGTCAAAATTAATGTTTAGCCAAGTTCCTTGTACTTTAATTATCCATACAGTTTATCAAGAACTAATTAATGAGTCTCTTAATAGCAAAAAATAGTTTTATATATATATATGGTCCCTTAATTGGTGCATGTTGATCATATATATCCCTAATATAATTTTTTTTTTCCAAAAAGCTTATCTTTCTTAATTAGATCTTCCCATCATATGTAGTTCTCTTTTCTTGTCACTATTTTTTAAAATATAAATAAAAAGGAATATAAAATCGATAAAAGAAAATTGGGTTATAATTGGATTTAAATATATAGTTTTTTCCCCCCAAATTAATAGGTAAACTTGACCAACCTGACCCTTCATATTACTCCTAACATTATAATTACTTATAATTACTTAGAATAGTTTAAATCTCTTAAACAGATGTGGAATTGTTTTTTTTTTTTTGAAAAAACAAATGATTTAATTAAATTAAGACTTGATGCTCTTAGAAAATATATTCATGTTGTATTATATATTGGATACATTTTTGCTTTAGGATCGAGTGGTAGTGTTGAATAAGCTTGATTGTATCGAAAATAGGCTATCTACAGTACTATATATATTACTTCTAACATTATAATTACTTAGAATAGTTTAAATCTCTTAAACAGATGTGGAATTGTTTTTTTTTTAAAAAAACAAATGATTTAATTAAATTAAGACTTGATGCTCTTAAAAAATATATTCATGTTGTATTATTGGATACATTTTTGCTTTAGGATCGAGCGAGTGGTAGTGTTGAATAAGCTTGATTGTATCGAAAATAGGCTATCTACAGTACTATATATATTACTTTTTGAAGCATGGATAGAGATTTAATTAATTATGTTGGCATGATGGTAAAACCCATATCCAAATAGGCAGAACTTCATGCAATCATCAATAAAATTAGACTATTATCAAAAAAAAAAAAAAAAAAATTCCATATCCAAATCACACATACAATTGGTCATGTTGATGTGGCCGGGTTCGCACATAGATTTGTCATGACAAACACAAAAGTTTCTGATGACAAGCTATTGATAATCGCCAGTACTTTTATTCTACTCGATCGTTACCTTCATATTTTGGTCATTGACATGATTGGACTATATATTGAAAAGACGATTCCTAGGATAATGTTCCGGTATCTAAATGCTTTTAGCTAGGTTTATTTAATGATTTTGTTTGTCGATTGTTGCATATAACTAGTTCTGTCATAGAGTTTTCTCCAGCGTTTTTGCAATATCATAGTCAATTCATCGACCCTAAAGTGATACGTCCTCGAAAGGACCACCATACACATTATAGATACATAGCTAGGCTTTCTATAACATTAGCATAATGCATGCTATTTTTTATCTCTGCTCACAAAAACTTGCATGCTACAATGTATACATTTGCTATGTTGCCCACATGAGGATCACATGGGCTCAAATGGTCCATGAATGTGACTTCTTACCCCCAGAGTCTTGTCAAAATCTCATCCTTGAAAATGTTGGGTATTTATCGATGGTCTTGTCAGAAATGTCTGTCGGAATGGATACATTTGTAATGGTAAGCACATTCACTTCTTATCTTGTTTCCATTCAAGTTACCCTTTTGATCAAGGATGTGTTTTATAAATGTTAGATTTACATATATGTGCATGTTTATCAGTTTATTCTGGAATATTTATTTCATATGAATTAATTATTATATATGTCCCAAGGCAATACAGCAATATATCTCAAGAGCTATTCAATAAGATTTTAAAATAATTTTATATTATTCTATCAATCATTTCACATTCATCACAAATTTGCCCATGTTATATAGTCTAAGATCTTAGAGCAAGATGACAAAAGATGAAAAAACAAAATTATGCTAGCATGGATCAATTTTTTTAGATAAGTATTGAGAGTATATTGAAAAGACTATAAAGTTACTATAAAGCAAAATATAAGAACATGACAAAAAAAAAGATAAAAAAACAAACATAGGAAAAAAAAACTGATTTGATACAACAAAAAAATAAAAAATTACCTAAGATTTTTTATATTATTACACCACAATTTGATGACATTAGGAAATCTTAAGAGATTATTTCCTGTATAAATGAAGTTTAAATCCAAAACATGTATGCAACTAAATAGCAACCTAATAAAAAATAATATATGAAGAAACAATTAAATAAGTTTATAATTTTCTTTTTAAAAACAATTTTGTTCAACAACTAATTAAATTCTACTAGTAGTATTAATCTCCAAGCTAATCTTTAAAATTTATCTAAGCATTGATCAATTAATAGAGTATTAATTATATATTCTCATCCATGATCAGTCACGACCTGTTAAAACAAGGAAAAAAGAGAATGGACAAACAACGCAGTCCTAGATTATGTTTTGGAAGACTTCGTGGGATAGTACGTGGTCCTGAACTCCCTCAAACCTTTTGATTCCAGTTCCCCATTGTGAAGTTACTGAGAATTCGTGCATGCCTTTAACAATCCAAACCCTCAAGAAGAAGGTCATCCTTTGCTGCTCTTGTTCCTCTTTAGGCATACCACAAAACCCTAAACGACAAACCCATGTGTATGTGTGTGTATACATATATTATGATTTGGTGAAACCCTAAGTGATGCCGACATCCTTCTATGTTTTTTTTATAACATCATCGATCCCCCCACCACCCTCTCCAGCTCCATCTGTCATGCATTACTTTATTTTATTTTTCCTGGGTATGAATAAAGATATGCACACTTCAGAAGAAAATGAAAAAAATAAAATTTGTGATTCCGTTTTTCATTAGGATTTGGATCAACTTTTAACATTGTCACACCACATATGACTTTATAGTTCTAGGTGATTCCAACCACAGCTGTTATGCTGGAAACAAGCATTTAAAGAACCAAAAGAGAATGAGGGAATCATACTGCTAATTCCCAGTATTAATTTATCCCCTATTCCATCCCCTATTAATAATTTTTGAACGAATTTCTTTCATCTCTAAATAACAATTTTATCATAATTATCTTTATATTTTTTTTATTTTAAAACAACAATTAAACACTATTTTAATTTATCAGAATATGTGTAGGAGAGAAACATGATTTCGTATGCCAATATTCTAAGGACAGCATGTAGAGAGAAAATTTATCCATATACATATCAGTTCATATTTAAATGGTTTAAATTAAATTCAAATAAAAAGACTTAATCTCATTAAAAAATTACATACTATAAAAATCATAAAAAAATTACCTAAAGATACTATAAAAATCAAAACTGGATAAAAAGGAAATACACAGCCGGTGACATCCACGCTGGGGCAGGCATAGGAGAGAGACAAAACCAGAAAAAATAAGCTGCATGGAATAAGGAACAGGAAAACATGTGTAAAGGAAGGTGCTTAGTTTGCACCAAGATACATCGTTTTGTCGTATCCATGTCAAATCCTAATCATTTATTTGTCTGCTCATGAATTTGCTAGAATTTTGGAGGACGACAAAATCATATCGTCAAGATTTTCCTTTTTTTTTTTTTTTTTTTTTTGTATCCTCGAGCTTCAACCCATATTTCAGCCTCCTTTTAATCCTTACTTTCTAGCTACAAAGGGAATTTGGATGGCTGGGTGGGACAATTTTACCACTTTCATGATCCTTATCAATAGGCTTTGTTTTTATCCAATTCCCATTGAGAATCAAAAGAAAAGGGTAAGTGTCGCTTTGATATGTATATGTCATGCTGATCATCAAAACCTAATAATTTGAAATTTTTGTGTTTAATTTTCAAAATAATTTCATCCAATGGGATCTGTAGATTGGCTATTTCATACGGCCATGATGTCCATTGCAGCATAAATTGTTTAATCTAATTGTTTTTATATAAGTAATCTATGTGTAAAAACCGATCTGATTTTATTTTTTTAATAAAAGTTAAAATGATTATTTAGAGTTATTTTTTTATAATATTTGATTATTATCTTGGAATATAAAAGACAGCAGTATTTTCTGTTTTGAATGTACAGAAAATTTATTTCAAAATTGTTTCATAAACATATTTATTATCTTTCTATTTCTTTAATTAAATACATCTTTGTTTTTCTTATATTTTACTCTTACGTTAACACTATTAATAGAATATAATTAAAAAAAAAAAGATAACGGTCCTTAAAGTTAATTGACATTAACATTCTATTTTTTATTTATAAAAAATCTCAAGTTTGAAACTCCATCTTTATGTTTACAAATAACGATGAAGATGTGCTTGGCGGCTATGATCTCATCATAGAGAATGTTGAGAGAGCAAAAGGGGGGAGGGTTTGGGGACCCTTGAAGGGATATGTACCTAATCACACACACAATTATTTAGTAAAAACATAAAGGTTTTGTAAGGAAATTGGCCCTTCGAGGCATAAATACCCGACAACCCAAGGATTATCATTGACTTAATTACTTAATTAAACTATAGTTAAGCAATCTTATGGAAGACAACGTGTATTAGCCCTTACCTTTTCTTCTCCTTTTCCTAGAGAGCGATCCAATTACCTGTGCACAAAAACCATCAAAGAGTTCCACAGAATTCTATGGAAGAGCAACAAGCAATATATTAAGAGAAGACAGCATATGTGCTTACTAACATTTTGGGCACTTATTAACATATTAGTCACGTAAAGCAAGATTAAGAGAGAATAGTACCAAAGTTAAAGGCTATTAGATGAGGTATAACTCGAATTAGCAGCAAGTACCGTGAAGAAATCTCTAGCTCTCTCGGGGGAATATTGGAAAAGTTGAAAGGAGAGGGAACAAGAATTACAGTGGGATTGATTAAATCTTAATTACTTTGTTAAATATTATTAGAGCAATCTTTATTTGGTACAGCCATATTCCCATTCATTCATCCAAGAAGAATAAATACGGTGTGCAATGAGCAGGGTATTTATTCCTTTTAACTTGCTAGATTTTATTAAACATATCTTTTGAAATGGTTTTGTTTTTTAATGATTAATATTGAGAGCGACCCTGAATTACGTGTATTAGAAGGTCATGAAAGCTCGGAAAAGTATCTACACTTAATATTGATTATAAAAATCATATATTCACATCAGTGCTGAACACCTACTCAATGATTATAAAGTAAATGATATTGTCTATCTATATCTTATTCGATCCTCTTTTCTCTTTAAAATTAATATCTATATGTTCTAGAGAATACACAATCATAATTTATAAAAAATATCAATCAAATATGATTTCTAATTACCTCAAACCTTCATTGATGTACTTTGGTATAATTATGTTTTTAAATGATGAAAATATATCAATTTTAAATAAGTAAGAACACTGAGATTTACTGAAATTAACTACTAAGGATAGTAATAATGATTCTAACCCATAAGAAAAATAGATTATTCATATATATACACAAGAATTTTTAAGAGATTAAAATTATTTCTCATATATGTGTTAATGTTTAATTAGTATTATAAATTTAAATTTCATTATAAATCTAATATAAAAACTTATGTTAACTAACCGACTAAAGCCTCCCTAATGCGGGATTATTCCTATTCTTGTTATTATTATAGATATTGTCAATTCATCATCATCACCGATGCTAAAAAAACACCCTTAGGCTTCTTTGAAACTGAAGTTTGTGGACTTCGAATTCCTAATCTACAAAATGGCCTGTTCATATATGGGTTTGATTTCCCTACCCAATTCTCCAAGCCCAACACTTTGCTTGACCAAATATAGCCCAACATGAGCTCATAACCAATTTTGATGGGATTAGATTTTGCCCCATTCCATGTCTGTTCAATAATTTGCTTCTCTTTTGTTCATCTCGTGACATCCCCTTAATTAGGAAATAATTTGAACATGAACACCGAAAAACTTTCATTGCTTTCAGTTGCTAGAAATCTGCTTTGTCAAAATAAAGTTATTAAACCTAGCTTTACCCGGATTATAGAGTTAAAAGGTTAATTTTAATTAATTTAAAATGATGTTTTTTTAAAAAAAAAAAATTAACCGAGTTTTGATTAGGTTTTAATATCAAATTAAATTGAGTTATCTCACACCTAATTTAATTTGAAACTCAACCTAAGTTAAAGAGAAAGATTAGAGAATTATCGAGATTCATCTGATTTAAAATACAAATAATCATACATCATTCTAAATAATATCAATTTCGAAATAAAATGTTTATCATTGTAAAATTAGTAGTCAAATTTGTTAGAAAATAGGACTAGATTGGGAACAAGGGTTGCATTAATTAGATGGAAGGTTAGGTATTTACAGTGCAATCCTGACAACACTCAGATAGAAAGCTCTAAATTTAGTCCATGAAAGCATTTCTAATAATCAACAACTCTCTAAAACCACGTTCCATTGTTAAAGCCCAACCAAACAACACATCATGATTGATGACATGCAAATTCGAAACCTCATATATCCTGATCTGTAAGAGAAATTCATTCTCAGCCATCAATTGGTCAGCATCTTGTTTCTGGTCAACATCTCAACATGCCTATAAAGGTCTCAGCATTATCTGCTTCGAATTCCAACAGAAGAGATAATAATATTAATAATAAGGAGGAAGGGTTTGGCAGCATCCTTTCACAAAGATGGATTTCAAGGTCTCTTCCCTCCTCTTCATTGCAATCTTGTGCTTAATCTCCTCAACCTCCACGGCCTTCAACATCACCAAGATCCTTGCACAATACCCTGAGTTTGTTAGCTTCAATGATCTCCTAACCCAAAGCGGGCTCGCCAAGGAAATGAGCAGCCGAGAAACCATCACTGTGCTTGCTCTCGATAATAGCTCGATTGGTGGGCTCTCTGGAAGACCCTTGGACATTGCCAAGAGGATCTTGAGTGCGCATGTAATTCTTGATTACTATGATCAAATAAAGCTTTCAAAACTTAAAAAGGCCAGCACTATCGTCACCACCTTGTACCAAGCTAGTGGCGCTGCAGATGATCGACAAGGTTTCTTGAATATTAGCAGAACTGCTGAGGGAATCAAATTCGGTTCAGCAGTGAAAGGTGCTCCTCTCGTCGCATCACTTGTCAAACCCGTGTACGCACAGCCTTATAACATTTCGGTGCTCCAAGTCAGCGAACCTATTGAGGCTCCAGGGATTGAGAACAATGCTCCTCCACCACCACCTGCTGCCGTTCCCAAGAAGGCACCAGCTCCAACTGCCAAATCTCCTTCCAAGGCTCCTGCACCATCCAAGGTGGAACCATCCACTCCAACTGAATCACCGACCGAGGGGCCAGTGGCTGCTGATGGACCAGTAGCTGATGTACCCACAGCCTCTCCATTGGCTGATGCACCAATGGCAGATGAAACAACTGCTGAAGCTGCTTCTTCACAAATGCATGCTGGTGGTGCCGTCGTGGTGATAGGATTGTTGGCCTGCATGATGGGTTTTTGAAAGGCAAGCAATAGAACAAGGCAGAAGAAAAACTAGGTAAAAGAATTGAGAAAACCGAAGCTGGATAGCATGGAAGTTAGCACAAGAATCAATGTCTTTTGTGCTACATTTGATTACATCCCCCTCCAATCACCTCAATTTGAAATGAAGTTGGAGGCCTAATGGGGGCATACAAGTTTAGTCTGATTTATACTTATAGATTGCAAATTCAAAATGTTTACATGCTTTATGAACATGCCTTGATTTTTCATCAACCACAACTTTTTTTCTTCACCTTTTTTACGATGGATACTGGATGCTGTGTGTGCATATCAACCGTTGCAGTGCTGTAGCTAAAGCGTCAAGTATCCTGCCTGAGGAGGGCAGTCGGGCCTTATTGCTGCCAAGATTTCACAGCAATTTGACAGAAATAAATGATCTGGAGTGTATTTGGTTAACAATCTTACTTGAACATTCTGATGAAAATCAGAAAACCAAATCGATAAAAAGAAATTGTAAAATCAAGCTCCATAATCAAGACAATGATCAAACATCGATCCGAAGAACCACTTTCCTGAATTCATTAGCTGTGGTAAAAACATTTCAAATACACAAACATGAATCCGCTTGTCCGCACAGGCTCATCATATGAGCTTCTCAAGAATATCCAAAATGGCTGTAAGGCTCACCTTAACAGAATCAGAAGAATAATTAGGAAATGCATAATCATTAATCCACACCTACGATCAGTGCTCTTTTAAGGTTTTGACCATTGAACCAGATTAACTTGGTTAACTTTCGATGAAACCCCCCCAAAAAAGGACTCTCTTGTAATTCAACCAGATTCATCCAGATGCATTGGTTGAGCTTCTGACCCTGTCAATTATATCCGAGATGACTCGGTCCATGTCAAGTGCCTTCAAAGGTGGAAACGGTCTTTTCATGTTCTGCAATAGATGACAGGCGGAGCAAAAATGAAACAATTTCAAGCACCAGCAAAGGCTACTTTAGCAAAGTATGTCAGATAATTTTTTTAAATAAATATGGGAAGGGACCCTGTCTGATCTTGTTAATTCAAACATTTACTTAAATTCTTCTTGAATAGCTAGATTCAAATCAAGAATCTTTTACAAACTGAGCCAAGTCCCAAGAGCTAACATATCTGTAAATTATGTACAATTTCACCAAAGACCTAGTTTTCGTCCAAGATTACAAAATAAACATCATATAAAATGGCGTTTTACTAATGCGAATTTTTACCCCTCACTGACAGAAGAAGGGCTATTGCATGCGCCATGCGGAATTGTTGATTTAACCACCACTCGCTCTTTTTTAGACCCACAGAAAATGGTGCTTTAGACTTGGACTTGTTTAAGCCTTTTAAGGTACAAAGATGAAGGTTTTGAAGAAAATCATTAGTTCATGACATCTCAGATAAAACAAAGAACAAATTATTATTCAAGCTATCTCATATTTTAAAAAGCTATCTCATATTTTAAAATTGAACTCACAAGTTTTTACCAGAAATCATTGAGTACTGATCTTTGTTAAATATGGAAACTCTGCGGGCATGATAAAATTAACCATTCCTAAAGGTTTTAAGAGAATGAAACAAAATTAAAATAAAAAAATGCATCAGCCATACAAATTGATGAACTAAAGAGACTATCAATAGATACTTCAGGTGTGAATTTTACCTGAAGACTGATGAATGTTTCCCCACCTTCTTCCCGTATTTCAAAGCATCCCCTTCTAGGCTGTTGAGAGTTGGAGAGAAACATCAATTAAACAGAAAATATGCAAGTAAAGGAGAAGTTAAAACACCAAACAATATGCCAGTAAGATGGCAGATAATCCTTCTGCAAAGAAAACTTGTTGTCCCTATGCTATGTGTTATCAAAGACCTTATCAGTTGACGTCAACAGCAATTACTTGGTTAACACCAGGAAAAGGACAAAACTTTGACCATGACAATCAAAATAATGATAAACAGCTTGGCATATGCATGCATCGAGGTTTTGGTTTTAATATCATAAAAAATATCAACGTCAATCTCCATTTCTTTCTTTCTTTTTGTGTCCATATTTTGCACGTAAAGAACTGTAGAGTTTGGATTCACAAGAAACAATGTTGAAATGTCTAATGTATGCAATAAACAGCATAAACATCCGAGATAATACCATTGTTACATAACCACATCGTCAATTCATAATTGAATCAAGGTAACACATGACCCAAGCTTGTAAATCTTTGATTTTCACTGCAATTTCAAATAATACATAGCATTCCAAAATATGACAATGCTCAAAATATGACCCTATACATAATGCAATAAGTAAAAGCCCTCAATAAAAGAAATCACAGCAACTAGCCACAAATCTGCCTTTTCACGCGCATAAAGAAGTTCTGACAACAAGAGCACTGTACCAGATACTCATCCAAGTACACAAAGCATTAGATTGTTGAAAAGGTCATGATACAACAGATTTTTAAAACTGGACACGAATGTGCTTTTTTACCCAGATGAATACGCATCAATTACAGAAGTAAAAAAATAAGTAATTGAGCCAAATGCAGAACACTTTGGATTATTGAAAAGCTCCCACTACAAAATTTAAAAATAGCTGCATTATGCCATTTCCCTCAGTGTATGAGATTGGGTGTCCATGAGAAGGGCACTAAAGAAGAAATTTACCAATGTACACAAAGCATTAGATTATCAAAAACATCATTTAACTCAATGTCTTTGGCAAACAAAAAAGAAGCTCAAGGCTAGATTCAACTAATAGCTGTGTAAAGAAGTTAGATCGCCCAGCAAAAGTACCTTTTCAGGATTGAGTAACACGGAGATACCAGGAAAGGCACTCAACAGACCATCTTTCACCTGAATAGCTCTTGTCTTGAATGCATTGCACTGTTTGCTGCAAGAATCAACATATGGATTAGAAAATGCATCATATGAATAATGACACTTAGCTAGGGGCATATTGCCCAAAAAAAAAAACATGAATAAACACTTATGCAATAATTCCTTGAATCATAATGACACTTAATGCCCTATGCAACAGAACTTTCCTATGAAAACACACCTCAGCCATCAAGTAGATGTTTTCATATTGGTAATTTAAAATGCAAGATTACTCACTAGAAAAACTAAATAATGCTGAACAAAACCATCATTCTATATTTTGAAGTTCAAACCATTCCAAACTAACTAAATAAACAAATAAATAAGTTTTTATCTCTATCAAGTTCCTCAACCTTCTTTAAAATCCGACACATGAAGTGAAAATACTCAACTTCACTGCTACAGGTTCTAACAGGAAAAAAAATTAAAAGATCAAATAACCTCAAGCCAAGATATGTAAGTCGAATCAAAGTTTAAGATAGTGTTTGATATAGTGGTAGTGGTTGTTTTTTAAAGTGATTTTCGCTTGGAAATGCATCAAAATAATATTTTTATTTATTTTTTAAAATTCATTTTTGACATCAGTCCATCAAAACGATCCAAAAACACAAAAAATAAAGTAAAAAAAAAATCAAAATTTTTCAAAAACAGGGTTGGAGCACAAAAACAAACACCGCCTAAAAACAGAGCAGATTTCAACTCTCCTTCCTAAACACCAAAGGAAACAGATCCCGGCCAAAAAAGATCCGATTAGATACAAACAATGCTTCTATATTCCTATCATGCACAGCAAGAACCAGAAACTAAAACCTTAAGAGGACTACTCCATTTTCCCTAGAAAACAACCAGATTAATTTTCAAAAATAAAACAGCATTTCCAATTAATTTCCTGGGATGGGACACTAACCGTTTAACCCTTTCCTTTCAACCAATTTCTGGGCAGCCAAACAGACTTTCTAATTAGAAACAATAATACTATTTCTTATTTCTCCAAACCCCAAAAAGACAAGAAAAATTGAAGACAGACATCAAAATTGACCAAAACAAAAAGTTATTAATCTAATTTCGCTTACTCAAAATAAACCCACCCCCAAGTTTATTGAAAAACTACTCTATCAACCCTCTTTCATTACACCTCTATTTTCTTTGAAACCAAACACAATCAGGGAAAGAGAGTCAAAATTGATTAGAGTAAAATACTCAATCACGAATTCAACTAACCCTAGAAACAAAAATCCCCAATCCTCTCAAGACTGAAAAAACCACTTTTCTAAGCCTAATTTACAGTTCACACTTTTAAATCAATTACAAACACGCACAAAAAAAAAAAAAAAAACCAACCCAGGGCTTGAAATCTCAACGCAGTTTCCTCTACCTTCTTCCATTTTCTCAGCAACCAAGAAGAAAAATAAATCAGAAACCAAGTACCTAAGACTCTAACTCCACTATTATTTCTCCCAAAACCAAAAAAACACTCACATAATTTTTTAAGAAATTAGATAAGAAAACACTCGCTTAATTAAATAAAAGACTATTCACTTTTTCGCCAGTTTAGTGTTTTCCTCTACTTTCTCACAAACCAAACAAAACCTAAAAAAAATAGAAAAACTCACCAATGTTCAATCACAATAGTCTTAGTAACTGCATCACCAGCGGGACTCTCTTCCTTAGCATCTTCTTCTTTCGTTCCGTCCTCGTCGGCCTCCGGTTCTTCTTCTTCAACTTCCTCTGCTTTACCTTCCACCTCAGCCTCCGAGGAAGACGAAGTCTTAGTTTCCGCTTCTTCTTTCACATGAGTCTTCACCTTCTTCTCCTTACTCTCTGCTGCTTTCTCTTGCTTTCTCTTCTTTCCCGACTCGGTCGGTAACTCAGTCAGCTTCGCATTGAATCGCTTAGCTGTGCTCCGAGTCATCCGAGCCGACCTCCTAGTCGCTGGCTTCTCCGACGACGTCGATTTCGTCTCTTCAGCCTTCTTTCTAGGCGCCATAGGAAGAAAGGAAAAACGAGAACGAAATGAGAGTCCGGACGAGCTCGGCTTCCTTCTCACCCTGCGTGGACAGCCGTGAAATGGTTCGCGTGTCGGATTTTTTATTTTTTTTATATCTTTATTTTTTTGGCTTTTTTTCGTTTTCCCGCGCTTTTTGTCAAGGGACGATCTGTGATTGGGTTTGGTGGGGTGATCGGAAGTGATTAGGGGTTGAAAGGATAAGATTGTACCACGTGGAAGAAGGTGCCAGCAGGGTTTGGACACGATATATATCAGGTTCCACGGTTGTTAATAATTTTTTTTTTGGCATCATATAAAAAAAATATAATATAAAATTATAAGTAATTATTTTTAATTAATTATATATTGATAATTTTAGTTAAAAAATTAAATTATATTAAAATCTAATAAAATGAATCAACAATATTATAATCAATAAATAATCTAAATAAAATGAGAGAAATAGATAGTATGAATTAATAAATTAATGACATGGAGAAATAAAAATTTTCAGAACAAATTTTTTCAATACAGGGGAATCACTAAAAAGATAGGAAACACATATAAACCTACTGACAACCTAGTTGTTTCCGTTACAATAAATCTTGATAGACCCATTTTGGATTGCAAGCTAATAAGTTTAAATTAGTAATTAATTAACACAATTCAATAATGAAATAAACTCCTAAACAATGTCTATTGTGCTAGAAAAAATTCAAATTAAAAATAATTATTTAAAATTAAATAAATTAAATAATAAAAAATGTTTTCATGTTAAAATTTCTCCATATAGCCTGAATCTTTATTTTTTGTATATTCTTGGCAGATTTGAGTCCTGATTTCAAACATGTCGTTCTCTCTCATTTGGATGAATTATTGGGTCTATGATATATAGTTGGAAAGTTTTAGATGTATAGTTTTATCCTAACTTTAATCGAAGCAAAATTCCACCGGTAACTTTAAATATGTCTCAAATAGTACACGAAGGTATTGTTTGACATATTTGACAATATTAGTTTACTAAATTTGACCATCTGAAATATTATGTTTGTTAACTCCATTTGACCTGAAAATTTACCACAATATATTTTCATGTATCTAATATTTTCCTATAAAATTTCAGCTTTATCCAATATACAGTTTGAAAGATATGTTCAATCTCGCAAAACTAATTAGCAGACATTTTAAGGCCAAATTTAGACCTGGCTTGGTTCATATCATAAATTTAGTAAACTCGTAAAATCAGACCGAGTTTATCGATTTTGCACCAGTTAAGTTTGATTTTACTGGTTTCGAGTTTTTAGTCCAATTAGCACGTTAGATACATGTTAACTCGTAAAATCTTACGATTTTAATTACGAGTTAACTTGCGATTTTAACAATCTTGCTTGGGATTTTGTTTTGTTGCAAATTAATTATAATTTAATACTCTTAGTTTATAAAAGATAAATAATATTTATAACATAAAAATAATTAAATAATTCTTAGATCATCGTTGATTATAGTTAATTTTGTGATGTTTTGAAATTAAATGAGTAGGTAAAAGGCAATAAAGCCCTTGAAGGCTAAAAATGAGTATAAATGAATAAGGGGTATTGTAGTAATTGAACAAAGAGTTGATAAATATAAATAGAAAAGAAAATAGAAGAGAGAGAGCTGTGTTTTAAAAGTGAAAACTGACGGGAGAAGAGAAGAAAAGGGGAGGAAGAAGAAGAGAAAAGAGGGAAAGATAAGGAAAGGAGAAGAGAATTGGAGGAAATAAGTTTAAAGGTAAGATTATGTATAAATGTGTGTTCTTTAAGCTTTAAGTTCTGTTTTGATAAATGTTAGGGTTTTGAATATTGTGTTTTGAGTTTGATTGATGAATTAATTGGAATGTTATGGGTTGATTGTTGTGGGTAATTGGTTAATTAGTTGATTGTGAGAGATTGGAGGTAAATATGATGATTTTGAGTTGTGATTTTGTTTGAATGGTGAAATTGTGTTAGAAATCAGGAGATGACAGTAGGTAATCTGTGAAATTTTGGGTTTGAGGTTGAAGATGATGAAAATTCAATTTGGTCCCTCAATTTATGAAATTACAGTTTAGTCCCTAAACTTTGGGAAAATTATAATTTGACCCCTAATTGTATTTTGAGATTCTGTACAGTGTTATTATGAGGTTAAGGATGATGAATCTGAGTTTGATAATTGATTTGGAATATTTTCAGTTTGGTCCCTCAATTTTGGGAATTTACATTTTAGTCCCTGAACTTTATGAAAATTTCAATTCGGTCCCTGGTTCGTTCTAGACAGAATTAAGGATGGTTTATGGGTGAAAATTCAGTATAGTTATGTATTTTCCAGATTGGTCCAATTTTGGTAAAATTACGTTTTGGTCCCTGTTTTGGAAAATTGTCGTTTTAGTCCATAAACTTAGGAGACTAAACCTAGTTTTATTTTATGCATTGGGATCTCTTGTTTGAGTTGCTTTTGAGTATATTTTCATATTGTTGTAGGTTCTCCTAACGATCCTCAATAGGATTTTCGGGTCTTTCGTCTGACATTCCTTTTAGTTCTATATTTTCCGGGTGAGTGGAATAATCTTTAATATGCATATAATATAAATAAATACGTATGTTGATTATATGATGAGTACAATTAGTAAATTTCTTGAATATTTATATACGTTGCTTTATTTCTGAGTACTCATTTATTCTTGAATTTGCACTCGCAATCTGTCAAAGTAAATTTTATTTGATATGATATACGTTTCTTTGATGATTATGTGAATATCTATTATGCCTTGATATGGGACTTGTCAGTAACTCCATGCTAACAGAGAGTAGTTAGCCTATGTGCACATAATATTCTGTAAACCTAGCTGGTGAGAGAGGCATCAGCCTGTGGCGACTGATCATCCCACAGTGGTCACCTTCGGGTGTCATCTGGTCACCTTCGTGTGTCATCTGGTCACCTCCGGGTGTCATCTGATCTCTGACATGTAGTCCACTACGTTATGATGATACGTTTAGTATGTATATGATATGTATATGATATGTTTTGTATGTATATGATATGTATATAATATGTTTAGTATGTATATGTATATGTATATGTATATCAAGATAAATGATCTTGCGAACTATTAATATCAAGAATATCTAAAATGTATATTAATTATTATTCCCTCACTGAGTTGGTTGAACTCACCCCTCATTCTTAATATTATTTCAGGTTCTTAGTTTCTGATAGCAGGTGAACCTTGTTGAGTGTTCCTGCTTCTTCAGTTTTGGGTCAGTATGCCTTGCTTATCTTTCAAGGCTGTTTGATTCGATGTCTTAGACGCTCCACTATTACCTTGTTTTAAGTTAGAATTTTGACAATGTAATGAGTATTATGGATTATTGTTTTTGTTTTAATTACTGATGAGGAGTTTTAAACTACCTTTTGGTTTCATCAGCTTTGAATAATATAATATTTCTGAAGATTATGAAATGCTGCGTAATTTTGAATAAATTATTCTTTTGATATGTCTGTTTTGAGGCTTAGCGCGGGCGGGGTGTCCTTCCGGCACCGCCCCTGCGTTGCCGGTCATGGACCCGGGATTCGGGTCGTGACAAATTTAATGGTATGTTTTCTACCAAAAACAAATTCCCTCATCAAACTCTCCATCCCATCTACTTGTTTTTAAATATTTTATAATTTTTAAATAAAAAATCAAAATGAAATGAAGAGAATATAAAATTGGCAACAACATTTTTTGAGAAAATATTGAAGAAAATGCTGTTGAAAGTCATGTTTACTGTAAGGAACAGCAGAACAAGAAAGGAAAAAATTAAAAGAGAGAGAGAAGAGACGATAATTTTACGTGGAAAACCCTCTTAAAATGAGGGGAAAAACCACGGGACAATCACGGAAACACTTTTATTAATTTATATGCTGAGGCAACAATTTTGTTTTAATGTACAGATAATAATCAAACTATTATAAGAAACAGAGAGAGGGCAACAACAATAAGTAAAAAAAATAAAAAGCAAAGTTAGAAACAATATAATTAATTAATTAATTAAAGGATATATACACATCTCCTCCTCCTCTTCCGATGGATTTGAGCGCTGGGAATATTTCTTTTCCCCTTGTTGTTGGGCGGCTGCATGGCATTCAAGAAAGATGATTATATAGATGAACTCAGAAATTGGTGGATAATTTACACTCTTAATTCATCGAAGCTATTATTCATTTTAATTCTTCAAAGCTGCTTTTATTAAATTAATTATACAGTAAAACCACACTAATAGGAACACCCAAAATAAAAAATAAATAAATAAATAAATAAATAAAAGAGTTGTACATAGAAGTTACCTGCAACCAATTATTTATTGTTGTTCTCTTATTAAACGGTGTGAATTAGGAAGTTCCTAAAAGTGCCAATTAAGAGGAGAAATTAAGTAGAAGAATTAAGTAGAAAGTGCTAAAACTAACTAAGCAACATTTCTCTATTAATAAATAATGTGAAGTCAGATTTAATAAATAGAAGATATTACCTCCCTCCTTAAATAATTGTGATGCTTGGGATATGAGAGTCGTTGGGCCAGCCCTCTCCTCCTGCTTTGAATTGTTCTTCTAGAATTGAGCTAGATTTTATTAGCAGTTTCTCTATAGTTGTTGACTGGAGCACGTAATCCGGAAGTGCTTTCAATTTTGGGCACTTCAAAATTAGCAAGGAACGAAGAGATGGCATTATGATTGAAATGGAGATGTTTGTTTTATCTTCATTTCCTCTTCTCCACCTCCCTCCTTCTCCTCCTTCCCACTCTTCCCACTTTCTCATATCCGAAATGGTAAGACCTTTCAACTTGGGGAATGCAGTAATAATATTTGACGGTGATGGTGATGTCATTTCTCCAATACTAATCTCACTATCCTCATCATCCTCACGATCAACTTCTAATCCCAAAAATTCATCACCCATCTTTTTCACGCATTCCATCCAACTTATAGTTAATTCTTCAAGAGATGGCAACTTCCCCAAAGGAGGCAGATTCTCAATCTTCCCCCACTCAGAGAGTTCAACAACCCTTAGTTTATTAATACAACTAGAAAACACTGGGTCGATTCCTCGGTAATAACGTATTTCCAAAAATTCTAAGTTTGGAGGTGGTTCTAAGGCTTCAAGGACTTCATCGTCGTGAATTGTCCCCTTGTCTATCCTCGATTCAAACCATAAACGTAAACAAGTGAGGTGTTCCTTACTCTTAAGTAATGCTTTCTTAACCTCATCTGGATCTTTCACATCTCCCAACCATCTTATCTTCAGAGATCCTTGAAGGTGGTTCAAGTTTCTCAAATCTCCAAAATTAGACACTTCACCACTACCACTCACATGGAACTCATCTAATTCCCGAAGAGAACTTAACCCCTCAACTCCTCTCATCTTTACAAACAATCTACCAACACTGAGATGTCTTAATTTGACTAGTTTTTCCATGTTATCAGGCAATCTTTCAAGTTTCTCACAATCCGAGACATCTAAAGTTAGCATATTATACAATTCACACATCTCTTCAGGTAACTCCCGAATTAGATTACCAGACAAGTCAACATGCCTCAGGTGTATCAACTTTCCTATGTTGGATGGGACTTCTTCTATTCCACATCTTGACAATCTCAATGTTCTCAGACAACTCAAATTAGCGATTAAGTTAGGTAAGGTTGCATTCATCGATGAAGGATAACCATCAACAATCAGGCTGCGAAGCTTTTTCAAACTATGGATGGTTTCAGGAAATGAGTAGGTTTTATATTTTCTTAACACTACCATGGAGTGTCGGGCATCTCTAGAAAAAGAGTCTATCTTTGACTCTGCCGCACCATCAATCTCTACATTAAAACTTTCATTTTTTGTCAAAAATTGTGCAAAATCATGCACCATGTCATGCATCTTACATGCATAAATGCTATCATCACCCTCTTCTTTCTTAAAATCTTGAAAGAAAGAGCGTGCCGCTAAAGCTTCGAAGCACTCACGACCCATTACTTCCATCTCTTTATTCTGTGTTTCCCGAAGGAAACCTTGTGCCATCCACAGTTTGATCAAATCACCTCTGTAAAATGTGAAGTCTTTTGGAAAGACTGCACAATATGAGAAACACCGTCTCACTTCAGAGGGCAAGTCATGGTAGCTCAACCATAAAGGAGCCAAAAGATTGCTTTCAGCTTCTTTTATCTCCCAGACATGGCTGTGCAAGACACTTTCCCACTCTGCTTTGCTTCTTTTGAAGCGCAAAAGACTTCCTAAAGTCTTTGCAGCAAGAGGCAGGCCTTCACACTTTACTGCAATTTGTCTACCAATATCTTCTAAATTATCAAACTCTCTATCGGTCTTTTCAAAATATGAGAATTCACTGAACAATGACCAGCATTCCTCAGGAGGGAGAAGTCCTAGTTCTAAAATGTCAGTGGGTGAGGAGCCCATGCACTTCGCAACATTCCTATTACGTGTGGTCACCAGAATCCTACTTCCAGGCAAACCACACTTGAGGGAGTTTCTTAGTTGCTCCCACTTTGTAGCATCTTCATTCCACACATCATCAAGGACAAGCAAGAATTTCTTTTCCCTAAATGATTGTTGTATTTTTTCTAGCAAAGTCTCTAATTTTTTTAAATTTTGGGTGGACCTCATATGAGCTTCAAGGATTTCCTTGGCAATCCTTGTCTCATCAAAGGGATCTGATACACAAACCCATATTCTCCTATTAAAATGGGTCTTCACCACATGATCATTAAAAACTAGCTTAGCAAGGGTTGTCTTTCCTATCCCTCCCATCCCTACTAGAGAGATTGTACGGAGGGCTGGTCCTTGACTACTCTCACTCAACAACGTTTTTATAACCCTGACTTTATCCTTTTCTCTACCTTTAACCTCTTTTACATCTATAACAGAAGCGGTTTCATGATGTTCAAGCTGCTTAATTCCCGCTTCCAATAATTTGAAGTGGAACCTATTTTTCTCAACCACAATGCCATCTATTCTTTCATTCAGCTCTTTTATCTTATAAGCAACACGATGACGCAAACCAACTTCTCTAAAATGAAAGCAAGAGAAGATCATGAAAGAGCATACCTTCCTTGTATTCTTGCTTTGCAATTTTGCAATTGCAGTGTCCCACTCATCCAAAACGTCATCCATGTCGTAAGATACGTCTTTGAGTTGATCTAACCAATGCTTGACGAACTGATCCTTCAACTGTCTTTCCTCTGCATCGGCAAACACAGCTTGGATGGCTCGGAAACTGCTGGTGAGCTTTTCAACCTCGTTCTTGACACCAACAAAGAGCCTCACTTTTTGTCCCACCTTCTCACTAACGATCGAGCTCAGCCGCTCCAAGACTACGGAAACAAGAGCATCAGCCATATTATTCAGAACTAAGGAATGGTTGAGAGAGGATAAAATTGAAATAAAAGGATTATAAATTTGGGAATGTGCAATATAGGGAGTAATTGGTTGGTTGAGAAATGAGGAGAAATAAAAAAAGGATGCAAAGGGGAGCTTATGATTTGATGATGCTTCATATCATCTATTACTTGATGTATATATAGTGCATTGGAAAAGGCCATGGAATCTCTTAATTTCATGTATTGAAGCAAAAGATCTTTGCTCTCATGATGGTTTTTTGGAATAATTGTCTTCCCCAAGAAATGCCCTTTATTCTTTCCTTTCGACTTCTCAGAAGAAATATTCCAATATTTACAAGAGCAAGCTATCGTGTGACTCCGTAAATCTTTCTTTTTTGAAAAAAAATAAAATTTGGATAGGAATTCTTTACCCCACTTAGTGTCATTAAGATTGCTTATGGAAGGTATCAAGAACAATGGCCACCTTAATCCATTCAATTTATACACTATTGCGGGACATACAGTAGTTTAAGCAAGAATCTTGAGCAAGTGCAACAACCAAGTAAACTAAGAGAAGGGGAACACGGATGGAATCAGATGTAACTACAAACATCTCCAGCCTACAGTTTGTTCAAAAAAGTTTCTCAAACAACGTATCATTTACTAGAATTTCTTAATTTGAATGACAACTTCAGCCTTATTATTCCACCAGATATCAATTTTTTTACTGCAAAACCCACATTCAAAATGTATCATCACTGTGGTAGCGATTTGTGCATTGCTGCATATTTCAAACTGCGATATTGTGGCCATTTACTTTCATGCAATGTGTGAGCAAATTAATGATGCTGTCATTTTACAAAGTGATTTGCAGGCCATTAATTGGTTCTGAGCATTCTGCTGTGCATATTAGGTCCAGCCAAACTCCTACATTATTGCATGTATTGGAATACCAGGAACCTATAGTAAGTAACAACTGAAATTGATGTTACCAGTCAATCTGGGACTTTAATCACAACAGGAATCAATTATCCAATGAAAACAAAAATATAATGATTGAATAATCAAACAATGAATTGCATTTTTTAAGAATGCTTGCCATGCCGATGTCCCATTATTGCCTTCATGGGCACAAAGAAAGCAGGCAAAGTGGTCTTTGTAAAACTGAAAGCTCGCCACTATTAGAATGATGGTCGGTTATTGGGACTATGGGAAAGCAGCTTGCGGGTGGGGTGAGGAGAAGATACCAGATCTTCATCCTTTTGAGGTATAAAACATTCCATTTCAATGCCGAAGATAAAGGTTTCAAATACCATATCATATGAGAATTCAAATGACTGTTCTTGTTCGTATTAAAGGAAAAAAAACAACCAGCTATAGGCCAAGTTAAATGTTAACTTGCATGCAGTATCTAGCTTACAAGTAGTCTTCTACTCAGACTCATGTGCAGTATCTAGCTCTGCTAACCTCTTTGAGAAACTCTTTGTATCTGGAAGACCTTGAAGATCTCCATGTAGAATCTCAAAATCATCAGTGCATCTGGAAAAAGCTGCATAAAAATTTTAAAAGAATAAAGAATTCAGTGTCTCATCAAAGAACAAATTTTCAGCACTTGAATACCATTCTGGGATGCTGATACCTCGTCCTGGGACCCTTTGTAATTGATAACCAAGGACATTGGCATCTCTTAATCTCCTTGCTCCACTGAACTACACTCTCACAAGGAAAAACAGAACAATTGTTTTAGACCATTCAAAGACAAGGAAATAATATTTTAATGTAAATCTGAATTTAGTAACCCAATTTTTTTCATAAAAAAATTCTACCATTTTAACAATGTACAAGGTTTTTGACACAACAAAAATTGTCACAGATAAAAGAATCAAGGCAGCTTAGCCATGTGCAAAAATCTCAAAAACTCAGCACAAAGGAATGAAAGGTTGAAAATTGAAGGAATTATCTTTGAAGATAGTTACATTATCATTACAGAAACCTTGTCCTCAACGATGTTGATGCAAAACACATGCATTACTGATTACACCCCTCGTAAAACTAGATATCAAAACTTTGCTTACCTTATCTGAAGCATAGTTTTTACCACAAGCTATCTCCTGCAAAATGTGAGCTGCCACCTACAATTTCAAAATATCCAAAAGCAGTATATCAGTACTGTTGAGAAACAACATGTCAAGAAAATCACAGAAATCAGGACAGGAAGTTAGTACCTCGCCTCCATTAATGCCTCCCTCATAGCATGGTTTCAAACTAATTGCACGTTCAAGATAAGGTTTCCAGTGACCAGTGAGTAAATCTCTCCTAATCATCTCAACACCACTAGTATCAGTAACACAGGTTCAAGACATCATATTTCACTAGTATCAAAACGATGTAAAAGGAGCTACAAGAAAAAATCACAGAGAGAACTGAAGAATAAGAGGAAGAGGAAGAAAGGAAGAAAACAAAAGATTATGATGACACTTGGAAACAATTATTGCACCTCGAGCATATTTCTCAAAAAGGGTTCTTCATTGAAATAATCTCTTCGCACAAAGACAAATGGTAGCTTGAATGCCAGGGCTTCACTGACAGTGCGGCTTCACTGACAGTGCCATATCCAATTTTCCCTGAAGAAATGGAAATCGCATTAAGTTTCTGTTTCAAACCATTTAATTTAGTTCAGCTGCCAAAAATATCATTCTGACCAAGCATGCAGTCTGATGCTGCAATGAGATCAGGTGTGTAGGCATCTTTTGCAAGCTTTATGAAATTTGGTGGAAGCTCACATCATCACTGATGCCACTTTCCTTCGTTACCCATGGTAAGAAAAAAAGAAGACTTGGATCAACATCTAAGAGATATAAAGAAGGGTTTCAACAGTGTTTGGAAGCCACACCTCCTTGCGGGTTTTGTGCTACTTCCTCGCAGCTAGAGGTACATCAATGACATCCCGGAAAGCAAGCACTGAAAACTGGAGATAATTAATATTTTGAGAGCAACCAAACAATGTTCCTGCACCAAATACGGAAATGAGAAAGGAAACACAGGGAGATTCATCTTGAGGCTGTGTAAGAACCAACGTACTTCGGATTAGGAATTCACGGTGAGCAAAAGCAAATTTTAGCACTACTAAAATCACACACCAAAACAGGTAAATTGAAAAGGATCATTTCAGCAAATTAAGGTGAAGTAGTGTCTCCTAAAATTCTTAAAAAGAAAACGTTGTCATATTTAATAGGTTTAGTTAGTAAAAAGAGAAATTACCTCTGGGTATTGCAGTCAGCAGTCAATTTTGATCTTTGGAGTATGTAAGGTGTTAGGCAGCCCTTTCCTATCCTCTCTTTGATTTGTTCTTCAAGAATTGGGCTGCTTATGATTTTCAGTTACTCAGAGTTGTTGACTAGAAGTGGTAATCAGAAATTGTTTTCAATCACATGCTTCTTCTTCATCAAATTCCACATCTCTACAGATCATCACATTTTTTTTTATTAAAGTTATAAAGCTTATATTATTTGGACTTATGATCATGTCCCACAAAATATCTTTTTTCTCTTGTCATCTAATTTGTTTCTTATTTGATTATCTACATGTAGGTAGCCAATGCTTTCAAACACTTTCAAGTGAGTAAAACTTGACTTTCTTCCTTTCCATGCCTTTCGTAAGACATCTATTTGACAAGTAAATAGCACAATTTATAGCTTCAGCTCAAAACTCCTTTGGCGTCTTCTTGGTTTTGAGCATGCTTCGTGTTATGTTGAGGATACTTCTATTTGTTTTCTCTACCACGCCATTTTATTATGGCGATTTAGGTACTGTTAGGAGTTTTTTTATATCATGATCTTCACAAAACTCATTAAACTCATTAGAAAGAACTTCACCCCCATCTGTTCTCAGTGATTTTATAGAATAATCACTTTCTTTTTCAACTAACGCTTTAAACTTCTTAAAACAATTAAATACGTTAGACTTTTCATTTAAGATGTATACCCATGTTCTTCTACTATAATCATCAATAAAAAATATAAAATATGGATTTTTACCAAATAAGCATGGTTGAATAGGACTACATACATCTGCATGTATTTATTGATAGGGTTGATTTGCTCTAGATGTAGACTCCTTTAGAAAGCTCTTGCGAAATTATTTTTCCACTAAACATCCTTCACACAAATGATTTGGATGTATAATGGATAGTAAACCCTTCAACATCTCCTTTTGTGCCATCATCTTCAAGCTATCAAAGTTTACATGTCCAAGTGTTATATGCCAAAGCAAAGTCTCATCTTTCACACATGCCTTTAAGCATTTAGGCATATCTATTTCTATGTTTAGCGAAAACATTTTATTCTTTATTATGGTTATATTTGCAATCATAGCTCTATGAGTATCAAGTAATGTCAAAGTATGATCGTTCATCTTAATCTCATAACCCTTTTCCAATAATTGTCTCAAACTCAATATATTGCCTTTTATAATTGGGATATAATAAACATCATCAATAAATTGATGACTACTATTTTTCAATCTAATGAAAATCATACATTTCCTTTTGATGGAAACATTTGAGTAATCCACGAAGGTGACATTACCTTTAATTGATTCATCAAGCTCCATAAACTAGTCTTTATTTCCACACATATGATTGTTGGTACTATTGTCTAGATACCACATGTTTTCTTTGGCTAACATTTGTTCATCATGAACTAATAATAAGGTGGCTTCTTTCTCCTCTTCTACAACAAGATTGACATTCTCTTTAACCTTTTTAGCTGTATTCTAACAATCCCTGACATAATGACCCATCATCCCACATTTGTAACATTTAACTCTCTTTTTTTTGTCAAACTTGGGTCTTGTTGTCAGCCAGCTTGCTTTATTTAGTCGACCGGTTGACATGTTGAGGCTGCCTCGACCTTCTCTTCTAAATCTGTCTTTTCCTCATCTTCTTTTACCTTGTCCACGCCCTCTACTTGCTTGGGTATATCCAAAACCATTTTGCCTCTCTTTTGAATGGTGTTTTGAAAAGAGTACTTGTGCACTCACGTGTTCTTGAATGTCATTGTCTCTTTCTTTATGGACTTATAGTTTTTCCATGAGTCCTTGAATAGTCAAAAAAACCTATATTTTGTGATTTGTTTTTATCGTAACCACCACATAATGAAACTTCTTTTGCAGCAAGCATAGAATATTTTCTACTACATGTGTTTCCTCTATTTTCTCCCTATATCTCTTCATTTTATTGTATATGGCCAATATTTTAACAAAGTAATCTAAAATACTCTCTAATTCAAGCATATATAGCTTTTCAAAGTCACCTCGTAACTTTTGTAGACTTACATTTCTTACATTATCAGCTCATTGGTTTAATTGTTGTAAAACTTCTCGTGGTTGCATGATAGTGGTTGCATTAGGCACTATCTAAAGAGTGGCATCATCCAGACATTGGTGGATGATTGTGAGTGGTTGTTGATCCTTCATTCGCTTTTTTTGCACGACCTCTCCTTGGGCTAAAGTCAACATTGCTCCTTCTATAGGCTTTTCAAAGACTTTTTCAACCCTGTCCTACACATTTTAGAAACCTAGCCAAGCTTTCACACGAATACATCAAATTTCATAATTATTCTTTGTCATACGAGGATATTGAAGTGGAAAGTTTGTATTAGCCATCCCAAACAATAAAAAACAAGCTTTGATACCACTTGTTGGAAGAAAATAATAAGTGTGGTAGGATTTAATACACAACAAATTAATGAGCAAAAATAAAGAACAAGAAGAAAAATTGAGTGGACGGCAATTGTATCAAGTGTTTTCTCATGTGTATTCCTCTCTACACATTGTTAATTATGTTTCTGATTACAAATCTAGTTATAGGTCTTAAGTCTTAGATAAAAAGAGAATTAAACTACTCTAAGAAAATCTTAATCTAAATAAGAAACGTGTTTTGTCATCTTAACCGGTTAACCGTTTCTAAACCGGTCGACCGATTCTCAATCGTTAGATCGGTTCTTCTGTTTTTTAGAAAAACTGAAATCTGATTTACTTTCAACATCTCCTTATTCGCCCTTAGCCTTCCTTCACCTATCTATTTTTTATTTATTTAATTTCTGTTTTTTTATTTTTTTGTGGAATTAATTAATTAGGCATAATAAAACTCTGTTAGGAGAATATGATATGGGGAAGTTTCCAGCTCCGGTACTCATGATGAGTACGGTTCATTTTGCAATGCAAGCTGTTTTATCAACCGCCATACTTGTTATTGGTCTGATAGATTTCGCCCCGACGTTGCCTTGTCTAAGTTAATGCACTTCATTTCATTTCATTTTATTTTTTCTGTTTTATGGTGTTATATTTTATCACCAGTGTTGAAAATGGACTTATCAAGCTGTTGAGTTTGTAGCATTTTCTTCTGCAAATGATGTAAATGGTTTCACGTATTATGACGGCTAAACCCAGTTAAGAAAGAGATGGATTCTTAGATATTGTGAGGTATTATCGTGCAAAGAGTATTTTTAATAAAACAATTTCATCTGCTATCTCGGATGATCAGATATAATGGATTTTATGATTGGATATATAGAATATTTTCCAACTGCTTGTTTTTCACGTCTTCTACTTGCTATGCTGTGATATTCTATACAACTTGTCATTTAACTTTTCAACCCAACTAATGCTACAGGTGGACTTTCCCTTTCACGGTTGTGCCGACAGCTCTTGGAACTGCGTTGGATGGTAACCTGAGCAATGTGTCCCTTGTTTTCATCTCTGTTACATTTTCCACAATGGTTTGTTATGTTCTCTGCACTCTATTGCAATATTTGCAAGGTCTGCTAGTAATTCTTCCAGATCATAATGACACTTAATGCCCCATGCAACATGACTTTCCTATGAAACCACACCTCAGCCATCATAAGTAGATGTTTTCATGTTGGTAATTTAAAATGAAAGATTACTCACTAGAAAAACTAAATAATGCTACATAAGATAATGTTTGAAATTATAGTAATGGTTGTTTTTTAATGCCCAGAGAAAAGATCCGATTAGATACAAGCAATGCTTCTATATTCGCTATCAAGCACAGCAATATTTACAAAGTGTGTATTGTTTTACAATCCTCCTCAGCACCACAGCTAATCGAGTCTTGGCTCTGATGGCAGGCTCTTACGCCTCTTTTGCTGTCCAATAGGCTTAATGCAAGCACACGAAGGTAGAAAATGGTAGCTTGTCTGACCATGCCTCAACGCAGAATACCAATACTCTTATGGAGTCCGATTCTCTTAATGCCAACAATTCGCTATCCAAAAGCAGCATCTGCTTCTTAGGTGAAGTTTTTATTGTAGTAAAAACACGACGAGAAAAAAAAATTAGCAGAACAGAAGCGAAGGGAAAGGAGACGATAATTTTAAGTGGAAAAAAATGAAGGAAAAAAAATTCAATTTTTTTAAAAAATGAGATTGGACCGCAAAATCAGCCTAAAAACAGAGCATATTTCAACTCTCCTTCCTAAACACCAAAGGAAACAGATCCCGGGAAAAAAAAAGATCTGATTAGATACAAACAATGCTTCTATATTCGCTATCAAGCACAGCAAGAACCAGAATCTAAAACCTTAAGAGTACAACTCCATTTTCCCTAGAAAACAAAACAGCATTTCCAATTAATTTCCTGGGATGGGACACTTGCCGTTTAACCATTTCCTTTCAACCAATTTCTGGGCAGCCAAACAGACTTTCTAATTAGAAACAATAATACTATTTCTTATTTCTCCAAACCCCAAAAAGACAAGAAAAATTGAACTAAGACATCAAAATTGACCAAAACAAACCAAACAAAACCAAGTACCTAAAACCCTAACTCGCTTAATTAAATGAAAGAATATTCACTTTTTCGCCAGTTTAGTGTTTTCCTCTACTTTCTCACAAACCAAACAAAACCTAGAAAAAAAATAGAAAAACTCACCAATGTTCAATCACAATAGTCTTAGGAACTGCATCACCAGCAAGAGTCTCTTCCTTAGCATCTTCTTCTTTCGTTCCGTCCTCGTTGGCCTCCGGTTCTTCTTCTTTAACTTCCTCCGCTTTACCTTCCACCTCAGCCTCCGAGGAAGACGTAGTCATAGTTTCCGCTTCTTCTTTCACTTGAGTCTTCACCTTCTTCTCCTTACTCTCTGCTGCTTTCTCTTGATTTCTATTCTTTCCCGACTCGGTCGGTAACTCAGTCAGCTTCGCATTGAATCGCTTAGCTGTGCTCCGAGTCATCCAAGCCGACCTCCTGGTCGCTGGCTTCTCCGACGACGTCGATTTCGTCTCTTCAGCCTTCTTTCTTGGCGCCATAGGAAGAAAGGAAAAACGAGAACGAAATGAGAGTCCGGACGACGAGCTCGGCTTCCTTCTCACCCTGCGTGGAGAGCCGTGAAATGGTTCGCGTGTCGGATTTTTTATATATATATCTTTATTTTTTTGGCTTTTTTTCGTTTTCTCGCGCTTTTTGTCAAGGGACGATCTGTGATTGGGTTTGGTGGGGTGATCGGAAGTGATGAGGGGTTGAAAGGATAAGATTGTACCACGTGGAAGGAGGTGCCAGCAGGGTTTGGACACGATATATATCCAGGTTCCATGGGTCTCCTTCCCGTCCAAAAAAATTCAATATGCGTGGGACGAAGGTTGTTAATAATATGGTTTTTTTTTTTACATCATACAAAAAATATAATATAAATTTGAATGGTAAATTCATAAATAATTTTTTATAATTAATTATATATTGATAATTTTAGTTAAGAAATTAAATTATATTAAAATCTGATAAAATGAATCAACAATATTATAATCAATGAATGATTTAAATAAAATAAGAGAAATAGATAATATAAATTAATAAATTAATGACATGAAGAAATAAAAAATTTCAGAAAAAAATTTCTTAATATAGGGGAATCACTGAAAAGATAGGAAGCACACATAAACCTACAGACAACCTAGTTGTTCCCGTCACAATAAGTCTTGATAGACCCTTTTTGGATTTCAAGCTAATGAGTTTAAATTAGTAATTAATTAACACAAATTCAATAATGAAATAAACTCCTAAACAATGTCTAATGTGCTAGAAAAAATTCAAATTAAAAATAATTATTTAAAAATAAATAAATAAAATAATAAAAAATATCTTCATGTTAAAATTTCTCCATATAACCTGAATCTTTAATTTTTTTATATTCTTGGCAGATTTGAGTCCTGATTTCAAACATGTCGTTCTCTCCTGATTTCAAACATGTCGTTCTCTTTCATTTGGATGAATTATTAGGTCTACGATATATAATTGGAAAGTTTCAGATGTATAGTTTCTATCCTAACTTTAATCGAAGCAAAATTTCACCGGTAACTTTAAATATGTCCCAAATAGTACACGAAGGTATTGTTTGACATATTTGACAATATTGGTTTACTAAATTTGACCATCTGTAAGTGTTATGTTTGTTAACTCCACTTGACTTGAAAATTTACCACAATATATTTTGATGTATCTAGTATTTTCCTGTAAAATTTCAGATTTATCCAATATACATTTTGAAAGATATGTTCAATCTCGCAAAACTAATCAGCAGATATTTTAAGGTCAAATTTGGACCTGACTTGGTTCATATCACAAATTTAGTAAACTCATAAAATCAGACCGAATTTACCAATTTTGCATGAGTTAAGTCCGATTTTACTGGTTTCGAGTTTTTAGTCCAATTTAACACGTTAGATACATGTTAACTCGTAAAATCTTACGATTTTACGAGTTAACTTGAGATTTTAACAGTCTTACTTGGGATTTTGCCTTGTTGCAAATTAATTATAATTTAATACTCTTAGTTTATAAAAGATAAATAATATTTATAACATAAAAATAATTAAATAATTCTTAGATCATCGTTGATTATAGTTAATTTAATGGTATGTTTTCTAGCAAAAAACAAAATCCCTCATCAAACTCTCCATCCTATCTACTTGTTTTTAAATCTTTTATAATTTTTAAAATAAAAAATCAAAATGAAATGAAGAAAATATGAAATTGAAAACAATTTACGTGGAATATAATCATAAGACATTCAAACAACATTTTTTAAGAAAATATTGAAGAAAATGCTGTTGAAAGTCATGTTTACTGTAAGGAACAGCAGAACGGGAAGAAAAAAATTTCAGAGAGAGAGAGAGAGAAGAAGGGTAAGGAGACGATAATTTTACGTGGAAACCCCTCTCAAAATGAGGGGGAAAACCACGGGACAATCATAGAAACACTATTATTAATTTAAATGCTAAGGTAACAATTTATTTTTAATGTACAGATAATATTCAAACTATTATAAGAAACAGAGGGAGGGCAACAACAATAACTAAAAAAATAAAAAGCAAAGTCAGAAACAGTATAATTAATTAATTAATTAAAGGATATATACACATTTCCTCCTTCTCCGATGGATTTGAGCACTGGAAATATTTCCTTTCCCCATGTTGTTAGTGAGGCGCCTGCATGGCAACACGAAGGAGTGAGGCGCCTGCATGTCAACACGAAGGATGATTATATAGGAAATTGATGGATCATACTCTTAATTCATCAAAGCTAATATTCTTTTATTAAAATTAATTATACAGGTCAACCACACGTTCTTATTAGCTGAAGATGTCTACTTCATGGATATATACTAATATAGGCAATTAATCCAATAGAAACACCCAAAATAAACAAACAAACAAATAAATAAATAAATAAAAGAGGAAGTTAGTTCCTAATAGAAGTTACCTGCAGCCATTTATCTATTACCACCAATCAGGAAGCTCCTAACAGTACTGCCAATTAAGAGAAGAAATTAAGTTGAAGATCAGTTTCCTAAAATTATACATAAAAGTACAACCCTTTTCTATTAAATAAATAAATAGATAAAAAAGAATGTGATGCCTAAAACAAAATTGACCAAAACAAAAAGTTATTAATCTAATTACGCTTCTTCTTTCACTTGAGTCTTCACCTTCTTCTCCTTACTCTCTGCTGCTTTCTCTTCTTTCCCGACTCGGTCGGTAACTCAGTCAGCTTCGCATTGAATCGCTTATCTGTGCTTCGAGTCATCCGAGCCGACCTCCTGGTCGCTAGCTTCTCCGACGTCGTCGATTTCGTCTCTTCAGCCTTCTTTCTTGGCGCCATAGGAAGAAAGGAAAACGAGAACGAGAACGAAATGAGAGTCCGGACGACGAGCTCGGCTTCCTTCTCACCTGCGTGGAGAGCCGTGAAATGGTTCGCGTGTTGGATTTTTTATTTTTTTATATCTTTATTTTTTTGGCTTTTTTTCGTTTTCCCGCGCTTTTTTGTGAAGGGGACGATCTGTGATTGGGTTTGGTGGGGTGATTGGAAGTGATGAGGGGTTGAAAGGATAAGATTGTACCACGTGGAAGGAGGTGCCAGCAGGGTTTGGACACGATATATATCCAGGTTCCATGGGTCTCCTTCCCGTCCAAAAAAATTCAATATGCTTGTGATGAAGGTTGTTAATAATTTATTTTTTTTACATCATACAAAAAATACAATATAAATTTGAATTGTAAAATTATAAAATTATAAGTAATTTTTTTAATTAATTATATATTAATAATTTTAGTTAAGAAATTAAATTATATTAAAATCTGATAAAATGAATCAACAATATTATAATCAATGAATAATCTAAATAAAATGAGAAAAATAGATAATATAAATTAATAAATTAATGAAATAAAAAATAAAATGTTTTAAAACAAAATTTTTCAATACAGGGAAATCACTAAAAAGATAGAAAGCACACATAAACCTACTGATAACCTAGTTGTTCCCGTCACAATAAGTCTTGATAGGCTCCTTTTGGGTTGCAAGTTAATGAATTTAAATTAGTAGTTAATTAACACAAATTCAATAATGAAATAAACTCCTAAACAATGTCTAATGCGCTAGAAAAAATTCAAATTAAAAATAATTATTTAAAATAAAATAAATAAAATAATAAAAAATATCTTCATGTTAAAATTTCTTCATATAGCCTGAATCTTTAATTTTTGTATATTCGTGGCAGATTTAAGTCCTGATTTCAAACATATCGTTCTCTCTTGATTTCAAACATGTCGTTCTCTCTCATTTGGATGAATTATTGGATCTACGATATATAGTTGGAAAGTTTCAGATGTATAGTTTATATCCTAACTTTAATCGAAGCAAAATTCCACAGGTACCTTTAAATATGTCGCCAATAGTACACGAAGGTATTGTTTGACATATTTGACAAAATTAGTTTACTAAATTTGACCATCTTAAATATTATGGTTGTTAATTCCATTTGACCTGAAAATTTACCACAATATATTTTCATGTATCTAATATTTTCCTGTAAAATTTCAGCTTTATCCAATATACAGTTTGAAAGATATGTTTAATCTTGCAAAACTAATCAGCAGACATTTTAAGGCCAAATTTGGACCTGACTTGGTTCATATCATAAATTTAGTAAACTCATAAAATCGGACCGAGTTTACCGATTTTGCACGAGTTAAGTCTAATTTTATTAGTTTCAAGTTTTTAGTTCAATTTAGCACGTTAGATATATGTTAACTTGTAAAATCGTAAGTTAACATGAGATTTTAACAATCTTACTTGGGATTTTGTCTTGTTGCAAATTAATTATAATTTAATACTCTTAGCTTATAAAAGAGAAATAATATTTATAACATAAAAATAATTAAATATTTCTTAGATCATCGTTGATTATAGTTAATTTAATGGTATGTTTTCAACCAAAAACAAATTCCCTCATCAAACTCTCCATCCCATCCGCTTGTTTTTAAATCTTTTATAATTTTTAAAATAAAAAATCAAAATGAAATGATGAAAATATAAAATTGACAACAACATTTTTTGAGAAAATATTGAAGAAAATGATGTTGAAAGTCATGTTTACTGTAAGGAACAGCAGAACAGGAAAGGAAAAAATTAAAAGAGATAGGGAAGAGACAATAATTTTACGTGGAAAACCCTCTCAAAATGAGGGGAAAAACCACGGGACAATCACGGAAACACTATTATTAATTTAAAATGCTAAGGTATCAATTTTGTTTTAATGTACAGATAATATTCAAACTATTATAAGAAATAAGTAAAAAAATAAAAAGAAACAAAGTCAGAAACAATATAATTAATTAATTAAAGGCTATATACACATCTCCTCCTCCTCCTCCTCCTCCGATGGATTTGAGCGCTGTGATTATTTCCTTGCCCCATGTTGTTAGTGAAGCGCCTGCATGGCAACACGAAAGATGATTATACTTATAGTTGATTATATAGGAAATTGATGGATCATATATACTCTTAATTCATCGATCAAAGCTATCATTCTTTTATTAAAATTAATTATACAGTAAAACCACACGTACGTTCTTATTAGATGAAGATATTGTCTACTTAATGGATATATACTAATATAGGCAATTAATCCAATAGGAACACCCAAAATAAATAAATAAATAAAAGAGGAAGTTAGTTCCTAATTACATATATAGAAGTTAATTACCTGCAGCCAATTATCTGTTGTCGTATTAAACCTTGCCAATAATTAGGAAGACTGCCAATTAAGAGGAGAAATTAAGTTGAAGATCAGTTTCCTAAAATTATACATAAAATTAAGTGCAACCCTTTTCTATTAATAAATAAATAAATAGATAAAAAAAGAATGTGATGCCAGGGGAATTAATAAATAGAACACATTACCTCATCTCTGGGTATTAATTAATTGTGATGTTTGGGGTATGAGAGGCGTTGGGCCAACCCTTTCCACCTGCTTCGAATTCCTCTTCTAGAATTGGGCTTTCATAGATTTCCAATTGCTCAAGAGTTGTTGACTGGAGCACGTAATCCGGAAGTGCTTTCAGTTTTGGACAACCCCAAATTGTCAAGGAACGAAGAGACGGCATAATTATGGTTGAAATGGAGATGTTTGTTTTATCTTCATTTCCTCCTTCTCCTCCTTCCCACTCTTCCCACTCTTCCATAAGATAAAAGGAAAGACTTTTCAACTTGGGGAATGTAATAATAGTATTTGATGATGATGTCATTTCTCCAATACTAATGTCACTATCCTCACCATCCTCGCCATCAACTCCCAATCCCAAGAATCCACGCCCCACCTTTCCCACACATTCCATCCCATTTATGATTAATTCTTCAAGAGATGGCAACTTCCCCAAAGGAGGCAGATTCCCAATCTTCCCCCACTTAAAGAGTTCAACAACCCTTAGTTTATTAAAACAACTAGGAAACACTGGGATGACTCCTTGGTAATAACCTATTACCAATGAATAAATGTTTGGAGGTGGTTCTAAGGCTTCAAGGACTTCATCATCGTTAATTTTCTCCCTGTCTGTCCTCGATTGAAAAAATAAATCTAAACGAGTGAGGTGTTTCTTGCTCTTCATTTCTGCTTTCTTAACCTCATTTGGATCTTTCACATCTCCCAACCATCTTATCTTAAGAGATCCTTGAAGGTGGTTCAAGTTTCTCAAATCCCCAATATTAGACACTTCACCACTACCACTCACATGGAACTCATCTAATTTCCGAAGAGAACTTAACCCCTCAACTCCTTTCACCTTTACAAAAAATGAGTTATTCCAAATATTACCAAAACTGAGATGTCTTAATTTGACTAGTCTTCCTATGTTATCAGGCAGCCTTTCAAGTTTCTCACAGAAGGAGACATCTAAAGTTAGCATATTATACAATTCACACATCTCTTCAGGTAACTCCCTGATTAGATTACCAGACAAGTCAGCATGCCTAAGGTGTATCAACTTTCCTATGTTGGATGGGACTTCTTCTATTCCACATCCTGACAACTTCAATGTTCTTAGACAACTCAAATTAGCGATTAAGTTAGGTAAGGCTGCATTCATCGATGAAGGACGACCATCAACAATCAGGCTGCGAAGCTTTTTCAAACTATGGATGGTTGCAGGAAATGAGAAGGTTTTATAATTTCTAAACACTACCATGGAGTGTCGGGCATCTCTAGAAAAAGAGTCTATCTTCGACTCTGCCGCACCTTCGATATCTACACTAAAACATTTATTTTTTGTCAACCTTTGTGCAAAATCATGCACCATATCATGCATCTTACATGCATAAATGCTGCCATCACCCTCGTCTTTCTCAAAATCTTGAAAGAAAGAGCGAGCAGCTAAAGCTTCGAAGCACTCACGACCAATTACTTCCATCTCTTTATTTCGTGTTTCCCGAAGGAAACCTTGTGCCATCCACAGTTTGATCAAAGCATCCCTCCCAAATCTGAAGTCTTTTGGAAAGACTGCACAATATGAGAAACACTGTCTCATTTCAGAGGGCAGGTCATAGTAGCTCAACCATAAATGAGCCAAAATTTTGCTTTCAGCTTCTTTAATCTCCCAAAATTGGCTATTCAAGACACTTTCCCACTCTTCTATTCTACTTTTAAAGCGCAAAAGACTTCCTAGACTCTTTGCAGCAAGAGGCAAGCCTTTACACTTTGCTGCAATTCGTCTACCAATATCTTCTAAATCTCCTCTTTCTCTACTGTTTTTATCAAAAAATGCAAGCTGACTGAACAGTGACCAGCATTCATCAATAGAGAGAAGTCTTAGTTCTAAAATGTCAGTGGATGAGGAGCCCATGCAATTTGCAACATTCCTATTACGTGTGGTCACCACAATACTACTTCCAGGCAAACAACCACACTTGAGGGAGTTTCTCAGTTGCTCCCACTTTGTGGAATCTTCATTCCACACATCATCTAGGACAAGCAAGAATTTCTTTTCCCTAATCAATGATTGTATTTTTTCTAGTAAAGTCTGCAATTCGATTACATTATGGGCAAACCCCATAAGAGCTTCAAGGATTGCCTTGGCAATCGTTATCTCATCAAAGGGATCTGATACACAAACCCATATTCTCTTCTCAAAATGGGTCTCCACCACATGATCATTATAAACTAGTCGAGCAAGGGTTGTCTTTCCTATCCCTCCCATCCCTACTAGAGAGATTATACGGAGGGCTGGTCCTTGACTACTCTCACTCAACAACATTTTCATAACCTTGACTTTATCCATTTCTCTACCTTTAACTTCTTCTACATCTATAACAGAAGTGGTTTTTCGATGTTCAAGCTGTTTAATTTCCACTTTAGATGACTTGAAGTCGAACTTATTTTTCTCAACCACAATGCCATCTATTCTTTCATTCAGTTCTTTTATCTTATAAGCAACACGACAACGCAAACCAACTTCTCTAAAACGAAAGCAAGAGAAGATCATGAAAGAGCATACCTTCCTTGTATTCTTGCGGGGATGCTCATTTACCTTGCTTTGCGATTTTGCAATTGCAGTGCCCCACTCATCCAGAACATCATCCATGTCGTAAGATACGTCTTTGAGCTGATCTAACCAATGTTTGACCAACTGATCCTTCAACTGTCTTTCCTCTGCATTGGCAAGCACAGCTTGGATGGCTTGGAAATTGCTGGTAAGCTTTTTAATCTCGTTCTTGACACCAACGACGAGCCTCACTTCTCGTTGCACTTCCTGAATAAGGATTGAGCTCAACTGCTCCAATACTACGGAAACAAGAGCATCAACCATATTGTTCAGAACTAAGGAATGGTTGAGAGAGGATAAAATTGAAATAAAAGGATTATAAATTTGGGAATGTGCAATATAGGCAGTAATTGATTGGTTGAGAAAAGAGGAGAAATAAAAAAGGGGAGCTTATGATTTGATGGTGGTTCATATGATCTATTACTTGATGTATAAATAGTGCATTGGAAAAGGCCATGGAATCTCTTAATTTCATGTATTGAAGCAAAAGAGCTTTGCTCTGATGATGAGTTTTGGGATACCTGTCTTCCCTAAGAAATGCCCTATAGTCTTTCCTTCCAAGTTCTCAATAGAAATATTCCAATATTTACAGAAGCCATTAATTAAAATTGCTTATGGAAGGTATCAAGAACAATGGCCACCTTAATCCATTCAATTTATACATTATTTCGGGACATATAGTAGTTTAAGCAAGAATCTTGTGCAAGTGCAACAACCAAGTAAACTAAAAGAAGGGGAACACGGATGGAATCTGATGCAAATGCAAACATCTCCAGCCTACAGTTTGTTCAAAGGTTTCTCAAACAACGTATCATTTAATAGAATTTCTTTCTTTGAATGTGAACTTGTTCCGCCAACTTTGTTGTAAAACCCTTGGTGTTGATCAAATTCAGTCCCATTTTATTATCGTTACTTCTATTTGAACTGATCGATCTCTTGCATGACAAAGCTGACATGTTCTCTTACATTATTGTTGGTCTGTCTATGCAGGGTTATGATTAAGGGTTAAGATTTTTAAGTCCTTCAGTGCTTTTTACCTCATGATGCCAACTAGAACTAACTAACCATATTCTTTCTAATGCCAACACCTTCCTTGAAGCATGGAGGGTCATGGCAATGGTAGCCATCCTTGAATATAGAAAATTTTGAAATCCCCTGCAAATCTCACCAATCGGATGAGAAATGAGTTTCCAACTCTGAGGACACAAAAGATGGAAGAAACCGTGTGTTGTTGTTGTCTTGATAAAATCATTACTCTCTGATCACTAAACGTATTTTTAAATTCGATAATATCTTGCTCTTGCGAATGTGTATTTTCTGCTCATATCTCGTTCATTGACAAACATCCACTGTTTCTTGCTTTGATTATTGTCTCTTCTTTGCCACTACTGTATATTTATTATTGCTGTGAGTCTAGTTATTTTTGTAAAAAAAAAATGACTAATAGACTACATCATGCCTGTCAACTTTAATCTAGGTTAATTTCAACTCAGTCATGCTCAGGTCCTAAATAAGAGGGTAACCGAGTTAACTCAACAAGCCAGATTTAATAACGCAACAGGCATCAATGAGAGACTAAAATGCATAAAGCAAATGTATCTAAGTGTGAAAAGGAGCAAAAGCAGCTTGTAAGTTTATAAACTAAAATGAAAAATTTCCTGTTGACATGATTGTATTCAGTAATATCACAAAAACCTGTGGATCCACCCATACCTGAGTGCCCAAATCCATAAAAGGATCCATCACTTGAACTAAATCTCCTAAAACCTAATCCGAATTTCCCATTTGGCAGTACTAGATTCCTGTATTCACCCACGCCCATGAACTCATCATGAATTCTGGGTTATTAAAAATCCTGATGGCATTATTTTGGCGAGGGTTTTCACTGGCTGCAAAGCCTTTGGGTGGACTAGCATCACTGCAGCTGCCACCAGCGCTATCATTAGCAAGCCTGGTATACCCATCACTGTTACTTTCTCCACCATCCTTGAAATCTTTACTGTGATTCATCTTGAGCTCATAACCATTTCCTTTTTTCTTTGAAGTAGAACCCGCTGCCTTACTCTTTTTACCTTTCTGCTTTTTGGAGGTAATCTCTGAAGGAAATTTGAGAATGTGTGGGTGGGTACCAAGGGGTGGCTTGGACAAAGAGGAATGAGGTGGTGGGACCAGGCCTCCATCAACAAGAGCTGCATAGTAGCGTGCAAGAGCACGAGCTGAGCAATGTCCGTTAGCACCTGGTATAATGGCGCGACGAACGTTCAGCATGTTAAACAAAGCAGGCACTGCAGTTACTAGTTGGGAAATGTTCTCTGGCTGGAAGGTGGAGGGAAGCTCAGGACGACTAGCAATTTTTGAGAGCTTGCTAAAATCTTCTTCATCTAATGTCAGAGACGCTAGTCGAGATTCCGCACCTGGAGGAGACACATGACAAGCATTAATGTGCCAATCATGAAAGAAACTTTTAATTTACAATTTGCAGGAGCATGATAACTCTATCCATGGAAGGAGGGACAGGCAGATAGTATGACCGCTTGAAAAAAAAAGCAATTGCATGGGCAAATCTTTTGTCGTATTAATTTCTGCTAGCGAAGCAAGAACATTGAATACACGGACTTTAACAGATACCTGGAGGAATTCCAACATATAGCTCGCCTTCAATGTTGAGAGGTCGAACTATTGCTTCTTCAAGGATCTCCTGAAATTTCTTCCCAGAGGCATGCTGTTTCATTAAAGCACATTATTAAAATGCAGGACAAATCAAGCTCCCTCCGAAAACAGATGCAGATCAGACATTCCAATCATAAAGCAATTCAAAAAAAAAAAAAAAATGCAGACATCAGCTTCGTGGTTCTTTCATGTTCAAACACTTGAGCATGGGATTGTACCTCGATTATTCCACCACAAAGCCAGCCAAAAGACAGATAGTGATACAACTGCTCCTGGCCAGGTTCAGTCTCAGGTGCTGACATAGCAATCCATTTCAGACATTCATCCCAGTCAGCCATTAGCAAAGGATTTTCTTCTCTGAGGTTGGCCAAAGCATTTTGCAAACCAGATGTATGATTAAGAACGTGGTGGACCTAAACAGGAAAAAAATAAAATAAGCGAGCATACAAAAGAGCTTCGGGTGGTAATCTGGAAGGTTTAGCAGGTCTTGGGAAATAAACTTTCACGCCTTGATGAGATTCTTTCCGTTTGTTCCAAATTCTGGCCAAATATTAGCAATATTTTCGTTGAGTTTGAGTTTTCTGCAAGACAACATGCGGCATTTTGTAACCAACCACAAAAAGCATTTTGCATTAAGTTTGCCTTAAATTACTACATACCGGGCAGAATTACTCATGCTAAAAATGGGAGAAAGAACATTCGTTTCTATTTTCAATTTCAGATTGCTGTACCTTAATTAATTTTATAAATTTTAAAATTAATAATCATTTAAATTTTTAATAGCTTTAAAATTTATAAAATCTCTAAAAATCAAACTTAAATTTTGACAAATTAAACTACACTTCTCGGTTTTTAATGACATTTCATTCATTGAAATAGCTCTGTGAAAGCATATCGCAGGAGTTACAAATATTTGATGGGCAAAACCATCTACTTAAGGTGAGCGCTGCATTATACAAAACATTATGTAAAGAGACACGCACATAAAAAACAAATTTTAAACAATCCTCTAATCTATTTATGGGCAAAATAACATTAGTTTCTGTGAAACAAATTCCACATCACTCGCCTGGTCTCTGAATAATAAGTTATTTGATTTGATTTAATACATATTTTCATTTAAATTATTAATAATCAATTTAGTATCATTACATTACAAATTAATGAACTTTTTAAAGATAGATTTACATCTACGAATAGATTTTTTTTCCCATAAATCTTGTTATTAAACTTAATTTAGTTTGGCAGGAAGCTCCACTAGATTTCATAAAAAAATTAGTTAGGTTGCCCATGTTGCATTGTGGTTGGGCCAAATTTTTGCCAGCACTAAAAAGGATATTTAAGCGACGATAATCCGAGATAAATCAAATTAAATTTATTAAAATTTAATTTGGAAGGTAAGATCAAAACAACCTAAAAAAAATTTGTAATTAAAGTTCAAAATCTAATAAATAAATGTTAAATATGAAAACAAAATATAACATTGAATAAAAAAATCTGAGTAAAGTCAGGTTAACTTGACAATCCGTAATCCATGATATGAGATCGAGATTAAATAAAAAGAATTTTAAAAGAAGAACCTAGTAAAACAAAACAAAAGTTCAATAAAAAAGCATAAAAAAACCACGCTAAACTGGATTAACTTTACCAACCCGCTCTTGGAATAACCAAATACAAAGAAAAGTGAAGAAATAACAAAACTCAAGGAAAAATAATTTAATGCAAAAATGATAAAAAAAAACACTCATAAGAAAATCGAGAAAAACAATTTGAGACAACTTGAGTTAACTTGAGTAAACCACAACTCGCGACATGAGATCAAGATAAAAAAAAAGACTTTCAAAAGAAAAAACTAACAAAAAAGACCAAAGTAAAATAAGAAAATAAGAAAATGCAACTTGACCTGAGTTAACTTGACTAACCCGCATTTGAAATAACAAAACAATAAAAGAAGCAAAAAAATGATAAATCTCAAGGGAAAATAATTTAATGCAAAATAATAAAATTGAAAAGAAGTCATAATAAATTAACTCGACCAGCCCGTCACTCGCAACATTAGATCGAGATAAAAAATAAATAAACTTTCAAAAGATGGACCTAGCAAAAAAAAACTAAAAGTTAAATAAATAATTTGAGAACGAAAATCCAAGCTAACCTAAGTTAGCTTGACTAACTCGAATTCGGGATAAAAAAAACTTCTCCGTGAACATGTGTCACATTGTTAGAAAGAAAACGATTTGTCACTCCTAACGCCGCCACAAATGCAGGATTTTGGTAATCGGAAGGGACTACACGCATCATCTGAATGGTGCGAAGACCATCACACACTAACACATGAGCAACTTTTTTTTTAATAATATTTAATAAAATAAAATTATTATACAAATCCTAACCAAATTAAAAATAACAATAAAATCAGAATAAAAAAACTAAGATACTCTTGAAAACAACCTTTGTTTTTTTAGATTCCAAAGATAATTTTGTAATTTTAGAACCCCCGTGCATGTTCATTTTATTTCTCTCCAAAACGATATGAACGTAATTTAATTGTGTAAATTATTTTTAAAAGACTAAAAATTCCCTCTATAAAAGCTTAATATTTTTTTTTAAAAGGATAAATAATCATTTTAATATAATAAAAAAAGTGTTCAAATTAATGTCCCAAATCTATTTTGCAATGACTAAAGTATCATTTTGAAAAAAACAATTGTAATCCCAATTGGAAGCGTAATTAGTTTTTCTTTTTCAATGGTAAAAAATTAATTACACTACTCCAATGAATAGAAAGATGCGTCAGATGCCTTATAATTTATAATAAGAAGAGTTAATATTATTTGACCTAATTAAAACTAATTTCTTTTTTTTTTAAATCAGTTTTTATTAAAAAAACAAAAGCATCATTTTTTCTTTACCGCGATAAATAAATAAATATCTAATCTGCACAGCCAGCTAATCTCTAGATTCTAGAATTTGAAACAGTGCGACGTTGTTTTGTTGGTGACAAAAACAAAACAAAATAAAATACTTATCGCTAGAAGGAGGGCTTGAACCTCCGACCTTGTGGTTAACAGCCACACGCTCTAACCAACTGAGCTATTCCAGCGTGCTTGCTTCTAAGGGAACACATATATGTTATTATCATGATCTCAATGAAGTATATGAGCAAATATTACTATTATAATATGTTGAGTAACCCATTGATAATCTTTAGGTGGTGTTATGTGTAAAAAATATTTTTTTTTAATATATATTTTTAAAAAACATATCAAATAATATTAATAAAGTTAGCAGTGTTATCTTGAATACTGATATCAAATTTGTGAGTTTTATAGGTCCCATGCAATTATTTATGTGTGGCGTGGCAAAAGAAAAAGAAAATTTTACCGCGGCAACCAAAGTCATCGTATTTTCAAAACATTTTTAATAAAAAAAATAATTAATCAAATGATAAACAATGAGTCCAAATACATTTATTTATTTTGAATAATATTAGAATATAAAATTATTTCTTAAAAGAATTGAACTATTTCGATAAATTTATATGAAACCTGATTAATTTTAAATCTAAAACCTGATAATTTAAAACCTGACCGTACTCTTAATTTAAAACTATGTATAAAACATATATTTTATAGAAATTCTATAAACTTCAAGGGGGGTATCTATCAATATTTATTGAAAATATTCTGATTATTGTTTTTCTGAAGTAAAACTAGTAATAAGAAAAGATGGAAAAATATTGATTTTGGGCTCACCTTCCCTAAGCCCATAGACGACTGGGTCAGACCCAAAACAATACCATAGCTTAAGCTCAACGATCACAGAGCATCTAGGGAGGCTGAGCGAAAGAGTGAGGGTTTTTTGACAAAAAGCGCTACACATTTGCCTTTAACCCTTCAAAAAGATTGATGGGTGTTTTATTTTGATTCATTTGAAGCAGTAATTTATACGGAAAGAGATAGAGAAGCATAAAACCATGGCTGTGAGCTCTCACTAATATTCTTTAATCATTTCTTGATTGTTTTTTTTCTTTCTTTAAATTTGACTTCTTGAGTTTTTGTTATAGTTATGCATATCTTTTGGGGAATCATCGACAACGACAGTATCAGCACAAGTTTTGCTGCTTCGATTTTTTGAAAAAACCATTGAGAGTTTCAAGCACAATGTTACTAATTTATTCTGTGGAGTCTTATCCTGTGAGCCCGTTTTAGATCCAGATTTAAGGTAATGCTGTTTTTGTTAATGTTTAGGATTTTTTTTTATGTTAATGTGTTTTGTAATAAGAAAAATGTTGGTAAATGTGAAGGAGGACTGGTGGGCAAGGCATGGATGCTGTTGTTGGTGATGAGTTTTCGAATAATAAGCAAGGCGATGGCGGAGGAGGAGACCCACTAGTTTTTAATGTATTGGATTCAATGCTTAAGGGTAGTTTGGATCGTTTGAAATCGATGAGGTCAGCTTTTGATTTCATTGTTGTTGTTGTTGGTTTTGTTTCTTGTTTGTTAGGATTTGAATTATAATTTGGAGTGTGGATGTTTGCTACGTAAATTTACAGTATTTTAAAGGCATAATTAGGAGGGTACTTTTACTGTAGATTTTCTTTTAGGTGATGTTGTGCAACCCAAGATGTAAAAATCTCTATAATTGCCTTGGTATTTTTGTGAAGCAGAAAATGCAAGATGGATACTTAATGGATGTGGTGGATGTAATTATTGGACCGTTTCCATAAATTTCCTTGTTTAGTTGAAATGTTTTGTTTGAAGTCTAGCTTTTTCATGTCTGTTAGACTTCACTGCTGTGAACTTGTCATATGGGGTGAGGATTGATTGTTGAATGAGAGCTTTTGATTATTTCAGCTGAATGTTGTGCTGGTGTCTTGGTGATAGTTTATGCAAGTGGATAATTCATAAATGATAAATGTAGTGGATGTAATTACTGGGGTGTTTTGATAAATCTCCTTGTTTAATTTGAAAGGTTTTTTTTTTTTTTTTTCATGTCTGTTAGACTTCAATTTGTCAGCTTTTTATATGGGGTGGGATTGATTGTTGAATGATAGCTTTTGATTATTTGAACTGAATGTTTTGTTGGTGATTAGTTTACATGAGTTGTGAATGATAATAGTTTGAGAATCAGAACATAGATATTTATATATTTTTGTTTCTCTAAGTCATACAGGGATGATATCTCTTTGGTGAAGAAAGGCATTACAGGATGTGCGCTGGATGTTAATTGTGCAGGAAATGAAGCTATAATCAAGGATTTGTGTCTGGGGGGTAAGTTGGGACCAGCTTTATGGCTAAGGAGTAAAATGATTCAGAAAGGTTTTGTTCCCGATGTGCTGACACACAATTATATGGTGAATGGACTGTGCAAAATGATTGAGTTGGAGAAGGCAGATTGGCTTATTAGGGAGATGCTAGACAAGGGTCCATCTCCCAACTGCGCCACATATAATACTTTTATCAAAGGTTATTGTCTTCTTGATAAGGTTGATAAAGCATTACATCTGTTTTCTTCTATGGCTAATAGTGGTACCAAACCAAATAGAGTTACTTTCAACACACTTTTGCATGCACTCTGCAAGAAGGACCTTTTAACTGAAGGTAAGAAGCTTCTTGGAGAGATATTAGATGATGACGAAAAGGCAACATCAAATGTTATCACCTCAACTATACTTATGGATTGTTCTATCAAGAGTGGAGATATAGTTCAGGCGCTTGGTATCTGGGATTCAATGGTGGAGGAGGGTACCCCAATGGATGTTATCTCATATAATGTTCTTATCCACGGATTCTGTTTAGCCAGAGACATGAAACTTGCATATAGCTATTCTTGTCAAATGCTTAAAATGGGTCTACTGCCTGATGTCTTCACATATAACACTCTTGTATCTAGCCTTTGCAAGAGTGGAAAGCTTGATGAGGCTTGTTACATACATGATGTGATGTTAAGAATGGGAGTTGCTCCAGATGAGGTTTCGTATAAATTAATAATTCAAGGCCTATGTGTTTGTGGGGATGTAGATAAGGCTAATGGTTATCTTAATTGTATGTTAGAGAAATCAATGATACCAGAGCCTCTTGTGTGGAACCTCATAATTGATGGTTATGGGAGATGTGGAGATATTTGTAATGCATTTGCCATCAGAGATCGTATGTTGTCTTTTGGTGTTGTACCAAATGTGTTCACTTACAATGCATTGATCCATGCACAAGTAAAAATAGGAAACATTTTGTATGCATATTTTCTGAAAAAGGATATGCTTTTAAAGGGCCTTTTTCCGGATGTGGTTACTTACAATCTTTTGATCGGTGCAGCTGCTCATGCAGGACACATTCATTATGCTCTTCAATTATATGATGAAATGCTTAGAGGGGGATGTAATCCAGACATGATAACTTACACTGAGCTAATTAGAGGTTACTGTGTGAAGTATAACACCAAGGAGGCAGAGGAACTTTTAGCCAAGTTATTGAAATCTGGTTTACTAATTGATCACGTTCCATTTCAAATACTAATTAAGCAGTACTGCAAAATGAAGGAGCCTGATAGGGCATTTCAGCTGTATCGGAAGTGGTTGGCTGGAAACAAGAGACTTTCCTCTTTGGAGATCCGGAGTCCTGCTAGGACAGTGCAAAATTACTAGTTTGAAATGCCAGGGAGCAATTTGGCTGGCAAGTCACAGTCCTTGCATTTGAAATTGGGATCCAGTTTATGATGTTGGCTATTTTCTGCTTGTGGGGATCCTAAAGTCTTGCATATGATTTTTCCAGAGGTATGTATTTTTTATAGATGCTGTCAAGTTCAATAAGCAGGTTTTCTAGGCTGCCATTGTTCTAGTTTTACCTGTTCGGGAAATTCCAGGAACCATGAAATAGGTCCTATCAGGTTTCCATATGGTAAAAATAATGCTTTGATACGAGTTTTCCTGATAAATTTGCCTGAAAGATTTAACTTTTTAACTTTGAAGATTTTTAAGCTTATTGTGAAAATGCTGAAGTATGTCAGCTAATAACTATTAACATGTGATATTAGCAAGTTGAATGATGTGATTATGGAAGTATATATTCTCACATTTATAGGTAGTGCATTGTTCATTGCAGTCAATATCTTAATGATTATGTTTACTATTTGAAAAATCCAAGCTGAGGCAACACTGCTTTTTTTTTTTTTTCCATCTTCCTTTAATTGTGTTTGAATCCTGCCTTTTTTATGTGAGCTTGATTTGATCTGCTATAAGTTGCTGGTTTTGGATTGACTTGGCTTAAATCTTAAACAGCCTTTTCTCCTCTGGTTTTTGCTTTGAATGATGGAAAATTAATTCCTGTTCCCAGATAGTAAATTACTCCTTCGCTCTCGTTTCCATTTTGCAATGGAAAGCGTGCTTGAAATTGCAAGTTTGCTTTCCAGTTCATCTTTCTCAATTCCATATATTCTACAACAGTTATTCCCTTCTAAGATAGAGTTTGCCATTTGAAAAATTGAGTTCACGGGCACAAACTATATGATTTGGGCTATAAATTCTTCTTTGCCATTGAACTTAGAGGAGGGAGACTTTAAGAATTGGTAATTTCTGATAGAATTTTGAATTAGTTTCGTGATGTTGTCTAACAAGACATTCCCAGGTGTTTGGTGGAGGTTGAACCGAAGCCCATCTGGAACTCTAGGATCTACTGAAAGTTATGAACTTGCTGTCCTGACTATCAAGAAAATAAACTTTGGCTTTTACCATTTGAGTTGGTGTCAGTAGCCTCCTTGCAAGCAGTGACGAGGATAAATGAATTTTGTACAGGAGCAGCCATCGTTACATACTTTCTGGAAGAAATATAGCACCATGATACTGCGTACACACATCTTGAAAATGCTCCTCGTTTGTAGTTACAAAGAGTACCTTGGTTTGAGTTCTCTCTGAAGCAAGTAAGAGATATTACCAACGATTTCTGTATCTGCCATTTGTAGCTTGTATTTTGATTTGGAAAGATCATTCAACACCTTACTGATTACTTTTTATCTGGTATCTTATGTTTTCTGCAGGGTTAAACAAGAGTAGGTTGAAGCATCAAGACTGGGTTTATAATGGGAATGATAAACATAACGTTCCAGAACTTCAATTCAAGCAACACCAACTTGTTCCACAATGGTTAACTGCATGGTATTTGTATCTTCGCGGATCCAACAAATTAAGAGAGAACTGTAATGAATAGGACTATTCAGAGTTGTGGCTGCGCATCGGAGCTTTCTTGAAACTTGACAGGATCTGGGCACCCGGACAATGCCATGCTTATATTCAGGTTGAAGTGAGCTTTTCTTTGGTTGTTTCTTAATCAATGTCATGCCATGATTACAACAGCCAAGTTAATGACTCGAATGGGAAAAATGGTGTCCCATCTTTTTGTAACCGGGTATTAACATTATATCACTCCTGATTTTGGAGCAGTGATGATAACTGGGTCATCTTTTCTAGTGTTATTAGACCTGTCCTGTTTTTTTGACTCTGCTCAAGCCTGGGTCACAGCCTGGAAGTCAAGATATTTTTTTTTTTAAAAAAGAGTTAAAACAATGTCTTTTTTTTATTTAAAAATAAAATAAAAGTTAAATCTGTTAGTGTGAGTCCTGGATGTGATTAATGACACCGACGTTTTCCCAACTGGCTGTATTTGTTTTTCTCTGAAGAAGTTACCATATTTGTGAGATGACTTTATGTCACCGAAGGAAGGCTCAGATAAAATTACCAACAGTTGCCTCCCCATGACGGATTGTTCATGTGATAAAAAGCTGGCAACACTTGCTCCCCACGGTACAAGCCATAAAAGGTAGGATGAACCACAGCTTTTTCCTCGAGGAAAAATCCTCTCTTTGATTCTCTATCCTATCAAATCCTGCTGCTTTTATAAGCAACCTCCAGCCCTATCTTCAAAGGAGAGAGTTTTCATGTCACTGGAATATAAATATATATTATTCCCAAAATAATCAAACCGAATTAGCTATAAAATGTATGGATTTCATTCAAACATTTAGTTTGAATCTAAAAATACATGCTCAAATCTACCATTTATAATCCCATGAGACTTGTTTGATTTAATGGTAATTCGCCTGGTAGCCAAAAATGGACAAGGGGAAATTCAGAGAAAGGTATCACAGTTACCTATGGGCATAAATGACGAAAGACTAAAGGACCTTGAGCTAAAAAACCGCAGGGTTCTTGCCCATTACTGCAAAAGATACTTTTCTAAAATTGTTCTTAGATATAACTAGAATTTGATTTCAAACAAGACGGCAAGGAAATGAATTGACCTTAGTATATAGCCAGCTACTTTATGATTCATTAAGAAACTTTGTTACAATTAGATTATATTCTCAGTTTATATTGCTTGTCCAAAAAAAAAATCTCTTGGTTTATACTATTCTTGAAATTTAATACATCATGGGCCATGGAAATTCCTTGGAAGATTATCCAGGGATGACCCTTATAAGCTTGCTCTATTCTTCCATTAACTGATAATGGAGCTATCCATAATAAGAATAAGTTGCATTCAATTTGTCTGCCACGCTTATTCTGCATAACTTGAGGAAATAGACATAAACATTGTTGAAGAAAGTTTGTTGGTCTTTCTTTCTTACCATTCAAGTTTAAAACTCTAAAGCAAAGATTTTTATTTTATTTTTGTTTCATAATCTATTTTTAATCAAAAGAGTCACGAAATTAAGAAGAAAAAAATTGTTTCCAAGAGCTCGGGTTCAATTCATTTTTAAAAATACTTTTCAAACTAATTTTCACTTGAAAAAAATACCAAATCAATGTTTTTCTAGATGTTTTTTTATATATTTTTGATGTGCTAATTTTACAAATTAAAAAAATATAAAACAATATTATTTTAATACATTTTCAATTAAAAAGTATTTTTAAAAAAATATCCTTTTACTTTATTACCAAACACATTAAGTCTCATCATTAATATTTTATTAATAAAAATATTCTAAATATTGTTCTCAATTTTAGAGTAAAATGTATTATCTCTCTCTCACGGGAGAAGAAAAAGGTTAATAATTGTTGCACGACATAACCCAATTTACCAATCTATCAAAATTGAACATGTGGTTTTATCATTAGTTCAATATTTTTATTTTTTATAAAAAATATTATATATACAAGTTTTTTCAATGTATTTATGTAGTTAAAAAAATATAAGTGCAAATTAAAAAATTTATGCACATATATAATCAAATAAATTGAGATCTATGTATACTAATAAATAAATAAATAAATTAAAATTCATTAACCATACCTAAAAATAAAATTTGAAAAATTAAGAGACAGGTGTAGACTAAAATATTTAATCTCACAAGACAAGATATTTATCCAATTATTTTTGCTAAATTTTTTTATTGCATTATTTTTTTATTCGATTAAAAGATAATAGAAATAAACAAAGATATTAAATTGATTGAATAAAATAAAATAAAAAAAAATATTATGCAAGGCTATACATATTAGAATATTATATGAAAATAAATATTTTTTATTTTGAAGAATATAGTTCATCTATACAAAAGATTATAATATATATATATAAAACCTCTTCGAAAAACCAAAATTCAAAAAAGGCTCTTTAAATAAAATAAAAGAGGAAACGGGTATTAATCTAAATATAAATATTTTCATATAAGAAGAAGAATTATTTGGAAAAAAAATAGAAAAGAAAAAAAAAGGTAAGGTGATGTCGGGCCTAACAAGCTAGGGTAGCTCGCTTGGCCTATTTTGTTAGGGCTTGCGCGAATGAGCTTTTATTTTTTCTTGCTGCATTTGGGGTGCATGACATGTCATCCACCCCAATTTTCTTTTGAAAAAAAAAAAAACAGATGATACCTCTCTTGCTGAGGCAAACAATGCATTATCTGATCTTGTCTATATTTTAGCCATTGTAATGACTGGAAAATCAGGGCTTAAGTTTTTTTTTACCTAAAAATTCGTTTTCAACCCATTTTGACCTAAAAAGACCTACAAAATACTTTAAGACCATGATAAACCTATCCATGGCCTAAAAAAACCAAAATACCATCCAAAATACCAAAATCAACCTTAAATAAAAAATCAATTTGAACTCAAATATGTTTTTTCAAGAACTTTAAAGGTAAAAAAAAAAAAAAAAACACTTGATATGAACTCTCCTCATCAAAAGAAACAATTTAACACAAATATCATTTGTTTTGGTAGCTTAAATCGATGTAAACGACATGTTTCTCTCTTTATCGATAGAATTCAATGACCTCTCTCTCTCTCCTCTCTCAACTAGGAATTAAAAAATATTAAAAAAAAAATTATATCAAAATTAAATTTTAAAAGTATCGAGATACCAAAATTATATAATATATGTTATTTTTTAAGTTTAAAAGCTAAAGTACAATTTTTTTATATTTATGGCACGTAATCCATATTTAGCGTTTTTTTCATTTAAATTCCTTTTCTTTCAATCCAACCCATGCTTGGTGTGTGTAATTTGTTAATGATCCATCCTGACATGACATGACACGATAGATGCTACCTAGGTTCAAAATCAATGTTTTTGGTGGAGAACTTGGTTTAAATTAATATGGCTATTAATTCGCAAGCCAAAAATGGAAAGAAGAGAAATCAATATTGATAAAGCAACCTTTTTCTTTGCCTATGAAAAACTTTGCAGTTCACATGCGTAGGAATCTGTGACTTCAGTCTATCTGCCCTCATAAATGCCTAACCCACTACAATAACGGAGCCCATGCATTGTTAACAATCAATCTAGCAGTACTTTAAAATGCAGTTGTCATTGTTCACTTCCTACATTCTTGTGGAAGACAGGGTTGGCTGTGAGAAAAGTAGCTATCCTGCTTGAGGACCAGATTTCGTAAACATTGCCGCAGAAGTTGGTTGAGTTTCATTAGGTTTGCTTCTTGCTTGCACTCATATATCATTCCATTTGCATTGGATTGTTTGCTTTGATTGTGATAGTTGCCCCAAATGCCGACAAACTTAATTAAGACAAGCTGAGTATATATGTGTGTCTGTCTGTTTAAATGTTCATGCAAATAGGTCTTAAGAATTCTCGTGGTTGTAGTTGGTTTTTCTAAATGAACAAGGGGATTCTGTACTGGGATTGCCTAACTTGATTAATGGTGGTTGCTAGTGTTTGTAAGAAGGCTTGTTTGCTAACTTGTATCTTGGAACCAAGAGAGCGGATTTATATCTCTAATGGCTATCCGTCACTGCTTCGACAAAGATGTTGACCAGGTACTTCCCATTTTCTTCTCTTTTGCGCTACATTTCTTGCGATAAATGGAAAATGGAAAATGCATGAAGAAAAATACAAGAAATTGAAGATACCAACAGGCCAAAGTTTCCTTCTTGGTGCTCTTGCTAACTGTTCATCGCAATGCTCTTAATTTATGTTCATGCATATCAACAAAATGGAATGAAAAGCTTTTTCTCTAAGCTTGTACAAGGGCAGCCAAGAAATATTTAATTTCTTCATAGGATTTGTATCCTGATCTAGGTGCTGTTCGAAGGAAATTCATGTGTGAAGAAGGTGATACTGAACAGACCACACAAGTTAAACAGCCTCACCTATCACATGGTATGCTTAAATTGATTTTTCTAATTTATTTACGAATCACACTTGTACTTTTGCCCTTCGTTTTCTAGCTTCTTTTCTTCTCATAAAGGATGGCACATTTCACTAAAAGAAATCAGGAAACGGTACTCATCAGAAACACACAAGTTTCTCTCAAGCATAAAAATAAACAAAGATGACAAAACAGGGTGGTGAAATAAGTAGTGCCAGCAGATAAAAACAAGATTCAAAGCCATGGCATAAAATCTTCTGATCTAGAGGCACCAGCTTTAGCTAAAGCATCACCAACGTTGAATGCTTTTCGAAGCCGAGTGAAATATACATTATTTCTTTTTTACTTTCAATGGCAACTTTCTTTATCAATAAGCTGCTAAATGATAAAAACTAGACCATTAACTCCTGTTATTAATTTTGTTGGCAGACCTGTCAGATGATCAAGGAGTTGAAAGCTTACGAGGTTGATCCTAAAGTCAAAATTGTGATATTGAAGGTAAAAAAGTTGATTTAGGAATGTGCTGGAATTCTCAACCTCTAATTAAGTTGCACGTGGTTAGACATCAGAACATGATTCTACTCCATATGATTTATTCAGTTGTCTCTGCCGATGCCATTATCATCTAGCTCAGACATCACATTGAACTAAATCTCATGCAGGGGAATGGAAAAGCATTTTGTGCTGGTGGTGATGTCTTGGCATCATATACTTGTATGGTTGCAGGTGAAAATCATCTTCTAAGAAAATTTAAAAGTAATTGGAAAATGTTTGGTGCCGTTAATGTTTATCTCCTTGGATGAAACAGGGCATTGGAGCTATGGGACAAATTTTTACAAGAAACAAATCATGTTGGACTACTTGGTTGCAACATATGGAAAGCCTGTGGTATAGAAGTTATATGGCTCTATCATTATGCAAACCAGCAAAGCCAATAATTATCTCACATATTTCTTTACTCTTGTCATCTTCATTTGATTTTGATAAATGCAATTGGATATTTGAAGGTTGCAATTATTGATGGGATCGTGATGGGAGGAGGTGCTGGGCTATCCCTGCAGGGAACTTTCAGGATTGTCACTGAAAACACTGTATGCTTCTGCTTTGCATATTGGAAACATAGGGAGTTGATTTGTTTTAGTGATGTTTCTAAATAACTTAGTGATGGCTGCTAATAGGATAGCAATAATATAGAAAATACAAAAATTTTAATTAGCAAAAATGGTTGTAGATGTGAATCATAAACTCGTAATTTTGTTATCTAAAATTTATATATATATGGTGATTGTCTCCTTAAGAGATTTTCAAAATTTATAAACAGATCAGAAAATTCTACCTTTATTAGAAAACAACTAGAAATAAAAAAATGATAAGGAAATTAAATATAAATCCAAATTAAAACATAAATCCAAAAATACATAGGATAAATAACAAAATTGACTTAAACAGAAGCATCTGAGCTTGAAACCTGATTACGGAAGATACAACAATCCGATTAGTGACACAATGATTATTTAAATTAAGTAAAATTACTTGTAGAATTATCTGAAAAAATTTAAACTCGATCTAACAATTAAATCTTTTTTATCATCATTTTAATTAAGATGCTAACTCGTTCTAACTCTATCAAACTTCTTCTTAAACCTAAACTTATCTCAATAATCTATAAAAATACTTATAAGGTCAACATTATAGTTTTCCCATGTAAGAGTATCAAATCCTCACTCAAATACTAAAAACTTTCAGTTTGAATAATTTCTACAAGCTCGACCATATCACTTAAATAATTAAACAAAATATTTGATGGTCTTCTCTAGATGGCCAAAGACCTCCTACAAGGACTTTGTCTTATGCCAGGAACCAAGTCTCATAATATAAATACTTAATTGCCTTAAAACATACTGCTGAGGAGAAAAGAAACTTAAGGTACTGTAGAACAGTGGAATGATCACAGAAACTTGATGTTCTTTATTTTGAGATTTACTAAAAATCTTGAGGATAATCAGATGAAGAGTTTGAAGTGCAACAAATTATAATTATACTTTCATGATTCAGCGGGAGGTTTTTTTTTTTTATCATTGTTTCGGAGATTAAGTTGTTGTAGGATAATTTATCAACCTTAGCTAAATCAGATAACTCAAGGTGATGATGGAGGCAGCCTGGATAGCATAGGATGCATGTATTTGTTGAGGAAGGGCTGTCTTCTTTTCATGAATTAATGTTTCTTCAGTTGTTCAAAGAAAGCTAACTCATCGAATCTTCATATTTCGTGATGAAAAAATAAAATTCTCGTCTTTCATATATATATATATATATATATATAAAAAACGAAATGATATTAGAAGCATCTGCATGTTCATCTCATTTGTACAGTGCAGAAGTAATGGTGCTTGGTTGTTACATGAACTTACATAGGTGTTCGCTATGCCAGAGACCGCAATAGGACATTTTACTGATGTTGGGTCATCATATTTCCTTTCCAGGCTCCCTGGATTTTTTGGTAACTACCTATTTGTTACTCTATCTACTTTACTAATGTTTGGAAAGAGTTTCATGCCTTCTTATCTTCCCTCCGAGTGTACAAACTTCTGAATATTCATGAACTCCGCGTGTTTTTTGAGAAGTAAGATAAAAATTGATCAATGCATCATGGAAAAAGAAAGATTATTTTTCTTTTTCCTTTATTCGTTAGCAAGTTAATTTATCCTTGAAGATTCTGATTCAGTGCTTTATGTACTTATTCTAATTCATTAAAAATGCTATATAGGTGAATATTTGGGACTTACTGGAGCTAAGATTAGAGGAGCAGAAATGGTTGAATGTGGCCTTGCGACTCATTTTATGCTCGCAAAGGTAATGCCTCTTAGAATTGTGCTCAATTATATTTACCATTAAATGGTTACACAGAAAAGCAGTTGCCTCACAGAATATTCAGAAATCTCTTGATCTGCATCAGATATCCTCTCTAACATCAGTTTTTTTTTTGCTGCGGTGATAGTTATTTTATCGTGAATGTTCTCTTATTTACCATCAGAGGATTGCATAATTTTTTCTCTTTTTTTTTATTTTTTGTCGTAGGATGTCCGTTTGTTGGAAACTGCACTAGTTGAAGTAACTTCTACTGATACGAAAACAATTTCTGAGATCATCAGCAAATTTATGCACAAACCAAATGTTAAACAGCATGGTGCTTTTAGCAGGTAATGTTCAGGTCCCTGAAAATTTTGTGCTGCTTTTATCAATATCTACTAGTGTCTGTTAACATCCATCCTGAATTTGAATACTTAATCATTAAATAGACTGGAGATCATCAACAAATGTTTCTCGAGAACAACAGTTGAAGAAATACTGTCATCACTGGTGAGCATATCACAGAAGCACCTTTTTCTCACCTAAACTTAGTGTAGAAAGTCTCGGTTAGGAATGCCATAAGTATGATACCTGCTTGACTTGTTTTAGGAGAGTGAGGCAGGAACTGAATCAGAAAAGTGGATTCTTGATGCAATCAACTGGATGAAGTCAGCCTGTCCAACCAGCCTCAAAATTTCCCTTAGATCGGTATGAATGATTTAAGTGATTTCTGATCTTTTACTTGAGTTAATATTTTTTTTCAATTACAATCTTTAAAATCCAGAAATAACTTTTCATGTGTGGATTAGATTAGAGAGGGCCGCAAGCAAGGACTTGAGCAATGCCTCATCCAGGAATGTACTATTGTTTGCCACATTTTGAGAAGAACAGTTAGCAATGATTTTTATGAGGTAATTAATTAGAGGAATGATAAGAACATAACTTCGATAATAAGAACATAATGCGATGACTATTCGTCTCTAATCACAGGGTTTTCTTGCAGGGAATTAGGGCCATCTTACTGGACAAAGACAAGAATCCCAAGGTACATATTGTACTATGCTTGATATGTTTTCTTAAAAATCACAAACTGTAATGTAATTCACTTCTCTTGTTTTTAACAGTGGGAGCCTTCAAAGTTAGAGCTAGTGACCGATGAAATGCTGGGCCGATATTTCTCCAGAGTCGATGAAGATGACATGGAATCCCTTCAACTTCCTACCAGATCCAACTTAGTTGATACCATGAGGCCAAAACTTTGAAACTAGAAAAGCTTTAGGGGGTGATCAGGACTATCTTTCTCCATAAGCTGGTGATTGAATATAACGTTTCAAGCTGATAATAGAACAGCTCTCTCTTGTCTTATTGGATCAAGGACTTGTTCTGTTGCATCAACAATAATGAACGATGTCTTAATCAAACAATGCACTCTTGATTTCCGTTGGAGAACATTCTGTTTTTCATGCCTCCCCCCCAGTTTCGACACTTTATATTGTTGCCATGATCTTTCCTGTCTAAGCACCAAAACTTTGGACCAAAATATCATCATACTGCATTGAAACCGTGGTGTTAGACAAAGTAATATACCCTTAGAGAGGGTGAGGGCCATCTCTAGAATTTTAGAGCTCGATGGGAACATCGCACATTTAAGAAGGGAAAATGTGATGGTCTCACATCTATAATTTTGAAAATATTAGGTTAATTAACACACATTATATTTTTACATGGTATTGCTAAAAATTCTTTCTTAAAAACTTGACTAAAAAAATTATAATTTTTTTCAAAAAAACTTGTTTCTTTCTTATCGCAACATCAAGCGAAAAAATTTCTTCAATTATTTTTTTAAATTGCGTTATTTGCAAAAACTTTCAAATTACTACTGTGCTATTATTTAAAAAAAAGAAAACCATACTCAAGGCAGATTCAGAACTACTTTATCAGTGGTAGGCAATTCTTTGTACTACGTTGTCAATATGACACGTTAATTATATGTGCATGGCTGCACAAAGAAATGGACAGTCTGTTGTTTTCTGGTGGTTGCCAGTGTTTATGAATTATAGAAAGGCTCGTTTGCCGACCTGTGTTCATATGGAACAGAGAGAGTAGATCATTATTTGTATCTCAAAATTTAATGGTTATGGCCGGCCCCCGTTGCTTCGAGAAAGATGTTAATCAGGTACGTGCACTCTCCATTCTCTGTTCCCTGCTGCAAATTCCCTGCTGCAAAATTCACTCGCAATTTGAAATGCGTGATGACAGCCAAGTAAAGATTTGCATCCTCTAGCTAGGTGACATTGAACAGACCACAGAAATTAAACAGCCTCAGCGATCACACATGATGTATATATATAAATGTACTTTTTAGAACTCTTTTATTTCTTTAATTTCTGGCTAGCTTCTTGACTAGGTTGTGCTTAAGAAAATACTCTTCTGATTTTTTTATTGGAAATATTGAGAAAGATACACAGTATACATACAAAACTAATAAGTTAATTTACAAAACTAATTAAATATAAAAATAGAAACCTAAGGAAATTAACTTTAAATATCTAAACAAGAAATCAGAAAATCTCAGCACTCCTTTTCAAGTTGGTGCATAAATGTCATTCATGCACAACCTGTTTAAAAACACTACACTTGAAACTGTTTTGGTGGAATGCCAGATTATCAAATTTGATCTTTGGCAACTCCATAATTTTCTATCCAACTTCTCCTTAATGAAGAACTTGTGTATCTCTAGTGTTACGATGTGATAATTTTTTTACTCAGTCAAATACTAAGTCAAGAACATGATTGGTTTGATACATTAGTAATGAGATACTCTAGCTCAAGCAAAGTATTTCTTGGAGAAGCATTTCTTGGAGTCATATCTTCAGCTTCTAGGCGTTCATCGCTATTTCGACCCAAAATTAATTATACCACTTAAATCTAATTCACATCTTGTTTTATTGTTTGGTGCAGTTTGTGAATAATATCTACTGGAATCCAAATTTATTTAAGGAAAGTCATATTCTAGAGTCTGCACTTCCATTTGATACTCCCCCCTAAATATGAGAGCTTGGAATTTGGACTGCCAGACACACACAAAGTCAATGAGAGCTTGGAATGGATTGTGACGTCTAAATTGTTAATTTTTTATTCCGTAATTTATATAGTTTTTATGCTTTACGTACAACCTTATAAAAATAAGAGATATAGTTTACTATTTATAGAAAAATATGAAAAATCCTATAAATTAGTAAAATATATAGTTTACTATTTATAGAAAAATATGAAAAATCCTATAAATTAGTAAAATATTAATTAATTTGCCCACTAAATAATATCCATATATTAATTCAGGATAATTTTAGAAATTAACTCAACCAAGATTTTATTTGATTTTTCTAGGTCTAAAAATATAATACATGTATTAATTATATTCTAGTTCTTAATTTTTAAAATATATTTTAATCAAGTCATACTTAATTAAATCATCATAGTTTAATTTTTAACTAATGATTCTTAATGTGTATGACTCATTAGGCTCCTAATATGTTGGCCCAACTATAAATTATAATTCTAATTAAATAGAATTAAATAAATTAATTTATTATCAATTCAACAATTGATTAATTTATAGTTGAATATCAAGTGCATTGTCTAGCAACGTGTCATGATCCCCAAATATTAAAAAAAATCATTAGTAGTTTGACATAACCTTTCAGTGACCGGTTTCTCAATGTAATTAATATCCTTTCATCAATAGTGTTCTGATTTAACATTAAAGCATGAAGTATGTCTGCCATATTAAATCATATTTGTTCTCTACATAATAGTCATTGATCATTTGAATAAAATTTAAAACTCTTTTTAAATCGCATTCCATCTTGACCAATGATTTTTTAGTCAATATCATTTGAGAATAAATGAAATATTTTTTCTAATTCATCTAAGATGATGAATCTTCTCTTTGTCACTCAAGTACTTTCATATAGTTCATTTTATACTTAATGTCTGTCTTTTCGTTACCTCGATTAAGATAATATGTAACAGTATCAGAGCATAACATTCTCTATATAAGATAACTTAGTGATCTCAAGTCTAAAGATAACTTCCACAACCGTCATGTGAGCCTTTCCATAGACATATGTGATCTCTCGATATGAAATTCTCATACAGATCAGTTTAGTGTGCATGTCTTATGACAAACACCTACATATTAGTTCTATGCATCGATCGGGAACATTTTATTAACAGTGCTTTAATGCAATAAGAATCTTATAATTATAACAATTTTATAATTTCTTTTGCAAAGTTTTTTTTGTCACATAAACTTTATCTTTACTAATATAATATTATATAAATATTAAAAATAAATTAAAAAATATATATTTATATTAATATAATAATATCATGTATAACCAACCGATTTGATACATGCTACATTAAACTAACATTAAGTCCATCTGCCCTGGTAAATACTCAACCAACTACAATAAAGAAGCTCATGCATGTGCTGCTAACCAAGCTAGCAGTATTTTAAAATGCAGTGGTCATTGATCACTTCCTGCATTCTTGTGGAAGACGGCTGGCTGTGAGAAAAGTGGCTATCCTGCTCGAGTACCAGATTTCATAAACATTGTCATAGAAGTTAGTTGAGTTTCATTAGGTTTGCTTCTTGCTTGCACTCATCATTCCTTTTGCGTTGGATTGTTTACTTTGATTGTGATGGTTGCCACTTGCCCCAAATGCCTCCAACTTGATTAAGACAAGCTGAGTATATATATGCGTCTGTCTGTTTAAGTTTTCATGCAAATTGCTCTTAAGAATTCTCGTGGTTGTAGTTGGTTTTTTTAAATGAACTAGCAAATTCTGTACTGGGATTGCCTAACTTGATTAATGGTGGTTGCTAGTGTTCATAAGTGTTGTGTGGTCCCGCACCATGTGATGGGGGGACCACCACATTAATTAAGGAGGCAGCTGGCTGCCTCTTTGGTTTGAATTAAATGTCCGGCTACTGTAGATGGCAGTAGCAAAATTTGAACGAGAGAGCAGAGAAAAACCGAGAGAAAGAAAGAAGAGGAGGCAGCAGAGCAGTCTGTCTTCTTTCTTCGATTTCCAGTGCGTTCACCGTTGGATCGGGCTGAGATTTGGACAGAAGCTTCTAGACACGTTACTCTTCATTCTGAACGGTTGGATTGAAGATTGGTGGTGTGAAAGCTGGTCTTTTTGACAGAAAACGGGGCTGTCAGTGTTGTGAGCTTTTCTCTAACATTACTCTCTTTAATCTTGTTGTAATCCGAGAATAAGTTGTTCTTGATGATATATATGTTCTAGCCCTTAGTTGAATCTGAGGAAGAATTATTGTGAACCCATTATTTGTGATAGTGGAAGTTTTTAGGTGGACTCCGGTCCCGTGGTTTTTCCCGCATCGGGTTTTCCACGTAAAAATCTTGGTGTTGATTTGTGTGATTGTTACATTATATTTGTTCATTGTTTGATTCTGTTTTTTACTGCACAAAGAGGGAAAAAGGATTGGGACTTGTGAATTGTATTCCGCTGAATTGATCCGGTTAGTTGTCCCTAGTTTTCCCAACAAAGTGGTATCAGAGCATTTGGTTGTGTAGATTGAATTCTTGTGCAGTTAAAATGGAAAAGGAAGATTCGGGCATGATAAAGCTCACTTCCTCAAATTATTTTCTATGGAAAACAATGATGGAGGATCACTTATATTGCAATGATTTGGCTTTGCCGATTGATTGTAAAGGAATAAAGCCTGATGATATGGATGATGCAAAATGGAATGGACTTAATAGAAAGGCTACCGCTAATGTTAGAAAATGGGTATCTTCTAAGTCCATTAATCATATTTCTCAAGAACATGACTGCTATACAGTGTGGAAGCTGTTAGAAGAAACCTTTGCCAAGGAGAATGCACAAAACAAGGTTTTTGTAATTAGAGACCTTGTAAATTTGAAGTATAGAGATGGTGAAGATGCTTCAGTGCATATAAATGTATTCCAAGGGTTCTTGAGTCAGCTGTCATTGATGAACCTTGAGTTAGCCGATGAAATGCAAGCATTAATCCTGTTGAGTTCATTGCCGGATAGTTGGGAGACTTTAGTGGTGTCACTTAGCAATTCTACTCCGAATGGAAAGAACACTTTGAAAACAGTGAAGGATTGCATCCTCAATGAAGAGAAGAGGAGGAAAGGGACAAGCATTTCCGAGTCTCATGCACTTGTTACAGAAAGTTGAGGGAGAAGTCAAAACAGGTTCTCTCACGACAAGCAAGATAGAGAATCCAGCAATAGAAAAGGCAAATGGAAGCCAAGAGGAAGATCTCAGTCAAGGAAGGGTTTCAAGTGTTATTATTGTGACAAGCCTGGACATATGCAAAAAGATTGCAGAAAGTATAAAAGAGATAAAAAGGGTAGAGATGAAGACAAGAATGAAGAGAATGGTACAGCTGCAGTTGTGTTTGATGGTGATGTTGCCATTGTTTGTGATGATGGTTGTGTTAATCTTGCATGTCAAGATACCACCTGGGTGGCAGATTCAGCAGCTTCTTACCATGTTACACCCCGACGTGATTTTTACACATCCTACACTGCTGGTGACTTTGGTCAAGTTAGGATGGGAAATCAAGGGATGGCTAGTGTTATGGGCATTGGAGACATTTGGTTGGAAACCAATACTGGGTGCAAGTTGCTACTCAAAGATGTTAGGCATGTGCCTGATATGCGCCTACATTTGATCTCTACAGGTACTCTTGATGAAGAAGGCTACCACAATTACTTTGGAGATGGTAAATGGAAGCTCTCCAGAAATTCCCTAATTGTTGCTAAAGGGAAGAAGATGGGTCTCTACATGTCACAAGCCAAGGTGATCAAAGGGGAGGTGAATGCAATTGAAGATTGCTCTACTGATCTATGGCATAAGCGGCTTGGACATTTGAGTGAGAAAGGCCTTGGCATCCTTGCCAAGAAGAACTACCTTCCATTGAAAGGTATGAACTTGAACACATGTACTCATTGTTTAGTTGGTAAACAACATAGAGTTGCATTTCAAAGATCACCTTCACATAGAAGGTCACATGTTCTTGATTTAGTTCATACTGATGTTTGCTCTATGATTGATAAGTCTCTTGGAGGTGCATTGTACTTTGTTAGTTTTATTGATGATCACTCCAGGAAGATTTGGGCCACTTGTTTGAAATCCAAAGATCAGGTGCTTGATGTCTTTAAGGATTTCCATGCCAGAGTTGAAAGAGAAACTGGTAGAAAGCTGAAATGTGTTCGAGCAGACAATGGTGGTGAATACAGAGGTCCTTTTGAGAAGTACTGCAGGGAACAGGGTATCAAGTTGGAGAAGACAGTTCCTAAGACTCCACAACAGAATGGAGTGGCTGAGAGAATGAACAGAACCATTGTTGAAAGAATTAGATGTATGCTCTCTCATGCAAAGCTGCCTAAGTCCTTTTGGGGTGAGGCAATGAAGACTGCAGTTGCCATGATCAACCTTTCTCCATCAGTTCCTCTTGAGTTTGATGTTCCAGATAGAGTTTGGAAAGGAAAGGATGTTTCCTATGCACACTTGAGAGTGTTTGGATGCAGAGCATTTGTACATGTTCCAAGGGATGAAAGGTCTAAGCTTGACAGCAAGACAAAGCAGTGTATTTTCTTGGGCTCTGAAGATGATGAGTTTGGCTATAGGTTGTGGGATCCAAAGGAGAAGAAAATTGTGAGAAGCAGAGATGTTATCTTCTTTGAAGATCAAACCATTGAAGACTTTGAACAGAAGGAGAAAACAGAGTCTACTACTTTTATTCCATCTAATTCAAATCCAAGACCTACTCCACAGTTACCTCTGATGCCTGCTAATCATGGGGGAGATTTGCAAAATGATGATAATGGTGGTTTTCTTGTTGAGCCATTAGTTGGTGATCCTGAATCAGCTAATGATGATATTGATGTTATTCCTGAACAGGTTATGCAGGAAGCTCCAGATGAGCCACAATTGAGGAGGCCAACCAGACCTCGCCAACCTTCCACCAAATATTCTCCTCATGAGTATGTGCTAGTTACTGATGGGGGAGAGCCAGAATGCTTTGATGAAGCCATGTCACATGAGAAGAAAAGTGAGTGGTTGCAAGCAATGCAAGAAGAGATGAAATCCTTGCATGAAAACCATACCTTTGAGTTAGTGAAGCTTCCTAAAGGTAAGAGAGCACTAAAAAACAAATGGGTGTTCAGGTTGAAAATTGATAAACATTGCTCACAACCAAGGTACAAGGCAAGATTGGTTGTGAAAGGCTTCGGTCAGAAGAAGGGTATTGATTTTGAAGAAATCTTTTCACCAGTGGTCAAGATGTCTTCAATCCGAGTTGTGATTGGCTTAGCTGCTAGTTTGAATCTTGAAGTTGAGCAACTTGATGTGAAAACTGCCTTTCTCCATGGTGATTTAGATGACGAAATCTACATGGAGCAGCCTGAAGGGTTTGAAGCAAAAGGCAAAGAGCAGTTAGTTTGCAAGTTGAAAAAGAGCCTATATGGGTTAAAGCAAGCTCCAAGACAATGGTATAAGAATTTTGATTCTTTCATGGTGGATCATGGTTATGACAGGACTACTTCTGATCATTGTGTATTTATGAAAAGGTTTCCAGATGGAAACTTTATTATTCTCTTGTTGTATGTAGATGATATGTTGATTGTTGGTCATGATGCTAAGAAGATTCAGATGTTGAAGGAAGAGTTAAGCAAGTCTTTTGCAATGAAAGACTTAGGACCGGCAAAATAGATTCTTGGCATGAAGATCACACGTGACAGGAAGAAGGAGAAACTTTGGCTATCTCAAGAGAGATATGTCCAAAAGGTACTTGAGAGATTCAACATGAGCAACTCCAAACCGGTTTGTTCTCCACTTGCAAGCCACTTTAAACTAAGTTCTAAGCAGTGTCCTTCAAGTGATGAAGAAAGAGATGAGATGAAAAAGGTTCCTTATGCATCCGCAGTTGGTAGCTTGATGTATGCCATGGTTTGCACAAGGCCGGATATAGCTCATGCAGTTGGTGTGGTTAGTCGGTTCCTCTCCAATCCTGGTAAAGAACACTGGTCAGCAGTGAAATAGATACTCAGGTATCTCAAAGGTACTTCTAGTTTCAGCTTATGTTTTGGTAATGATAAACCTGTGTTGGATGGATACACAGATACAGATATGGCTGGTGATGTTGATTCTAGAAAGTCCACATCAGGATACTTGATGAAGTTTGCAGGGGGAGCAGTCTCATGGCAATCAAGGCTGCAAAAATGTGTTGCATTATCCACTACAGAGGCTGAATATATTGCTCTTACTGAAGGGGGCAAAGAGTTGTTATGGATGAAGAAGTTCCTACATGAACTTGGCCTAGTTCAAGAGAACTTTGTGTTGCACTGTGATAGTCAAAGTGCAATCCATCTCAGTAAGCATCCTACTTTTCACTCTCGATCAAAGCACATTGAGGTTAGATATCAATGGATTCGAGATGCTATGGAGATGAAGTCATTTGTTGTTGAGAAGATCCATACCGATAACAACGTGTCAGACATGATGACCAAACCTCTACCGAGAGAGAAGTTTGAGTTTTGCAGAAGGGAGGCAGGCTTGTCAGAGCCTCCTAAATTGAAGCTTACATGTTGATCGCCAGTATGACGAATTCCTCCCATGGTGCGTGAGGGGGAGATTTGTTGTGTGGTCCCGCACCATGTGATGGGGGGACCACCACATTAATTAAGGAGGCAGCTGGCTGCCTCTTTGGTTTAAATTAAATGTCCGGCTACTATAGATGGCAGTAGCAAAATTTGAACGAGAGAGCAAAGAAAAACCGAGAGAAAGAAAGAAGAGGAGGCAGCAGAGCAGTCTGTCTTCTTTCTTCGATTTCCAGTTCGTTCACCGTTGGATCGGGCTGAGATTTGGACAGCAGCGTCTAGACACGTTTCTCTTCATTCTGAACGGTTGGATTGAAGATTGGTGGTGTGGAAGCTGGTCGTTTTGACAGAAAACGGGGCTGTCAGTGTTGTGAGCTTTTCTCTAACATTACTCTCTTTAATCTTGTTGTAATCCGAGAATAAGTTGTTCTTGATGATATATATGTTGTAGCCCTTAGTTGAATCTGAGGAAGAACTATTGTGAACCCATTATTTGTGATAGTGGAAGTTTTTAGGTGGACTCCGGTCCCGTGGTTTTTCCCGCATCGGGTTTTCAACGTAAAAATCTTGGTGTTGATTTGTGTGATTGTTGCATTATATTTGTTCATTGTTTGATTCTGTTTTTTACTGCACAAAGAGGGAAAAAGGATTGGGACTTGTGAATTGTGAATTGTATTCCGCTGAATTGATCCGGTTAGTTGTCCCTAGTTTTCCCAACAATAAGAAGGCTTGTTTGCTAACTTGTATCTTGGAACCAAGAGAGCGGATTTATATCTCTAATGGCTATCCGTCACTGCTTCGACAAAGATGTTGACCAGGTACTTCCCATTTTCTTCTCTTTTGCGCTACATTTCTTGCGATAAATGGAAAATGGAAAATGCATGAAGAAAAATACAAGAAATTGAAGATACCAACAGGCCAAAGTTTCCTTCTTGGTGCTCTTGCTAACTGTTCATCGCAATGCTCTTAATTTATGTTCATGCATATCAACAAAATGGAATGAAAAGCTTTTTCTCTAAGCTTGTACAAGGGCAGCCAAGAAATATTTAATTTCTTCATAGGATTTGTATCCTGATCTAGGTGCTGTTCGAAGGAAATTCATGTGTGAAGAAGGTGATACTGAACAGACCACACAAGTTAAACAGCCTCACCTATCACATGGTATGCTTAAATTGATTTTTCTAATTTATTTACGAATCACACTTGTACTTTTGCCCTTCGTTTTCTAGCTTCTTTTCTTCTCATAAAGGATGGCACATTTCACTAAAAGAAATCAGGAAACGGTACTCATCAGAAACACACAAGTTTCTCTCAAGCATAAAAATAAACAAAGATGACAAAACAGGGTGGTGAAATAAGTAGTGCCAGCAGATAAAAACAAGATTCAAAGCCATGGCATAAAATCTTCTGATCTAGAGGCACCAGCTTTAGCTAAAGCATCACCAACGTTGAATGCTTTTCGAAGCCGAGTGAAATATACATTATTTCTTTTTTACTTTCAATGGCAACTTTCTTTATCAATAAGCTGCTAAATGATAAAAACTAGACCATTAACTCCTGTTATTAATTTTGTTGGCAGACCTGTCAGATGATCAAGGAGTTGAAAGCTTACGAGGTTGATCCTAAAGTCAAAATTGTGATATTGAAGGTAAAAAAGTTGATTTAGGAATGTGCTGGAATTCTCAACCTCTAATTAAGTTGCACGTGGTTAGACATCAGAACATGATTCTACTCCATATGATTTATTCAGTTGTCTCTGCCGATGCCATTATCATCTAGCTCAGACATCACATTGAACTAAATCTCATGCAGGGGAATGGAAAAGCATTTTGTGCTGGTGGTGATGTCTTGGCATCATATACTTGTATGGTTGCAGGTGAAAATCATCTTCTAAGAAAATTTAAAAGTAATTGGAAAATGTTTGGTGCCGTTAATGTTTATCTCCTTGGATGAAACAGGGCATTGGAGCTATGGGACAAATTTTTACAAGAAACAAATCATGTTGGACTACTTGGTTGCAACATATGGAAAGCCTGTGGTATAGAAGTTATATGGCTCTATCATTATGCAAACCAGCAAAGCCAATAATTATCTCACATATTTCTTTACTCTTGTCATCTTCATTTGATTTTGATAAATGCAATTGGATATTTGAAGGTTGCAATTATTGATGGGATCGTGATGGGAGGAGGTGCTGGGCTATCCCTGCAGGGAACTTTCAGGATTGTCACTGAAAACACTGTATGCTTCTGCTTTGCATATTGGAAACATAGGGAGTTGATTTGTTTTAGTGATGTTTCTAAATAACTTAGTGATGGCTGCTAATAGGATAGCAATAATATAGAAAATACAAAAATTTTAATTAGCAAAAATGGTTGTAGATGTGAATCATAAACTCGTAATTTTGTTATCTAAAATTTATATATATATGGTGATTGTCTCCTTAAGAGATTTTCAAAATTTATAAACAGATCAGAAAATTCTACCTTTATTAGAAAACAACTAGAAATAAAAAAATGATAAGGAAATTAAATATAAATCCAAATTAAAACATAAATCCAAAAATACATAGGATAAATAACAAAATTGACTTAAACAGAAGCATCTGAGCTTGAAACCTGATTACGGAAGATACAACAATCCGATTAGTGACACAATGATTATTTAAATTAAGTAAAATTACTTGTAGAATTATCTGAAAAAATTTAAACTCGATCTAACAATTAAATCTTTTTTATCATCATTTTAATTAAGATGCTAACTCGTTCTAACTCTATCAAACTTCTTCTTAAACCTAAACTTATCTCAATAATCTATAAAAATACTTATAAGGTCAACATTATAGTTTTCCCATGTAAGAGTATCAAATCCTCACTCAAATACTAAAAACTTTCAGTTTGAATAATTTCTACAAGCTCGACCATATCACTTAAATAATTAAACAAAATATTTGATGGTCTTCTCTAGATGGCCAAAGACCTCCTACAAGGACTTTGTCTTATGCCAGGAACCAAGTCTCATAATATAAATACTTAATTGCCTTAAAACATACTGCTGAGGAGAAAAGAAACTTAAGGTACTGTAGAACAGTGGAATGATCACAGAAACTTGATGTTCTTTATTTTGAGATTTACTAAAAATCTTGAGGATAATCAGATGAAGAGTTTGAAGTGCAACAAATTATAATTATACTTTCATGATTCAGCGGGAGGTTTTTTTTTTTTATCATTGTTTCGGAGATTAAGTTGTTGTAGGATAATTTATCAACCTTAGCTAAATCAGATAACTCAAGGTGATGATGGAGGCAGCCTGGATAGCATAGGATGCATGTATTTGTTGAGGAAGGGCTGTCTTCTTTTCATGAATTAATGTTTCTTCAGTTGTTCAAAGAAAGCTAACTCATCGAATCTTCATATTTCGTGATGAAAAAATAAAATTCTCGTCTTTCATATATATATATATATATATATATAAAAAACGAAATGATATTAGAAGCATCTGCATGTTCATCTCATTTGTACAGTGCAGAAGTAATGGTGCTTGGTTGTTACATGAACTTACATAGGTGTTCGCTATGCCAGAGACCGCAATAGGACATTTTACTGATGTTGGGTCATCATATTTCCTTTCCAGGCTCCCTGGATTTTTTGGTAACTACCTATTTGTTACTCTATCTACTTTACTAATGTTTGGAAAGAGTTTCATGCCTTCTTATCTTCCCTCCGAGTGTACAAACTTCTGAATATTCATGAACTCCGCGTGTTTTTTGAGAAGTAAGATAAAAATTGATCAATGCATCATGGAAAAAGAAAGATTATTTTTCTTTTTCCTTTATTCGTTAGCAAGTTAATTTATCCTTGAAGATTCTGATTCAGTGCTTTATGTACTTATTCTAATTCATTAAAAATGCTATATAGGTGAATATTTGGGACTTACTGGAGCTAAGATTAGAGGAGCAGAAATGGTTGAATGTGGCCTTGCGACTCATTTTATGCTCGCAAAGGTAATGCCTCTTAGAATTGTGCTCAATTATATTTACCATTAAATGGTTACACAGAAAAGCAGTTGCCTCACAGAATATTCAGAAATCTCTTGATCTGCATCAGATATCCTCTCTAACATCAGTTTTTTTTTTGCTGCGGTGATAGTTATTTTATCGTGAATGTTCTCTTATTTACCATCAGAGGATTGCATAATTTTTTCTCTTTTTTTTTTTTTTTTGTCGTAGGATGTCCGTTTGTTGGAAACTGCACTAGTTGAAGTAACTTCTACTGATACGAAAACAATTTCTGAGATCATCAGCAAATTTATGCACAAACCAAATGTTAAACAGCATGGTGCTTTTAGCAGGTAATGTTCAGGTCCCTGAAAATTTTGTGCTGCTTTTATCAATATCTACTAGTGTCTGTTAACATCCATCCTGAATTTGAATACTTAATCATTAAATAGACTGGAGATCATCAACAAATGTTTCTCGAGAACAACAGTTGAAGAAATACTGTCATCACTGGTGAGCATATCACAGAAGCACCTTTTTCTCACCTAAACTTAGTGTAGAAAGTCTCGGTTAGGAATGCCATAAGTATGATACCTGCTTGACTTGTTTTAGGAGAGTGAGGCAGGAACTGAATCAGAAAAGTGGATTCTTGATGCAATCAACTGGATGAAGTCAGCCTGTCCAACCAGCCTCAAAATTTCCCTTAGATCGGTATGAATGATTTAAGTGATTTCTGATCTTTTACTTGAGTTAATATTTTTTTTCAATTACAATCTTTAAAATCCAGAAATAACTTTTCATGTGTGGATTAGATTAGAGAGGGCCGCAAGCAAGGACTTGAGCAATGCCTCATCCAGGAATGTACTATTGTTTGCCACATTTTGAGAAGAACAGTTAGCAATGATTTTTATGAGGTAATTAATTAGAGGAATGATAAGAACATAACTTCGATAATAAGAACATAATGCGATGACTATTCGTCTCTAATCACAGGGTTTTCTTGCAGGGAATTAGGGCCATCTTACTGGACAAAGACAAGAATCCCAAGGTACATATTGTACTATGCTTGATATGTTTTCTTAAAAATCACAAACTGTAATGTAATTCACTTCTCTTGTTTTTAACAGTGGGAGCCTTCAAAGTTAGAGCTAGTGACCGATGAAATGCTGGGCCGATATTTCTCCAGAGTCGATGAAGATGACATGGAACCCCTTCAACTTCCTACCAGATCCAACTTAGTTGATACCATGAGGCCAAAACTTTGAAACTAGAAAAGCTTTAGGGGGTGATCAGGACTATCTTTCTCCATAAGCTGGTGATTGAATATAACGTTTCAAGCTGATAATAGAA